>NC_081299.1:47568571-48173392 GCF_030435805.1 Mustela lutreola | reverse complement strand
TCTTTCTCCTTTTCCCTCTCACTCTCCAACAAAGATTTTTCACTTTCTTTCTCCTTTTACTTATCAAACATAACTGACCTTTGGCCACAAAGCATGATGCTGTGTTCTCAAGCATGGACCCCTGTTGGTTCCCTAGAGATAATCTCTGGAATTTTTTTTTTCCCTTTCGCTCAATGCAGAGGCTTTGTCAGACCAACTTTGATTCACATTTCATTTCTCATACTTATTAGCTCTCTGAACAAGTTAATTATCTTCCCTGGGCTTTACTTTTTCATCTGGAATAAGTGATAAGGAGGCCTAACTGGCGAGTTTATTTTGAGAATTTGATGTAACAAATATGAAGATGCTGGCACAGAGTCTGGAAGGTAGTGGATACTCAAGACAGGATAGCAGACGTGATCATTAACATAACAGCAATAATTATTATTTACAAAAAGATGAGACAAAACAGGCATTTAGGGTTGGGGCCTGAGGTCATTTAGCCTTCACTCGTTCATCAATTATTCTAATTTCTTCTTCCTCTGAAATTGTCTTTTTCTTTACAGCTCCTAACCCAAGGCTCAGTGTATATTTACTTGTATTTATTTATTTAGCTGCCTCTTAGCACTCAACTCTAAATGTGATGAGAATTGGTGCGAAGGTTATTTTGCTTATCATCGTACCTAAGGGGATATTTGTGGAATGAAGGAAGAAATATTTACCAAGCTGCTATTCCAAGTCAGTTTCTGTGTTAGGCACTGGAGATATGGAAATAATTAAAGCACCATTCCTACCCTTGAGGCATTCACATAAGGGATCTATGAAAATTGACAAAAATAAAGGAAACGAGGCATTCATCCCAACTCCAGAAGGGGTTCTGATAAATCCAGTGGCATAAATGGATTTAAATCTGCAGTAATCTTCTAGCACAAAGCATCAATGTGGTGTGTGGTGTGGATATCTCAAAGCTCTAGGTGCCAAGAGGGATTCAAATTGGTGGTGTTAAGCCCCCCAAAGGAATTAGAAATTCTCTTTGAAACACAGAGTTTATAAAGAAAGAAAGAAAAAGAAAGGGAAGGTCTTTCAGAGGGCTGGCTCCCCGGCTCCTCCCAGAACAGTCTGATCCCCTCTGCCTGTGAAGCAAGAGGTCAGATCCCCAGACGGAAAATCAATCTCTAGTAAGAGTCGCTGGATAGAATTTCTAATTCACCAGTGCCACGACACGCAGTCTGTTTCCAGCCAAGGAAGATGAGGCCCAGAGGCTTTCACTTCCCCAACCCACTGTACACGGTCAAGCCGAGCTGACACCCCTTTGCTAGCAGCACACTGCGTCCAACCGTCACGTAGGCACAGAGGGCCCGTCGTGACAGCCCTCACACGCACCTTTCTCTGGAAGGATTGGGTCTTCCATTTTTATTTTATTATTGTATTATTAAGTAATAGCATTAATTCTGGGTTGATGCTTTTGAAAAAGTCGAGTCCATTGCTGCTAATGCTCTACAGAGCCCCTCCAAGGCTGCCATGCTTACGGTGGGGGGAAGACAGGGAGTGACGGGGTAAGCAGGAGCCGTGGCTCCCCACTTGTCTTTTCAGGTACCAGCCCCCCACATGTCCAACTGCTTTACATTTTTTGAAAACTAGACCTGATTCTTTCAGTGTAAATATGAGGAATCAGAGGCCTGAAGAGGTAGACCTGTTGCCCCAGCTCACACATTAGTCTGTTCTGAACTGAACCACTAAGGATGGGGAAGCTTATTTTTGAAACGTGAAGGTAACTGAGAATCAGAAGGAGCAGTCTGGAGCGAGTGCTGGTGTGAAGAGGGAAAGCTGTTTCAGCTATAATCTAGGTGGTCTTGGATCGGATTTTATCTGTTAAAGACTTTAAATCCAAGTCTATCCACAGAGGCACCACAGCTTTAAGTGGCTGGCTTTCTGTGTAAGCAGCCAAGTCTCTATAAAATTTCACCCCCAATTCAGTATAACATACATACATCCAGCACCTACTACTGGCTAAGAACGAGGAAGACTTGGCCTCTTATTCAGAACTCCCACTCAAATGGGGTAAATTGGACACTGAAACATCTAAGCACCAGAGATAAGCACAGTGGGGTAGAGAAGGGTAGAGGTGAACCTTACTAAGAAGAGTTTCCCAAGGGACTTTACAGAGATGGGCTTCAGTATTATCCCAATGAGCAGACTCTAGGGTCAGAACATCCAGGTTCATAGCTCACCAGTCTTGTGACCTTGGGAAAGTACTTAACCTCTTTGTAATTCAGCCCTCCTAGAACGCAAAGCACAACTCCTATCAGGACTTCCTGGCACTCTGGTGAGTTAATATACAAAAAGTACAGGGACAGGGGCCGTGCATACTACATGAATCATTTTCAGAAGCCCCCTGAACAGAGGGGTCCCCGGCAAACTACAGTACACTGGATCCACTACTGCCTGCTGTTTCCTCGTAAGCCGAAGCACTTGCTTGAACCTCCACTTCGGGGTTGTCTATGAATTTCTCCTCCGGCGTCTGTAGTGGTTAGTCAGCTTACTGAGATGAAGACAACCGCTATAATCCAATTATCAAATTGTCTGGACTGCCAGGATCTCTCCTCATCAGAGATGCTGACAGGTGAAACTGACACGGCCAGCTTGGTAGGAATTTCACTCTGACAGGCTCCATCCAACACACGGGCTCCTCCCAGCAGAGGTGTCGGCTGACAGGGAGGGTGGTGGGGAAGGGAGAGGGGGTGATTCTGAGCTGGCGCATGGTGGGTTGCTTGCTTCCCACAGCCCAGCGGCATTGTCTCAAAAGGTGCCTTCTCCATCCTGAAATCCTCAAACATGGTATGTCCCAAACCCCCTAAACACAGACAGATGTGCTCTAGTGAAATGAGACAGTATCTGGGGGCATCTGAAGAGCGTTCCCTTCTATTTCAGGGACTCCTCAAAACTGGAGATAAGTAATAAAGCTTTGTTATTACTCCCAGCCTAAATTAATGTATAGGCTATTTTATTAAGCAGGAAGCAGTGTTATCACCCAAGCACTATTATCACCTAAGCACTAATGTTGTTGATTTTTTAAAAGTGAGACTATTAGCCTACAACGTTTTTTGTTTTTAACAAGAGAATCAAGGGATGTTGGGCAAAGGATTCTCCCAAGACTCCTGATCAAATTCCTAGTTGATCTGTTTATAGTTAACCATCCCCACCTCCAAACAACTCAGTCATTACACACAGCCTTCTCTCTGGCTACACCGACCTGGGGCTCTTCCCAGGGGTTCAGCTGACTGTCCTCCCATCCGTGTTTATTCCTTTGCTCTCACCAGCACCTCCAGAAAAGTCCTCTTCCTACTGCTTCTCTGCTTGTAGGTTAACATCTCCATTTCAAGCCCCACTTCTTATCCCAAACCATGCTTCTCTTTCTTCCCTGCTCTGGCTGTTAGCTATCAGAGAGCAGATGATGTACTGACATGCTCTGGCTTTGGGTTGCTTCATTTTTACTCATCTAGCCTATCAGCTGCTTGACAGGTGGCTTTTCCTTTTCAAAAAAAACTTTTTCTTAATTTTATTTGTAAAAAACATGCTTGGCCCTATACCACATAATCCAGCACTCTGATATCACCCATAGAAAGAGTGTGTGCTTGGGGACAGAAAAACCTGCATTCAATTTCCAGCTTGAATGTTAACACCCAGTAGGACTTGGGTGAGTTCTTTCAGTTTTGTGAGTCTGTTTACTCATTTGTGAAAATGGATACAATACACTTTCCAAATATTGTCAGAATTAGGTAAGAACAATTAAATGTCGTCCCATAAGGAAATTTTTACAAGAAGACCACAGCAAGATGAGTCACACATGAGGCCTCCTTACTCTCTGCTTTGAACCAGGAAGAAAGCTTGGAAAACTCTGGGGAACGGATGCAATTCTCCAATAAACACAGGCTCTGAGACATATAAACTTAAGTTCAATTCCTTAATATGTGACTTTGGGCAAATCACTTGCCCTCTCTGAGCTTCCACATCCTTATTTGGGGGAGGTATGAGTAATCACATACCGAACACAGCGACTCAGGGGGTCAGGGGGATGACGGGAGGCTGTGGTGTGGCTAGAGCTTAGAGCTGGGGACGCCAGGCTGGGGCTGAAACTAAAGCAAGCCTGAATGGCCAGAAGTGGAGGATGAAAGGAAGAGGCTGGGGGCTGGAATCACACGGGAGCTGTGGCAGCTGCTCTTCTAGTAAAGGGAGAGGTGACCTAACGATGCCCCTCTTCCTGCCCGTCAGCCTTCCACCGGTGTCCCCCACTGGCCAAACCTACTCAGGGACCAGCTGCAAGGGAGCCTGGGAAATGTAATAGAGAGCAGAGTGTGGCCGGGAGTGGGGGAGGGGAGAATAAAGCTATCTGAGACCAAATAGGCAAATGACCAGCCCAGCCATCTTTGAATAATACATCCAAAGCAATGGCACAGCGTGATTTAGACAGTCGGCTATTAATAGTATTGATATAGATATCACTATAATTTTGTCCAATTCGCACTGAAAGTTTATTCATACTGGTAGCTGTGCT
Organism: Mustela lutreola; assembly: GCF_030435805.1. Taxonomy (NCBI): domain Eukaryota; kingdom Metazoa; phylum Chordata; class Mammalia; order Carnivora; family Mustelidae; genus Mustela; species Mustela lutreola. Next base: position 48,168,858 of record NC_081299.1, on the reverse strand, counting down.
AAATACTTTATACGCATCATCTCCTTGAATCTTCACAACAAACTTAGGAAGACGCACTCTTAATAGTCTTATTTTCACAAATGAGGAAACCAGCTCAGAGTAGAGAAGGGGTTGACCAAAGGCATGGCTATGGCATCTGAACACAGGGTTAGAATACAGATGTAGGGGATCCTGTGCCATTAACTGTGCTCTTGGCTGTGGTTCTAGCTATGACTTATAATATGAATCATAGTGCTAACAGAAAAAGGGAGGGTACTGGAAAAGCGGAAACTTCTCATAATTACTGGGAGGATATTTTGAAGACCTACACTTCCAGGGATGAAAGCCTAGAACACTGTTGAGCATTAAATGTGCCCTTAAAAAAAGTAGAGATTTTTTAAAAATGCATCACTTAATGCAGTTTATATAAGTCCATGGTGTCCCCGCTTGAAGGCAACAGGGTATTTTTGCTAAGAGGATGCCAAGTTCAGTGGCCTCTGTAGGCTTGCTGTTTACTGATACTTGATATGCCTCAACATCTGTTGCCCTTCTCGATTGATGGGTGCTTCATTTTAGCACTTCCCCGATGCCAGGCTGCTGAAAAGCTTTGGTACTGAGGTCCCATAAGACACTCTTGGGTCACCGACACAGCTTCACTTGTAAAGCTGGCTGAAGGCAGGAATACTGAGGGAGGAGAGGTGAAGGGCCATGCCATCCAACAGCCCTGCTGCGTGTTCTCAGCTGTACCCCTAGGTCAAGTAACACCTTCAGAAAGTTATAAACCCCCGTGATCCTTTACTTGAAGTCAAGTTTCAATATCATGCTCCAGGCTCTTCACAAAAGTAGTACATGATGAATTCTGCTGCTTTTGTGAAAGTTCCATGGAAGGAATTTTTAGGTTGAATTTTAAAGGAATAGCAATTTTAGAATTTGGTACCAGGGAAAATGTAGTCTCTTTTGGTGAGCTGGTATACTTTCTTGAGTCCGTGGAGACCATATGACTTGACACATTTCCCAGTTTCGTCTTGGCCGCCTAGAGGCTCAGAGTAATTTCCTTATTTATGGGTCAGAGACCTAGAGGCCAATCTGCCCCATAAATCTGTTTGGTTTGGCACTCACCAATCCAGGGTTAAAATAATCTGAATTTCAACGTCCTCAGGCAGAGTATACGCTCTACAGCTTGGCGAAGAATCAAATCATTTTTTCCTTTGCTGGTATCTTCCCATGTTTATATGGATCACCTGGCACCTGAACACCTATGAATTTGAGGATCCCCTGGTCTAAGGGTTGGTGTATTCTCTTCTTTCTACATAGTTTCTGATTTGTGAGTTTTATTTTGCTTAGTTTTATTCTGCTTATTCAAATATCATAAGCTTCCTCAAATCCTTTAAGGAAGTAGAGTATAAATGATAAATAAAGAAATTGTTTTCTTCCCTGAGCAAAATGACCAAGATCAGTACAAGCAGCTGCATTTTCACGGCAGCCAATGGCCGGTCATTCCTCTGGTCATTTAGCCCCACCTGCTCAAGGGTTACTAAGACTAAAGGTTACTATATCATGGTGGGCTCGGCCATACCTTTCCCTCAAGCACAAACAAGAGAGAATTTCTTCCTTACTCGTGAGTGACGGGCCTGGACATAGTCACATGATGTCTGTTCTGTCTCTAGCACGTGTGACATAAATCTAGCTCTAGGTGCTCTCCCAAGGGCCGCAGGGCGCCAGTGGGGTGGGCCTGCCATGAGACTGCCTGAGTTGAAACCCTCATTCCACGCTAGCCCCCGTTGTGACCTTAGGCCAGTATATTGGTGTCTTGATGCCTCAATTTCCTGCTTTATAAAACGGGACAACAGCACCGCCTACTTCACAGGTTTGTGACGAGGATGAAATTAATACAGGAAATGACGTTAGTGTTTTCTGGTGCACCAGGCAAGTTTGCAGCGACTCAGTGGGTCCATTCCTACGAAAGTGAGGCTCAGAGAAATTAAGTAGTTTGCCCACCTGGGTTTGTTCACAGAGCTAGCTGGCCGAGAAAATGCCACACGCCAGAGTGTAGCAAAGTCACTTAGAGGGCTACCTTTTCTCTTCCGTCCCATTATTTCCTCTCATAAGTCCAAAACAGATTCAGCTCACTTAACCCTCTTCCACGCACCCCCATCCCTGACAGGCAGCTAACAGAACACCACACAACTGAAGCTCCAACAATTACTAATATTTATTAGGTTGAGCTGAAATGGAGAGAGATTTGTGTAGGAGTGAGGCACGGGTTCCTTTCTCTGCTTTCTAGAAGCCCCTCCACTGCAAAGCTTAAGAGCAGACCTGGGGTCATCTGGCCCCTCCCCTAAGTTCCAGCTCCTTCACTAGCTAATCCTCCATGGCCCAGTTCAAATGGACTTTTAAGGACTTCCCCAGAAGACACGTGTTTATTGGTCCATCACCCCACTGTATAGCAACTGTAGTTTAAACAAATAATATCCAACATTAACTAAACACTTCACATTACATGTCCTAACGTGTTCACTTCTTACAACATGAATTATGAGATGATATCTCTATGATGCAGATACTATGGTTATCTTTTATAGATGAGGGATCTGAGACACAGATAAGTAACTCACCCGAGGTACATACAGAGCCATGATTTAAGCCCAGGCAAGGCCCTAAAGTCTTTGCCATTCACTTAGTATAGAATGTTTCATAATGGTATCTGTCTGTGTCTATTTCCCCCACACTAAGTTGGAACTACCTAGGACTGTCCTTGTCGCATAAATGACTCCTGCTGCTGAACCCTAGCTTAAAGAATTATAAAGGGATGGGGCACCTGGGTGGCTCAGTGAGCTGGGCATCTGCCTTTGGCTCAGGTCATGATCCCAGTGTTCCTGGATCGAGCAGACTCCCTGCTCAGGGGAAAGTCTGGGTCTCTCTCTCCCTATACCCCTTCCCTCGGGTCATGCTCTCTCTCTCTCAAATAAATAAATAAAATCTTAAAAAAAAAAAAAAAAAGAATTAAACAGGGATCCTTCTCACCTACTTGAATCAAGGCCTACATGCACGCCTTTCCCCACTGAGTCTGCTGGCATCTGGCTAGAAGAGCCCACCCGAACCCCTGCAGCAATGGAGAGCAGAAAATGCATCCTGACACCACAGGAAGGACCGAAGTAAAAGGTACATTAATGGGGACAAAAACAAGCCAGTGGAGTGATTAATTTGGCCTCCCCTTCAATATTATGTTTACACAAGTTGATTATATAGCACTTAATTACTAATTTGCCCTACTTAAACCAAGAGTGCTTTTAATTTTTAATGAGATAAGGGAAGAAGATGCCTTTACTTAGTAAGGAGAGCTATTTTATTTCCTTCTCTTGTTTGGCCCAGCCAATTAATAACATTTCTAAGGAAATGCATCCCTCTCATGAATTCTTTCTCCCCACCATCTTCCCGACCTCCCAGGTTTACAAAGAGATGGAAACAGACAACAGGCCACTTAGAAACAAATCAGCTTCACCTTCTGATCTGGCTGGCTGGGTCAGGAAAGGCCTTGTGAAATGTAGAAACATGGGACCTATAAATGGTGCTATCTGATTCTTGGAGCATGGGGTACATCTTTCCCAGAAACCATGAGTTGGTAGTTACCGACAACACAGAACACAGCCATGGGCGTCCAAACAAGCCAATCCCCTATGATCCTGCATTATTTCCTGGATGTGAATGTCAGGTAATTTTAAGAACACCCCAGGGCAAGTCCAAGATTGGCATCAGATCTGGACTTGACTGTCAGCTCTGCTGCTTACTGTCAGAACACGGACACATGACTTAAACTTCCTGAGACTGGGCCGGCACCTGGGTGGCTCAGTCAGTTAAGCATCTGCCTTTGGCTCAGGTCGTGAACCTGGGACACTGGGATCGAGGCCCGCATTGGGCTCCTTGCTCATCAAGGAGTCTGCTTCTCCTTCTGACCCTCCCTCCTCTCATGCTCTCTCTCTCTCTCTCAAATAAATAAATAAAGTCTTTTAAAAAACTAGAAAAAAAAAACAAAAAAAAAACAAAAAAAACCTTCCTGAGACTCAGTTTCCTTACTGTAAAGGTAAGGTGAAGAATCTAACTTTTGAGAATTAAGTACCATCGTTATAACACCTTAGCACAGTGCCCTGCTCAGAGAACCTGCAGGACAGTATTAGTCATTTTTTTAGTGGAGGTACGGCAGGAAAATGGAAGCAGGAATAAAGGAGCACCTTTTGAGGGCCCTAGGATGTCTGTCCTTGTCTGCTGTGGCTTCTCCATAAGTCTCATTCGGATAGCCTGGCCATAATGCCGTAAGGAGCCTGCCCCAGAATGTGAACGGATACCCAGACTCTTTCACCGAGAACACTGCAGTGTGAATGTTCTGATGCAAGTCCCTCACCTCATCACCAATCAGTGACAAACCATTCACAGATGAGCCTCTGGTCCATAGTCAACCTAACAGCCCAGCTTAGATGCCTGAATTGGTCCTTTGTATGTGCTCCTAAAGACCCCTTGCCCACCCTTCTCTGGGCCTTGCCGGTCTCACTTGTACCAAATGTATCAATGAGTTCCCGCTAAGTCCAGCCAATGAGGAAGCCAGCTGTAAATCAGAGAGTGGGAGGAAAATGAGGTCAGTTACTCAGTTTTCCTTCCCGAGTCACCGGCAAACAGGCTGACTCAGTAGTCTCCACACAGGCCTCTATTCTGGGGTTCTAGAAACTGTACTCTTCACCTCTTACGCTCCAACTGTTACAAACCCCAGGGTACCACATCCTCCCTCGTGACTTCTCCATGCCCTGGTCTACAGTCTTGTACAGAGTCCCTCTACTAAATTCTCTCCGATTATCCTAATATGAAGGTGCCTTCTGTGCAGGTGTAGACTAACACAGTGACATTTTTAGGTATATCTAAATTCTAGTGGTCTATTTTTTAAACAACTAGTCATTTATTTATTTATTTTTAAAAGATTTTATTTATTTGTATTAGAGAGATTGAGCCTGAGGCGGGAGGGTCAGAGGGAGAAGCAGACTCCCCAGTGAGCAAGGAGCCCAATGCGGGGCTCAATCCTGGTGTCCCAGGATCATGACCTGAGCCAATGGCAGACGTTTAGCCTACTGAGCCACCCAGGTGCTCTGTAAACAACTAGTTTTTTAAACCGGTAGTAGGTTCTTTAAACAACAGCAATCACACTCAGCCCCAGAAGAATCCATTTTCATTCATGATAAAGCTGAATAACCCTTCGCTTTGAAGTCCTAAGCCAAGCCTTGGATTCCTGCTCCATCCCTTTCAGCCACTGGCTCTGTTTGGTAGGTCATTTCCCCTCTGCCGCCTCCCTTGTAAAATTATTCTAACAGGATAGGAAATGTCCTCATATACGACTTTTAATGTCGTATCAAATTTCTAAATGTTCGAATTTCTTGGCTATGCATATTATGAAAGACATGCCATTCCACTTTCTGAACACAAGGTTCTTTCCTACGCCTCACTGCAGAGTTCCAAATACCTCAGATAAACAAATGCAAAAAATTTTTTCTTTCTTTTTGAATATTTCTTGATCACTTGCCTCCATGTTGCAAGCAAAACTCTTTCATTGACCTCAGTACACCCTCTGTACATCCCATGACCCAGAATCCAACTTTGTCCAATGGAACGTGGTATGTAGGTATGTATGTACGTGTGTATGTATGTGAGTATCTGTGTGTATCATCTTTTTGGGCCTTTTCCCAATTAAGAAAAATTCCTGACTTACCTAAAGTTCTTGTTTTTCCTGGTCTCCTATTTAGGTCCACAACCCAATCTATTGTTCTGAACACTAAGCTCATACATCAGGGGTCTGCTCTTCATGAGTTATGAGTAGTGAGAAGGGAAAAAAAAATTATATCCAACTTACTCATTTCCAGTTTATTCCAAAAGGGGATTTTATTATGGATGACCATTACAATAGGAAATCAATTACTTGCAAGCCTTTGTTTCCACAGAAAGATCTTATACAGCTTTTTAGATTTGCACCAGTATGAAACAAACGGTACCTTGAACAAAACAAAGTTACATAGTTTGGTAAACTCTATTTTTACAGTTCTGTAACCCTTCTAAGTTTCTAAAGGTCTCAGTTGAAGTTTGGCCCTTGTTTGCTGTTATAAAAAGTCCCATTCTTAAGTTGCTAACTAAAAAAAATGGGAGGGACATACTTGGGGAAAAAAATGTTTGTTAGCTTAAATCTTTGTATTAATAACAATAGCATAAAAAGTGTCTCTTAATTAAAGCTCTGAATTAGTTCAAGTGCTTTTCTGTATCTACCTCCTTAAAAAGTAAATATAGGTGGATTATGATTAAAAGGAAATAAATAAAATAAAATAAAAATAAAACAATACAGGTGGGCAGGGTGTGAAGTCTTTCCCAGGCAAAGGAATTAGAAAATTTCCAAACCAAAGAGGGCATACTTCCTATTTTTTATTTCTAAACCTGATACCCAAACAGTGAGGACAAATGTGTGCTGTTGAGAATTTCTGTAAACCACACCACCCTGTGAAGGGCAGCTGCACTGCCATGCTGAAATCCATGCCTTTCCCAGGCAAAGTGTGTATATTTACTGGGATATGGTTTGATGGAATAAAAAGAACATGGACTTTGTATCAAGTACATCTTGATGTTTTAGAGTCTCATCTGCACACCAGGGACTGTCATAGCCCCACTTGATCCACAAAGAGTCTATGAATGGTAAGGGATGGAAAGTGACAGGCTCTGCTCCTACATCACCCTGGAAGGAGCAGCAGAGTCAAATGTTATATACTCTCTACTGAAATAATTAGAATTTTGAGCTAATGTTTTGACTTTCATACCCATAATTCCATTCTGCAAAATAGATTGGAACAGGAGATTTACAATTAATCAGAATCTGAATACGTCACCTTTTTTATTTTTTGAGAGTGAGCGATACTTGAAAAGAGAAGAATGTACTGTTAACCAGGTGTGGCAATAAGTCTAATGAATGTTAGGGCCAGCATCACATTCTTAATTTAATCCTTCTTTAAACTACTAATTCTCATTCCAGGATTTTCTGTTGACTTTCTATGAGGCATTGACATGTGGGACAGGACACTCAGAAAATTCAATCAGAAATCTGAATCTATTTAATTAGAAACCAGAATCTTGTATCTCCAGAAACACACACTTATGCAGCAAAGGGCAAAAGGCTACTAAAGAAAGTTGATAATATCAGGACCATATGTGAAATGAATAGGATTATAAAGGGCCTCAGGATGAAAGCTAGATGGAACTAAAATTCACAACAGTAGACTCCTCGTATGAGAGAAATGGGAGCCCTGGATTTTCATCCACCGTCGGTGGGAGGATAAGCCATTAATATGGATCCGAATTCTAAAAGTTGGGAAACTTTTCAGCCAAACAATTATATCTCCCTAATTTATTTTATGGAAATAATTTAGGGTATCTGCAAAAATTCAGCTACAGAGATGTCAGCTGCTGCATTCTTTAAAATAAAAGACACAAGGTAAATATTTAAAATGAGGGGATTGCTGAAATAAGCTGATATAGCCCATGGGATATAAAATTATGCGACCCATAAAAATGACAAATAAAAATGTTTACATATTTTTGGGTGGGAGAAAAACTACAGAAGATGATACATTGTATGAACACATTTTTGAAATTTAAAAAAGTGCAAAGCGGTTTAAAATTATGTATAAAAATACTAGAAGTATAAAAACCAAAGTCTTACATACTGGCAATTTTAGGCTAGTAAGATCAATGTTTTTGTTTTTTTTTTTTCAGCTTTGCTGAATTTTCTTACTTTTTCCCAATGAACACAACTAATAATTTGTAGCCCAGGAAAAAGGGGGGGGGAGCAAATCAAGAGAGAATGTGCCAAGAAATGGGATGGTTTCCAATTTCCAAACATCCCGTGATGTGTCAGTCTCTTCAAACCTCTAGCAATGAAAATCACGATCATCAGCTTCACTTTGCAGAACGTAATCAGGCAAGTAGCTTGTGACAGAAAGCCAGACAGATCTCAGACTCACAGAGAGCGGGCTCCCACAGAGTAAGACAGAACGGAGACATACTGGGTCATACATGAGATCACAGGCTTTGCAGCACAGGACAGGTGAGGAAGAGAACTGGCTCTGAAGGAAGTAAACTTTTTTTTTAAAAAAAGAATAGGAGAGGCTTCAGCGAAGCCATGCGGATGTCTGTAAAGGCCTGACCTCCAGGCCAGACCACTGTGGTCAGTGCGGATGGTTTCCCTTGTGGGCACACATCACAGCAAGGGTGAGTAATCACGGCTCTCAACAGGCCACTTACACGAATTGGTCTGCAAGACACAGGAGTCTGTCTGGAACACGACAAGGAAAGCTGATGGTGGGAACACACGGAGTCAATGGTTTACAGAGGTGGCAACCCTCACGCCATGGGGGGAGAAAGGTTTTGATTAATTGGTTGATTCCAAGGGTTTATTTTCTTTATAGTGGTACGTGCCTTACATTGATCGGGAATTCTTTATCTCTTGTTATAGTCCCCTTTTGCTGATTTCTGTTTCAGAGGCTTCCTCCGCTGCTTTTCTTGGGGGCGGGGGAGTAAGGAGCAAATGTCCACATAAATAGCACTGTTAGAATTAAAGCTTTTTTTGAATAAATAGATTGGGAACAACAACAAGAAAGCTTTGTCTTTTAAGATAAGAAATTACAGAAAGCTGATGACATCTGCAGGAGCTTGAAGGAAGCAGAAAATGGAACGTCATTTTGTATTTCTGCCTCTTTGCCATTCGACTGAGTTTTCTTTCATAGCATCTTGAAACTGGTTTCTCGTTTCACGTGTCCTTTGCATTTCTTCAAACTTCACTACTATCTGTGCTTAGAGAATGTGAGCACATTGGTATTTCATGAACTTTTTTTTTTTTCCCCCAGTTTGTTCCTTTTCCAAGGAGCAAAAAGGAGGGTTTTCTGGGAGCCTAAAGAAGGGTTATGGGTTGCTCCCAACTTTCTAATCACTATTATTTGCTTTCTAGGACATTCAGAATTAGAGAATCATTTCATAGTGCATGGACAGCCAAGGGAGTGATAAGGGGTGACTTCTGGGAGAACAGGAGAGGAAAGATAAAGAGGTCACAGAGGTCAAGACTGCATGGATTCCATATTCCAGTGAATAAAAGGAGGAAGGAAGATGCCCCCTTGAGCCTCCTCCCACTTACTCAATAGTTGATCTTTTACCATGAGGTGGCATCTCTGTGGTTTGATTCCATTCTACTGATTAAGCTACAGATCTGAGCTATCTGTGAACATAACCATGCCATGGAACCTGCCACACTATCTATTGGAATAGAGTTTTGAAAACTACTAAATGGAGAACACCATTTCTAGAGAGAGACAACTCTTTAAGAATTATTAGTCATTCTAGTCTTTAATGCAGATGGATGGCTACATCAGTACCCTCTGTGGGATCCTCATTTGAAAGGGGGACTAGCAGGAAGCTTTTGATGTCTAAGGTATGAGAGGGCAGGAAGGAAGCAGGAGGTAGTGGGAGAGAGAGACTATGAGGATGGCCACATGAATGAATAAAAGAATAAGAAGTGGAGGCCAGGCACTGTTGGCAGGCTTTAAAATGTGAAATAGTAATGGCCCCCATGCTGACTAATCTCTCCCCTTAATATTCCACCAGAACATTCTACCCACGATCCCTCTTCATCTGATAAAATTTCCCCAGGATTGCAATAGACAGACAGGTTTTCAGTTATTATAAATAATAAAACTGCAATTCTAAATCTTTCTGACCTATTGCTATCACTATAGGAAGGCAGAGCGCTCTACCCCTTACTCATGGGCCCAGAAAATCAGGAAACCCTGTCTTCCCTAAGATCTCTTTCCTAGGTCTGTAGTCTGGGTCTTCTAAACTCTTCCTAGTCTTTCATTCTTCTGGAGGAGATGAGTCTGGCAGGGTCTACCAAAGTCTGCGCACTATGGTAGTGTAAAGTGAAATCCTCCCTCCAACCACTGAATGTGTGGTCTATGAGAAGAGAAAGCAACATTGAGTTGCTGGCAGGAATTGCTCAGCTTTCTTACAGGAAGGGGTAGCAGGCACCTTGAAGACCAAGCAGGGTCTCTCAAGTTCAAAGGACGAACTGTACTGAAGTTCTAGTTGAAAAATATGAATCACAGGGAGAAAGCAAATCCATCGATTTGCCAGAGCCTTCAGCTCATCCCCAGACCTGGGGCACATGGGGTTCGTGCCTCTTCTTTGGAGAGGGGTGAATGAAGACAGGACTAAGTGCATTTACATTTCCAAAGTGGTTCTGAACATCATCGCTATAGCGATGTTGATAATCATACTTGGGGCTCATTCAGGTCATTAGAGTTTTCAAGGTTCTTTATCTCAATAGTCCCACACGAGTGGCAATTTTAAAAAGGAAATAAGCAAATTAAGCAAGTACCTGGAGAGGCCAGGTGACACTGCCTGAAGACAACAGCAAGCAAGCACAAGGGTCAAGACGACACGGTTCTTTTGGGGATACAAGGACAGATGAGCTTTCAGGGCTCTCTCAGCTGGGGACTCTCTTTACTAGATTATAGCGTCTCCTAGAAATTCTAGTCACATGGGGCTCATACTTCTTTGGTTTTAACAGGAGAGAGGAGCTTGTCTTTAAAATGCTGTAAGACTTGCAGCTGCTACTCAAATCACCAACCCCAATATTCGATGCACCCTATCTAAGATTCTGTTCCAGAAGATTCACAGAAAATCTCATGTACTGACGATGATGTCAGTGCGGAATTAAGTTCAGTTTCCACTTAGGGAAAGATGTGAGTGGAATCGTCTTGGAGCTAGAAACTCCAGACTTGACCAAGATATCACTGAGGTCCCTAAAGTCACGGTATTGCATTATCTATCTCATGAAGCAGGCCCCCTCCCACACTACTCTTTGTTCAAGCTGCAGACTGACTCCTGATTTGTGACCGATGGCATTTCTTTTCAGAAAACACAGCTTTAAACATTTAGGAAGCCAAAAACAATTTTTAACACAAAAAGAGAGAGAAAAAATAAAGTGAACCAAGTATAAAAAGAATGAAAAATCGGGAAGGGATATAGATCCAGAGGACCTCAGTTTCAATTTTGCGTCTGCCCTGTATTAACTGCAGTCTTGGGAAAATTACCAAAAACCCCTCGGAGCTTTGGTTTCCTCTATACAGAACACAAGAATGAAAACATCTTCTCTTCAGGCAGAGAGGCCATCAAGATCAACAAGATGCCTTAGTCCGCCCATGCCACTGTAATGCAGTGCCATAGACTGGGCATGTAAACAACAGAAACTTATTCTCTCACGGTTCTGGTGGCTGGACACCCAAGATGAAGAGGCCAGCAGGGTCAGGTTCTGGGGAGGGCTGTCTTCCTGGTTTGCAAAGGGCCTCACTTGGCAGAGAAAGCCCCAGTTCTCTGGTGTCTCTTCCTAGGGAAGGGCACTAAGCCCGTCATGCGGACCCCACCCTCACAGTTTCACGAGACCCCAATCACTACCCCAAAGACCCAATTTCCAAATACCATCACACTGGGAATTAGGGCTTTAATGCAGACACATGGGGGGACGTGTTCAGGGAACAATATGATGCCAGACTACGCAGGGCCCCTCGGAGCATCTCTATGGTTTTGGTTTAGCTACTACTTGTCCCCGGAAGGGCATCTCGTTGTGAGAACACCTCCATAAGTGGACCCATCAAAATACTGACAAGTCATTGACAGTTCAACAATAAAGAACTCCATGCAGTGTTTTTGAGAGAATACCAGAAAATCCAGAAATTGTTGAGAATTGAACTGTACCAGTTGATTATAAACTTCAATTAAAAGCCACTTAGCATTCATGACTTGGGAAAGGTATTTTACAGACATCGTTCCCCAGGTTTGGCCACTGTGCAGGACATCACATGTCTCAAAATGTGTACAAAGTGCACAGATAGCGAATTAGACTTGTGCACCTGTGTTTCTAACAGTGTCCCCTTTGGTTCTGTTACCTTTTTGGATCTCTATTGTCTAAACTCTGTTGCCCGTGTAGATTACAGATGCCAGGAAGATCACAGGAAGAGCTCCCAGCACAGTGACTAGTACACAAACAGCACTCTAGTGACTAGGTTTCTGGTGGAAAACCCGGCTTCTCATCCTGACCTGGAGACCATGGATAAGTCATTTAAGCTCTCTGAACAAATATTTCTTGAACTCTCTGTTGAGGCTGGGTAGCCAGACTCCTTGGTTCTGGCATTTACTAGTTCTTCCAACCAAGGCCAACTTATTTCACTTCTTCATGCCTTAACTTCTTCAACTATAAAACGGGAATAATGGGACTATGTGTACATTCCTGATCTAGAGAAAGAACTCAAATGTACTCCTTATGATTATTACAGATAAAGAAATGGAGTGAAGAACAAAATGGTCAGGTCACAGAGCTAAGGAGGCAGTCAAGACAGGATCTGAGCCCAGGCAGCCGGAGTCCTCCTCTGCTGCTTCTCCACCTTTTCATGAACCCATTGTTAATATTATTATTTTATCACTCAGAGTCTCTCCATAAAACCTACGTATGAGATGTCTTTTGCAATTTGGTGGCAGGAAAAGCCTTGTCTCCCACAAGAAACTAACATTTCCTCTTTTTTGAAAACAAGAATTACGCAATTTATCATGGGTTCGTTTTTTGTCTTGGCTGCCAGGAAGCTCAGAATCAAATTCTGTGCTCCATCACGGCCACTGAGTTATTTCCTTCTTCCTATATCTTTGTTCCTTATTTTCCTCTTTAATTCTTCTTCTTCTTCTTCTTCTTCTTTTTTTTTTTTTTTTAACACATTCTCATTTGTATCCCTTATTGATAGAGCCCTCGAAATTATTTGGAAAGTGGTGGGCGGAGATGAAATAAGCAAACAGAAATCTGAAATTTACATGAAACACTGACATTTTGAAACTTACCTGTGTCATTTGCTACAAGAAATTTTAGAAAAAGGTCAACAGGAAATTAAAAGAAATAATTTAAGAGCTATTTTAAAGGAGAAAACAGAAAACTAACAGAAAAACAGAATGACCAGCACTAACAGAGGCCAAGTCAAATGAAAACCACAATAAATATGTCTGAGGCTAGAAGTGTTTGTGCTTTCCCTGGCTGGAACCTATCATTTCTTAATTATATCCTATGTGTGTTTTGCAAGATGTGAGCTGCTGTCGAGAGGAAGGATAGCCTCAGACAGGGGAGGAGCCACGTCCCACCCCTTGGTCCTTACATACCTGTACAGAAGCGAAATCTCCCGAGGCACAGGCACCCAGAATAGCAGCGCCCACAAGAACAGACTCCACCTCTTGCGACAGGACCACAGGCATGCCTGCACAGGACAAGGCACACCTTGGTTAGGGAGCCAGCAACAGAAACACCTGACATGATGTGGCGTGAAGGCCACGGTGGGCACCCTCTGCCTCCTCCCCAAGTGCTCAGGTCCCTGGGCTGACCTGATTCTAAAGGATTTCACAGCCTGCGTCTGCTGGTAAGGCAGCCAGGAGCCCCAAGGGACCCGCCACCCCATGTATCAACTCATGAGACCTCTTTGCCCAGGTCTCCCAGACTCCTGCTAGCTGCTACCTGCCATTTGGTTCAAGTTCCCTTCAACAAACACTTCTTGAGTGCCTCATGGAGCGCGGCGAATACAGAGATGGATCTGACCGGGTCCAGCTATCCGGGGCTCAAAAAGATGGTGGATAAGAAAGAGATAACGACCATGCTGGAGGTTGGTTCTCCAGCTGAGATGCACTAAGAATGGGGAAGAGTAAGGGAGTGTAACTAATCCTTCTGTCAGCTTCCTATTTCTCTGCCTATAAGCCTCGGACCTGATGCCCACCCTGACTGTCCGCTCCTCTCCTGGCCATGCTAGCCTGGCCTCCTTGTTTTCTTGAATCAGCTTCAGGGCACTTGCCCATGCTGTTCCTTCTGTCTGCGTCACTTCCTCCCAGATGCCCACACAGCAACTCCCTCTGTGTCCTTCGTGTATTTGTATAAACCCCCATTTCTCACTGCGGCTATCCCGACCCACGACTCCCCGCCCCCCCCACCCCCATTTTCTCAGCATCTTCCAACACTGCATGATTACTTATCTTGTTTACCATCTGTCTCCCCTGCTAGAACAGAAGCTCCGTGAGGCCAAGCACAGGGTTTCGGCCACAGCTGAACTGAGACTAGTTAACCACGATCTAGCACATGGTAAAGGGCTTAAATGGTGAAAGAACCCATGTCCCGGAGAGGGAATGGAGGTTCACCAGAAAGGCGATGGGCATTATGGAGGCATCTGAAGGATGGACAGTGGTCCACCAGGCAGCAAGAAAGTCCTCCACATGCCAGCTCCTGGAAGTGGAGGGTTCACAGTGGGTTTAAGGTGAACAGAAAGAATTTAGAAGTCTCAGGATTTTCCATGTGTGTATATATGTATAATATAAATAAAAAATGTACAAAATGTAAGTATAAATGCATTTGCTAATCAGGAGGTGGCAGCAGACTCCACAGAGGTAAGCTCTGTAGCCAGACCTGAAAATCTTCTACTCTAGACATTAGACTGACTTTTCCAAAGACTTGTCTTCCTGTCTTTTCTGGGAAGAGCTCCCTGACACATTCACCCTGGGGGGTGGGGGGCTCCCACTACCTCCTGACTCCTCCTGCTATTTCTAGGCTGGGTCAGCTGCCCAGGCCACCTGGACAAAGGGCGGAACTGAATCACCACCACCACCACCACCCCCGCTACAGCCCAGGGGGCTCGGGAATACCAGATCCCCAGACCACAGGGCCCACCTGAGATTCTGCTGGAAAGTATTGGGGGCGGGGTCTCTGGGAAAAGCTCAGAGCCAGTTCACTGGCCCTGGGTCTTTCAGAAGTTACTTAAAGGTTTAGCTTCGGTTTCCCAGTGTGTAAAATGGTGATGAGAGTAAGTCTTGTTCAGGAGAGATGCACCCACGGGGCTCAGCACATCTCTAGCCTCTGTCAAGCCCTTGAGAACGGTGGCGGCTACCATCCCAATGAAGACTGATGGCGAGTGAAGGCCTTTTATGTGCACTTCAGCTGGGCTGGAAACGGGAACAGTGGGAAGGGACAGCGCAGGTGCCCACCCACTATCTAGAGGGGAAGGACAGTCACCGGGCCGCCCAGAAGGGCTGTGTTGGCCAAATCAGGAGAGCACTGCATGCCTTTGCAGAATCCAGGGATCACACGGACGGGAGAGTGACTGCGGCCATCCCTGTGGACCCAGCCTCTATTAGAAGACAGCAAACACCTCCAAACGCCATTCACCTCCCAGCCCATCCTGACCCTGTCAAAACCCTAACAAGCTCTGAGCAGGAAGGAGTGACCTGCAGTGTTCCCTCCCCTTGGGAACAGGAAACCAGAGTGAACCTGATGAATCCCCCATCAGCTCTCCAGCTGCACCCTAAGTTTTCTAGAGCCAGACGGGGAGAGTTTGAATTCTGGCTTCCTTGCTGATCTAGCTGTGTGAGCCGGGGCCAGTTACTGGACCTCTTTGTCTCTGTTTCCCCACCTACAAAATGGGGTTAAAAATTCACCACCCTCTAGGGCTTCTCCAAGGATATTGTAGGCAAGGCACTTACAATACTGCTTGGGTTGGAGAAAGCACTACATTAGCATTAGCTGTTAGGATTCTTAGTATTGACCTGATCTCTAAAGGCTCTTTTCACCCCGGCCCCCCTGGGGGCTGAGGTGTGGAGGGAATCCAACTCACTGCTTCCACGTCTCCTTCAGATCAGTCCCTGCCCACCTCCAGCCTCTGTGGGTCCAGGGACACTGGCGTGGGTAGACCTCATCAATGGCTCGCTTGTCCTCATGGTCATGTCCTTGACCAAGCTCTAGTCCAGCAACCTCTTTACATAGCCCCTCAAGTCTCAGGTTGGTTAGGTCCCTGCCTAGACCCTGCAAGCTTCGGGGTGGTAAGACTGTGGGTGGCCCCAGGGGGCTGCCTGGTCATTGGGGTTTCCCTACAGCCCACCCACACCTCTGCAAGTAGACTCTATGTTGGACTTTCCTCTAAACCTCGAGTGTGTCAACTGTTCCCTGCCAGGCCCTGCCTGGGCTTGACTTACACTGACACCAGCATCCTCTGGTCCCCAGTCTAGTCTCTGGACATTGGGCAGAGTACCCAGAGCACTTTCTCTCTTTGCCATGACCCTTTTGGCAGGACGTTAGTGTTCTCCTTTGCACCCCCCCGCCAAGCCCAGTGCTTGGTACACTGGTGTGCTCCGAGATGGCCTCTGACTTGAATAAATGGAAGGACAAATGATGGAAATACTGAACAAGACAGAATGGGGGAAACCCTCGCTGTAACTGCCAGAGCTGAAAAAACAAAATTCAGATGGAGGAACATTTAGTCCCAAGTCAATGGGGGAAACCTACAATTACTTAGCACACACCAAGTATTTCTTGAAACCACAGTGAAACTAACTGCCAGAGGTCCAGGGAGATTCTTCCTCCTCACGTAGAAGACATTTTCCCAAGTTGGCAAAGCCCCAATCTCTCTGCTTGCACAGAGGAGCCTGCTCCCCAAATGGCAAAGATTTGCTTACAAAATATTAAACTGCTTTTTTTTCCCCTCAAACACACTTTTTTTTTTTTTTTTTTTTTTTGCATGGGGCTGCTTTAAGGGAAGAAGCGAATGGACATGTATTGAAACTGACTTTGAGCCCCCACAGAGCTTGGTGCTCACATACCCGCCAGCGGGTACTTCTCAGCGGGACGTATGAGAGGAAGAGAATATTCTTTCTTTCAGAAGAGGACAGCGAGGCTCGGAGAGGTAAAGCAATTTGCCCAAAGTCACAGAGGGGATCCCTTGCTGTTTCCATGACTGCACACGGTCTCCAGAGAATCTTCTAAGTCCCGTTGTGTTTGCGACAGGTATCCCTAAGACTCCAGTAGGTCCAAAGAAAACTAGAGCAATTACAATGTTGAAAGGCATCAAAGACGCTACCTACCCACCCGCCGCTGTGTACGTGCCTTTTACAGGAACAGATGCAAATGTGTTCTTTTCTCCCAGCACTGGGTGAAGGCGAGGAAGAAGGCAGCTCTGCCTGGAATGTGAACTATTTTATCTGATGCATTAATGAGTTGAGCAGAACCCAAAGCATCTAAAGGCAGATGCACTTTGCCATCACTTGTCAGTCACAGCTTTCCAAAGCAGAGGAATTCTAGCCAAAGAAAAGGTCCCTTTGTCTGGAACTGGAACTGGTCCGCAGCCAGAGACAAAGGGTCCAGTTTCAATCGGAATCCAAATAACGATGAACAGCCTTTTCATTTAACAGCCTGAAGACCAGTTTCCAAAGCAGAACTTTCTGTAAAGCTGCTGCACCCCCTACTTCTGAGTCAGCTCAGGGATGTGAGGCCTGGAAGAGGACCCACTTTCATTAAGGCGGGAGCCACAGTGCAGGGTCAGGACCCAGGGGCACTCAGACTGCTCTGCTCTCTCGGGCCCTCTGCCCCATTTCCCGCAGGTGATGTCTCAGACCAGGGGGATCTTCTCCTGCACCCAGATAGGAAGGCTTTGTGGTTTTGAGAGGGCAGCAAATTGGGAAGTCACTCACAGATCACATTTTAAAGGGGGATCTTATCTGACCCACCAGCTGACTTAGATAAAATGTGGTTACTGGTTTTCTCTTGGGGAAAATTACAAGGTAATTGGGCTCCTTTTTAAGGTCTTTCTACTTTTTTGCCTCAGAATGGCCCACATCCATAGGCTGTAGACTCTTTGGTAAAGAAACAGTAATCATCACTTGATTACAAACTGCTCAGAAAAGCTAAGAAACCTGGATGGGCAGTGCAGTGTAGGGGGTGCTGGGCCTAGACACTCCCGGGTCACGGTCCTAGTGCCACCCCTCCACTCTCACTGATGTCTGACTTCGGACAAGCAATTTCACCGACCTCCCTGAGCCTCAGTTTATTTGTCTCTAAGATGGCACCAATTTCTACCTCACAACAGTTCATGAGGTTTAATATATAATGACTCCAGCATCACACGGTGGGAGTTTGGTTAATGGTAGTAATTTCCATACTAACATTCTGATATATTTACCCTGGGACTAGGTGCTTTTTTGGGAAAAGTCCTCTGGTTTGTACCTCAGTCTTCTTACCTCTATCTAAAACGGGGATAAGTATATTAATTAGCATTAATAAGCATATTAATTAGCAATTAATTTGTCTCACAAAGGACAAGGGTTAACTATGCCCTTGGCATTTGGTAAAGCTCTCCTTTGCAGGGATCTGCATGGTCTGGAGTGGGCACTGGTGACATGATGAGGCAGCATCCAGGGCAGGGACCTTGACCCACCCAATTGCCAGGGAAGGAGCCCACGGGATGGGGAAGAGCAAGAGACCATGACGAAGAGATGCCATTGAAGGGTGGGCTCATGTCACGCTTTGAGTTGGGGCTGTGGGCAGGGTTCATTCCCCTTCTGCTTCCTTTCCCTTGTCCTGCTCTGGTGCTTGGCCATGATGTGTGGGTCCCGGGCTGGGGTGGGGAGGATGCCAGTCTCTAGGAGACACCATGGGAGAAAGGAGCAAGAGGCCAGAGGCCACGAGTTCCCGAGGGATGGAAATCCAGGCTCGGCTCTGTAATACTAGCATGCCTCTGGCCAATGGGGTCCCTTTCTTAAGGTCCAGGGATCTGCACAAGCAATCCTGCTCTGCTGTGCTCATATCACAGAGGAATCAGCCCATGACCCTAGATTTTCTCTGTGTCACACGCTATGAAAGAATCGTAAGATCTTGGGGTCTCAGGGCTCAAATTCCCATCTGCAGCCAGACCCCTGTTCCCACAGCAGTTGGCTCTGTCTTCTTTCTTCAAGACAGCTTCCTTGTCCCTTCCTTCTGACCACTTGCCCTGCCTCATCGCAGGTCCAAACCAGGGTGCAGTACCCCACCATGTCCCCATAAAACTCCATGTATTTCTTACTCTGAGCTCCTGCCACACTACGTTTGCACATCCGTCTGTCCTTGTCAACAGACTTCGAGATCTTTGGGGACAGGAATCCTGTATTACTCGTCTGTGTCTCTTCAATATTCCCCACAATCGTGCATCAGAAGAGGTGCTCAGACAGTTTCAGAAGTGCTTAAATTACAACCTAGCTCTTGCTGACATCTCTCATCTTGTTTCTTGGGATTATTCAATCATTGGATTCACAGAGAAGTCACTTTCTCTATCATGACTATAAACACTTCACAGTTATCAAAAAGAAAGAAAATACATTTTTACCTAAAGATTCAAAATAATCTATGGGGCACCTGGGTGGCTCGGTGGGTTAGGGCCTCTGCCTTCGGCTCGGGTCGTGATCCTGGGGTCCTGGGATCGAGTCCCTCATCAGGCTCTCTGCTCAGCAGGGAGCCTGCTTCCCTCTCTCTCTCTGCTTGCCTCTCTGCCTACTTGTGATCTCTCTCTCTCTGTCAAATAAATAAATAAAACCTTAAACAACAACAACAACAACAACAACAACAAAATAATCTGGCACATCACCCCTAACCTCTGCTATTTCCAACCCCGTGCGGCCCTCAGCCAGGGACATCTGCTGCCAGGCCCCAAACGACCTATTCTCTTCCTCCCCAGACTCACCAGTGATGTCCGCATGCATCTGTACAAAAAGAGGATTCTTGCTCAGGCCTCCACACAAAAAAAGCGTGCTGATAGAGTGTCCCCCCGCCTCCATGGCCTCTATGATGAGGCGGGTGCCAAACTGAAAGGGAAAAGCAGAAGAAAACATCAGTATAGCAGCGCAAGGAAAAGCTCTGGAGCATTCACTAAGTGCTTACCCAGCCCCAGACACCACACTGAGAGCTTTGCACACAGTCTCAGAGCGCTGAGGCTCCGAGAGTTAGGCTGCTTCTGATCACACAGTTAATGAAGTCGCAGGGCGGGAATTCCAACCTGGGCCCGTCTGACTCCAAACCTTCTTAATTGCTCTACCATGTGCTTCCACCAGTCGTTACACAACATTGGCAAAACCAACCGACAATGTTCACACAGTTAATATGAACGGGCTTCCCCGAGGCAAATAATTACGGAGTGTCCACTGTGGCCTGGATCCTCTAGCAGGGATGGGGGCTGGAGGAAGTGGCCAGGGGTCTCTGAGTCAGTCTTCCTGCCAGTGATAGGAGCTAAAGAGGTTTGTTCTTTGGAAAAGGGTGCTCAATTACACCAGCAACAGGAACAGGGGAAGAGAGCTCTAATCGCATGAAGTGAGAGTAAGACGTCAGACTGACCAAGGGCTACGCTGACCTTTGTTACCACCTGAAACCAGGTAGCGGTTCTCCAGAGATGTTGCAGGAGCCAGAGCCCATCCGTCAGTCCTTTGCGGTCTGGGATGTTGTGGAAATCACACATTCTGGCTTGCTTGTATTTTCGTTTCTGACCTCATGTGCCAATATCTCCCCCAAATCCGCTATGCTCGTCCTTGCTCAGTCTACTCAACCCAGTCAAAATCGGGGATGCCTGGGAAAAGGCATCGTAGGGTCGCCTGGGTGAATGTCAATGTGCAATTCTTTAGTTTTAACTGGGCTACACAAACAGCTAACACTCTTAGTTTATCCGCAAGTTCAAAAACGAGAAGCGCATGAATCAAGTTTACTTGCGTCAAGGATTAAAACCAAAAGATGAACTGTGACATTACTTCAGGAGGCTGCCACATGGCAATGGTTGAGGAAGGGGCTCTGGATGGAAGTGAGAGAGAACTGGTTTGTTTCTGGTGGAGAGGGAGCTCTTGAGGTGTTTAGAGAGTGATTAATTCTGAGGGATGACACAGTGCCAGGTGTGGACAAGGGGGTGAGTTGACAAAGCAGAGGGAGAAGAAGGGCAAGGATCTGGGAGGCCACAGATGGGGCAGCTGCCAAGAAGAAGGCGGGTTGGGGCTGGAGAGAAGATGCGAGCCAGTGTCACAGACTTAATGACAGTGTTGCTGGGAAGGTGGTACCCAAGCGTGCGGAGAAGGAGGTAGTTCAGCATGAGGGCGGGCTGTATCAGAGGCTTAACCAAAGTGAAGGAGAGCGTTTGGGAATTAGTCAGGATGTCCCCCGACCACTGTCCCCTTGGGGTGAGATGTAGGGCAAGTGAAGCCTCTTTTGACCTGGCTGCTTGGAGAGCTGTCTCACCCGCGCCTGGGGGCGCCTCTGGGAGACGGAGTGGCTAGAAGGTGTTCTGGGGACCAGGGGTCATGAAATCCTGAACGCTGCGTAGTAAATTAGGAGAGACGGGGGCAGGCAGTTCGGGAGCAAAAGCACAGCAGTTCCAGCCCAGAGGCCTTCAGCTATTAGCGAATCTGGTAAGAATATGGATTAGGTAAAACTTGGGCCTCCAAAAATAATCCACAGATGTAGTGTGTTAAAAAAAAAATTAAAACATGTTGTACCGTATAAGGCCAGATCCTGCTTATTGCATGTGGCTGATTACCCACAGATGTTCTTTCTTAAGCTTTTGGGGGGTCATGAACCCTCTTGAGAATAGATTAAAACCTACCGACCTTTCCAGAAGAAAGTCACTGACAAAATGGCATAATAAATGATTTCGGGAGGCCTACAGACGCCCTGGCGTCCACCATGGATCAGTCAGTGTCTGTGGACAGCAGGACAGTCTAGTCTGCTGGAGGGGCAGCCAAGAGCATGACTTCTGAACTCAAGAACGCTAGGATGGCATTAGGACATTTCACCTCCTTCTTGAATCCAACCTGTATCCAACCTTTCTAAGACTCAAGCCTCATTTTTTTTTTAAGTAATAGTAAGATCATACTCATGCACTGGAAAACTCCATGAATTGTCAGAAATGTTAGCACGCAGAAACAATTTTAATTGCGGTCTTAGATTTGATGAAATATCAATGCCTGCCTCGCAGGGCTGCTGTGGACAGTGTATGCACAGCACACCCAGGAGTGCCGAGTACATGGAAGGGGCCTGGGGGTGAGTGCCATTCTGGTTATTAGCTGTAGTCTAGGCACTCTGCTATGCACTTTGCTATCCTCGCTTGTCTTGGGATAAACTAAAAAATTGCACCTTGTTATCCCCATGTAGGGGTTACGGGATTTGCCTGAGGCAGTATGGTCGGCCTTGGGAGAGGATGGCTGTACCAAGCCTCCCCTCCAAACCCGTGGAAATACCAGGCAAAACTGGTATTTCCCATACTTCTAAAACCACAGACCTGCGGCTCACGTGATTAGCAGGCCAGAGCAGAGGGTAACACAAAGCACATTCCCTTGGGAAAAGGCAAAAGAAGTATCAGAACAAGAGGCACTCCCTTGGGAGGGGCTGAGACAGCCTGCGCCCACCCCCCTTCACCCCACCCCCCACCCCCGGGGCATTGTTGGCTGGAATTTCCCACTAGGGCTGGCAACTAGCAACAGGGCCTTCCCTTCGGGTGTCCCAGGCTCCACTGGGTGAAACGTTCCACCCTCCTTAAATGCCCCGCCACAGGGCTTTGTGCTAAAATGATTTTGTGCTCACCTTTCTGGAAAAAATGTTTTCACAGAGAAATTTAAATTAAAATTAGGCTATTCCACTGGGAATGTACAGAACTAAATGCAAATCGAGAGACTTCAAATGCAAATAGTACTTTTTAAGGGTCTATTCTGAAAGGAAAACTATAGATGAACAGGCTATGGATAAACCGGTTGTCTGACAAGTCTTTCAATTAAGTGTGATCAAGAGAGAATTTTACTTCACGGAGAGTTTCGCACAGGCCTAAGTTAACTTCATTACAATGTCTCTTTCATTCTCTTCCTACAAAATACCAACCACAGATATCACGACAGAGAGCAATTTGTTTAACTTTAACGTATTCCCAGCAAGCAGAGGCTAGGGTAATCTTCGGAGCCAGTGAAACAAACAAACAAAAATTTTTTTTATTCAAGTTGAACATCATGGGAAAATATCGGTGCTCAGACTCCTTCATTAAAATGCACATTTTTGCCTGAAAGATCAGCAGAGCCTGGTACCTTTGCAAAATGGACTGAACTCACAATTCAACAGACCCCGTGGAAAAACCTTATCAAATGATCCGCCTCAAATTTCCTCCCCTCCATGGTATTATAAAGGTCATTAAACAACAGACAGAATAAATATGATAGCTCTTAATACACATATGAGCCATTAAATACAAGATTGATTTTTCGAGTGTGTGGTGTTTGGGAAACAGGAGCTGGCTCCATCCAGCTCGTGTCCCGTTTAGCCCCATTTATATATTCTTGGACGGCTGCAGCATTCTCACCAGGAAGGGGGCCTCTTGTGAGGCGATCCCGGCCAAAACAACAACGTTTGCTAAGATGTGTGAAATAAAAACTGGTCTTGGAAATGCCTGAAAGCGGATTCCATCCGTGTCGCTTTTATAAACATTTCAAAGGAAAAGGCAGGTTGGCGGAGTGGAAAAGAGCCGAAGAATGGGAGTGAGGCAGGCAGTCCTCGGACGGGCTTGGGTTCTGACTCGACCACGTGCCGGCTATCTGACCCTGCAAGGTGGTTTTCCCTCTGCCTGGAAAACAAGGACAATCCCACCTCCTCACAGGGTGACTGCCCTAAGCCACTCTGGGTAGGTACTCTGGTGCCTGGCACAGCAAGTGGGTGTCAGTGAAAGGTGACAGTCCTTACCATCATGTGACGGTGCCCCTTGGTCGGCCTCTGAGCGTGTACTCAGAGGATGAACAGCTCACAGCTCTCATGTCCCATTTCTGCACAGTCACTTCATTCCACTCTAAGACTTTTCTAAGACACTAGCACTGATAACCAGAAAATGAAAGTTCCTCAATACCTCATATACCTTTATTTCAGAAAGCCGCGGCTTCCCATCCTAGCTCTGCCCCTTCCTAGCTGTATGAATTTGGGCAGGTTAATGAACCTTGCTGAGGCTTAGTTTTCCACTGTGTCGAACAGGAATACTCACGTCTATCTCACTAGGTTACATCATGCAATATTTGTAAATATTTAGCACAGTGCCTGTCACTTAATACCCCAGAACTATATTATTTATCGTTATCATCATTATTACCATAAAACAGGATCACTGAACAATTATCTTTACTACTGATGCACATTAATTTCTTCCATATTCATTTTACCCTTCACTCCCTCCACTTTGATAGATGGCAGAATTGTGTTTTTGACCAAGTTCCCATAAATAGTGCCAACTGACTGATTTCACTGAACTGGCCATGCTATTAAATCCATGACAGTTGCTTCAGGAAGATACAGTCAAACTGGCATATGATCTACAAGGACTGTTTCCTCTAATCAAGTTGGCCTGTTCCACGAAAGACCATATGTTCCCTTCATGGTCGGGAGGCTCTGCTCTCTTATCCCACCTACACGGCACCTGGACAAACGCGAACGTTAAGACACGCCCTTCTGTTAGTGGTACGGATGTATGGAAAAAATGTATGTAGTTCTGGTATTTGAAGGAATGAGGCTTTGAAGGAAGTGGCATGGAGAGAAACGAAATAACTAAATGGCATAGAGTATGTCCATGTAACGTTAACGAAAACAAAAAAAACTTTGTGTGTCTCTGAAAAATAAATTTGGAATCAGAATTGAGTGAACTGATTTTTCTTTTCTGTTGGTCCATGCTCTCTTACCAGAGTGGCTAAGCCTCACTTAATTAATTGTAATTTTGGGATTCCTCCCAGCTCTGAAACCTCGAAAGCCACGACCCACTCCTCCAAAATGTACTTCCTAACAGACGCACACATACAGTCGTCTGTGCATATACCCCATTTTTGGATCACCGTGGGAGAATAAGACCCTTTAGACTGAGATGTTTACGCTTCCAGGATTTTGTTTTCATTTTGGATTGATCTTCAGCGTAGGAGTTCCTAATACGTTTAATTCTTCCCTCCTTCTCTCCCTAACCATCCAAACCTCTCATTGAAGCAGCTAATTATCTAAAAACAAACACTAAGGATGCTTACTATTTAAAGGAACCCTGTAATGAATCCTTTTGCAAAGTGAGCGATATCGTGTGTTTTAGAAGTCTGCACATTCTTAACATCGGCTTTTCTTAATGCAAGCATAAATGGCATCTGCTTCTCCTTAATTGAACTTGGAAGACAAATTAAATAAATGCCAAGAATGATGTTCAAAGACCCGAACTCCTTTCAGCTTTCATCTATGTGAGGTGACTAGTAAAGCAGGTGAAGACCTTCGTCAAGATTTCCTTCCGAAAAGACACGCATCTCTCTTTGGCAAGCTCCCTTTTAATTAACAATCTCTGTCCCACAAGCACATGACGTATCCTGGAGGAGCATGTGGCCTAAGGTTTATTGATAGCCCTAAGTCTCTTTAAAAATGGCATTAAAGTGTCTTACAGCAATGGCTTGAACTGTGGCCAGGTAGAGAATGGCAAGATCATCGAGGTCCTGAGACAGTTTCAACCCGGTGACCTGTAGGGAGGAAGAAAAGAAAAGAAGGAGATGGCCACAAGGAACTGCCACGGATAGAGATAGTTCCCATGAAACACGTTCAGATGTGTTTTCTTGCCCAAACAAGTTCATATGCAAATCCCCTTTTTGTGAGCTGAACGTGAAATGACTACCAAATTGTTTAATCTCCAGATCTGGGAAAAACTATCATTTCTTCTCCAAGAGAAAGTGCCCTGCCTTGTATTAACGAAACAAAACAAAACAAACACTCCACGGAGATCGTGTTTGATATTCCTTAGCATGGAATTAAAGGTCTTTCTTCCCCTTTAAAGAAAATGTTCTTTTATGACAAACACCCATTTTCTTCGGCTTACAGAGATCAACATGGAGCAGTGGCTTCTAGCAAAAGATGATCTTATTTCGAGTTCTGCCGTTGTCAGAAATTCAGTGTAACAGCATCCAGGGGGTATTCAGGGTAAAATAATATGTCTTCTATAAATGTTATACCTACTAGGGAATAATTTACAATCTGTGGTTTGCAAGGGAATCCCATTAAAGTCAATCGGAACCACATGCTTCTACAGAGTATGTCAATTTCTGAGAGATTCCAGAACTGAACAGGATGCTGAATTTGGATGCCTTCAAGACCTGTTCAAGACAAGTCCCTCCTTCCCATCACCCATTCACGAATGCCTTCTCTTGGGACATCCTTAGATGGTGAAGAACTGTGGGGTTCTTGAAGCCTGCTCTGAATTTCATGGGCATCAATACCAGAGTTTACTTTGTATTTTCACATTACAAAATTAATTAACATAACATATGTTTACTCATGGCCTACGGTGGGTACGATCCTAAGTGCAACAAGGCGGCGACAGGCAGCCTGCATTCAAAGTGGAGTAGCTGAGTGGTCTACCCAGGTCCCTTTCCTTCATCTCTCCAGTCCCCTTTAATTACCCTTTCCAGAATGCGCCCTGAGCCATGACAAAAGGGGGGCCAGTGTTGACCTACTCAGGGCACAGACACCACGCCATGGCCCAGACCAAGACCTGTCAGCACTCCTCCCCGACTTTTCCCTTCTTCCCGTATTTACAGTGTCCATGTTTTGCCCACTTGCTCCCCCGAATCTTTAGTGAATCCATCCCTTCTTTCCATGCTGTCACTCACTTCCTCAATCCAGGCCACCATTCTGTCCTTTACGTGTGCTGAAGGGCCCTTCCCTAATATTGCTCTTCACCATGGAGTAGTAATTGTTCTCCCAGGAGAATCTGATCATGTTCCTCCCTGTTAACACTTCCCTGCTACCCTCCTCTAGAGACAGAAATGCCTGTGCTGTTTTAGGTGCATCCTTCCGGGCTCGCCGCTGCTTACTTCTCCAGCATCCGTGCAAACCCTTCCTCACTTAGAATCCTGGGCTTCGGCTACTCTGATCCCTCATGGAAGTCTGCTGATGCAGGAACTCCTGAATTCTGCAGAGCCACCTTTGATAATATCTCTCAGCAAATAACTGGGTAAGCAGATGAGAACTGTGTCTTTGATTTTAACACAAGGGAACACGGAAGGTTTGAGTGAGAGGCCAGAAGGGAATTCTGGGTATGCATCCTTGCAAGCCAACAATCCTGAGGAGGAACATCCCTTGTGAAGTTCCCCGGAGATCTCAATGTACAGTAGAAATGCTGGAAGGAAGGGAGAACGTGAACACTACTGACACTGCAGAAGTTCACTTCGTCACGTGTGTAAGGAAATAATGTGGCCCAGGGAACACAGAGGATGGAAACCGACCCTAGCTGTTCCAACAGACTACCTGGGATACTCGCGCAGCAACCTCCATGCCTAGCACCGAGTCCAGCACCCAGTAGGCACTAGGTTCCTATCTGTTCAATGTGTGAATTAGTGACAATGCTCCTTTTTCCTTTTGTATACCACTGTCTTTCCTGACATTCTAGCCTTTTGTGTCTAATGCAATGATTATAGGGTGATCATGTTTACCACCTTGGCTCTTCATGTATTTGCAGAGGGGAGGGTCATTTGCTCTGTGCCCCAAGAAAGAACACTGGAACATCACTCCTAGTTGCTCATTCCAGGCTTCCCATCGACCCTCCTCGCTACACTTAGCTTTCCTCGTCACAGTGGCTTTTACGAGGTTGGGGCAAGAGGACTGTCCCTGTAGCTCAGATGGAACCCTTGTATGAATTAGATAAAAGTACTCCCTCCAGGTGGACTAATGCAGAAGGCATCCCATCTGGGAGAGTGAACTATGAAAAGGAGCACAGTGGACAAGATCTCAGCCCTGTCATATGTCCCTTCATGCAAGTACCCTGTGTGATCAACCAGCTACTTGGCATGCGATGTCCCTGGATAAACCATACTCATCCCGAGTGTTCTCCCTCTTCTGTACTGGCCTGGCCTCAACAGCATCTCTGCCACTTGTCTGTTAGAAAAGTTAAGTGGGCCCAGGCCTAGACCTCTCTTCCAGGCTATCTCTGGCTCCTTTCTGGGGTCATGACTACAATGGAAATCAAGCCACGATCCTTTGTGTGACTGGGTATGCATCTGCTTAGCAGACTCACATCTCCTGCAGGTGGGTTCTAAAGACAATATTTGGATAAACTGTCACTGAATGGGGAAGAAATTTGACTTTGTACATGAGATTAGTTGACTAGGAACCCCAGTGCCGTGTAGAACACTGACACTGTAACTGCTTCTGATATCCTCCTTGATCAGTAAGAACCCCTTACTAAGACAGAAAGGGTACAATATCACCAGATTTCATTTTCTTTATCCCCAGTAAATATTCATGAGAACGTCCCCCAAAGTATGGTATTCAAGCAAAAAAAAAAAAAAAAAAAAAAAAAAAAATCAATCAGTCAATGAATCATGGCCCCTTCTCTAAATGTCTAATACCTCCAGAGTTCAGAAATCATAGAGGAGAAAAGAGAAGACAGTTACTTTTCTCCAGAAACCAAGAATGAGCTCATGCAAATGAGCACTAAATTTAACTCGGGAGCTTGCTAGTAGCTCCGGCAAAAGGGACACAGGATGGGTGACATCCTTTTTCTTTTTCTGATAAATAGAACATGGCTATCCTTCATAAAGGAAAACGTTATTCTAGGGAAGAAGGTGCTCAGCAACAAAAGGGAATAAGCAAGCACAGCTCTCCCATCGCCCCCTCCAACACCTCGAACATCAGAGCCACAGAGTTGAAATGTGACTCCGCGGAAGTGTGAAGTTACTATGGGTTGGGGCCCTCTTGTTTCACATCTCATCTGATTCGCAGATGGAGACTCTGGATGGGCAGGTAATCAATTCCATTTGATTTTTCTCTCTAGTAAGAGGGACCTCAGTCCTGCGTTGGCAAAAGTCAAATGACTGTTGGCCCAAAACAGAACTATCTAAGGAATGCCTAACATGTGGACCATTCAGGAGGCTGCAGAGTCCCCTTGGGAAGTCATCTTGGCAGGGAAGTGGCAGCAGCACCCGGCGAATGCCAGGAATGTGCTGGGGGACATGCGGCTTTGTAACCAGTGACAAAGCCAGGGTGTGACAGATGAGCAGAGAGGGCTGGATGGTTCCATCCATAAGAGGAAGTGGGAAGAAAGAGTAAGTGGAAGCAGTGCGTTTATAGAATATGTGCATGTCCCCATTATGAATGTTTGGGCAAGACAGTGAAATGTGTGGGGGAAGCCCCATGGGAGAGTTGCGCTGGTAAGCACATTTTATTTATTTTGCTACTATGTAATGAGGAGAATTGCAAGAGAAAACATTTACAAGTAATATTTAGAGATGTGGGATGTATATGGTGGCCACAGAAATGCAAACTACAACTAATGCCTTCAACATCCTATATAATGGTTATAAAATACTTACATAAATCTTGGGATTTTTGAGCTTGGAAGGGAAATGTGGGGGAATGGAAAGATGACAACCTATGAAGGAAGACACCAGGGTTCAGATCTTGACATTCTCCCAACTGGCTGCACAATGGTGTGAGTTTTGTGACCTTTCTGAGCCTCAATTTTTTTTCCCTCATTTATGAAATAGGGATAGTGATGCCTCAAGGCATTTGTGTGAAGATTAAATAACATTTGCAAAGTGTCTTACTTTTTCAGGAAGCTAGACTGCATCTACCAGAGCTAAACCCTTATAGCGCCAACCCCATGAGCATAGGTGGCAATTAATGTTGATTTTCTTTCCCTTTCTCTCCATAAATGTTCATTCTCTCTCTCTCTTAAATGCATGTAGGGTTCGATCCCATTCATTAATTGGAATGTGGCAATAAAGCATCTCCTTCAACACGGTATGGGTACCCACAGGGTATTATGAGGGGCACTGAAGACTAGTGTACATACAGCCTGGGAAAGACAGGGCAGAAGGCATGCTGACTGTCAGCATCAGGATCATAATGGTGAAGATAAGAACGACAAGAGTGTGCAGAAGCAGTATACCCCTGATGTGTGCCCAGGGATAGGATAATGAGGGACTCACCTCCAAGGACTCCTTAGAGAAGCTTTATCTCCCTACACACTTTCATTCACTCTAAATAGGAAGCACAGATGAATTTCACCCTGGACTTCACCTTACATCTTGCTGCCACTTAGTAGCTATGAGAGCAATGCACGTCTCTAACCCTTCCCCAGGATCCTAGCTGAACGGAGACTTCCTGAGCTCCAACTCTAGATTTATTGACTCTTTGGTGTAGGCCCAGCAATTTGCATTTCAGCAAGGTCCTAATGTGCAATAAATTGTGGAAATAATTGTCCTTAACCTTGGCATTGTGAATTATGGGGGATAGGTCCTAAAATAGTTGAAATTACTTAAAAAAATGTAGTAGTAATTTAGTTAGCTCTTCTTTTCCTTCTTAGTTGTTAAAGGAATTAGTTACATTTTTTAGTAAGAAAAAAAAGCTTAAAAAAATTCTCAAGGGGTCTCTAAAGATTACAAAAGACAAGAGAACAGGATCCCCAGTCCGGAGATTTTTCTAGAGCCATCAGAGCTTGATGGGGTAGTATCCAAGGCTCAAGGGAATTGTAGAAAGATTTTCAGAACACGAAGAGCACAATGCTCTGTTCGCTTAGTCAATAATATAGGCAGAGCTGATGGACAGATAGCAAGGAAATGAGAAGGACAGGAGAAACAATTATAGAAAACCTCTGGAGAGAGAACAGGTCTGAAATAATCAGCAGCCTGGAAGAAAAAGGGAACAAATCTCCCTGAGGTTTCAGTTAAGTACCAGGAATCGAGGCTAACACTTGGCATTGCCTAAAACTCACCCAGATTTGGGAAATGCGATAAATGTGTTAACACAGTGTGGTGGTGGAACTCTAAAGATGCTCCCCAAGATTCCTGTCCCCCAGGTACGCAATCAAACACCAATACAGACACTGCTGTAAAGGGACTCTGCAAATGGAACTAGTTCCTAGACAGGTGACCTTAAAATACAGAGATGATCCTGGATTATTCAGTAGAAACCCAAAGTAATCATATGAGCCCTTAAAAGCAGAAGAGGAAAGCAGAAGAGTCAATCAAGTAATCCAGTCAAAGGCAGGAGAAATGAGGCAGAAATGGAAACCAGAGAGATTCAAAGCCTGAGAAGGATATGATTGGCTACTGAAGGCTTTGAAGATGGAAGAAGGGGGTAATGAGTCATGAAATGCATGCAAGTGGCCTCCAGAAGCTGAGGACCCCTGGCTGACAGTCAGCCAGGGAACAGGAACCTCCATCCTACAACTGTGCGGAGCTCAATTTGGCCAACAATTTGGATGAATCTGGTAGATTATTCCCAGAGTCTCCAGATAAGAGCCCTTGGTTCTATTCTTATGAGAACTGGAGCGGAGAAACCAGCTGAGGCAGCCCAGGCTTTTGACCTACAGAACTGTGAGATCATAACTTTAAGCCTTTAAGTTTGTGATAATTATTAAAGCAGCAACAGACAATCAATAAACTCACAATGACTAGACTGACATTCTCTCTTGCACCCTTATTCTATTGGCAAACCGTCTGTGATACGCTGGTCATTTGCTGTTCCCCAGATGGAACAGACATTTCACAACTTGGTTCCCCTTCTGAGACTCTAAATCTAAGTCACTTGAATATTCAGTGCTCTGGTTGCCAAAGCTATTCTGGTCAACTGTCCTGGCCCTTAGTGTGTGTCATCCAACCTGTCTTGATTTACACAAACTTGGATCCCATCTTTGGTCCCTTGGCCTTAGAGCTATCCCTTTATTTATCTGTTGGGTCCTCCCAGCAGATTTCTCCTGATTCACCCCTCAGTCTTGTACCATGCCATACTACCTGGGGAAGGACTCCTGCCTATAATCCATATTCCCCCTGCCTGCCTCCCCTGGGTTTTACTTGTTGTTCGGTATAGTTACAGAAGATAGAAAGCACTAAGAAAACAATGTCTGAATCTGACATAATTTTTAAAAAGTCCCGAAAATGAGGGGGAAATATGGCAGACACACTGAAAGCAGAGTAGGAGCCTGAAAACGCAAAAACCTAGGGTTTTTTTTTCTCTTCCCCCCCAAAAGGATGTCAGTGACCTCAGTGTGAACTGACTAGATTGTAATACTTCTGTTTTCCTCTCCTCTAGGCAAATAACTCTGACTCTCTGGGCCTTAATCTCTTCACCCCTTTGAATGGGGCAACAACACTGTCAAGTAGGGTTCCTTTATTTTTTTTTTTGGAATATTTTATTTATTTGACAGAAAGAGACACAGTGAGAGAGGGAATACAAGCAGGGGGAGTGGGTGAGGGAGAAGCAGACTTATCGCTGAGCAGGAAGCCCGATGCGGGTCTCGATCCCAGGACCCTGGGATCATGACCTGAACTGAAGGCAAACGCTTCACAGCTGAGCTACCCAGGCGCCCCTCAGGTAGGGTTCCTATTGGAGTTGGTGATGATGTATGTAAAGCATCTGTCATGGGACCTGACATAATGCGGTTCTAGAAAAAAATGACCCCTACTATGAAACCAAATACCAGCTGCTAAATAAGTTGTTCAGTAAGAAAACATATTAAGGGAAACCCAGCTGAAAGACACTTAGGATATCAAGCCTTGTTATAGGACTCAATTTGTCATAAGCAAAAACAATATGTAAAAAAACAATGGTGAGATGAAACAGCATTACATTGTAACAAAATCATCAACAGACTCATGTCAAAGAGTCCATGTCTTCATAAGCTTGATAAATGTACCAGTCCAGAGCTGCTTGAATTAGCTCATGAGCTTCCATCTGTGTCATCTATCTTCCCATCAGAGGAAACCACTGGGTTACCACCTCTGGCTTCTACCGAGCTCTTGCAAATACCCATCCGAGTTGTTGACTACATCCACATCTGACTCTCTTTAGTAATGCTCATCTCTAGCTGGGGTTCACTCCTCTGGGAACGGGCTGAGATCTCGACATGCTTCTTTCCTGACTCCCTCCTAGTTTTTCACATGCACACTTGCTCTGTGCTTGCTTTGAAGAGCCCTTGGAGCAGCACTCAACCTCTCCAGCAGTTTGAGCAGCATATGGCCTTATGTTAGAAATCACAGCTCTTCAAAGCACCAGAAGATAACTTTCTGTTCTGGGTAGTGCTGTACTTGCAAAATGAAGCAGAGAAAACATGTTTCAACCCCTGGTGAATAGGGTGTTTTCATGGCCTGATACGCCTGAGGTGACTTGCACCTGTGATTAAATTTGATTAATTCACTTCTTGGATATTTCAGGAAAAGAGTAACACACACACACACACACACACACACACACACATACATCCTGAGACAAAGTAGTAGTATTAATTGGAGAAAGGAAATTGGTCACATATACAAGGAGGCAAGGACCCTTTCAAAATTCCTACAGTACTCCCTGTTTTGTACATCAAATGTGGGCTTCCCACTGTGTTGAGGGACTTGAGGGCCAAGGACTTACATACGGAAAAAGACTGATCTCTGTACCTGTGTGAAACTTGGTCTGTATGGACCAGGGACTGCTGAGCCACACCTGCTGGCTGTCCACAGCGGACGGCCTCCACGGCTGGCGAGTCCAGCTGGTCCCCGGGCTATGGTGTGGATGGCTCGGGGCTGGCTGCACTCAAGGGCCACACTTAGAATCCTGCTAGTCGTCTTCTCACAGGCAGATAAGGGCCACTAAGCAGAAGCTACAGACTCCAAAGTATGTGCTGTTGCTGTCTGTCCATGATGGGATAGTCTCCCCATCTGATCCTTGACAATGACCCTGCAAGGAAGCCTCGTGCTCCTCCTGCTTACTAATGAGCAGACTGACCACACATTGCTAACCTCAGAGGTCACCCCTTTGCAGGCCAGAGAGCAAATACAGATCTGACTTCAAACCCTGGGCTCTCTTTGCTGTTTCGCAGTGGTAAAGAACTGTCCAACCAGTCGTTCCAAATAAAACCAATCACACACACATACACACACACACACACACACACACACACCTGAAACAAGCAACCGTTCCTGATGGTTGGTGAATATTTAACTTCCTCTTTCCTTATGCGTGACCATGCCATGTTTCCTTAAAAGTATGCATTTTTCTTTTGCTTTTAAAGAACCTAGAGTCACCAGCATTAGATGTTTCGATACTGATGGCTATGACCCGAGCTTCTGCTGCCTTTACACATCACAGGCATGGCCCTTACCTAATTTACTAAGCAGAAAGGAGAATACTTGCCTGGGCAGCTACTTGGTCCAGGCCCACGAGTATGTGGCCCACGCACTAACCTCCATGCCTTTCTCGCCCAGCACCACGGGCCAATACCGCATCACCAAAGCAATGAAGCAGTGAGGCACAGGGCAGGGAGGCAGCTGCTACCCGGAGAGAAGAAAAGGATGCTCTCCCGCATAATGGAGAGTGTCCTGGGTCACGCCTCGCTCCTACTTCTGAGGGGAAGCAACTAAAGCAGGTCCAACCAGGAGGGCTGATTGCTCCTGGAATCCGAGTCAGCGAGGGTGCGAAGGAAACAAAAACCGTGACTGAGGAGAGAGCGGTCAGAGCTTAAATCCAATACCCAGGGTAGGGACAGACATGGAAGGAGTGAGAAGACTGGTTTTCATAGCAGGGAAGCGAGGACTAGGCTGCAGATTGTGGTTCAGGGTGAAACCACGTACAGGATGGCTGGTAGGACTCCCAGCTCACAGTCCTCAGCGCCTCGAGTGAGTCCAGAGGTGGGAGTTAAGGCAGTCCTGTGGGGACCCGCATGCTGGAAGTCAGGATGCACGTTTTTATTTAAGCTCCCCATTTCTTGTCATGGAGACTGACCTTAGGCAGGTCACCGCTCACTTCCCTCTTGACAAGTAAAGACTGACATAACTGCTTGGCTATAGGGGAATCATTCCATACCTGCTGTTGACCTAAACACCAATGAAATTCTAAAAGTAAACAAGCCATTGGTAGCCTCTACCCTCAAAATGTTTTTCTAATAAATGGAAAGTACAGGCTATGTCATATGGCAGCTCTGATATTAGTTTCTTCTGTAAAAATTATTTTGTATTGCCTTCAATGCATGCTTTAATTCTGCTGCTGTATTTTGTCTTCATCATTTCCTTTTTCTTCTCATTCCACTGCCTTTCCATCTGAGCTCATTTTTCCCCCACTAAGTTTCTGCCCTATTTCAGAAACGTGCCTTTAAAAAAAAATCCTACTGAAAGTGCCAAAGAGGTTTTAATATTTTCTTTTGGTTTCAGCAGTATCTAATTCTTTGAGGCCTTCCCGTAAGTGTTCCAACGCTATTCCTTTTGCTTTGTATGCAACACATTTTCCTAATGGACTCCCTTTCCTATTTTTTGATTCATTTTAACTTGAGAGCTATATGTATTCAGTGTTTCCCAGCAGAGTGTATGTATGATTTACTCTCAGCCCTACTCACTGCAACATGGATTTACCTCTTCAGATCTACACCTGGTTGCCAGTCCCCAGAGTCCAGCAGTTTTTATTTTAGGTGGCTTGGGTGGCCTCACCATATCCCCGTTTTTCAACCCTAGAACAGAGAGCAGACATGCAAACCTATACCCCTCCTTCAAATTCCTACCTATGTCCCAGTAACACAGTGTTACTCAGGATCCTTAGAATGCAGGGCATCACCCGCCATCCCAAATCAGACTTTGTGCCCAGTTGGTTTCCTGGGTTGGCAGTTTTCTGATGGATTGAGCTGAAAGGGACAATAAGGTCTGGATTGTGGGAGAGTTCTGGAAAGTTAAGCTCACTGGCTGCTTCCAAAAAACCAAAACACCCTAAAACCATTGGCAGGGGAGGGAGGACTGCCCTGTTCTGAGGCTTAAAGGGCCCTCGCGACATTCAGCTGAGGAGCAGAAGGTAGAGAGGTCCGAACTCTGGTAAGGCCAGAGATTTACTTTGTCCTTATGTCATAGATTTATCCAACAAGTCCCAGTTAGTCTTTTAGATTCAGGAAATTCTTCCCAGATTCTCTCTGAGGCTGTCAATTCTAGTGTCGCTCGTTGAATGACATGTGAATTTTCAAAGTCAGCATGAGTTTATGCTTTTTTTTTTTTGCATCTTCACATATATTTTCAAATGGAGTAGAGGAAGGCGGCATTAATGCTGGCATTAAATACTTATATGGATAGTAGGAGGAGCAACTGATCTATTTCATATTAGTAAATTGTTTGTACCTATGTTTTTAAAGCCATACGTGATTTCTTTCTCATCTCCATGTTGACCATCGATTAAGTACATATTAATTACTTAGTATATGCCCAGAGAAATGTTTCAGGAGCCAAAAGAAGTCATGTATGTCTCTTTCCCTCCTGGGAGTATCCTGAAAATTCTACCTGCTATTATACACTTGATCAAGCACTTCCCTCTCCTCCCCTGAATCGTGCCCCAGGAACGTCCTAATTGCACCTTCCTGCAGTTGGCACATCTAGGTACCAAATAAGTATTTACTGAAGGGTGCTGGAGACAGTAGTCACTGTAGGTTCTGGCAGAGGAGAACATGACAAGAGAGACTGCAAGGTGATTAGTTTGATGTTATCTGAAACTAACTGAGTGAGAGAAATATTGGGAGAAATTTTTAGCCCAGAATTTCCTTCCTTCCATCTCATCGAGGTCACCTTCTCCTTCCAGCGTGGTGATGTAAGCCGACGGAGTGGCAGCTATTCCGATGTAAATCCAACACAAGAACAGTTACAGAGGGAAGTCAATGCTCAGAAATACCATGTGATAGATGAGGTTTGCTTACTAAACAATAAAACATTTTCGGGGGCGCCTGGGTGGCTCAGTTGGTTAGGCGTCTGTCTTTGCCTTTGATTCCAGGGTCCTGGGATCAAGTCCTGCATCAGACTCCTTGCTTGGTGGGGAGCCTGCTTCTCCCTCTGCCTCTCAGTCTGTCTGCCCCTCCCCCTGCTTGTTGTGCTCGCTCTCCAAATAAATAAATAAATAAATAATCATTTAAAAAATATATATATAACACAATAAAACTTTTTAAAAAAAGTAAACAGACTAGGATTTTTCTGATACAACTGGGGAGATGTCCCCATATGCAAGGGGTCTTCTTTGGTGGGTACGTCCTTAGCTGTGTTCATTATAATGAGCCAAACATTCTTCAAAGCCCTCCACCGACTCCTTGGGGATTACATTCTGGATCTGGGTTACCTTTCTAAGAATATCCTTATGAGGGTAACTCTTACATCTTTGGATATCAGGCTTGGTTTTAAGAAACAGAGAAAAGCCACTGGGAGCCATGGGTCCAGCCACGCTGGGTATGACAGAAGTTGGCAAGAGAGGGCCCCCAGGGAAGGACTCAGATCCAAGTCCATGGACTCCAGACCCACAATCATTTCACTACATAGTCCTGCTTCATTATGGGGTCATTTTATGAACTGGCCATGTTTTTTTAACATCTCTCACATTGTAAAGGCCCATTATACTTAGTTTCAGATACTTGTCTTCAATTCAGACACCAACTTTAACTTTTGTATCTATACAAAATGTGCTCTTCCCCAATCCCTGGTTGTACCCAGAGAGTCAGTTTATCTGCAAGTACAGCGCTCTGGCCGCAGCCTGTGGCCACATGGTCTCTCCCAACATTCCTCTTCTGCTTCCACAGGCCAAGTAAGCAGGCCAAGCTCATTATCTGTTGTGTGGGCACGCTTCACGGACTCCAGACAGACATAACTTACGCTATGTCCAATTTTCTTCTCTTTTCCCGTGATTCCATTTTATTAGCAGAAGTTGATTATGTCAACTAGGTAATGAAAATAAAGATCAGTCTTCTTGTTGGCATCCCAAAAACAATGAAAACAATCTCAATAAAATGAATCACAAAAACCATAGAATTCTGAGCCTTGGAGCTCTCTAAGCCAGCGGCCTGCGCCACAGTCACGCCACGTAAACCCTGCGATGCTCACAGCGTCCACTCTGAGCTCCCCGCCTCCGTTCACTGCATACTCTGCTTCTCAACTTTTTGAAATCTTCCTGGATTCTGAATTCCTGGCTTATATTCTTATTTGCGGCCCCTCCTGGCCTCTGAAGCTTGGTTCTATTTCTCCAGCTTGAACATGCTTCCTCCAGCCTCAAATATATTCTCCATGATTATACGATTCTCAGCGACCTACTCTCGCCTGGCCACCAGGATGTCCTGTCTTGGTGTAGGGGGCTATGAACGCTGCCCCAAGTTCACCCTGGCCCTTCTGGGGGGCCCAGAATCTTCTGCACCACCAGTGATCCTGAAGGTCACACACAGCTCCATTTATCTCCCGACATAAGTCATTAATTTTATTTTACTTCTAGCAAAGTTGAACCGAACTCCTAATACTATTAACATGCACTCTGAACAGCTCTGACTCAGACCCTGAGCAGACATGTGGTTGTGGCAATCAAGACCATGGGTGGTAATATTTACCACTTATTTACTGGGTGGGCTGGGGAGGGAGACAGAAAACATGACTCTGCAAAGTGAGGTAAATAAAAATCACACGGGCAGGGGCTCACGACTTCCAGCCGCTCCACAGGACAAAGACGCGCAGTAGCTAAATGTAAGAAATAGTGCTTTTAACACTTTCAAGGTTGGCTCAGAAACAATGAGAACTTTCAGCAGCTCATGCTGGGGGGTGGTAAGAGCCTTCGCACCAGCGGTGCAGCTGCAACAAGCCCGTGCGCCCTTGGCCTGTCCTGGTAATTTTTCCTCTTTTCCTTTCTTCTCGCTTTGCTTCTTCCAGACTTTGTAACCCTTTGGCCTGCCTTCACCTTTGTGCAAGGACTGGCTGTTACTTACTTACCATGCCCTTCAGTGTCAGATCTGCTAAGGGAGACCGGTTGCCATGGAAATCTGGCCAAACATGTAAATCAACAGTGAGAAAACCCACAGGCTGAGCCTTCTTAATCAGATCCAGGTGACTGTTCAAATATGCATATACACTCTGGCATCTGGAAGAGAAGTTGATTTTGTTTTTAGAAGGGGGGGGCAGGGTCAGGAAGCAAACTGTTCTGCAGAAAGAAACGATTTGTACTTCCATATCAGATCCAGAAACAAAGCAGGGTCCCCAAACCCTTAGCAGAGAAACTACCCAAACCCACAGGAACCAGCATACTGCTCTGTCTGATCGTACTGGGCCATCACCAAGAACAGGTTGTGTGTCTCAGTACAAAGTGGAAAGGCTTGGAATCAGCGCACAAGGTCCAGGAGTGGCTTCTTAACATCTGTAAAAACAGATATTATAATCCCTCTCCAACTTACCTCATAGGGTTATTGTGAGGATCAAAGGAGACTATGTATGTGAAGATAGCATATTTTGTAAACTGTACAATAATGTACATATGTAAAGGATTTTTTAAAAATCAGTATTCCTAATTGTAACAATAATGACGAGGTGACAAAACATAAAGGTAAGTTTCGAGACTCGGGATGGGAGTTGGCTAAAGGAAGTGATAGGACAGAGGAATGCAGTTAGATCAGGAATTAGGAGACTTGATTTCCAACCCCAATGCACCAAATGGCATGGCATATGTTTCTTCTCCTTTCTAAGGCTCAGGTTCTTTGGGTGAAGAATGAGGGAGTCTCACCACCTTTCAGCCTTCACATGTTTGCATGAGAGGGAGCCATAGATGAGTGGACTAGAGCCAAGGTAGTCCTGGGCTCAGATCTGGGTTCCACCCATCCTAGCTGGGTGACAGGGACCAGTGACTCACCCTCTCTGAACTTCAGTTATCCCATATATAAAATGGGCATCCTAATACTTATCTCACGGAGCTAGATCTTACTGCATGGCATCAAGACTGAAGTGGGTTACCCTTCCCCTCTTTAAATGGGCTTCCTTCTTCAAGTCGTGAACCAATGATTCTAGAGGGAAGTGAGTTAATCAAAGGGTGGCATCCATGCAACTTCTCACTGGTGACCTTGGAAAGATAGCTTTAAAGCTTAAAAGCATGGCTTGAATAATGGCAGGAAAAAAGTATAGGAAACTAATGTTCAAGGGAGGTTAGTATCTGAGATACCCAACATGATACTATTTGCATTTTAAAAACGCAAATAAATAAATAAATAAAAATTTAAAAAATGCTTTAGGAGTGCTTAGAGATTTCTAATTCCAGTTTTGTGACACTGTGACTGCTCCCATGGAGCCCATGAAGTTCCCAAAAGTTTTCCAAATTAAGCTTAAAGGAAGAAACAAACAAGCAGAAGAGTGGTTTTCAATTCTTCTGTTAAATAAAAATTTTGTGTGTTACCTCAATACAGAAAAGATAGCAAAACAAAATTGGTCTATGAAAGTGCAGGAGTGAGTACAAGTGTGTGTGCGCGTGCCTGTGCATGTGAGCCTGTGTGTGTGTGTGTATGTGCTTGTGCACGCATGTCTGTGCATGTGCACGTGAGCCTGTGTATACGTGCCTCTGCGTGTGGATATGAGCCTGGGTGTGTGTGTGTGCGCCTGTACATGTGAGTCTGGGTGTGCATGCATGTCTGTGTGTGTGTGTGCCTGTTCATGTGCCTGTGAGCCTGTGCACATGTGCCTGTGTGTGTGTGCATGCGAGCCTGTATATGCCTTTGCCTGTGTGTGCTGTGTGCCTGTGCGTGTGCATGTGAACCTATGTACATGTGCCTCTGTGTGTAGATATGGGCCTGGGTGTGTGCGTGCACCTGTGCATGCGAGCCTGGATGAGCATGCATGCCTGTGTGTCTGTGTGTGTGTGTGTGCCTGTGCATGTGCCTGCGAGCCTGAATGTGGACGTGTGCCTGCGCATGTATATGCAAGCCTGTATGTGCCTTTGCCTGTGTGTGCTGTGTGCCTGTGCGTGCGCATGCAAGACTGGTATGCACGTGTACCTGTGCATGTGCAGGCATGCCTGCGTGTGTGTGTGTGCCTGTGTGTGTGCACAGGTATGCTGGGTGGAGGTAATTTCTTTGCTTCTCGTTGTGACACCTCATTCCCATCTAAAAATCTTCCGCTTTGGATGCTACTAGGACAACGATGTTGTTGGAAAAGGGCTGCGCGACACAGCATTGCAGCTGCCACTCCCTGCCTGACAGCACACAGTCTTCAACCCCAGCCCTGATACCACCCCTTCCCAGAAGGATGCTCAAAGTGAAGACCTCGAAAACCCAAGAGAGAGGTTGAAATTAAACAAACACTCCTCTGTGTGACTCTCATGCCATGTGCTTTCTGCAACTAAGGTCAGAAATAACTGGTCAAGGCCCACATTTGAACCCTGTTTTAGCATGACTCTAGGGCAGTGTTAGGAAAGGGTCCCAGAGGCCTCTGTGGAAGGCCAAGCCGAAGCCTTGCACTTGGGGAGAATACGATCACATTCCGCTTTTCGATTTCCCACGCTCTCTGCTCACAGTCCAATAGGAACCACAGTGACAACTAAAGCCACGAGAACGCCCTTTCAAGCCGGAAGTCGAGTCTTTCCCAGTTCTACCAACACCCCACTTCAGAATGCCGTCACGTCACGGGACTTAAAATGAAGGGACTTTGTTTTTTTAAAGCACATGTCTATAAATCTTTTCATTTGCCTCTCAAGGAATCTCAGGGCAGGGCATTCGGTTTCAGACATCTGGGTCAATAAGAACCTATAGGCCTAATTACTATTGATTCGTCATTGTCTCATTTACCGCGGGTCTTTGCAAACAGTGAGATCCGTTTAGCCTCTTACATATATGGTCACTCATGCACTAATGAGATCCCTGGGGGACGGGGCATAGGCTTACCCCTTTGACTCCTAACCTCCTCACAGCTGTATGTTTATTCTTTGAATGCAGCCATTCTCCTGCATGTTTTTTCAATTATACCTTACCATGTGTGCTATCTGAGTATATCACTCAAAATGAAATGCACTTGGAAAACATTAGAGTAACAAATGCACATCATTATTCACATAATTTTAACCTTACATGATGCCTTTTTTGGTTCTGACTTTGCTTCATTTGGGATTTTTTACCAATTCCTTCTCAAAAGGCGGTCTGCCCTCTTCCAGCTCGGGAATCACATGTTAGCTGTTTCAAGTGGGTGGTTCTCCCTCCCTCTCACAAACTCCAGGCTCACATACTTACTCTTGGAGAGAGGAATTCCTGCAGCCCTCATCCCCCCTGTACATGATGAAGAAAATACAGTTTCAACAACCACACAGTGACTTCACCGTGTCGTGACTGGGTGGTCAGGTACCATTAAACCCCCCAAGCCCAGTTTACTTTTCTGTACCTGGGGCTAATTCTATCACCTTATAGGCTGCTATGAAGATTAAATATTGAGCCTGTGCACTATAAAATAATAGGTAATCAATAAAGAATTCTCCCTCCGTTCTTGTCATAGGAGTTTCATTTCTAGCTTTAAAAAATCCAAGTCAGGGTGCCTGGGTGGCTCAGTGGGTTAAAGCCTCTGCCTTCGGCTCAGGTCATGATCCCAGGGTCTTGGGATCAAGCCTTGCATTGGGCTCTCTGCTCAGCAGGGAGCCTGCTTCCCCCTCTCTCTCTGCCTGCCTCTCTGCCTACTTGTGATCTCTGTCTGTCAAATAAATAAATAAAATCTTTAAA
The DNA here is from genome assembly GCF_030435805.1 of Mustela lutreola. Taxonomy (NCBI): domain Eukaryota; kingdom Metazoa; phylum Chordata; class Mammalia; order Carnivora; family Mustelidae; genus Mustela; species Mustela lutreola. The sequence continues at coordinate 48,126,499 of NC_081299.1, read as the reverse complement.
AAAAACCCAACAACAACCTAAACCCAAGAGTCAGGGACAATTTTTGTCAGACTTCATTGCTTACAATCCTAAATGAGGACAGCATCCCTACAATCTCTACTCTCCCCTGCCTCCCTATAAGTTATTTAATTCTTAGGATTCTTGGACTGCCCAGAAATTCAGTGACCATATTTTGAAATGAAAAATCAGAATACATGGTCCAACCAAAAGACATCTGTGCCCCTTCAGGAATTGAGAAAGTCTGCCAGTCTCCAGTTCCTCACTTCTTGGCCCGCCATAACACGGAGTCTACTGAAACTGGTCCCACAGTGGGGGATAGCGCCCTTTGCTGCCAACTCCACTGGACCATGTTTGCCTTTATTTCACTTGAGTTTTCTCTCATTCTGCACCACTTGACCACTTCTTAGTCGTTTGTTCTCCTTGCCTTGATTCCAGACACTATACTCATTTGGTTTTCCTGCTTCCTCTCCAGCTGGCTCTCTTCCATTACTTGTCCCTTAAATATTTTCAGCTTCCTAGAGATCTGTCCTTGTCCGTCCTGTCCCTCTTTCTGTACCCTATGTGATCCATCCTCCTCTCATGGCTTCAGGTACCATCTAGGACTAAGGACCTTCAACTGTACACTCCTAACTCCTGCCTATTTCTCTTATGAGTTCCAGGTCAGATAGCCAACAACCCACCCAATGCTTCCTCTTGGATGTCCACTGATGAAATGTAGAATTTATCTCCTAAGTCAACACAGTCCTCAGTTTTCTAGAGCACTTTCTTATCCTTGCATGACCAATAGAAGCCAAAGAAAGACATGAGAATTTCGATCTTATTACTGTTTAAGAAACATTTCCCATCCAAGAGCCATCAAGAATTTAGTGGTTATCCCGGCACACCCTAGGGAATGAAAGGTGTGAATATCATCACCCTTGTTCTACGACTGTCGTAGCTCAGGGGAGCCTAAGTAAACACTTGCTGATAGACTGATGGCCCCAGTTGTCAGATGGACAGACTGAGACTGAAGAAGCCATCAAGGCCAAGAAAGCAATATGAGAACACCAGAGCAGCCTGGCAAGTAAGAATCATCTTTGGAAGTGGAGTCTAAGAGTTACCTATAATCCTCATTTCCTTATCTAGAATTAAATGAGATAACATACAGAAAACTAGCAGCAAGTACAGTGCTAGGAACATTGCATGTTCTCAATAAATGTACTTATCTTTTCTGTTGCTTTCCTTGCACAGCCTTTAATGGGGAGTTTTACACTTGATCTTAGCCCAAAGGCCAAGGAGCGATAATGGGGAGTTTTAAATGTAACCGAGATTTGACATATGGGGGTCAGTGCATTTGAAGAAATTGATCCTTAGTGGGATTATGGGAATCACAGAGGCAAAGGGAAAAAGAGCCCTGAGGAATAAATCAGATCAATGATTGTGGGGTGCCTGGGTGGCTCAGTTGGTTAAGCATCTGCCTTCTGCTTAGATCTCACGCTCCTGGGATTAAGCCCCGCATTAGGCTCCCAGCTCAGCGGGGAGTCTGCTTCTCCTTCTCCCTCTGCCGGCTGCTCTGCCTGCTTGTGCGCTCTCTCTCTTCCTCTTTCTTTCAAAAATAAATAGATAAGGGGCACCTGGGTGGCTCAGTGGGTTAAGCTGCTGCCTTCGGCTCAGGTCATGATCTCAGGGTCCTGGGATCGAGTCCCGCATTGGGCTCTCTGCTCAGCAGGGAGCCTGCTTCCCTCTCTCTCTCTCTGCCTGCCTCTCCATCTACTTGTGATTTCTCTCTGTCAAATAAACACATAAAATCTTTAAAAATAAATAAATAAATAGATAGATAAAAGCTTAAAAAAAAAAAAAGACATTGATTGTCCTTACAGAAATGACAGAAAAGTCCAGGGGAAGTGGGAGAAAACAAAGGTTGGAAGAAAAAATGTGAATTAGGAAAATTTCATTCTGATAATCCTAAATTAGGACCTGAAACCAGCAGCAATCACAACAGGAAATGCTTACAAAAGTAACTCAGAACAGGTGGGCTTCTCTGATTACAGTCCTTCTCCTTCCAGTACACTGTGAGCTCGTGGAGATCAGGGGGCCCTATCTTCTACTCTGTCCCCCCCTCCACAGAGCAGCCAAAGTAATCCTTTTAAGTTAAATCTGATGGTATCTTTTCCCTGCTTGGAGACTAAAACCTGGAATAGATTCTAGTGTCTTTACTGTTATCTACAATGGCCTCCATAGTTTGGCCTTCGCTAATTTTCAAGCCCTCACCTGTTTGCAGCTCCCTTCCACTCTGGTCTGGCCACAAGGGCCTTTATAGTATCCAACAGCCTGCCAAGCTGGCTACTGCCTCAAGGCCTGGGGCCTTGCCGTTCCTTACGTCTTTTGGGGTGACTTGGAGCTCTCTGAACATAGAACACCCCTGTCTCAGAGCTTGGCATCAGCAAGTCATATCTGCAAGTAGAAAAACAAGTACTGATAAACAGATTTTGTATTTTATACCCCTGATTTGCCACATAACCCACAGACGCATGGTTTGCTCCCATTCTTTATTCAGAGGCCCTCTTACCTGTCACCTTATCAAGGATGGCTTCTTTACCTGAAAGAATTTCCAACACCCCAACACCCCTCATCCATCTCTTTACTCATTTCTGTTTTTCTTCAGAAAGCTTACCAATTCCTGGTCAGCAAATGTGCTCTTCCTCTATCTACACACACACACACACACACACACACTCGTACGTACATATGTGTGTGTGTGTGAAATTTACATGAAAGTAGGGACCTTTTTTCTTTTATTTTATGATCCTAAATGCTCATAAGAGTCATCACCTTTGTTCTGCTACTACCAACCTTGAACACTTGTGGTTTATGGCAACACCTTCCCACCAAACCATGCTATCACTAGAACCTCATTCTGAGATGCTGGGAATTAAGGTTCGCAATAAGAGAACTAAGGTTCCCAATATGGTTCCTAATAAAGGAATTAAGACAATAATGGGACGTTTAGAGGAAAAGGGCCAAAGTTATGATCAATGTCAGGCGATCGCTAAGGCGTGAAATCTCTGGAAATTTAGCCTCACATAGAGAAATATTCTGCTTGCCAGTGACATGCATGAGTACATGTAGTTACTGCTGACTTAATTTATAAGCTCACAAAACATTATTCTTCAGGGATGGATCTAAAAATATAATGGCAAATCAAGAGTATAAAATACTGTGATAAATCTTTTTATCAACACTTGTTCCTACAGTTTTAAATAGGATTTGCCGATGTTAAGCTCTGAGGCAGGGGTGACTTGCATTCTGTTTTCAGAGAGCCTCAAGCCACACCAAAACAGGCATGCAGTTTCTGATTCCAAGGAATTCGCTGTCCTTTCCGAACAGCCAAATTCACTTTAATAATAGTTATGCCTATTTCTTCCTAAGACCCAACGTATAATGGGTCCTATAGTCTTGGATTAGTGTATTCATATATCTGATAAGACAGAGATGCACTTTCTTTTACAAGACAATAGAAAGAAAGTGAAAGGAAAAAGAATCAGCATTTATTGAATACCTACTAAATATACAAGCTGGGTGTAAAATTTGAGAAAAAGAAAGAAATGAAGGCAAGAATTAGATGGGACCACCTTGAAAGAGATGACAAAGAACGAAGGGAGGAGGGCCAAGACCCTAGCTGTAATGAACTTTGATGTAGGGGTAGAAAAAGATCTTGAGGGGCACCTGGGTGGCTCAGTTGGTTATGTGTCTGCCTCTTGATCTCAGCTGAGGTCTTGATCTCAGGGTTGTGAGTTCGAGCCCCACACTGGGCTCCACGCCCATGCCCATGTGGAAGGAAGCTAGGAGGGAGGGAAGGAAGGAAGAAAAGAAAGAAAGAAGGAAAAGGGAAGAAAGAAAAAGATCAAACTTGAGCTTGAAAAGGAGACTTAAAAGGACAAGCCAGAGATATTGGAGGAAAATTGGGAGGAGGCAACATTCCAGAAAGAAAGCCAAAGGAAGAGAGTGTTATAGAGGAGAGGAAGGTGGGATCATTGGTGCCACATCCTGCTGCGAGCCCAAGGATGGGGACTGGAAAGCACCCTACAGACTCATCAACAGAGGCTGCTGAGGACCTTATCATTAACTGTTTCAGGGGCCAGTGGGGACAGAATTCAAATTGAAGTGGGCAAGGGATGGATGCAAAATGAGGAAGTAGTGACCACGAGTATAGGCAATGCACTGGAGAAACTTAGCTCTAAAGGGGAAAATTACAGGGAGGTAGTTTGAAGGTGGTATGAAGTAGACTAGTATGTGGAAAGAGTTGGGATTTAAAACCAGTTCTGACTCCACATCTGAATCCTATAATTGCTGCTTCTGGACCCCCCGTGCTGCTGTTTCTCTGAGGCTGCACTAGTAATCCATAAAGCTCTCTTTCTTCTCCTCCATAAAAACTACTCACATGAAGCTCATCTACAGAAGAAAGTTCTGGAAAGTTTGAGTATTTCAATGCAAAATCTAACTACCCCTTAGGTTTGTGTTGGGTTTTAAGATCTTCAGAGACTGGGACTTTCGCAATCTACTTTCCTCCACAGTATTATTGTGGTTTTATAGGCGAGGGAACTGAGTCACAGAGACATTAATGGCAGAACTGGCACAAGAATCCGAGACTTCTGATTCTTAATCCAGGGTTCTTACTACTTTACCACACTTTGCACAAGAAGGTTTCAGCCCTAGAACCACCACCACCAAGTAAGTTTTCCTCTTCTATAAAACCATTAGTAATAGTGGCAGAAATAGCAGTGGTGCCTGCTATCAGAACTGTAATTGTTATATTTATTTGCTTAGTTGTAGCATACACCATAAAGGATTTTCAGAAGAGCTAACCCAGAAACTCATGAAAAACAAATTTAGGAATGATACTTAAAATTATTTTAAGGATTGTATTTATTTATTTATTTGAGAGAGAAAGAGGAAGAGAGAGAAAGGGAGAGAGGTGAGAGAGACAGAGAGAAACCAGGAGCAAAGGCAGGGGCAGAGGGAGAGGGAGAAGCAGGCTCCCCACGGAGCAGGGAGCCCGACGTGGGGCTTGATCCCAAACTTGATCCCAGACCCTGAGATCATGACCTGAGCAGAAGGCAGATGCTTAACGATTGAGCCACGGAGGCACCCCAGAGTATAACACTGATGTACAGTTATTTTATCTTCAGTTATACATCATACTGTCAAAATATTCTTTCCCAAAGTTACTTGGATTAGTTCTTTTCTTTCTCAATTCCTTCTTACTGCTGTTACGTTATTCATTATTAATACAATAGGTTTAGATTTTGCCAATTGTATTTCATTTTGCCCACTACCACTATACAAATAAATCTTGGTATCCATCCATCTACCAACCTACCTACCTACCTATTAATTACCTATTACGATCTAACCTACTTACCTATCTACTTTCTAATTTCAAGGGGCACGTAAAGCATCACCATGGTTCTAAGAATTACAGTTTTATATAAAGATCTACTCGGAAAAGTACCATCTCCACTTCTTACCCACTTCTCACTCCCCCATTTTTCCATCCCATTCCTAGTTCCCACACTAGGGCACTAGTCTCATCAGTTTCTGGTTTAACCTTCCAGCATCTCTTTTGCACAAATGAGTAAATGCACATATAGTTTCTTATCATCTCCTCCTTTTTCCATGAAAGGGAGCACACTGTAAACACCCCTTTGTGTTGTTCACTTAATATGTCCTAGAAATCACTTCACATCACTTATTATCCTCTGTTGTACAGAAGAGACGGGCATAAAGAGGCTGGATAAGCTGCCCAAGGTCACACCCCCCGTAAGGAGGAAAGCTGATTTAAGCCCAAGAAGTGTTGACTCCAAAACCCACGTTGCTTCCACTACAATTGGATTCTCTCATCCTTGGTTCCTGGCATATCCTTTGGGACCTCTAGTTCCTCTGAATTCTCCTTAGATAACTTTGAAAACTAATACACATATGTCTTGGATCATCTAGATGACCGTCTTCTAACCCAACACTGCCGGGCATGCTCAACGCCCAAAGGAACTGAAAATCACCCAGCTGCCTAAGGGGAACGCCCTCACACAGGAAAGGGGTGGAGGGGTGGGGGCTTTAAGGGGACGGGGTAGCAGGTACCTGGCTGTGGCCTTGGCTTGTAGTTCAGGGAAGGCAGCATGACCCTGCACCATGTGGTCTATCTGAAAAAGAAGAGAGATAGGTCGGTTTTACAGTTTCTCTGATTTATGTTTAAACCAGAAAAAGATACATTAAAATGTCAGTTTCTTTCAACTCTGTCCACAGAGGATCTAAGAATGTTAAAGTGCTAACTCCACTAGAGTGTCTCAGCTTTTTCAGAAATTCAGCTTTGCTTTTTCACCTAGTGCTGGCTGCTCGATCCACAAGAAACAGCAGCAGGAAATGAAACTCTCAAGGCTAACCTGGTAGCAGAACGTCCAAAGTAACCTGAAAAGCAGAGGTGTGTGGACAGGAGGGAGGAGTAACTGCAGGTACGTGGTGAAGGGCCTGGGTGTTAAAGCCCCCCAGGTCTGGATCACACCATTTCCGCCTCCTGATCCAGGCTGTCACCCCAGGACAAAGTCAGACCTTGAATTACTCACCCAGGCTTACTAAAGGAGAAGCTGAGTGAAGGAGATGAGGAGGAGGGATTACCAGTTCAAAAACCAACACCAAAAAGTTGCCCTAGAGCTGTCAAGAGGACCTCTCCTAATTGTCAAGTTGTCACATGAAAAAAAAAAAAAAAGTTATTACATGAGAAATGGGGGTATCGCTCTCCCAGGACAGAAATGTCTAAGCTCTGTGGATAACTGTCTTCTCATTTGAAATCCCTTATCTAGGATTTTATTCCTTAATCTACTTGGTAGCTCTGAACAAAATAATTGTATCAGAAGGAGAAATGTCTCCCCGTGATGCTCCCCTGCTTGCTGAAACACACCCAACAAACACTGTGTTTGTGCTCCTGAACCTAATCTGGCTGTCTTCCCGGTGTTCACATGAGTCTCTAGGACTCAACCATTGGGCCAATTCTTTTTCATTCAGACTATGAACCAATTGGTTATTTGGGCCTCAAGGAGATAGTCTCTCTAGTATGTTTCCAGACAGCTAGGGTTGTGTAAAGGTGAAAAGAACTTTTTCTGAGCCATTGAGGTCAGGTCTGGGTTGAGCTAACTACTCCAGAGCCTACCTACCCCTACCTCCTCTATGGGCTACTGCTTCCCTGATCTAAGCACCCCAGGGCCTGGTACCACAGGGAGAGGGAAAATTCTGTGGCCCCATATGACGGTATGGTGTGCCCCCTCCTCTTGAGAACTGTGGGCCATGAACTATCCTTTCAGTGGCAATCATCCCCTGATCTGTTGGCCTCATCATATGGGAATAATAATACAATCTGAATTTTACAACAGTGGCTTAGTGAAAAGAACACAGGCTTTGGAAACAGACAGATGCAGGTTTGAATTCATGGTCTATATTCATATTTTGTGGTACCGAGGAAAGGTTACTTGAATTCTCAGAGCCTCATCTCCTACAACTGTAAAGTGGTGATAATGAAATTCGCCTTGCAAGAGTGCCTGCTATGGAGGTGGCTCTCAGTTCCCAACATATATTATTAAGAAGGATGTGTCATCAAAAGGGCAAAAATGGCTCGGACAGCAGAATCTCCAATGGTCAGTTGCATTTCTTTTTTCCCCCTAACAGCATCTGGTAGGAAAGGTCCACTCTGGTTAGTGAAGACCAAGTCAGTTTTTCAAATAAACGAGCACTCATTTCAAAAGCCTGGAGTGCCTGATCCTAGGGCTGATCTCTCTGTTTATGTTCTATTCTCCAGCACATTTAGCACAGTATAGAACATAGTGTCCTATTAGTGGTTATTTGTTTCCCAGTGAAATAACCAGTTTAACCACAATGACTGTATTTGCCAAGTGGCTGCCTCAGAAATATACAGACAGAGCTTGCCTAACTTTATGACTACTTTTTTATTTCCCCCATCTGCTCAGATTTCAGCTCTGAGAGCAAGCAGAAAAGTCCGCAAACGATATGCATAGGTAGGAAGCTTGAGCTGAGTGGAGTCAGAGCTTCTTCAGGATGGCTTTCTAGATCAAGAGGGAAAAGTCGTCTTATACACCTAGGGTTGGATTTTTAGGTCCTTCCTCATAAGGTGGCATGCATCAGCATTTGGAACACAGGAGAAACAGAAATGCAATACAGTATAACACACAGATCATAAATGGGTAGTACGAGGGGACATCTGGCTCACAGATGTATTTTATTTGGGTTATATAATGTTTAAAAAAATCAGCCAATATTTTTAAATTGGGAGATTCCACTTCAAACCCAGATTTTGGTTTCTCCTGAAGAACAGGCAGATGCAAGATATGGGGCCACCCATAGTCCCCAGGGCAAGAGTCGGCTGGAATCCAGTGATGACTGATCCTGTCAGACAGAACTGTGCCCTTCAGTATCTAGAAGACACCACCACTCCCCACCCCTCCACCCCCAATAACAGACATCAGATTTCACCAATTTCTCATCACGACTGCACAAAGGCTTTACTTGTAGGGGAGCTCTATTTTTCTGTGCCCATCTCTCTGTGAAAGGAAGGAACATAAAATCATTCCCTAGAGTGCCATGAGTTAAAAGAAAAACTTCTATGTCAAAGTAAGAAACAAAACAAAACAAAAAAACCTGTTTGCCTAATCTGTTTATGCTATCTGTGTGACTCCTTTAGGCATCTGAGTTTCCTATTCTTGAAATGACAGAACGCAGACAAGGGAGTCCTGAGACCTGAGTCAGTTCTGGCTCAGGGAATGACCTTAAACAAGACCATTTCTAATTTTCTCCCTCTACAACATTTAATAAATTAACATGACAAAGAGCCAAATGTTTGTAAAATTAGAGGACTGCAATTGCCTGAGATCTCAAAACTGTGGGCACAGAGTTCCTAGGCAAGAAAAACACATGACAAAGCCAAGTTTAGAATCCCAGAATTCTAGGTTCTATGATCATTTTGCTGAGACAAAGCCATCTGATGGCATGATGGGCTTTTCTCTATTAAAATCCATTTTATGTATTCGTCTTGAGGCTTTACCTTGCTTTGCAGATAATGAAATCATTAGGCTCAGATACATGTTCATGGCTTGCCAAAGCTCCCATTTTGCCATTTGCATTTACCTGAAATGTCACTTTTTTCATCTCAGTTTTTCCAACGCTCTTCTTATCTCAAAGTGAAAACATTTTGTCCGATTTTTTCCCAGCCTTGAAATTCTCATAAAAATCTAATGAAAGAAGAAAGCCCAGCCTAGACAATGTCTTTTACTTTGCTGAAAGAACTGTGGAACTGTGGGTTTCAATACTGAATGGTTCCTAAGAACAACAAACATTCCTAAAAGAAAATGTAAACCTTTTTTTTTTTTCCTCCCACAACTTTACTATTAACTTGTGATAGAACAACTTTACTTACAAGTGGACAAATTCTGACTTAATCCAGAGCTAATTTAGTCAGTTTCATTCAAATCATTCAACATCAAAGTTAATAGCTTTGTGCATTTTTATACTTTGTTAATTAACTCACTTATTGGGGAAACTAATATGATATGTGGCTACCCTGTGCTAGGCTAGATACGAAGATAAACAGAAGTCATTGCTCTCACAGAGCTCTGCTTGTCAGTGGAAAATGAGCATGCCAATATTCAAATATGGTGTCGACTGATTAGGCTCTTCATAGATTCTGCAAAATGTTTACTGAACATTTACTCTGCTCTAGTCATAGTAAGCACAGCCATAGAAAGGCACCTCAAGACTTCATACAAATACTACTCCAACTTCTGGATGATCTCTGAATTGCATTATAAGTAGCCCAGCTGAAGCTGAAAGAACTCAACAGAGATTTCAGTAAGTGCTCATCACAGGAAAGACAAAACTTGAGAGTTTGAGTTTGACCAAATAAACCAACTGTTAAAAAAATACTCTTCAGCGGAATAAGAATAACCCAGTGTCTCTCCAATATATCAATCATAATGTTCAAGATATGATCTCAAATTGCTAGCCATATAAGAGGGAAGGAAAATGTCATCTATACTTAAGAGAAAAGCCATTTAATAGCTTATGATCCTGAGATGACACAGATGCTAGAAATAGAAGGCAAGAATTCAACAGTTTATCCTAGATTTGTCTCCTGTGGCAAGGCAAACAAAAGCAAAAATAAACTCTTGGGACTCCATCAAAACAAAGAGTTTCTGCACAACAGAAAAAACAGTCAACAAAACTGAAAGAGGACCTACTGAACAGGAGAAGATATTTGCAAAAGATGTCTCTGATAAGGGATTAGTATCCAAAACATATAAAGAACTTATACAAATAGGTGAAGGGGATTGAGAGTACATCTAGCTTCATGAGCACTAATATATGGAATTGCTGAATCACTATATTGTATACCTAAAACTAAGAGAACACTACGTTAACTACACTGGAATTAAAATAAAATAAAGAACATATACATATATTGCTAAGTGAAATGTGAGTGAGAGAAAGACAAATACCCTATGTTTTTACTCATATGTGGAATTTAAGAAACAGAACAAAGGGGAAAAAAAGACAAACAAAAAACCAGATTCTTAACTATAGAAGATCAAACTGATGGTTACCAGAGGGAAGGTGGGTGGGGAGTGGGGGGATGGGTGAAACAGGTGAAGGGAATTCAGAGTACACTTATCATGATGAGCACTGGGTAATATATAGAATTGTTGAATCACTGTATTGTACACCTGAAACTAATATAACACTGTATGCTAACTATACTGAAAATAAAAAAAAATAAAGAGAACAAAGTCAACATGAATAAAAATTCATCATACATCCAAAAAAGGAGGCAAGGTTAGAAGAACACTATAAAGTTGTTGCTTGATCTGAGCACTAGTATGTTTGGACATTGTTGTATGTCAATAAATACTGCTTAAATATCATTGCACACCTTAATAAAGAAATAAACATATAAATAAATAAATAAATAAATAAATAAATAACAAATAAATTTAAAACATGAAATCGATGGTTTAGTAATGCTTTTTGGGATATAAATGATAATATTCTCATAATCAGTAAATAGATAAGAAACAAAAACTATTAAAAATGGAAATTCTACTACTGAAAAAGGCAATATCTGAAATATTTAATGAATAGGCCTCACAGCTAATTGAAGATCATAGAGGAAAGAGTCAATGAACTTGAAAACAGACCAACAGAGACAGTATCTAATTGTGAGAGGAAAGAGGGGGGAGGGACAGAGCAAGGGGAGAGGAAAGGGGTGACAGGCAGAGGGGGCTAGAAGGAGACAGAGAGAGAAGTCAGAGAGGTAGAGAGACAGAGAATGAAAAAAAAAAAAACCATTCCTTCACAGGCTTGTGGGACAATAGCCAAGGGTCTCATATATATGCAACAGGAGTCAGAGGACGAAGAATAAGAGCAATATGTGGCCTTGGTACTGAGGTAGGGCTGTTAGTATGGGTACGAACTGAGATGCCCATATATAATACAGACATACCCTCTGATGATATTCAGGGGAAAATATACAGTTTCATCCTCCAGGGAAAATACCTCAGCCAGGGGTGGTACTGGCTCTTGAGGACCAACACTACTGTACTTGATACATGAAGATGTGCCGTGTCTACTGCCTGTAAACATTTGTCATATTGCTCCAACTTCGCAATACTAATGTTTCTTACTATTGCATTAGGGAATGTATTCTTGCCATGGCCACCACCTGTGCTAAGTTTATAATCACTTCAAATGCTGGGTCTATGGAAAGAACCTCTTCCTGAGACGGTCACTGGGAACCATAGTTCTAAGTATTTTCTTTAGTCTCATGGGTATATTAATCTTGTGTTGTTGTTTATATTGCTTCTATGGCATATGGATGCAATATTTATTTGTTTTTAAGAATAAATATTAACAATTTCCCCAACTTGGTGAAAGACAAAAATTTATAAATTCAAGAAGTTTAGCAAACCTGGGAAAAGAAGGATAAATCCAAAGACCACCACGTGTGGGCATACCACAATAAAAATAAAAGATTAAAAGAAAATCAAGAAAGTAGTAGAAGAAAAATTATAGACTCTAGACACAGGAAAAAGCCATACAAATGACGGTTGACTTCTCATACGAAACAAGGATTCCAGAATATAAAACAGTAACATCTTTAATTGCTGAAGGAAAACAAACAAACAAAGAACCTGCCAACCAAGAATTCTATATTGAGCAAAAATATCTTTTGAGATATAAGGTAAAATAAATTCATTAAAAAAAAAAAAAAACTAAGAGAATTTTTTTTCTTTTTGTCAATATCTGTAAGAAAGAATAAATGCTGAAGGAAGTTCATCAGGCCAAAGGGAATACGAGACAGAAATTTAAATTTTCAGAAAGAAATTCAAAACCATGGAAATGGTAAATATGTAGGTAAATAGAAAAGATAATGTTTGTTTCTCAGATCTCTTTGAAATACATATGACTGTTACAGATATCCTCCCAAAATTCAGATGTGAAGCCCCAACCTTCCATGTGACTGTATTTGGAAATGGGGACTTGATGGAAGTAAATAAGGCTCTATGAGGTCATAAGGGTGGGGCCCTAATCCAATAGAAATGCCGTCCTCATAAGAAGAGCCAGGATCACCAAAGCTCACTCTCTACATGCATGTACCCAGTAAAGGCCATGTGAGGACACAGTGGGAAGGCTGCTGACTGCAAGCCAGGAAGAGAGCTCACATGAGAAACTGTACTTTCTAGCACTTTGATCATGGACTTCTATTCTCTAAACTCTAAGGAAATGAGTGTTTACTGTTTAAGCGACCCGGTGGATGGTATTCTATTATGGCACACTGGACAGATGACTCCATTATTGAAAGCAGTTACTACATTGTTGGATGTAGAGCATATGTAGGCATTGCACATACTATGACTACAGCATAAAGAGTTGGGGGGTGGCAAAGGGAACTCTAGAGTTGAATACTTTTTACATTTTACATGAAAAATATGTATATTTTACAATAAATACACATATAAAACATGTATATTTTACATAAATAAATATACATACAAAATACGTATATTTTACAATATACAGTCTAAGGTTGAAAAGCTTAGGACATTTATTGTATGTCATTACTAAAAAAATCATTTAAAAAAGGAATTCAAAAAATCATGCCTGGAAAGCAAACAGGAGAATCCAAATGGAATTCTGAAAACTGAAAGATACCTGAATAATCCAAAAGATGGAAGAAAAGGAGAGAGAGAGAAACAAAAAAACCAGAACCACCACAGAAAACAAACAGCAAAATGGAAGACCTAAATCCAACAATATTCATCCTCACATTAAATCATGGAGAGTTTTCAACACTCTCAGTAAACATCAAAGATTACAAGATTGCAGAAAAGCGAGACCCAGCTACATCCTGTGTATAAAAGATGTACACTATCTCCATCCTAGACTGGGACAGAGGTGATGGTGCTTTGACTGATGGTGTTGGGAGTCAAGTTACAAAACTACCCAAACAGATGGAGTGGTGAGATACATTTCGGCATCAGAATCCATAGGAATTTCTGACTGGATGAGGGCAGAGAAGGGAAAGGAGGAGTAAGGAATTAATCCTAATTTTCTGGCTTTAATAAAAATATAAATGATGGTGGTCTTTACTCAAATGAAGACAAATACTTGAGGATCAAATAGAGACTGTATCAGTTACTAGAGTCAGAAGACCGTAATTCCAGAATCCTTCCTCCCTCTGCCTCCCTGACATCGAACCCATCCTCTCTCCATCGACAGCAATGCTATCCTTCAAAACCTTGATCTCTCTTCACTTCACATCCAATCCATCAAGAAACCTCATCATCTCCACCTGCAAAATATATCCCCAAACATGACCACTTGGTGACCACTGCCACCACCCTCAAGTTTCAAGTGGTTTACTGATACAGTAGCCTCTCTCTGGCACCCCTGCTGCCATCTCCCCCACCCCCACCCCACCATTTATTCCCCAGGGAGCAGGCAGCAGTCTGAATGAGCCTTTAAAAACCAAGTCCTGGGACACCTGGGTGGCTCAGTGGGTTAAAGCCTCTGCCTTCGGCTCGGGTCGTGGTCCCAGAGTCCTGGAATCGAGCCCCACGTTGGGCTCTCTGCTCAGCGGGGAGTCTGCTTCCTCCTCTCTCTGCCTGCCTCTGCCTGCTTGTGATTTCTGTCAGATAAATAAATAAAATCTTTAAAAAAAAATAAAAATAAAAACCAAGTCCTACTTGGCCTGTGCTCATTCTTCTCCAGTGGCTTTCCATTTCACTCAGAAGTAAAAGCCAAAATTCTAACAGTGGCCAAAAATATAGCCCCATATTACCTCGTGAACTGATTCACAACTCTGATTTTGGTTTATTTGGCTCCATCTTTGTGGCCTTGTTTGCTATTTCTATAATATACTGCAGGCAGGCCATCCTCCCTCAGGACCTTTGCACTGGTTTTTCCCTTGGCCTGGTATGTCCTTCCCCTAGGTTTCCAAATGGCTAACTTCCTTCCCTTCCTTTTTATGTTTGCACGTCACATCAAAAAGGCCTACCGTAAGTAACCACCTTATTTAAAATTGCAAACTGTTCACCTGAACCCATAAACTTACTTCCTCTTTTATTTTATTTTATTTTATTTTTAAGATTTTATTTATTTATTTGACAGAGAGAAATCACGAGTAGGCAGAGAGGCAGGCAGAGAGAGAGAGAGAGAGAGAGAGGAGGAAGCAGGCTCCCTGCTGAGCAGAGAGCCCGATGTGGGACTCAATCCCAGGACCCTGAGATCATGACCTAAGCCGGAGGCAGCGGCTTAACCCACTGAGTCACGCAGGCGCCCCACTTCCTCTTTTATTTTTAACGACTTACACCATAAAATAAACTTTATTGCTTTCTCATTTTATTTATTTTGTAGGATCTGTCTTCTCCTGCTAGAATGTGAGCTTGACAAGAGGGCAGATTTTTGGAGTGAAGGGCAAGAGGAACTGTTTTATTCTCTGCCTATTTCTCACTCAGAACACTACCATGAACATCGTGTAAATAAGCATCCCTCCAAAGAGTTTAGATTTTTATTCTACAGATAACTTGGGAGGTATCAAGAGTGACAGGGTCAGGTCTATGTGCTTTCACCACAATCTTAAAAAGGATGTTGTGGAAAGTTTGTGTTCCTTCAAAATTCATATGTTGAAATCCTAACCACCAGGGTGAATGTGCTCAGAAGTAGGACCCTTGGGAGGTGAGTAAGTCTGAGGGTGGAGGCCTCATGAACAGGATTAACACTGTTGCAAGGGTCGGAAGGAACCAGAGTTCTCCCCTTCCACCATGTGAAGACACAAGGAAAAGTCAGCCCTCTACAAACCGAAATAGGTTTGCAGGAACCAACCTTGCTGCTACCTTGATCTTCGACTTCCAGCCTCAGGAGCTGTGAGGAATAAAGTTCTGTTGCACATATGCGCCCCCCCCCCCCATCCTCCCTGTCTATGGTAGTTTGTTCAAGTGGCCAAACTAAGACACAGGGCTTAGAGAATTGGAAGAAAGAAGGTAATCAGGGAGCTGTGCAGGAACTGTTTTATTCTTTGACCCGGGTGGGTATACAAAAAACAAACAAACAAACAAAAAACAGTGCAAGCCCGGGTGGGAGGGAAAGCAGAAACATTTTTAATGCAGAGCTGGTCTTTGTATCCACCAAGTCATTCAAATTAGCCAACGAACAATGCTGGGGACACACCTGTCTATACATACCTTCTGTCAATACTACACACATACATTTCCTTTCTCTCGTGGCCTTATGAAGCCTACCAACTGAATCTGCTTCGATGTACCTGAAAAGTCACACTAACTCACAATAATTGCTTCTCCAGGGACTGTATAAGATAAGTATAAGAAAAACTCAAAAATGTGGCTCCACAAAAGTCAGGTCCAGTTATAGAGAGATCTGGGTCTTGCAGTAGCTGACTTGGATTTGAATCAAGGCTTTCCCACTTACAACTATTAAGATCTTGATCAAGTTACCTCATTGTTCTGAACGTATTTATGCACTAGTAAAACTAAATCAACAACACTGACCACACAGACATGCTGTGCATATCAGAACGCTAAATCTTATTTTTTTTTTAAAGATTTTATTCATTTATTTGACAGAGATTACAAGTAGGCAGAGAGGCAGGCAGAGAGAGAGGAGGAAGCAGGCTCTCCACGGAGCAGAGAGCCCAACGCGGGGTTCGATCCCAGGCCCTGAGATCATGACCTGAGCTGAAGGCAGAGGCTTTAACCCACTGAGCCACCCAGGTGCCCCAGAACGCTAAATCTTAATGAAGGGCCTGAAAGTATTTGTCCCATAAAGATCATCTCAGGAGGCTGCAGGGGTTGTGCAATCTACTTCACGTGCTACGCTAACTTGTAATCATCAGGCCTGTATTCAACCTTCCCATTAGATGATAAGTTACTGGAGGACAAGAATCATGTGACTATTCTCGCCTGGCCCAGAGTCATCCCTGTCACATGATGGAAGGAATGAACAAATAAGGAGTTGAACTCACTATCTCCATCCATGCACAGTATGTGTCTAATCCAAGCTCTTCATACACCCACTTGTCAGGGACGGGTGGACTTCCTGAGGCTAGTCCCAGGCTGAGTGGCACTGGGGATAAAGCGGGAAAGAGGCATCTCAATGCACAAATGCTAACATTCTGAACACACTGCATTTTGCTACACGGTGACCCTGGGGCTCAAGTTCATAAATTTAAATTCTGGGTTCATACAATTCAAAGGTGGGGTACCTGGGTGGCTCAGTTGGTTAAGTATCTGCCCTCGGCTCAGGTCACCAGTCCTGGGATCAAGCCCTACATCGGGCTCCCTGCTCAGCGGGAAGCCTGCTTCTCCTTCTCCCTCTGCCACTACCCCCTGTGTGGGCTCTCTGTCAAATAAATAAATAAAATCTTAAAAAACAAAAATAATTCAAGGGTAACCCTCACTCAAGCTCCATTATTCCAGAAAGCCAAAGCCACCACCGCTTTGGAAGAAGAGGCAGCTTAGGAATTTGACTTAGCCTCCTTACTGCACACCTCCCCCAATGAAAAGGACTCCAACTTCAGAGAGTGCCTGGAGAGAGGGATGGCCAAAGGCCAGCTGGAAACCAGCATCGGCATCTGGACGCAGTGACTGCATGGGCTGGTGTTCTATGGAAAAGGTCTGGGCAAAAAAGTGATGTTTTCTGCACAGCTATTCTGGAGAGAGTATTGACAAGCACGAGGCAATCCCTGCTGGGTGCCCAACTGAGGCAACTAAAATCAATCATCCATGGGCTGGAGGCATGTGCCCTTCTAAGAGGAAATGAGTGTCAGTGGCACAAGCTTGAAATGAGTGAAAAATGAATCCAAATCTCAGTCAATTGAAACTGCAAGAGTTCCAGAGCCAGAAAAGATCCTATTCTATTTTTTTTCCTTCATCCTGAAGTTAACCAGATGGAGATTTTTTTTCTTTTTCTTCTTCTTCCTCTTTTTTTTTTTTTTTTTTTTTTTTTTTTTTTTTTTTTTTAAGTACCAAGCTATTCACATACTTGGAATGAAGAATTTGCTTTGGGATGAAAGATTTTTTTTTTTTTTTTAATTGTAAAAATGAGACAAAATAGCTATTCCCCCCTCCCTCCCAAATCTAGAGTTTAGGTAATTTTTTCTTGTTTATTCTCTTCTTTCTCCTCCTTCCCTTCCCTCTTCCTCTACTTTCTCTTCTCTTCTGCTGCAGATGGTACATCTGTGTCTGTGTTTAGAATATACTGTGGACAATGTAATAATGGGACAGTTTCAGACCCAGCATTTCAGGCATGTGTGTTTGAAACAATGAACACAAAACATGCAACTTCCTCTCTCCGTGTTCTCCATGAAAACAATGTTGTAAAACCAGAGATTAGAATTTCACAACAGAACAAACAAGAATAAGTAAATGGAAAGGAAGGGCAAATGTCAAAGGAGTCACATATAAAGGCCACTGACAATGCACCAGGGACCTCTCGGTTGTGCTTGCTCCCCTGAGTCTGCATTCTTCGTCTGTGTATTTGGATAATCACTGTACCTATTTCATGGGGATTCTGAGAGAATTAAATGAGATAGTATATGCCAAGCACTTGGCATCGAGACTGAGAAAGAAGCCTTCAAAATAAATATGAGGCATTGGGATTATTATGTATTAATAAGATTATGTATATAATTATGTAAGATTAATAAGGATTAATAAGATTATGTATATAAATCCTTTTCTCAGAACATTCTCAATAAGGTAGGATTTTTATTATTATCATCATTATTGTATTTATTTCATTTCTTTATTTTGTAGGCTGTTTCTGTCTCTTTGCTTGCCTCCCCTGGACTGGACTGCTGCTTTACTGGGCAGTTTCTTCTGTTCTTGATTCAGATTTTGCCCCATCAGGCTAGCTTTTGCTCTCTAAACTGCACAGGTCAATCACACCCACTTGTACGGCCCATGAAATATAAGCAGAATTGCCCAAAGTGGAGCTCCAAGGGCAGCTTGGTTGGTGATGGTGCAAAATCACTAACTAGAGGAAAGGCCACAATTCCCATGACTTCAAAAGTCACAGTAGACTATTATGAAGACTTTATTAATGGCCAAAAGGAGGTCACATTTTTTATTTAAATTCTGAAACAGGCATAACCAATTCTTCTCCACAAAGATATGTCATAATGTTTGGGCAAAGATGGCTTATATCCATAGCAACAGAGCAAACTTTGAGCCAAATACTGGGGAAAGTATTTCCAGACTGACACAGATGTTCAATTTGCATACTAAGTCTCTGAAAACCTGTTGATGGACAGCTTCATGAACAATGCACTCTGCACAAAGAACTGGTTTACTGGATCATTGTACTTGTTTTAAAAAAAAAAAAATGCCTCTGGATTGTGCCCTCTATGAGTTCTGGGTCTGCAAAGGGTGATTATACCATGAGGCAGGGTTGAAACAGGCTATATTTCAGCAATGGGCTTTTATTATGTCACAGAAAGGGAATGGATATTTAAGTTAAACACTGTGTAAACACATGACATTTACTTCAATAGGACGATGCAAAGTCTGAGTCCCCTGGCACCTTCATAAGGCTATGTTGTCTTCTCAGTGTCTCTAGCATAGTGTTCTTACAGACCAATCAGATGTTCTTTCTTTTATAGGCACCGAGATTCCCTACTACATAAAGAGCTCCTCAAAACCAGAGCCCGCGGAGGTCTCGCTCATTGAATGCATCTCTGTGGCCGGGCACAGAACATGGGCTTCAATGCCAGCCACACACCTATGTTTCCACTGACTTTGAAAGAGAATTTGAGGCAGCTAAGTATAAAATAGCCATATACTAAGAAATGGAAAAAATGGGCATTTGCATCCAGAGTGAGCTTTGGATCTGATCAACTATCATTCAGTTGAACATTTGGAAGAGTTGGTATGGGAATGAGACCATAAACAGACGATGTGAGATTGGCTAACTGAACCTTGGTCTCCTTTTCCCTTGCGTTCCAATGGAATCCTTCCAAGGCTTGCTGATCTCCTGACCTCAGTTCTTATTAAGCACTGTCCTGGTCCTCATTCAAACCCGCATAGCTTTCTGTTTGTGGACTAACCGACTAAAACCGGTCTCCCCACCTTCAGCCATGTACCCTCAGGCCTTCTACTCAAGGCTGCTAGCCAGTCTGTCCACCTGAGACCTGAACATGAGCATGTACTCTTCCAACCTTGCACTGCTCTCCCTTGGTCTACCAGAGAGAGATCAGTTTCTTAGCATGTTCTCCAGTGACTTATGATGTGTTCCCTATCCAGCTCTCTAACTTTCATTGTCAGTCATTCTTCTAATAACAGTTTATGTCACAGCCTATGTGCCATAACCTCAAATATGCCTTATTATTTGTCACTCCCATATCTTTGTTCCTATACCAGTTCTCCTGCCTAGAGGAGTATATCTACCCTTCTTTGCCTGGTTGGTCTCTATTTACCTTTCAAGACTCAGCATAAATGCCTTATCCCCTGCCAAAAGTTTTTTTAGCTTTATGCCAACTCTGTGCTTTGTCCCTCTGGTACAATACTCATCTCGTTTTTATGGGTCTTCCATCTTCCCTATGAGACAACCCCACAAATTCACCAAATTTTTATCAACTACCTTCTATAAACCAGCCACTGAGCTAGATGCAAAGAAATGTCAGATATGGCCTTTGCCTTTAAGGAGCTCCTAGTTTTCTGGAAATGACAGATTAGTAAACCAATAAGAATAACAGAATATTCTAAATAGAGTTGTGTCTTGGGGTGCCTGGGTGGCTCAGTGGATTAAGCCGCTGCATTTGGCTCAGGTCATGATCCCAGGGTCCTGGGATCAAGTCCCACGTTGGGCTCTCTGCTCAGCAAGGAGTCTGCTTCCTCCTCTCTCTCTGCCTGCCTCTCTGCCTACATGTGATCTCTCTCTCTCTGTCAAATAAATAAATAAAATCTTAAAAAAAAATAGAGTTGTGTCTTAAAGGACAAGTAAAATTATCCAAGTGGTAAAGAGCTTTCTGAGCAGGGAAAGAAAAACATCCAAAGGCACAGAAGAGTAGAATAACATAAGTCATGGGGAAGCTGCAGGTAGGGTAATCTAGACTCAGTGACAAGTACATGCGTGGGACTGGGGGGGATGGACCATGAGAATATGACATGCCCAGAAAACTATGTGAATGATATCCCCAAGGCTATGGAGAACCACTAACGGGTTTCAGCTGGTAAGTTAGTTGGTCCTTTTTACAAAGTAAAATACCACTTTCACTGCCATGAAAAAAAAAAAGGATTTTTGTGTGAAAGATAGGTGACAAGATGGGTTAGTCATCATTGCCTGGACCAACATTTATTCCTTTGGCAAATGCATGCTGCCTATGCACCATATGTTAGGCGGTATGCTAAGACAAAGCTAAGTGTTCTGATTTAGGAGCCTGCAAATCTTCCAGATACTGGGTATATGGTTAACGTGACAGAATGGGCTGATCAAGACTATAAAAACATTTAGACCATACTGAGAAAGTGTCAACTTACCAGTTTTCCAGTAACGCTCTGACCACCTTCATTCAACCAGAACCCAGGGACCATGGCTGAGAAATAAGGGCCCCAGACACCCGGTACAAAAATTGGATCTTTGCTGATCTGAAAAGAAAGAGGCAAAGTAGATGAAAATAACTGATCCTCAGGGCGAGTTAGAAGCCTTAACCTCCTTCTATCTGATGTTTCTATGACTGTGAAATTCAACTTCCCATTAAATACCTTCTTTGAGGGGCACCTGGGTGGCTCAGGGGGTTAAAGCCTCTGCCTTCAGCTGAGGTCATGATCCCAGGGTCTTGGGATCGAGCCCCACATCAGGCTCTCGCTCAGCAGGGAGATTGCTTCCTCCTCTCTCTCTGCCTGTCTCTCTGCCTACCTGTGATCTCTGTCTGTCAAATAGATGGATAAAATCCTAAAAAAAAAAAAATACCATCTTTGATAATAAAGTCATTCCTTCCAAAGGAAGGGCTTGGCTTCATCTCTGGAAGCCTTCCTGATAAATTTATTTAGATGTCAGGGTAGCAAAAGAGATCATTTTGGAAAGAAACTGATGAGACACTTCCTTGTTGGCTCCCTCTCTGTGGCAGACTCATTGCAAAAATGGTCCCCAATCTCTACCCTCCATGTATCCAACCCCTTTCCAAAGCGACTTGGCAGCTCCTCTCATTGATGGCGGAGTCCCCATCCCTCGAATCTGGGTCAACCTTGTGCCTTGTTTTGGCCAACAGAATGAGATGGAAGTGACACTGCACCAGTTTTCCAGGCTTAGGCCTTAAGAGGACTGTATGCTTCTATTCTTCCTCTTGGTTCTCTACCTTTGCCAGAAGAGCCCAGAGTAGCTTGCTGGACAGAAGGACAAGCAAGTGATGTCTCCCATATACGAAGCAGCCCAAACAAGATCAGCAAATCATCCTAGTCAACCAGTACTAACAAGCCCAGATCACCAGAATCACCCAGTCAACTGGTAGACCTGTGAACAAAAATACATGACTTGTTTTACATCACTGAAGACTGTGTGTTTGTCATCTAGGATTTCCATGGTGAGAGATAACTGATACATTCCCTTCCTTCACAAATACTCACTAGTCACAACTAACAGCATGCTATCTCCCTTAATTGGGTGCTGGAGATACAGAGATGAATCAGAGTTCCTGTCTTCAAGAAGCTACCTATCGAGAGGGGAGCTCTACAAGTAAGCAGACAAATAGGATACAGTGTGGTCTACAGGATGATAAAGAGAAAACACAGAATGTTATGGAGGGACAGAGCATGCAAGGCATGGATGGTCTTAGAGAACAGGACATAGACCAGGCATGCATGCTAGGTCAAGGGAATGGCTTGAACAAAGCCATGTAAGTGAGGGAGAGGTTCTTAGGATTCAAGACACTGTATTCCACAGAAGTTCTTTCAGGTGTCAGGAGAATACACCAAGACACGAACCAGGTCAAACAAGGATGGGCCACGTGTTACCTCATCTGAAATGGTACATGCCTCTCATCCTGCCCATCTAGCAGGGACGTATATTTCTGGTTGTGGAGGCATGTAGTTCAAGGGTGGGGAAGAGAAGGGAGTGAAGCATACTAGGTCTACTCCCACATGTCTTCTGGACAGGTAGCAAATCCATTCATTTATCCTACAAATATTTATTCAGTCCTTATTATATATCTGGTACTATGTCACATCCTGGCAATATTGAATTGAACTGAATATTCATGATTTCTGTCCTCATGAAATTTGTAGTCCAGCATTTTGACACTGGAACAAGCTTTCTTTAAATGTCTTCACCCGCACTAATCCAGTTCCCTTTTTACTAAACTTGTGAGTCTTCAAAGCAGTAGGATTTCCAACCCTCAGATATGAAGAAAATGAGGGAAGGCAAGGGAACTACACAACACTGTCAACTTTAAATCTTGTGAAATAATATAATTTATAAAAAGGGACGTTTAACCCCTAAAATAGAAAGAATGTCAGGGAAAAAAGAAAGACTTTTACAAGAAAAGACAGTTTGGCTTGCAATGCCATATTCATTCATTTTGTGGTTGGTTGAATAGGTATTTCCTGAATTCCCTCTGTGGTACAAGCTGGTGCCAGGCACTGGCAATGAATATGAAACAAAGCAGCATAGTCCCTGTCCTCATGAACCATTCTGTCTTGAAATGGGATCAGATGAGAGTGGCCCATCCTTCAAGTTTGGCTGGGAATCTCCTAGGTTTAACACTCAAGGTCTTATGTCCTAGAAAACCCTGCAGTCCTGGGCAAACAGGACAAATCTTTGGATACCCCAGATAGCTATTAATCAGATCCTTACACAGATGTGTAATTATAAACTGTGATAAATAAATGAATGAAAATCAAAAAGTATTATAAGGGCAAATAAGTGAGGTACCTAATTTAGTCTAGGGGTCTCGGAAGGCCTTTTTCAGGAGGCAATATCTGAATTAAGATGTAAACCACAGACAGAAGTTACTCAGTAGGTGTGAGGGTGTGTGTGTGAATATACATATGATTGTGTATAAGCATGTGTTTGTGTATGTGTATATGATACAGAGACTATTCTAGCCAGAAGGAGCACACACTAAATGGTCTTTGTTTTTGTCACTTTGTCTTTGCTCATAAAAATTGATCACATGCCGGGCCTAGACACTACTCATCCCAGAGTGGCTCTGGGGTGGATATGATAGCTCATATTCACAACCACTTAGGACCCAGTGTTTGAACAGGAAGATGGATAGCCACCAAAGTCAAATCATCTCCTGTCAATGCCCTGCACCCCTTCCCTTCCAGAACTCTTGGCCCCATTTGATAGATTAGTCTCAAAGAGTTTGTTGTATAAGACCTCTACAGTCACACAGTAACCACCCAAGGCAGGATCTGAACCCAGGCAGCTGTTGCCCTCAAATCGTATGATATGTTTTAATTTTAACTCATACACATAAATTGCTTTGGAAGGTCACGCATCACCCCCTACCTCCACCCCAT
The DNA here is from genome assembly GCF_030435805.1 of Mustela lutreola. NCBI lineage: Eukaryota > Metazoa > Chordata > Mammalia > Carnivora > Mustelidae > Mustela > Mustela lutreola. The sequence goes on along the minus strand of NC_081299.1, from coordinate 48,102,431 downwards.
CTCACAATTTCTTTAAGCTTGTTGCTGAGTCAGCCAGGGCAGAGCTTCACTGGAAGATGAGGGTATGCTGCTCAGAAATGTCAGGTGAAGGCTCAGCCTGGCTCTGTCCTAGGGAGAGGTTTTGAGCTGACTCCTGTTTGTGCTCACTCCTTTGCAATGGCACATGCTTCTCATCAGACATCTGAGTAAAGCAAGGAAACCAACACACAAAAAAGTTTCCCAGAGCGTTTCCAATCGCCTCTAAACCCTGTGCTCTTGGAGAAAACAAGTAATTGTTTTGACGGGGGGAGGGGGGAACACATTTGTATATTGCTGTGTGCTTTAATTCTTTGCAATAAACCTAAACATTTAAAGATATTTTTGTGAAAGCTCTTTCTCATGCCGATGGCTATCTTGGCCTGGAGGCTGTTCTGTTACCCAAAGAAGGGAGTTCATTTTACTCCACTGATAACAACTGTCTGTAGAGGACATTGATTTCCTAGTCATAGCAGTGCTATTGGCAACAAGAGTCAAGATTGACTGGGTACTTACTAAAGGCCTCCTTCCAAGCATATTATAGGAATTAAACCACGTAACCCTCATAAAATCCCCGAGGGAAGATTTCATCACAATTTCTATTGAATAGATGTGTAAACTAAAGCAGAGAGAGTTTAACTCCATGTCCAAGGTTATAAAAATGCAAAGCAGCCAGGCACCACACTCTGCAGGTTCTAAATTTGTCTCTGCCAAAGTATGGTCTTATTTTTAGGCTACCATTGCTTCTTTGAATCCTTCTTAGGCTCCCAAGGGCAGAAAGCAAGGGCCATCACATAGCCAACACAGACTCTTTCAAATGGAACAAACCTTCTGGCCTTGACGACAAGTCAGGGAATCTGCATTTCTAAAAAGCTTTTGAAACATTTTCCCCAACAGGCTTATGAAGGGCGGAGGAGTGAGTGTGGGTTGAGTCTAAGACCTATCTTGATTCTATTCCAGCCTGCTGTATTCTAGCCAGGTGATCTCACACAACCTCATCTTTCTGGGCTTCAGTTCCCTCAGTTCAAAAAAGGGAGGACTGATACAAACGTTGGAGGACTTTGGTGAAGACAGAATAAGCCATCAACTACAAACAGCTAATTATATGTTTAATACCAAATACACATTGGTTCTCCTTGAAATAAAGCTTATGATGGAATAGTCAGGGGACAGAGTTGAATGACCACAGTCAAAAGTAATTATGGCCTGGTAAGAAGGTCTCTAGATTGGCCCGTGGTCTGATTTAGTGAATATGCTAAACAATGAAGTAGACATGATTCAGAAGAAAAGCTTATCACGTTTTCAGAGGATATAAATGTGGCCGGATATTATGCTCCACATGATAGAATACGTTCAAATCAAGATTCAAATTCAAAACTACTTCTAAGAGCTAGGACATTAAGCAAAATACAAGCAACTAGTTAACATTTGTTGAATTGTATGGTTAAACCTTCATACTTAAAAGGTACTAGAAATATTCTCTTCCATAATACTCTTTCTCATGGGTGGTAGCACATGAGTATTCAATTTGGTAGGGTTTGAAGCACCATGTAGACTTTTGCTATATTCTTTAATTATGTGTGATATAAATAAAATTATAGAAAACTGCTATAAAACAAAACATTTGGTTGCTCACTATATGCCAGGCACTGAGATTAGGATCAAGCTTATAAAAATGATGAAGTAAAATAATAATAACAATGATAATCACTAATAAGGAAGGCATGACCCGTTTCCACAAAGAGCTCCTCGTCTAACTAGGGGTCTGACAAGCGGTGGAAATGTCTAAATTACAAAAAATGTGTGTAAAGTACTACGGTCAAGTTGGGGAGGGCAAGCGTGGTAGAAACCCAAGCTGCAGGCACTTTCCGGAGGTGGTCACGTGTGAGCTGTGTGAGCCAGGCCCTGAAGGAAAAGTAAGTGTTTCCTCAAGTCAAGAAGGAAGGCAGCCTGGGTGGAAACAACTGTTTCCAGGCTGGGCTCACACTCATTTTGGTTTTCATGAGATCATATAGCTCCTAATTCTACTTTAATGTAAAGGTCATAAGGTTGAAGGATAGGTATATTTTTGTACCAATACACCCTACTGTTGGTCAAAAATTCAATTAAAAAAAAAAAAAACAGTTTTTGAAAAGGTAAAGAGTCTCAGTGAAGCCACTCTCTAAGTCAGGCAATGACAGTAAGAAATAATAGTACAGAAATAAGGGTAACAATAAGAAATAATAAAAGAGTAGTTGCTAACAATTACTGCAGGCTTACAACATGCCAAATACTCTCTTAGGCTCTTTACAGACATTCTAGCATTTAATACTCATGACAACCCAGTGAGGTAAGTCCTATCATTATACTGACCCCTCAAACGAGGAAATCTAATGGAGGAGGTCAGATGGCTAGTATCGAAAACAGGAGTAACTTCAGATCCAAACAAGATCCAGGCTATGAACTTATTTCCCTCTGCAGATTCTACTTTCCTCATCTATAAAATAAACAGATTGGATGAGAATGTTTAGTATCTCCTTTGTCTTTGAGATTATCTAAGATTCCATGAAGCTGAGTCATTCCTCTCCAGTTGGCCAATCAGAATTCTCTGGCACGCTATTTCAACACACACTCTGCCCGGTGGCTCAGGGGATCCCACTCAGTGGTCTCTTGGGGCTTCTCTAAGCATCAACTTTGCCTGGCTACCCCCGTGACCATGTCCAGGACTACCAGGGGCCTTTCTTGATGACTGACACTATGTATCTAATATATTTAAGGGCTACTACCCATAATATTTGACACTCACTGAGCAAATACTCAGCAAATATTTCTTGGATACACACGAAGTTCAAACTATGGCTTCAAATATGAAGAGATACAGAAAGATAGGCATCAGAGGCATGTATCATCCCAAGGTTTGCAAGCTAGTAGAAGTTAAGGTACGCAATGGGCTGGGGGGAACTCAGGTATGAAGTGATTTCTAAGTTTATATTTGTATTGAAACATGCAATTACCCTAGATAGTACATGGAGTCCAACAAGCACAGCCCATGTGATAGCTGAAGACAAAGGCATGAGGAGGGTAGGCCAACTACCCAGGATCACAAGGAAAAGAGATGGTCGAGCAGGAATTAGAAGCCTCTCTCCGTTTGTCCCGGCCTCTTCATGCCTGTGCCCAGGCTGGCTCTATGCGTGGATGCCACTGGCTACATTTCACCAAAGGCTATGCTCTTGTCAGCTGAGTTGCCCTGCAGTGCCTGCTCACACCTCTTGCTGGGAGAGATGACTGGGCTCTGAGCAGGGAGCCACTCTAGCAATTTCCATTCTGCCTTGCCCCCACCCCATCACCCCGAGGTTGGTCTAAACCTCTGGCAGGGGCAGCAGGCAGGCTCCAGGCGCCAGTGGTCCTGGGAGGGAATAGGAGGTTTTGTTTTGAGTGCCTCCAGCCAGGTTGGGAATTTCAGAGGGTAGCCGCAGGCATGTGTGGGGCTGAGTATTTCCGTGGTGGCTCATCTCTCCCTCCAAATGGACTGTGCTATCGTCTTACTAGAAAAAAACCATTTATACACATTCCAGCCAACTCCCAACTCACTACACAGTACAAAAAAGAGCACAGAGAATGTGGTTTTTGAATGGAGCTCTTAGCCTTGACCTCAAGTTCTGTACTTCTCAGATGAAATTGTAATGAGTTGTTTGCCTCTCCTACGAAATAGTGAGGAGATACCTCTTAGCTCAAAGACAGTGAACATGACTTAGTAATGTGAGCACAGACCTTGGAGTTAGAAAAACCTGAGTTTCAATTCTGGCTAGGCTGTTTATTAGCCATGTGCCTTTGAATTTGTCTGAGACTCGGTTTCCTCATCTATAAATGGGATAATCTCACCTCCCACAGAGTTCTATGTGAGTCCTAAGTGGTATAATGTGTATAAAGATCTTAGGACATAATATGCTCTCAAGAAATGTGAAATAACAGATGGTTTAACTCTATTTCCTTTTGGGACAGTGGAAGGATCTGGAGTCCCAAGTCCTGGGTTCAGGTCCAGGCTCTACTCCTTCTTAGTTCTGTCCCTTTGGGAGGTTCTCCTTCCTCTTCCCTCCCGGACTCACTCATCCATGCTTGTCATTCACCACATCCCATGGGGTCAGACCATCTACTCCCATGGATGCAATGACAATTTTTATGCTGTTGAATCCCAAACTGTTCTCCCAAACTCAGTCTTTGCTGTTGAGTTCCATATTGGACACTTGACCTGGATGTCTAATCAATGTGTCCAAAACAGAACCCTCTATCCTTCCTCCCAGGGATGCTCTTGTGCTGGGGTCCCTGTCTTCCCATCTACCCAACCACTAGGATACCATTCTTTCTTTTTTTTTTAAATTTTTAATTTATTTATTTGACAGACAGAGATCACAAGTAGGCAGAGAGGCAGGCAGAGAGGGGGGTAGGGGAAGGAGGCTCCCTGCTGAGCAGAGAGCCTGATGTGGGGCTTGATCACACCACTCTGGGATTGCAACCTGAGCTGGAGGCAGAGGCTTTAACCCGTGGAGCCACCCAGGCGACCCTAAGATACCATTCTTAACCTTATGCGGAGTCATCTTTCTCCTCTGACCCACATTAGGCCTTAAATACTGTCAACTCTATTTTTTAAACAAAGCTTGTTTCTCCCCATTGCTATATTGCTCTAGTTCTTTATCATCTCTTGCTTGGATTAGTGCAGTAGTAACTAAGCTGGTTTCTCTGTCTCAAATCCTGCCCTTCTCCTGCACCCCCAAAAACCCTACTCAGAGAATTCAACTTCCTTACCTCCAATACAATGATCCTTCTAACACACAAACCTAATTATAATTGTATCACTCCCTTACATGCTTTAGGACTTCCCCATGGCATATGAGACCTTTCTGACCTGGCTTTTATCTATAGGTCTTAACTTACCACACATGGTACCATTTCTTCACAGTATCGTCATTTTTATTCCAACCAGCCCATCACAGCCTAGAAATTCCCCCAGCTGTGCCATTTTCTTTCTCATCTCTATGTCTTGATAAATGCTCCTCTTTCTGTCTAAAAGGCATTCCTTCTTACCTTCCCCTGACTAACTCTTCCAAGTCCTTTTATAGGATTTAGCTCAATACTATCTGCTCTGGGAAGCTTCTCTAAACCCTGACTGGCTGAGTTCTTTCTTCTTACATCTTCCTTTACCCTCTGTACTTCTATCCTGTCAGCTGTCACAACATATGTTATATGTGTTCATATTCATACCTGCATCTATAAATTGCATACAATGTGTATTTAGTATATAAGATGCATATAAAATGGTTTTTTTTTAAGATTTTATTTATTTATTTGACAGAGAGAGATCACAGTAGACAGAGAGGCAGGCAGAGAGAGAGGGAAGCAGGCTCCCTGCTGAGCAGAGAGCCCGATGTGGGACTCGATCCCAGGACCCCGAGATCATGACCTGAGCCGAAGGCAGCGGCTTAACCCACTGAGCCACCCAGGCACCCTATAAAATGTTTTATAAACTAAATCACCCACTGCAGCACACGGCTAAAGTTATGAACAATGTCACTGATATTCGGAGCAACAATAGCACAGGACACATGTTCAATCACCTATAAGTAGCACATAGTTCATAAAACTCAGGCTTGCCAAATTTTCTTGTTCTCTGTTTGGAGGTTTCTGAAAGGTTAAGAGTCCTCAAGTAGAGAGTATGCCCTTTCTAAAAATCCAATCCCCTTATTTGAGTTTAAGCAAAACAGGAAGACGTGAAACCTGTCCACAGGTATCTCCTGGGGCCGAGCAGTTCAAGCTGGCAGGCAGGGAGGGCACTGAACGGGTTTGTCACCCAACCAAACAGTCCCCAAATTTGGGATGGAGGGAGGCAGCCCAATGCTGCTTGCAATGTCCTGAGTTATTTGCCAACTATTTTGGACTCGCTAAACCTCGAATTCCTTATTCTTCATCATTTTGAAATCCGTATGTGATCACAATAGAAACTTAATCCATATGCTTCTCATTCGCATACACTTAACGGACACCCAAAGTTGCTTTGCAAGAGACGGAGGAGCCATGAAAACTTTGAGGACTGCCTAAGATCTCCCACAATTTTGTCTCCCTTGCAGATAAGAAGCCACCCTTGGCCTCTTCTATACAGATGCCTGACTGGCTCCAGGGAGCTCAGACCAGCTTGAAAACTCCAAGAGCTGTGGGACCCCAAATATGTAAAAATCATAGCTTGCATCTTTTTCACAGCCTAAACAATCTGTGATGGGTAAACAATTCCTGGTGGATCCCATGAGTCAGGGAGGAGGGGCTGGTGGCATGGGTGGGGGAAGGGGAGGCAGCGAGTGAGAGGAGAGAGGGCACCCTTTCTGTGTGCCGGTCACCAGATGGACTCTTAGTTCTGTTTCAATGTCACATAGTGACCTGGACTCTTGGTGTCAGAACCGTGTCTTCTATTTCTGCCACAACCCCAGGAATGAGCAGAGGACTAATCAAGTGCTTCTCAAATATGACATAGCCAATGTCCTCCTTTGATTCTGAGCCAGCTGTTAGGGAAAGCAGCTCTCCCTGATAGACTTCAGTTAAAAAGATGCCTCCGGCAGCCTTAGAGACAAGGCTGATAAGCAGGTGCAGGCAAGGATGACACAGCCTTTCCCCTGTAACAAGCACATGGCACCCAACCCACAGTACCTCTCCCAGATAGCCCTGATTTCTGACCGCTGAACTGCAGACACTTTCTCCTCCTGCTTGGCTCCTGATTGGCTTCTGAGCTTCCCTTGTTATGACTTTTTGCTTTGATACCACTGTCTAGTTTCAGATATTGTCTCATAAATCTGACCACAGATTGAGAGACTGGTCTGACTCTCCATGTTTAGTCCTAAGTTGCTGATTGTCATCAGTCCTCAGGGTGTTCATCTGAAAAATGGGGCAGATAGGACCTCTTTTATAGACTTGTAAAGATTAAATGTGGCATAGTCTATTATAGGCTTTGGTACAGTGCCTGGTACATTCAGTGACCCAGGGAAATGGAGCCTGTCCTAATATCATCACCCTTATACTGGCCAAGCTGCACTTCTTATTTATGGACCAGATTACAGAGAGGCATTTAATTTTCAAAAGTAAGATCTGACACCATCTTGACTAGAATTCTGAAGCAGGGTACAGGGTTTGTATTGGCTCTGGAGAAGAACGAGATAGGAATCAACAGGATCATTCAAATGAATTAATTTCTATTTGGAAGATCTAGGAGTGAGACACACCCTGTTAACAGAGTATGGGATAAAGGCAAAGAGAACCTTGGCTAAATTATATTGGGGCCTCATTTGAAAAAAGTCAGAACTGCTGGGCATACTCATCAATCGCTGCCTTCCCAAAACAACCTCCTCCTCTCTTCTCAGGTTTAGCTCGGGGAATCTGGGACATGTCCATACAAGTCTGGACCTGAAGGATCCCAATCTTCAGAACTCTCTCTGCACTTGTGGCCTAAAACATGACAAGAAGGCAAAAGGGGCCAGGCAAAGAGAACTAAAAACTCTGCATACACACCTGTGTCATCCCAGAGTGAAGGACTGCGAAAGTACCAGAAACTGACGAGTGTTTATCGAGTAGTAATTAGGGTGAAGGACTCCATCCCTCCCATCTTCTCTATGACAAAGCAGGTTGCCAGCGCATTAAGAAATCATGATGGTTAGATGAGAGGAGGTCAGGAGAAAGATGGAGAGAGAGGGTGGGAAACCCATGTACTTTGGTTACCTAAGAAGTCACCAGGGACAGCACATAAGGGGCACATGGGCCAGAACGTCCATGTCAGACAGCGAGCCGGGCCCCCTTCCTGCTGTCGCTGGGCCAGGCCTCAGAATCCATCCCAGATTCGCAGAGCGCCTGGATGCACTTCTATAGTTCCCACACGGGGCACTGTTACCTCCATTTCCCCCACCTGAGATGCTGAGCAAGCCCATGTCCCCCAGCTTCGATGAGAACTGAGTTTCAGAGACATTAGGAGAGTTCTCAGGCTCACCAAGAGGGCAGAATCAGCTCTCAGACACATATCTGGCTCGAGTCCACAGGCTTTCTGAGACTTTTTTTTAAGAGAAAAAAGGCTATAAACAGGCAAGGCAAGGACAGAGAAGATAGCAGCATCTTCAACATCTAGTCTGGGGCCGGCCCAGTGACCCTCGTACCCTGAGGGGAAGATGTCCCCTGAAAAGTCAATGGACATGAGGGGATTTTCCTACGTCAAGAGGGAGAAAGAGAGAGAGAGAGAAGGAAAAAAAAAATCACACATTCCAGAGGGAAAAGGTATCTTTTCCCTCTTCTCCATATTCAACAGCAGTTCCTTGAAAAGGCTAAGTGACTCTCATGTTAAAGAAAAAAAAAAAAAAAAAAGGAAAGATTTAAAAATTGCTTCCTTATTTGAACGAGTCCCTGTGAAAAAGAAACGGTCCACAGAGGTAAGGAGACTAAAGGAAGAAAGGGCACTGAGAGGGAAAGCAGATCCTGGGGGGTTGCCCTCAGCTTACAGTCTATAAAAGACCACGCTAATAAGTAAGATATGTAAACACTGCGGCACAATCAGAAACAAATGAAAGGAGGGACTGAGAGGAACAGTGTTTGGCTGTGGCCCAGGGCCAGGAGGCAGCTTTTGTTATGAATAGATCATCTGCCTGTGAAACAGACCTGATTTTAACCCTTGGCGGAGGCGACCCAGTGTGTAAGAATGTATCGGGCCCATCTGGACTTCCTTAGAGAGAAGGGGGAAGAAAAGGGGTTCGCAGGGAAGAAAAAAGGGGGTAAAAACAGCTATCTGTGAAATGCTATGACACGATGTAGGGCAGGGTTATGGTTCTGTGAGCGTGCTTTAAACAGTTTCTGTGTTATTAATCAGTAACACATGGAGCTCACAAAATAACAAATGACAATTATAATGGCTTTTTTTTTTTTTTAAGGCATTACAGGTGAATGGATGGGAGTGGGGTGTGGAAGGGAGGGAAGGCAGCTAACACAGGCCAAGCACCTACTAAGAGCAGTTTTATACACATCCTCATGCATAATCTTCACGACAATCCAGCCATTTCCTTCGGTTTCAGATGAAGAAAGGGTGACTCACCCAAGTTCAAAGACACGTTTATGGTCATATAAGTGCCAAGTGGCAGAAGCGACTGAGTCAGTCTGATTCCAAAGGCCATGCTCTTATTATACCCAGCTACTTGAAGAACCACAGACGTCAGATGAAAGGAAGCGGCCAGTGGAACCAGCCCTTCCCCTTACCGGACATTTGAGCTGTTGCTATGGGTTGACAGAGAAGGCACAGGGCAGTGCCTAAAGGTACTCTGAACAAGCAAAACAAACCTGGCTTCTGGAGATCTGTGTGCTTCCTACTGTCCTGCCTTCCTCTCTCTCTCCACTCACCACACGGCCATCAGAGGCAAGATTAAATGAAACCGGCCACCAATGCCAGCCTGGCTTCCAGGATGTGCGAATTCCGGCAGAACTCTCTGTGTGCTGATACCCAGTGTGCGTGGTGTAGACCGATTTGCCACTGGCCTCGCAATTTGAGAATCTGGCTCTCACCTGAGGGAAAGATGCCAGAGTGAGGAGTAAGAGCTATTTTCCACTTCATTGGCCTATGCTCTTAGGGTGGTGACTGAGCACTGAGCTGCGGGGAGGAAACATCCTTGCACACCTGCCTCTGGGGGATACAGAGAAGGTGTGGGGGTTGGGGGCGGTCAGGGAGGCCTGAGGGCCAGTGACATTATTTCCTCCAGACTGACTAGTGCCGTGGAGAGAGAGAGTTGTAGTTCAGCCTGGTCAGGAATCACAGCTCCACGAATCCAACTCTGAGACCCTGACAGATGCCAATTTCCTCCAGCGTAAAAGGCACACGAGAACATTCACCTTCCAAGATGTTCGGAAAGAACAGAGCCAATGCAGAGAAAGCCCGGACATGCCACCTGTCCACAGTAAATTGTCAATAAGTAAGAGCTGATTATTTAACTCTCTGTACTCTCCTTATTTAAAGCCAGGAAATGTTTAATCTCTATTTTTCTGAGTTCAGAGTATAGACTGGTCTCGTTAATCTGGGTAAGGTGCAAACAACTGCAGTGCCCGTAAAGGGTGGAAATAGCCAGAGATAGAGATCTGGGTCTCATTTTTCATGCCAGACCAAGAGGATTGTTTGGATCTCAGTTTGGGTTCCTAGTGGATTCATGGTGAAAAAAGTCATCTAATGTTTACACTTGAGGCATTTCTGTTCATTGAAGCTCTGTACTCATCTGTCAAGAGTTTACATAATAGCTGCCTTCTGGGGGCAGGCGGGGCTATTAGCTGAGATCATGCAGGCCAAGCTCCTCGTGTGGTTTCCCCATATACAGTAGGTGCCTAACATGGGTAAAGGGGGGGGGGTGGTACTCATGAAGCATCTGCTGAGAATCAAGACTCTCCAGAATAGAGACACTTCATGCATTTCTTCAGCAAACATTTAACTGAGCACCTACTACGGGGGTCAGGTTCTGGGGAAACAGAGACGAAAAGATACTGTCCTTGTCCTAGTTTTTAATGTAGTGAGGGTGTGTGACAGTTACTCTACAAATGACAAGGTACTCTGATAAGCACCTCAAAAAAGGTCCAAGTTTGTAGTACAACAATGGCTTGAAGAGAGCGCTACGGTTTCACTGGAATGTGTAGCATTTATAGTAATAATTACAAAATCTCACAAATGTCAAGTTTCCATATACTGTCAGCAAACCTCTGTTAGTGGCTTTCCGTGCACTCTCTCATTTAATAGTTAGTACAGGCCTGTAAAGACAGGTATTGGTATCCCCATTTCACAGACACAGGAACTGAGGCTTACAGGGGTAATATAACTTGCTCAAGATAAGGCTTCCATGGAGCAAGAGATTAAAAAAAAAAAAAAATCAAGCCTATGAGCGGGAGGACGGCCACAGGACAGATCACCAAGGTTCTTTCATGATAGGCTGAGTAGCTGGAACTGTTCTCTTGAAGGCAATGGGGAAATAGTCCCAATTAGTGTTTTGGTTACTTTGTAGCTCAAAGTCTACACACCCACTGCCATCCCCTGTTAAGCACGTATTCAGGATTACCAGAGGCTGGATTTGCACAGTGGTTCATTTTACTTTGCTCTGATTCACAACTGAACACGTAATGAATGATAATCACCCGTTATGTTGCCCAAAAGTTTGTGGTCACAGGCTATGTAAGTGTTTCACACAGAGCTGGGCCTTCCCTGGCCCTCCGGAGCCTCCGAGCTCCAGATCAGCTTCGTGGTGTGGACGTCTGTGTGGTTTCTTCTGTTTTGCTAAGTCGACAGTTCCAAGCAGGGGAAAAGAGGCTTTGCCTCAAAATCTGTTTCTCTAAAAGTCCTTCAGTGCCTCACCTCATTCCATCCATCTCTTCTTTCCCAATTCACCCTCTCCACAGCCTTCAACTCTCCATACTTTAAAGGGCCCCAAACTGCTACCTTGACCTTGGACTTTTAAACCACCTGATGTGCCAATACATAAATGGTGATCCCTGGACATTGCAAAGGGGCAGGGGGCAACAGTCAGCCACTTCAGACGTGCTTCTGCCCTGATTTGGTTAACATCTGGCCCAAGATTCTCACTTCATCCCTCTTCCATGACATGCCTGATCCAGAGGATTAGCATTTTTGAATTTAGTCTTCTAAATCCTAACTGTACCTGATGACTTTGGCTTAAATGCACTCTATTAGCTCTCCCTACTCTGAAATTCTTATTGAGGATCATCACCCAGAGTTGGACTTAGATGACGGTACCAGCCTAGGACCCAACACCCTAAAGAGGGGCTCTTGCATGTGGCCAAAGGTAAAGGTACTCTTCCATACAGGCAATACCCCATATCCAGTACGTTCCCCACTAAATATCCCCACCTCCTAGTCTGCTTCAATGCACCTAAGATGTCTCCTTGCTACAGAGGATTTCCAGACAACTGTTACAATCACTAGTTGAACCAATGCTTGATACATCTAGAAAGTAGGAAAGTCCAGTGCTTTTTATTTTAATTTTTTAAAAAGCTCTATTTATTTGAGAGGGGTGAGGGAAGAAGGGCAGAGGGAGAGAATCTCAAGCAGATTCCCTGCTGAGCAAGGAACTAGACATGGGACTTGATCTCACAATCCTGAGATCGTGATCTGAGCCAAAATCAAGAGCTGAACACTTAACCAACTGAGGTACCCAAGTGCCCCAAAGCCATCACTGTTGAGATAAAGAGATGGAGGCTCTGAAAAATCAAATGATTCACGCAAGTTCACCTAGACAGAAAGTGTCAATGTCAAAATTAAGACTGTTCCTTTTATTTCTAAGGCCAGCAAGTTCTCTGCTGGTTTAATATTGAGAGTAGATGTATATTATTTCAGAGAAGTCAAAAACACCCTTATATTCCCCCCAAAACACCATCCTTCTGGTCTCCTGTGGGATGATGCACTGGAGGAGAAACTCATTCACTCAATTTAAAGCTTTGATTTTGGTAAGAAGACAGATGTTGCACAGGGATACATACTGTAGTCAGTTATGCCACACTACGAAAAGAACACAGATGCATTATTTTCCCCTTAGTGACAGTAAAGAACAGATACTATGAGATCATCAGTATTAGGTGAGAGGATCTCCTGCATAGGCCATGCCAGACCCTTCTACAGAAGTTCTTGGTGCAACTCAACAAAAGCACTCAAACATTACAAATACCAGTATATAGTTGCAGCATTAAGATATGGTGGGGTTCCTTTGGCCCCCTCAATACTGGAAGAGTCTTTAAGAACACCTTCGAGATTGAAAGAGTCTTCAAGAACAGCTTCTAGATATCAAGAAGGTGAGCCTTTACCACCACTGCATCTCCAAAGCTTGTCACCCTTCACAGCAGTATCCTGCCAAGTGGCTGTTTCATTCAAAATTTACTGAAAGCCACCTTTGATCCAGGGACTGTACTAGATACAAGTGCTATAGAAATGAAAGAGCCACAACACCTGCCCACAAGGAATTCACAGCCACGTGAACAAGGAAGACAGAAACCCAGGTAACGAACACCTAACAGCTCGGAGTGTGATTTGTGCCAGAGCTATGTGCCAAGGGAACGCAGAGACTCCACCTCATTTAACCTGAGAACTTCCGGGACGAGATGATGCCCAAGCTCAGATCTGAAGGCTACGTGGAAGTAAGACAGGAGAAGGAGTGGAGGGAAGGGAACTGCAGGAGGAGGGAAAGGAAGCAAAGGGAGAGGCAGCAGAGAGTATAGCGGAACGGGGCCGGAGGACAGAGAACGTGAGGAGTAATTCCCTGGGGAGTTGACTGGCCATCACGCACCATGCTGTGCAGACGGTCATTAGAATGCTAAGGATTAGGGCAACAGAAAGGAGAAGGATAACATGTTTCGAACTAGTAGGAGCAATTCTGGCTGAGATCTTTTTTCTCTCTGAGACTCCACTGTGTCATAAGTGAGAGTACTGAGTTAGATGATATTTACATGTTCCTTCTGTTCATCAAATGGACGAATAGAGTTACAGGAATATTTTTCATGTCGTCACAGAGCTGGTAGCTAAACATTATAGAGGGGTGCATGAAAAATGTGTTAAGCTCTAATGAAAGAGACAGAACACAGAATATGGCTTCAAGTGACTTGAAATGAAAGCTAGGTCTGCCACTCATTATGTGATGGAATAAATCCCGCACCCGTTCATCTACAACAGAGCGGTAGCTATGCTTGGTTGGGAAACTATAAGGAATAGAGAAGACCAAATATGTTAAAATATAGGGCATATAAGCAGTTACTCAACAAATGTCCTCTGACTCTACTGCCTGGACTAGACAGGCTGTAGTTCAGTATATTCTTGTACTTGTACTTGTACAGTCTGTTACATGGAAGACCTTGGGTATGCAGAGGTGCATGAGCCACAGTGGTGGCCCTGGGGAACTCAAGGTCTAGTGGCAGGGACCCACATTTAGTACCTTTGTATAAAACAAAATGAGTGTAACAGACATATAAATAAAGTGCTACAGTAACGCAAAGGAAGGTGAGACTGTTTTTGCCTGGGGTCATGGGAAGAAGCCAGGCCAAGCTTTGGAGAAGAGGCAGTGTTTACGCTGGTGACCAGCAGTCCATAAATAAGGTGCCCAGCTACCATTTAATACATGTCACTCAGCACGAGCTATGAGGTCATTTCATCTCTTGGCCCAATTTTGTCCAATGAAGCATTTTTCACCTGGGGATTCTAAGGAAATTCCTCCTCGTGGAAATGGTCTCAGAGAATAAAATTATTTTATTATTTTTATTATTTTTATTTCCTTATTGGAATATGTTAAAAGGAGGAAAGGAAAAAAAAAAAAGCATTAACTCATCTGTAAATTTTTAACTTTTCCAAGTTCTGTCATGAAATATTACCAGGTTCTTTGCCAAAAACCTAATGGGACCTTACTAGGCAGGCACAGAGCGGAGGTGACTGATCGGCCTCATCCCCCTAACCCTTTCCGGGAAGATCTAAAATGACCTCATGTGACCCACAGTTCCAAGTCACTGCCCCCGTTCACCTAAGCCATTATTGACTGCCACCACTCAGTATTTGATTGTAACTGATCAGCATTTAAATACGCCAAGTGAGAGGAAGAATTCTCACGCCCCACAGTCATGGGGAAGGATGCTCAGTGGAAGAGGTGGGCTTTTTCATTAACATTAAACAAAAGAAGCTTAAGAAAATGATGGATTTGTCATGTGCCCTTGTACATTTGCAAGATTATGACGATGATGGTGATGATGAAGAAGGAGGCAGAGGAGGTGAAAATCAACAGGAGAAAGAGAAGGAGGATGGAAATACATGTGGCAGGCCTGCGGAACTGAAGATCCTAGATTTAGGATGCACACCTTTGCACAGAGTTCAAAGACAGCCACGTTCCAGTTCTATACCATGGGAAGGAACTGCAGTTGCTGAGTTAGTCATTTGTAAACCTAAAAATCAAGAACATGTAGGTCTGAGAGGCAGTACCATGTAGCGGTTAAGAGCATGAACTTGATTAAAGTGAAATAGAACTGAGAGCTAGGAGTGAGTCCTGGGGATAGAGATTCAATCTGCCTAGGGCAGTGGCACAGAGGAGGGGGCATGGAAACGCAGCCTCAAAGGATGCCCAGAATCTTAGCAGGCTCAGCTGGGGCTCCGTTGTAAGGAAAAGGGGTAAAAGGAAGCTTTCTTGCCTGAAGGAATGGCATGTGGAAAGGCTAAAGCAAATAGAAAGCATTCCTTCATTCAAGAAGTATCTCTTGAATGTGTCTACTATTTCAATGCACTGTTCAAGGGGCAAGGACACAACTATGAAAAAACAAACTCCAACTTTCATGGAATATAGGATTTGATGGAGAGGGGGTGATGAAACACATGAATATTCAAATATATAGTATGTCAGCTCTGATAATGCTATTGAGAGAAATAAAGCAGGAGAGAGAGGCTAAGTGGTATGGGGAGGGCAAGTGTTGTTGTTTTAATAAAGGGTGATCTGGGTGGACCTTAATTATGAGGCTGCATTAAGCAGAGACTATACGGGAGGGAGGGAACAAAGCATGCACTTAGGCATGATATGAGCAGAACGGTAAGAGCAAGTGCAAAGGCCCTGTGCCAGGGATGTGCTTGCTATCTTATATTAGTTCTATAGCTGGAGTGGTAGTATGAATAAGGAGAAGAGTGATAGAGGAAGGAAAAGTAAAGATGAGCAGTTAAATGGGGAGTTAGGAGAGGGATATGGGGTCAAGAGAATTTTTTTTTTTTTTCCCCTCTGTCCCTCCCTCTGGTTCTTTCAAAGGCAGCTATTACAGCATGCTTAATCTTAAGTGCTCAAGTAGAAAAAGAGATTTGTCAATGCACGAGACGGAGAAGGGACAGAGCTTTGTGTATGTCCTACTTTACTGGACCTTTTCAGGTAGGTGTACAGGGGGAAAACAGCTTTAGTCACTGCACTACTCCCTGTTAAGGTTGTTCCTTGAACTGTTTTTCCTTGTCCTGAGATGGAATTTTAAGTGGATCCATAATGTTCCTCTTAAATAACAAAAAAGTCTACTTTTTATTACTAAAAAAGTTTACCTTCAAGCACTCCACTGTGATAACTAAAGCTCCCCATCTCACTGAATTAAAAATTCCCCCTACTAGAGTGAGAGTTTATTTCAGGCTTGGAAGCATACCTGGAGAAGGGGGTGGGGAGCTATCCTGCCTCTCTGTTTTCTTGCTTCACCTTCTCCTCCATGGGCTCTGTACTCCACATAGGGGTGGGTTGCCCAGGGAAGGTTTTACTTAACAACTTTACTTAATTTCGTGATTGGGCTTCCATATGTCCTCAGGGTGGGGTGCCTATCCAATACAGGTTCTCTTGTCCTGTGGTCCTGTGGTCACTACAATGTCCCCACGAGGACTCCCTCCACCTTCCCACGGTAGTATGCTTGAAGCTAGCTTGCACTCTGTCTGCTGTTCAACTCCCAAGTCCCTTTCAGCCCTGGTCTTCAGATGGTTTACCCGTCTATTGGGATCACACTGCTCCTTCAGTTGAACCTTTTGGATGGGGTCCCACTCAAGATCCACACAGTTGGCTCCTTTGTGCTCGACCCCCACACATCTTTGCCTTGTTTTTAGTGGTCATACAGCCTGTCCCCAAAGCAGCCCTCACTCTCTGCTTACTATTTCAGATACAACAGTCAACCTCAGCCTCTTTCCTGAGTCCTCACTTTTGACTTCTTCCATCTCTACTTAGTACCCCAGGGTGGGTTGTGCAAACTTTTAGCAAGTCCTGCGTAAGTGATCTGGTCTCCGGGGTTTCTTCCAACAAGTCCAGAGAAGAACCCCTACCGTAAGAACCCATTACATGTAGCTGGAGCAATGTGTGTGCAGGGAGAGGAGGTGGACAGAGCTGGAGATGCCTAAACAAACCGACCTTTACTTTCTAGGGAAAAGGGTATTGTTGAAGGCTTTCTGAACAGAGTCCCAAGATAGGAAAAGGTAATCCATTTTGAGCCACTGGATATTCTAATATTGGGTGTTACATGAACTAACTTACTAAATGAAATTCCCCCTTTGAAATGGATAGTACCTACAGGATTTGAACTACCATCATCAGGTATTTAAAACTACTAGACATTCTTACCTCACTTCCTGCCTCTCTGAGGACAACCAACCTCCCTCAGTTGTTCCCCAGTAAATCTGTGTATGTCCTTAATCAGTTGTTCAACCCTGTCTTTTTGATGTAAACTCTAAGCCTGCCACTGTACCCAACCCCTCTCCAGGTTAATACTGGAATTCTAAACTCTCTCGTCACACAATAGGACAGTCTTTTATGAATACTTTTGACTTCATTCAGAATAATCACTTTCATTACCCTGTGGACAACATATATAAATTGAAAGACAGTGGCAGGAGATGAATGGCTAACTTTAAAGAGAAAATGAAATAAGCAATTATTCTATTAAAGAGCGCATTTTATTTTTGTCCTGATTAAATCATCTTTAACCACCTGGCTTCAGTTCAAATAAATGTGAATCTTTAGGGGCAAAGTCTAATGGCCACGGGCAGAATTTTCTGGGATGGACTCACTCATTTATTCCTTCATATGTCAAATGACTAGATGACCGTGCCAAGGGCTGAGAGGAAGCAAGAATGGCAGCACCTGGAACTCAATTTATTTTACGAGGGGTATGGAAAGGAGTGAGATATCTGGCTCACTTTAAATAATAATTTGCTAACTTTAATTCCTTCATCCAACAAATACGTATTAAGTATCATTCATTCATTCATTCATTCATTCATTCATTCAATACAGAATGCCTAATGAAGTCCCAGGCACTGTGCCAGACACTGTGGATACCCTAACAAGTTAATGGTCATTGCCCTCATGAAGCTCACAGTGACAGAGCTCTGTGACTATGGAATTAGACTGCCAAATAAAATAATCCTTAGTGGCTATTCAAGTTCAAGCTACTGATCATCCATCCTGAAGGCTGTAGAAGATCATTTCCTCAATGTCATAAAGGGCATATGTATCAGAAACCTTCAGCAAATATCATGCTCACTGGAGAAATTTTAGATATATTCCCTCTAAAATAAGGAACAAGAAGAGATTACTTTTTAGTATCCTAACTGATCGACAAAATACTGGAGGTCTTGACAAACACAACTGGACACAAGTTCACACAACAAAAGGTACTGAGGAGCAAAGAGACAACATTTTGCAGGTGGTATGATCTTACAGACATAGCTCAAACCATCCCCTCTGCCTGGAGCACTCTTTTTTCTAACCAGAATATTACAGTTCAACCTCACTGGCTAACAGAAGCCTTCTCCGACCAGTCAGACCACATCAGACCGCTGAGCTCTCCTCCAACCTGTCAATGTTACAAGGCAAAAAAAGGATCTTGTGGGTGTGGTTACAGTAAGGATCCTGAGATGGGGAGATAATCCTTGATCATTCAGGTGGGTTCTAAGTGCCGTCATAAGGGACACTGGCCACAGATGTTGAGAAGGCAGTATGGCCATGAGGGCCACGATGAGTGATATGGCACAAGCCAAGATAAACCACAGCCACCAGGATCTCAAAGACGCAACAGACTCTACCCTGGAACCTTCAGAAAGAGTAGGCCCTGCCGACAGCTGATCTCAGCTTAATGAAACTGATTTTGGACTTCTGCTCTCCAGAACCTGAAGAAAATAAATGTGCATTGTTTTAAGCCACCAAGTTTGTAGTCCTTTGTTACAGCAGCCATAAGAAACTAATACAAAAGGTTGAATACTTTTTAGATACTTCCCCAATTAACAGGTGTGCACGTGTGCACGCACACATAACACAGATTTTAGAGTAATACAGAATAGAAGACTGATGAACATCAGAGTGGGAATATGGCACACAGAAGGTTCCGTACTTTAGCTTGAGGGTTCAATTTTAACTCTGAGCTTCCTGGCTTCCAGGGTTATAAGAAAAGATGATCGGGTGTACAGCTTTTGTTACTAGAAAACAGAAAATATTGTGAAGTTCAGATTAAAGATCACTTTTCCAGTCATATAGATTCTAAAATAAACTCTCCAGCAGGACTTTAGAGGGGGTAAAATGTGTGACATATTATTAGCCCGTCAGCATGGGCATAGCAAATACAGGCATGGCCTTTTATATGGCTAGTACATTTTTAGTTGTTTTATTTTTTTTAAATTTTTTATTCAAGAATGATTTCAGAGTTACAGAAATGTTACAAAAACAGGAGAATCCCATACACCCTTCACCTAGGTTCTGCCAATACTTTGCATAAGCATTGTACTTATATTTTATATGTGTCTATAAATTATTATTATTTTTGAATCATTTGAGTAGGCTACTAGGCCCATTTACTCCTAAAGTCTCTTATCCAGCCATAACACAACAACCCTATCAGGAAATAAACACCAATACCAAATTATTTAATCTACAGACCTTATTCAAATTAGATCAATTGTTCACAAAATTTCCTTTACCTGAAAAGAAAACTGCAAAAGCATACACAGCCTTTACTTGTCTTATCCCTTTGGTCTGCTTTAATTTGGAACCCTCCCATTTTAACTTTTTTTTGGCCTGGATATTTTTGAAGAGTAGAATAATTTACAAAAATTATTTTGTAAAGACCTCTCCAATTGGGTTTCTGACATTTCCTCATGATTAGATCTGGGTTAGGCATTTTTGTCAGAAGTAATCATGTGTTCATAGGGCTACTTCTTGGGGAGACCTTTGCTAAGAGGCAAGGGCAAAACACTGAATTTTTATATAAAAAGAGAGCTGACACTGTTAACAGAAAAAAGTCCTGTCAGTTGAATCTGTCCAAGGAATGCCTAAGATCCTGCTGCTGTCTAGCCAGACCTCTGTTCACTAAGCACTAGCTGATCCCGGAAGACTGGGTGACTCACCTAGGAAGGCTATATAGCATCTATTCTGCAAAGCTGGTGTTAAACTTCCAAAAATGTCACTGATTGCATCTTGTAAACATTCTTCAAATATATCCTCTTCTCCCCATCTCCTCCACTATAATCCAAAGCAAGCTGCCTTGATCACGTCTCACCCAGAGCCCTCATCTCCTTCTACATGGTCCCCTAGCATCCACGCTGATCTCTCTCCAACCTGTTCTGCAAAATTGCAATTATTTGGATTCTTTATAAATTCAAATACGTTACCTACTATCGTAAGACCTTTCAATTTCTTGCAGGATAAAAGACCAAAATCCCTTATAAGGCTTATAGATCCAACCTGTCCTGCCCCTCTTTGCTTCTTTGGCCTGAACAGGTACCACTCCACTCTCCTATGTCACCTTGAACCTGCCAACTTCCCTCCCATTATCCTGCAGCAATTTCTGGACCACTTTCTTCTCAGCCACTGCCATGCAGATACCTCCTTCCTTCCCTATCACATTCCGCTTAATTACTTAATCAAAGTATCTCAGCCCAAACATTACTGCCTTACAGAAGCCAACTGCGCAAACTCTATTGGTCACTTGGCTTTATGCTCTTGTGGTTGTTCCTTTGCTTTACAGCACCTATATATCATATACACAGAAGCATGTATAAAACATAGGTGTACATTTTAAAGACCGATAGTAAGTACTCATGCTGGGCACTTGGGTGGCTCAGTGAGTTAAGCGTCTGTCTTCAGCTCAGGGCATGAGGATCTCAGGGTCCTGGGATGGAGCCCCGTGTTGGGCTCCCTGCTCGGAGGGAAGCCTGCTTCTCCCTCTCCTCCCTGGTAGTGCTCGCTGGTCTCACTCGTGCTGTCACTTTGTCTCTCTCTCAAATAAATACTTTTTTTTTTTTTTAAAGGAAAAAAAAAAGTACTCATGTATATTTCACCAGTAAATGCCAGCTCCTCAGATTCCCACGGGAAGGTTTCTTCCCACCTCAATAACCAGCACCCCCCAGCCATGTAATGAACTAGCGTCCCGATACTTGTGGCAATCATTTCCTGACCTGTCTCCCTAGGTTTGGCACCTATATACGCATTCTGAAAAGGTACTGCTCCTCTTGCCTCTTTTTGAATTTTATATGAATAGTTCTGTATTTCTTCCATGTCCTGTTTCTTTCACTTAAAATTAATTGTTCTATGTTGCTCATATAGCTTTACTTCCTTCATTTTAAATAGGCATACCACTGTAGGAATATAATGTAATCTAATGAACCATTCTATGACTGGTAGAAGTCTGGGATGATTCATATTTGGGGCTAGTATGAGAAATAACACAATGAATTTAACTGTCCCTGGGTACACACAGGTACGCGGGTGCAATATCTTCTCCAGATTTTTACCAAGGAACGGAACTGGTGGACTGCAGGGTACATGCATATTCAAAAGGCATCACTTTGCTGTTTTCCAAAGTGATTGCACCAATTCATACTCCCACCGCCGGATATGACTGTAAACCATTTATCACGGTCTGTAATCATATATTTTTGTGACTGCTTAATATCTTTCCTTTCCAGTAGCCTGTAAGGTCTAAGGCTACTTGTGCTATTTTTCACTTCAGCACCTAGCACAGAGTAGATTGCTCAGAAACAACTGTCTGAATAAAAGGAGGCACTCTGGATAAAAAAAGTCTCGTTATCTTTGAAGTGAACATAGGTCTGACATCAAAACCCATGTCTTCCCTACCATGTTATATGTTACATTTTCCTTATCTCAAAAGGTGATGATCATTTGTATCCTACTTACTACTTTCCAATGTAATGGTAGCAATCAAATGAGAGTACAGATGCCAATCCAACAAACACGGAGAGCACTCCAGCTGTGCACCTGGACCCAGAGATCCACAGATGGTGTATATGCAAGCTGCCTGTCAGTGGGAAAAGCCTTATGAATGTATGTGGACTCAGATTACTTTGTAGAGAAGATGGGGGGGGGCGGGTCTCAGATATCACGGCAGGGAAAACCAGGGAGACCAATTAATGCTTTCAAGTCCAAGCTGCACCTGTGTCCCAAATTATTCACCAGCACAGACAAAAGAAGCTTACTCCAATCCCTGATCAGAACAAACATTTTTAAATGCTTTTACCCAGGTGCATCATCTTTCCTCTGTGCTAGGGATCCAGGAAGGGCTGGGCAGAGAACTGGGTTAGACACTTGGGTTCAGCTTGGCGCTGTGGGCTCAAAAGTAAACTCTGACTTCCTATTTACACGGAATGATCTTAGGCCTTTGTGGTTTCCTGCTGCATTCTGGTGTGTCTGTGCTTTGGTCTCTGTGTTTGCCTTTGCAGACCTGCAAATGGGGTGTCTGTTTCACTTCATTCTGCTTTTCAGGAGAAAACAAGAATTCCACAGTCTCTAACTGTTGGCAGATTCTACCAGCTACTCTATCTAGGTCCTGACTTCCCATGCCATCCGCCCTTCAACTCACTGAGAGAGACCTTATTTGAAAGGAAGGGGATTCAAGGAACCTCCTAGTATGTCCCAAATGGACGGGGATTGACTGTCCTAACTTGATTTCCTTCATTTTGCAGTCATTTCACATTCACTGACTTCACGCTTACCTTCATCAAGTGTAAATTTAGAGTCCTCCAATGTACAAGATGCTGTGCAAAACCCAGTGGAAACGCTCACAGGAAGATACTGGAATGCTGCTCGGGAGAAGCGGATTGCGGTTTTTCCACAAGTCCTCCCTTACAAGCACTGGGGTACATGTTCCAAGTATAGATTTGCAGATACTCTTCCCAGGCAGACTTACCCCATCAGACTCTGTGGGAGTGGGACCTGGGTGAGTGCCTTTTTAGGGAGTTCCTCAGGTCCCTTGTATGCAAGTGAACTGAGAGCAAATGGCTTACAGATCAAAGAATTTCCAGTCACAATGGAGACTACTGACAGAACCAGGAGTCTTTCCAGTAATAAACCAGGTCTCCCCCAGCTGCCTGATTCTTCAATTTAAGTAAATAAAGATGAATCCACTAAGCACGCAGAGGAGAAGGCTCAGGGCTTCCTCAGAGAGTATCTGAGTCTCTGCCCTATCACTTGCTAGCTGTGGGACATGGAACAAATCACTGTTTCTTTGAGCCTCAGTTTAAAAAAGAAAACAGCGCCTGCTCTGAAGACCTCACGTAGTTATTTTGAGTATCAAATTCCACTAGGCATTTAACAAATTTCAAAGCACCAAGAAAAACTTAAATCTTTTTATCATTACAAAAATGTCAATAAATAAGAAAATAAAGCCAACTGCTTCTCTCAAGCAGTCAGAACTACCCCACCTTCTAACTATCCCAAGCTCTGAGAAATCTTTTCTTTCCTTTTACTATAAAGGACATTTTGTGGACAGGTGATGTAATTTGAATAAGGTCCATAGATTAAATAATAGAATCCTATCTGTGTTTATTTCCTGGCAAGATAATTGTATTAGGCTATATAAGAGAATATTCTTGTTTTTATAAAATAGATACTGAAGTATTTAGGAGGAAATGAGCATTATATCTATAGTCTACTCTCAAATGATTGAGGAAAAAAATATTTATACACACATAAAAAGTATGGGTACAATGCTTATGCAAATATTAAAAGAATCAAGGTAAAAGGTATACAGAATTCTTTGTTCTATTTTTGCAACTTTTTAAAAATATTTTATTTATTTATTTGATAGACAGAGATCATAAGTAGGCAGAGAGGGAGGCAGAGAGAGAGGGGAAAGCAGGCTCCCCCCTAAGCAGAGAGCCTGATGCGGGGCTCGATCCCAGAACCCTGGGATTATGACCTGAACCGAAGGCAGAAGCTTTAACCCACTGAGCCACCCAGGCGCCCGTATTTTTGCAACTTTTCTGTAAGTCTGAGATCACTTTCTAAATATTTTATTTATTTGAGAGAGAGACCTCAGGAGCCAGAGCTGGAGCAGGAGAAGGGGAAGAGGGAAAAGCAGACTCCCCGTCTGCTCAGCAGGGAGTCCCAGGATTCAATCCCAGGACCCTGAGATCATGACCCGAGCCAAAGGCAGACACTTAACCTACTGAGCCACATAGGTGCCCCTGAAATCATTTTTTAATAAAAAGATGAAAAACAAAAAAGGGGGGAGGCAGTTTCTCCTAAACATTATAACTGTGTATTATATGCTTCTTTCCAGGTTTAGGTTCTCTCAGATTTTTCTGAAAGCAGAGCTCAAAGCCGGGCCTAGCCCCTGGTAGGCTAGCAGGATACATTCTTAATAGCATGTTAACGTTTTTAAGGAATAGATACAAAAGTCAGGAGCCTATTCAGATCTCACTTCCCCTAATATGATCTTGCTCTCCAATCTCTTCTACCTCATTTCTGTCATCTCTTAGATGGAGTAATATACTCTCGGGGGCCATTTTAGGTTACTACCTTCTAATGACATTTACTTTCTGTTTAACCTGAATATATTAGTATTACCTTTTATTAGGATCTAAGACATGGCTACTACATCTTTCTCCTTCTTAAATTAACCTTACATATCACAACAGTGAGGATTAGACCGGCACAGAATCCAGCACATGGTCCACGGGGAATAAATTCTAGCTGTTATTAAGTATAAACCTATTCCTTGCTCATTTTTGAAATGCTGTCCCCAACAAATTCTTCTTTGCACACCAGGCAGGAACCTGAGTAGACTTTTCCTTTCTGAATATTTCTTTCTATTTTTCAGATCCAAGACTTTACACCCTTACACTTGGGGTTTGGTGTTTCATATCTATTTCAAGGGGGATACAAATTACTTGCTGCTAGCATATCTCTGGGGGTTAGCCTGATTATAAACTATGTGTCGAACACCTAGGGTGTTCTCTAGAGACAGAGCATGAAGTAGGTTTTTCCCCAACTGCTCAAGGAGCTCAGGCTTATGGGGAAGACACACAGAATGGCAAGTGCTGGGCTGCAGCGGTGCAGAAGAGCCAGGAGGGTCTGCAGGGGCATGGCAGACTAAAGTTGGCGGAGGAAGGAAAGAGAGCCTCAGAGAGACCCCTGAGCTGCGACTTTGGCAAAGACGCACACCAGGGATGGCACAGTGTCTGAGGACACAGGCTTGAGGTCCCTGTGCTTCAGTATAACCTCAGCTCCACTCCTTGCTCTGTGACCTTTCTACACCTCAGTTTACGCTTAACACCGGAGATCATAATAACTCAATGAGAACCACCCCAGAACTTACTGTAAGTATCAAGTAACACAGAAAATGCTCAGTAAATGTGAATTATAACAATGGTGAGGATTCTGGTGATAATGGTACTCACCATGAAGAAAGGAGATGCAGCAGCTGCTCAGGGCAGAGAAAACACAGGCTCAGAGGCTGGTCAAAGGAGAGCACACGGACTTTTCTCCAGAAGAGTAAACACAAGTCTGTACCACTTCTAAAGCATTCCACATGGCAAGTTTTTCCCTGATTCATTTGATGGTCAAATCCAATGTAAACTGATCAAGAGATATTTAGAATCTCTTTAATTGGTGTGAATCCTCTCAAGTTTTTTTGTTTTTGTTTTTTATTTCTTTTCAGCGTAACAGTATTCATTGTTTTTGCACCACACCCAGTGCTCCATGCAATACGTGCCCTCCCCAATACCCACCACCTGGTTCCCCCAACCTCCCACCCCCTGCCCCTTCAAAACCCTCAGGTTGTTTTTCAGGGTCCATAGTCTCTCATGGTTCACCTCCCCTTCCAATTTCCCTCAGCTCCCTTCTCCTCTCCATCTCCCTATGTCCTCCATGCTATTTGTTATGCTCCACAAATAAGTGAAACCATATGATAATTGACTGTCTCTGCTTGACTTATTTCACTCAGCATAATCTCTTCCAGTCCCATCCATGTTGCTACAAAAGTTGGGTATTCATCCTTTCTGATGGAGGCATAATACTCCATGGTGTATATGGGCCACATACATCTTCCTTATCCATTCATCCATTGAAGGGCATCTTGATTCTTTCCACAGTTTGGCAACCGTGGCCATTGCTGCTATAAACATTGGGGTACAGATGGCCCTTCTTTTCACTACATCTGTATCTTTGGGGTAAATACCCAGGAGTGCAATGGCAGGATCCTAGGGAAGCTCTATTTTTAATTTCTTAAGAAATCTCCACACTGTTCTCCAAAGAGGCTGCACCAACTTGCATTCCCACCAACAGTGGAAGAGGGTTCCCCTTTCTCCACATCCTCTCCAACACATGTTGTTTCCTGTCTTGTTAATTTTGGCCATTCTAACTGGTGTAAGGGGGTATCTCAATGTGGTTTTAATTTGAATCTCCCTGATGGCTAGTGATGATGAACATTTTTTCATGTGTCTGATAGCCATTTGTATGTCTTCATTGGAGAAGGGTCTGTTCATATCTTCTGCCCATTTTTTGATATGATTATCTGTTTTGTGGTGTTGAGTTTGAGGAGTTCTTTATAGATCCTGGATATCAGCCCTTTGTCTGTACTGTCATTTGCAAATATCTTCTCCCATTCCATGGGTTGCCTCTTTGTTTTCTTGACTGTTTCCTTTGCTGTGCAGAAGCTTTTGATCTTGATGAAGTCCCAAAAGTTCGAATCCTCTCAGGTTTTACTGTAGAAATACTAATGTGTTTCATTGGGGTGCAGACCCAGACCTGTTTGGCAGTGTCATGCAATACACTGCAGACACACAGTATAAACTTTAAAAGTCTCTATTTTCAAACATCTTGGGCCCCATGGAATTCAGATAAGGGTGTGTGAACGTGCCTGCCAGATTATAGAGAAGTGAGAGACAGGGAGGGATAAAGCTAGAGGTGGGTATGGCCCAGATCACATGAGCTCTCCCATGCCCTGCTGGGATTCTGGGACTCAGGAGACACACTGAGAGATTTTACTCGAGACTGTGAAGCCACCAGACTTAATACAGGAAACAAGACCCTCTTCACTGTGGGTCTGTCATGGTGGTCAGGGCCATATAAACTAGTGTCTGGCACAACCACAGAAAAACAAATATACATAATAATAAAACTGGCCAATTTGTCTCTTTTTCACAGGCCATTTCCCTAATTCCAGAGAACCCTAGCCCTGTATTCCAAGACC
This sequence comes from Mustela lutreola, assembly GCF_030435805.1. Lineage (NCBI taxonomy): Eukaryota > Metazoa > Chordata > Mammalia > Carnivora > Mustelidae > Mustela > Mustela lutreola. The sequence continues at coordinate 48,075,428 of NC_081299.1, read as the reverse complement.
ATAGTAAATCTCTCATTAAGGAGTTACATGGAAACATAAGGAAGTTTCAGTAAATTTTAACATGCAGGCAAGAAGACAGATGCCCAAGTCAGGGAGGATCCACGACTGCTCTAAGCCAAGCAGCACCTTCCACCTAAATGTCCTGTTGACCTACAGAATCAAGACCCAGTGCTTTCCTGGCTCCACACAAGGCCACACCCAATGGCTGAGAAGCCCACACATAAATTTGGCAATTGGATATAGTGGATACTTTTCTATCAGTTTTGTGTTTTTGCTTTTGGCCAGTTTCAAGCCAAAATTCACTGAAAAACTCAGTTCTCAAGTAGGTGGAGTTCGGTTGCTGGATTGACCAATGCTCTGTGTCAACTGGGAAGAGTCTGTTGATCAAAGAAAGAACCAAAGCCTTACAGAAGACTAGGTAGTTCATATACTGTTCTCCCTTTCACATATAGCCTTAAATACATTAAAAAAAAAAAGTAAATCAAACTGGTATGGCATGATCTGGTCTTCAATAAACTTGGATGTGTATGTGGTATACTATATTTGGCTACCTAGTATGTTTCTGTCTGTCCTTCTGTCCATCTATCAATCCAACAGGTACTGGTCCCAAGCACATGTCAAAGACTGTGCTAAGTGCAAGGAAATGGAAACCTACTATTTTGAGATCTCTTTCTGTCCCCTCCCTAAGTAATAAAGGCTACATGCCGGTATCTTCATCGTGTAACCAAAAGGATGCACACTATAATTTTCTCCTTCTCAAATACCACTGATCTCAGTTCTATAGAGGCTTTAAAGATACATGGTAGGGGTGAATTTTAGAACATGTGAATGATCTTTCATTAGAACAATTTTTAAAAAAATACATATGACGGCATGCAGTCACTTTCACCTCCACTGGATTTAAGACTCCTATTTTTTTCTAATTGAATGTATCCTAAATTTTTAACAGCATGGTCAAATGCCCATTTAGTTTGCTTTTGAATAAATTTTTCTTTTGGCAGTAGGGAGCCACTGACTAGTCATTAGGAAGAGACTTTCAGGCTCAATCTTACAGCCTTCACTGTTCAATAAACTTCTCATGGGTCCTTATTCTGGGATCTTTGGTTTCTTAGATGTTTGTTCCTGCTCCTCACACTCTAACACTGTTTAAGCAGAAGAAGAGACACTGTCCCTCACTTATAATGGCTCTGGAGGACAGAATTTATGAAAATTTAATTAACATGTGAAAAAAAGAGGCCCTTGGAGCATACAAGGAGAATGGGAGAAGGGAGTGAAAAAAAGAAGAGGACATCTACAAGGCCAAACTACTAAAACTTCTGAACTAAATGCACACAGAACTAAGCGAATGGGAACGTGTCAAGGACCATGACACATACCCGGTCCTTGGAGAGGGCTCTAGGAAGGCTGTCTTCGGCATCTTTTTCACCCGCCCTGAGTCTCTGGAGAAGCACAGATACTCCTATAACTGCTAGATCGCTCTCAGCGGCCACACTACCAGAGTTACCCCCACAGCAGATGAGTGGTAACTGGGAAAAGGAGGAACAAAAAAATCAATGTGGTTTTCATTTCATGCTCTTCCAAACCAATATAAAAACATCTTCATGAGTTGGGAGGTTGGCCGCCTGTCTTCAAATTGCCTTTTCAAGTACTTGACCACAGAGCAGCAGGGAAACAGGGAAGACTCATAAAGACTCTCTTCCCCAGGGACGACGGTGACAAGCGATGCTGTTTATTTTTATTGTTATCATTAGACGGGTGGCCTCTTGAGAGGCAGTGACTTGAAAGCCCAGGAAGTGGGGAAAACAAGAGCACTGTGGTCTAGTTTTGATCCAAGCCTAACTTTGCACTTCTCATCAGGCATTGGAAAAGATGTACCTTGTAACCACTCCACCCCCATTCCCACAAAACACACGTGCTCTGGGCTAGCTCGCCCTGCCGCCTGGGTCTCATCATTCTGCTAGGAGTTGAGAATATCAGTTCTGCAATCGGGGAGTTGGAAACTGACCTCTAGGACTTGCTAGCTCTGTCTCCTTGGGCAAGTACTTGCTCTTTCTGAGCCTCAGTGTCCACTTGTAAAATGGGAGGGTAATTTGGATAACTGCATAAGGTTATTAGGGAGGTTTGACCAGAAATTTACATTTCTCACCCCATCATAAGCATGTAGTACACATTAGCTGTGACTCTTGCTGCCGCTACTTTTATTGTTTCCTTGCTTCGTTCATCATTCTTCTGTCTCTGTGGACAGCCAGGCCCAGGCCAGTTGACAAAAACCACCAGAAGCTTTTGTCTCTGAACTTCTGAGAGGCCTTGGGTCACCTCACCTTGTGTTGTTCCTGTCTTCCGGGAAACATGCAACCAGACAGCCCTGCCCAGCTTTTATAGGAGTGGAATGGCTGGGTCACACAGAAGTGTGACTTTGTAAGAAAACACTAAACTCTTTTTGAAAGTGGTTGTGCCGGTTCATGTCCCCACCAGGAGCATGTAGGAATTCAGTCCCCACATCCTTGCTACAACTGTGGCCCATCTAAAAGCGTGCAGTGGATCTCAAGGCGGCGGCAATTTGCATTCCCTTCTAAGTAATGATGGGGAGCATCCTTTGCTCCTCTAACTCTGGCCGTGTGCGAGAGTGGCCCAGGCCCAGGCCACAACTCTGCTTTGGGGGATCATCTTCTTCCCTGCTGTAAGGAAGCTGCAGAGCTACACCACAGCCATCTCCCAAAGAGCAAGGCTCTAACAACATGGCACAGTCTGATGGGGGCACAGATCTGGTCAGAGTCCAGAGCCTAGGGCTCCTCAACTCTCTTTTCCCAAGAGAACAGACAGCAGGCTATAGAAGGACTCCGAGCCAAAATGCGTCCTGGTGAGCTGGTGGGGAGTGTCAGTTCTACTCCCAAGGGTACAGGGTATGAAGGAGGGTGGACAGAGCACAGGAATGGAAAGCTCTAGAAGGCTGTCATGGTGGGTGAAAGGAGAGAAAGCAAGTACGGCTGGCCTGTGTCTCCCAGGCCTCACTAAATAACATCACTCAATGAAAATCTGACTTCCCAGAGAGGCCAAATGAACACCCAGATGTCCCGGGTAAGGTGAAGTGGACAACAGAATGCCAGCAGCTCACACGGGGTGGCGGTGGGGGGGTGGGGGCTTCTTCCACTCAGTCAGGCCCCCTCAGCAGAGACAAACGATGAAAGGCGATGCCACTGGGTCAGGAAGGAGTGAAAAGAGCCTCTGGAAAATGCAAGCACTTGCACACTTCTGGGGTGGTGGGCCACGTGAGTGGGAAGCAATCCAGCCATGCAGTCACCAGGCATCAGATAAGCCCGAGCTCCCAAAAGGACAGGATGGGCCAACAGGGGCACAGGAGACACGGGCCCACTAAGCAAGTCTGCTTCACCGAGATACAAGTTGGTACCAGTAAAACGCAAATAACAGTAACTATTGGTCTGTGCTAGTGGCCAAAAGAAGAGAATCATAAACCATGTCAGAGTAGTTGGAGAATAAAGCTGGGCTGGAAGGAAACAAGTGAAAACTAACATTTATTGTATGGTTTTTTAAATGATAATGAAGTAATTTTTCTTTAGCGATTTAATTTATTTCTTTGTCAGAGAGGGAGCAGAAGCAAGGAGAGATGTAGGCAGAAGGAGAAGCAGGCTCCCCACTGAGCAAGGAGCACAATGCAGAACTCGATCCCAGGACCCTGGGATCATGACCTGAGGTGAAGTCAATGCTTAACCAACTGAGCCACCTGGGAGTCCCAATGATGAAATAATTTTAATAGATGTGTTTAGAATAGGGCCTGAAATACAGTAAGCACTATAGAAGTGACTGCAGATAATTACAATTTTTACTTTGTATTTTTTTTTGTCTTCTTTTCTGTTTTGTTTTTATTTTTCCAACAAGCTTTGTCGAGGTGTAATTAGCATGCGCCAAGCTGCATATATTGAAAGTGTCTGATGTGATAAATTTTGACATCGCATACACCAGTGAAGACATTACCATAATCAAGGTAAACATCTCCATCAACCCCCAAAGTTTTCTTGTGCCATTTGTGTTCTGCCTATCCTCCTGGCTGCCACTGTGCCTGCTCTCCCACTGCAGAGAACCAATGATCTGCTTTCCGTCATTATACATTAGTCTGCATTACTTAGAATTTTAAATAAATGGCATCACAAAGTCTGTTCTTCTGGGGAGTTTGGTTTTTATCAGCATACTTATGTTGAGATCAATGCATGCCATATCTTATATGAACAGCTCATTCCCTTTTATTGCCTAGTAGTAAAGCTTTATAATGGACATCCCAACAGCGTATTCCTCTAGTTACCATCAAAAGGCATTTGGGCTGTTTCTGGGGGGTGGGGGGTGAGGTTGGCTATCACAAATAAAGCAGCCGTGAGCATCTCTGTACAAGTCTAGGAACAGACATAAGCTTTCGTGAGTGGGATGGCTGGATCACATGGTGGGTGTACGTTAACTCCGGCAGAAACTGCTCAACTCTTTTCCAAGGTGGTTGTGCCATTTCACATCCCCAAAAGCAGCGTGTAAGTTACAGTCCCCAAATCCTCACCCCGAGGTTGGCCATTCTGGTAAGCGTATACGCCACTGTGGTGTGGGGTTGCCTTTTCCTCATGACAAGTGATGATGGTTACCATCTTCTCAGGTGCTTGTCATCCAAATCTTTTCTTTGGTGAGAGCTCTGTACCAATATTTGCCCATATTTTCATTGAGCTTGTTCTCCCTCTCCTCTGTACCTTTGGGAGAAGCCACAGCTAAAAGGAAGAGCGAGGACTCTGAGGTCAGTCCCCTAGATGGCTTGAACATGGTATGATCCACCGAACTATTGTTTGCCTCAGTCTTCTCACTTAGGAAATGAAGACAGTAATGGTGGCACTGTTGATTACCTTACATAAAGGATCCAGCACAGTCTGGGTACACTATAGGTACCTGATAGATGATAGCAGCTAACACCATGGTCTTTCTCCTCATAATGACTGAGGCTGGGCCAGAGATGTTCAATGACCTCTGTCCAGCACAGTGTAGAACTTCCTTAGCCTCAAATACCAGGAGAAGCACTGCCCTGAGCTTCCTGAGCTCAGTACTGGTCACTGAACCACATCAACCCTTCCCTTGACAAACTGATACCTAGCATGTAATCTGTTTTCAATAGATGTGGTTATGAGGTCCTGGGACAGCCTCCACATGGAATGCTGGTGAATGAAGAGGGAGCGGGGCACTTCATGCACAGAACCCTAACAGGTGTCCTATTTGTACCAGGTGAACCCCCTTCCCTGTCCACCTTTCTCAATGACCTCTGCCAACGCCACCTGCTAAAGAGACTAAGATAGAGAAACTGGTCCTTGTGCCTACTCTCTTCTTAGCAGTGACACCTGCAAACAGAACGTCATCTGCTCAAGGCCTGTGGCTGTTCTGCCCACCCATGGTGCCCTCCTGATGGGCTTTTACAAAACCATATCCCATCCAGACCACAGAAGTCACCTCCATGATGTTGTAGACACAGAAAAGAAAAAAAAAGTGCAGAGTGAGGACAGGGCATGTGACCTGAAACTGGGCTGGCAGGAAGTGTCCCAGTGGGATCAGGGGAACATTATATCCAATAGGAAAACTTTATCTACTCAAGACTTTGGGCAGGCCCTTCTCCTTATTCCTACCACACTACAGTCATGCATGGACCATAGCGATCTCCATCTAGGCTGAAGTTGTCTCCTTGTTTCTTTCTCAATGAAGGCAGGCATGCCATATCCATCATAATGATCTTAGTACCCTTACCACTTAGCCAGGCAAGTACAAGAAAATGCTTCCGTCATGAGCAAATGATTTAATGAATGATTTAAAAATAAACTTTTCATTTTAGAACAGTTTTAGGTTACAGAAGACTTATAAAAATATACAGAGTCCCCATATACCCCACACCCAGATTCCTCTACCATTAATACCCCACAGAAGGTATAAATATCACAATTACAGATAATATTGATATATTATTACTAAATGCCTTACTTTATTTAAATTTGCTGAGTTTTCACCCATGTCCTTTTTCTGTTCTAGGACCTGACCCAGGACCACATATTGCATTTAACTGTTACAACTGTTTAGGCTCCTCTTGGAGGTGATGGTTCTTGGGACTTCCCTTATTTTTTTGATGACCTCCCCAGTTTAGAGGAGTAGGGGTCAGGTGTTTCATAGAAATTCCCTCAACTTGGATTTGCTGATTTTTTTCTTAGGATCACACTGTGGTTATGGGTTTTGAGGAGGATGATAAAGTGCCATTCTCATTAAATCATATCAATAGTACATATTATCAACATGGCTTATCACCATTGATGTTGACCTTCACCATCTGGCGGAGGTAGCATTTGTCAGACCTCTCCACTGTAAAATTATATGCCCCCCTCCTTTTTATACTGTCCACTTTGAAAGAAAGTCACTAAGTACCGCTCACCCTTAAGGAGTGGGAAATTATATTCCACCTTATTGATGGGGAAGTATCTACAGACATTATTTGGAATTCTTCTGCAGGAGACATCTTTCTTATTCATTTAGTCATTTATATGTATCACTATGGACTCATGACATTTGTGTCATACTTTAGGTCATTATCCAATACCACTTTATTTTGCTGCCCACATTGTTCCAGTCTTGGTCACTGGGACCACCTGCAGTTGGCTCCAGCAAATAACAACTCAATACGGGTTATTATGGCAGTAAACCAGGTAGAAAACATTTGTCTTTTAGGACAATGGCTGGCATATGGTACAGATTAAAACAGTACAAATAATCCTTATTTTTACTGTTAATAATAGAAGAAATGGTAAGATAAGAATTGATATGTGTGTGTACCTACATATGCACGCATGCTTACACACGTACACACATATGCACAAAGTATAGAATACATGGTAGGATTACTTGTGATCTATAACGAACTTAGAATTATAATCAGTTATATATAATTATAATCAATTATATAGAATTGTTTTTGAGGGGTGACTCTATTTCACAAGTGGATACAAATTATTAGGATTTGGAAGCTAGACTGGAGTCAATTGTGACACTGGTGGGCCCCCAGTCCACCGAACCTGCTGGCATTCCCATCCTCATAGAGTTCCATATTGACTCAGGCTTGGCTAATGTGACATTAGCAAGAATGATGCAGGTAGAGGCTTATTCAGGGCCTGTACAGTGGGGCTTGTCCTCTTGGAACATTCCCTGGAATTCAGCTGCCATGTGTAGGGAAGCCCATAGAAGGGTACTTAATGTGGAGAGGACCCTGCAGGATAAGAGATGAATGTGCGTGTTCCAGCTCCCACCACACTGCCGGTTCGATGCACCTGAAGGAGTGACCTCATCTCGTTGAGCCCCATCAACCCAGAGCATTTCCTCACTTTTTTGGTAGTACTAGATGCCCCAGGCTTAGCTCATCCATTTCCTGTTCCAGTCCTAGAATCAACCACTTCTCCAAGGAGTCCAAGCTCTTTTTATTGGAGAAATGCATTAGAAATCAAGATCTGGGTATCGGCGTGCTTGGAACAACTAGCTGCTGGGGTATCCTAGTTTCGAGCTCCTCTCAACTGTCAGAGCTAGGAAATAGAAGTATGTTTACTAACAAATAGACATGTGTAGATATATATATGTATCTATAGATATCTACAGATACTTGCATACTTTATATATATATGTAGATATATGTATCTACAGATATTTGTATATACTTATATATGAATCTATGTATAAACTAGATGAAGCTGAACATGACTTCACTCTGATGCCTCTAATTCAAATCTATTACCAAATGGATTATTCTGGCCTTCACAAATCATTTTTTAATAACAGCACTGTATTTGGTCTTTTATGCTGGGCATAGTGATGAACTGTTTGTAAAGATCACCCCACTTAATCCTCGAAACATCTTTAAGGGTAAATATTACCACCCACACTGAACAGATGAGAACACTGAGGGAGTGGAATAAGGAGTATTTGACCTAAAGGAAGTAAGTGGTGGGGCTCACATAGGAGCCTACGTCCTTGAGATCGACAGAGGACCACCATCCCCACATTCATCTGAGTCCTTGCAAAAACCGCAATTCTGAGTGATTTACGATGCAGACATAATTCCCAGCCCTCAACAGCCAGTGTTCTGTTCACATCTTACCTCTTCAATACTTCTTTCACTTCCCAGAGTCCTCTCCTCATCTGACATGCTAACCACAACACAAATTGCCAAGTTACAACCTGACTTGACGACCCCAGGGAAGGGGTGTTGGAGCTATGGCAAGGATCAGCTCCATCTGACCCCAGGACTTTTTAACCTCGGGCTAACCCCTGCTGTGTGTTATGTTGGGTTTGGGGGACTTGCTAGTAATTAACTCTGAGCAAGCAGCTCTGCTTTCATGGAGTTAAAAAAAGAACAAGCATTCTTTTTCTCTTGTTAATTAAATCACCTAAAGGAAGATAAATGTACAGCCCACACCTGTATCTTACAAAATATCAAAGGCCTGATTAGTCTAAGTCTTAAGTTCAACCTCAAGCTTTTTTTCCAGATTCCTGGAAGTAATAGGGACCAGGAGGTAAGGAACTTCTAAGAATTTATTAGTATTTGCTTACTTGGACATTCATTCATTCATATGTAGAAAGAGGCAATCTGGATCAGGCACAAAATATTCTTGGGAATTTTGACTCAATCAAGATACCGAATCAGAAACATCAGTGAACAGACAGGAAGAAACAGAATCCTTTAGACCAGGTTGAACACCACTTTTTGAAAAGCCCAGAGTCCCCTCTGGTCCCTGTGTTCTGTTTGGTGAATTTTTCCTGACAGTTGGTGGTTTTTTTTTTGCCAGAACCACAACAAAGGGGGTCCTTGAGTTTCCCTGGGAGTGTTTCCTTAGACCTGCACCTCTCCTAGACCTCACAAAGGTGTTATTGTTGCTGGATCACTGGGCGCCTGGCACCTGAGCAAGATCAAAGGCATTTTCTGATGCCGGCATGACCACAGTCTCGCCCTCGCCACATAACATTAAAGCTGATGATTAATCCCGTTGGCCCAGAAGGTCCCTTCCCACTCCCAAGTACAAAGCTGGATGGGGGTGGGGACTTTATTTCCAGCACAACACGACCATAATAAAACCGGCATTTTATGGCCCTAATTCATTGCAATCAACTGCAGCTGCCCATCAAACTCGTTAAAGCACCAACAGTTGCTTCATGTGAGCCTTATATATCACTAGGAGAACTTACTAAGAATCTCCACCATTTCTGAGTGTCTGCTCTAGACTAGATACATACGTGCACAATTCACACTAACCAGCAACACCAGCCCCGATGGGATGGAGGAAGGATGTGAGATTTGGAGAAGTAGCTCACCTCTCCGGTCACAAGCTCAAAAAGTGCATGAGCAGGGGTTCACCCCACATCTGGAGAGCTCTGAAGCCCAGGCCAGCTCCACGTCTTTGAGGGAGGGACCATGGGGCACAGCACTGCGAGAGGCACTGAGTGGGATCTGAGTGCTGGGTCTGAGTGCTCTGCTCCAGCTTAACAGCTTGTGACCCAGGGAACATTTCTGGATTTTTCTATGCCTTAGCTGCCTAATTGGCAAAATGGATCCTGTAGGAAAAGGGAGTACCAATCCCATTAAGAGACAAGGAGAATGTGGAGTGGGGACATGACAGAGTCCCTCAGTTTCGTTTGGATTTGCATCTGCTCAGAAGTCTGAACTGAGTGTAGTTAAAATGTCTGAAATTCAGATTTCACAGGAGGAACCAGGTTAGATGCGTCCCTGTGAAAATGGGAGTGATTTTAAATAGGTTTCAGTCGGAGAGGGCGGGCTGCCCGGCCTCAGGGTACCTCCTGGGCGAGGCGGCCGGAGGCCTCTGCAGACCTCTCCCTTCAGGGACAGCTGGGCCCTACAACAGGGCGGCTGAGGGGATTTTAAAAACTCAATTAAAAAAGTTTCACTTAAGACCTTGTCCATAGAAACAAACAAAAGGAAAACATTTTTTGTTTTGTTTTGTTTTTTGGGCTTTCTTTTGGCGGGGGTGGGGAAGGGCAGGATCAAGGAAATCTATGACCTTAGAATCCAACATAAATGTCCCCTCAGGGAGGTGTCCCTAACCCTGGACCCTTCCCAGGCAGAGTCAGTCCCTGCGTCCTTTCTGCCTGACAGCACCAGCCCAACTCTTCAAGAGCTAACCACCACGGAGCGCTCCCTTCACGGCGAGTGCATCACGGCCTCATTTCACACTCAGAACACCAGGAGCTGTGTACTTGGACTCTCCACATTTTGTAGAGAAGGAATCTGAGCCCCAAAGGGCTAAGTGCCTTGCCGGGGGCCCCATACTTAGTACGCAAAGGAAGTACAATTGGAAACCAACGCGGCTGGATCTACCATGAAATGGGAAGCAGTGGACACTGCGTGGCACATGGTAGGTGCTCAGGATCCCGGGTTCCATGTGCACGGTTATTCTGGGGCCTTGTACTGGTAATGCCAGCTAGGATGATGCCTCATCGATAGGAGGACTTCTGTCACCCTTATGTCCCCAAGGTTTAGCACAGCTCCAGACACAAGAAGGGAGAGGAGTAAATACGTACTCAACCAGAATATTTCATGGTAAAAAAGGCTCACTGGTCCCTACTGCTATTCACCATAGTTTGACATGGCACCTGATTCCCTCCATGGTCACAGAGATTCTGCCCTGGACTGGGTCCACGCTCATCCTCGCCCACCTTCCCCCTCTTCCTCCCCCTCTCTCCCTCTATTTTACCCATCTGGGAAAATTCCAAGGAGTCGTCCATCTAAGTTTAACAGAGTAATGACTTTTAAATAAAAATATGGTAGAAATGGGTACTTATCGAAATGGAATGCTTTCAGACTCATGCATTTAAAGGAGATATAAATTTTAGGGCAGGCACTAAATTTTAACTGCAATCTTGGAGAACGCCTTTCCACTAATTCATGGAGAAAAATTAACAAAGTGAAAATTGCTTATCAGTGTTCTTTTGAAGTCATGATATGCAGCCCAATTCTATAGATCATCAGGGCGCTTCCAGGGAGATGGATTTATATTGATTTGGAGAGAACTCAGCGGCCAAGGAAAACAGACACCCCTTTGCAGAGAAGACTCAGCAACCCATTAGGGACAGATCAGCCTGGGAGCAAGGTGTTGTCACCCTTGGATCCAATTTCAGCCCTCACGCCTGAGCTTTCTGACCAGGGAGATGTCAAAGACAGACTCAGACTTCTACTTTTTAAGAATCTGGCCTCTGAACAAAGATACAGCAAATTTAAGCACAGCTTTTGGGAGACGGGCTGGGCTTCTGGCTACATAGAGCAGGCGGGCAGGGCAGCAGGAGGGGAAGGAACTGACAGGCAAAGGCGCCAGCAAGTCACATCTCCTCTTAGGCTGCCCCCCTCCCCCCACACCCCGCTCCCCACCCACCTGCCGGTGGTCGCCCTGCCCTCTACCCAGCAGACTCACCCCCATGTGACAAGAAGATGTTCCACAGATGACAGCCAGCCGTGACGTCACTGGCTGTCCCTCACAGGCAAGGCCATACCCTCTCACATCTGCTCCAATCACTCCTGTGAGAAAGCAAAACAAAACAAACCCCTCTTTAAAAAAAATAATAAAATAAATCATGAGAAAAGAACACTAAGAACAAGCATACAACAACACTCCTTTATATAGCCAAACACAGAGAGAGCGTTCCTGTGTAGGCCAGTGTGGGGAACCTAGGAAACATGTGATGTCTGTGCTTTGTCTGGTCCATGTACAGCATCTAACTGTTGTAGGAATCCTAGTCACTGTCATTAGAATAATCAAAGCTGTCAGGAAATACCAGGCACTATGCTGAACATTTACGTGGAGGACCTCCTTTTATATTAACCCTGTCAAGTCCGTCTTGTCAATGCCACACCCATAGGTGGAGAAACTATACAGCATGTGTCAGGAAGTGGGAGCTGCAGACATGCCAACATTCCTCATTACAACACAGGCAGGGGTGCAGTGTGCTGGGGCAGGGCAGAGACTGGGCTCCGGGAGACCTCCCCAGCTCCACCCAGCACCAGCCTTGACCCCACTCTCCACTGTCTTTTCCACTTCAAGGCCTTTGTACTTGTTCTTCCTTCCATCTGAAATGCCATTCCCCAACCTCTTTGCCAGTCTACTATTTATTCCTTACTCAAATGTTACTTCCTCAGGCGGCTTCCCTGGTCCTCCAGGAAAGATGGGAGTCTCCCCGTTCAGTATTCAAACACACCCTTGAACTTCCCTAGCACACAGACATATATATATATATATGGCCAATATATAGCACATCATTAGTCTCAGATGTAGTGTCCAATAATTCATCAGTTGTGTATAACACCCAGTGCTCATCATATCACATGTCCTCCTTAATGCCTGCCACCCCATTACCCATCCCCTTCCCAGTTACTTTCCAGCGACTCTCAGTTTGTTTCCTATAGTGAAGAGTTCTCTCATAGTCTTCTATGGAGAAATACCTGTTCATGTCTTCTGCCCATTTCTTGACTGGATTACTTGTTTTATGGGTGTTGAGTTTGTTAGGTTCTTTGTAAATCATGAACACTACCCATTTATCTGATATGTCATTTGCAAATATCTTCTCCCATTCCATAGGTTGCCTTTCGGTTTCTTTGTTTCCTTTGCTGTGCAGAAACTTTTTATCTTGATGAAGTCCTAAAAGTTCACTTTTTGCTTTTGTTTCCCTTGCCTTTGGAGATGTGTCTATCAAGAAGTTGCTGTAGCCGAGGTTGGAGAGGTTGCTGCCTGTGTTCTCAAGGATTTTGATGGATTCCTGTCTCACATTAAGGTCTTTCAACCATTTTAAGTTTATCTTCATATATGATATAAGGAAATGGTTAAGTTTCATTCAGCAACATGTGGCTCTCCAATTTTGGGGGGTGCACCATTTATTGACGAGACTAAACTTTTTCCATTGGATATTCTTTCCTGCTTTGTTGAAGATTCATTGACCATACAGTTAAGAGTACATTTCTGGGTTCTGTATTCTATGTGTGATCTATGCGATCTACGTGCTACCAGGTTTGGTTTTCTTTTTTTAACATTCCTCTGGCTATTCAGGGTCTTTTCTGATTCCATAAGAATTTTAGGATTATTTGTTCCAGTTCTCTGAAAAGTGTCGATGGTATTTTGATAGGGACTGCACTGAATGTGTATATTGCTCTGGGTAGCATAGACATTTTAATAATATTTATTCTTCCAAACCATGAGCATGGAATGTTTTTCCATTTCTTTGTGTCTTCCTTAATTTCTTAAGTGTTCTGTAGTTTTTAGAGTTCAGATCTTTTGGCTCTTTGGTTAGATTTATTCCTAGTTATCTTAGTGGTTTTTGATGCAATTGTAAATGGAATTGATTCCTTAATTTCTTTCTTCTGTCTCATTGTTACTGTATTGAATTCCAACTGATTTCTGTGCATTGATTTTATATCCTGTCACATTACTAAATTCTTATATGAGTTCTGGAGTTTGGGAGTGAAGTATTTTGGGGTATTCCATACTGAGTATCACATTATCTGTGAAGAATAAGAGTTTGACTTCTTTGCCAATTTGGATGCCTTTCTTTTTGTTGTCTGATTGCTGAAGCTAGGAGTTCCAGTACTATGCTGAATAACAGTAGTGAGAGTGGGCATCCCTGTCATGTTCCTGACCTCAGGGGAAAGCTCTCAGTTTTTCCCCATTGAGAATGATATTTGCTGTGGGCTTTTCATAGATGGCTTTTATGACATTGAGGTTATGTGCCCTCTATGCCTACACTGTGGAGAGTTTCAATCAAGAAAGGATGTTGTATTTTGTCAAAAGCTTTTTCTACAACAATTGAGAAGATCATATGGTTCTTGTCTTTTTAAAAATTTTTTATTAATGTGGTGCATCACATTAACTGATTTGTAGATGGTGAACCACCCTGGAAGCCCAGGAAAAAATTCCACTTGGTCATGGTGAATAATCCTTTTAATGCACCGTTGGAGCCTACTGGCTAGTGTCTTGGTGAGAATTTTGGCATCTGTGCTCATCAGGGATATTGATCTATAATTCTCCTTCATAGTGGGGTCTTTGTCTCGTTTTGGTCAAGGTAATAATGGCCTCATGGAACAAGTTTAGAAGTTTTCCTTCCCTTTCTGTTTTTTGAAACAGCTTCAGAAGAGTAGGTATTAAACACTGGTGGTTTTAAAAGCCTACATTGCCTGCCTCTTCTATAATAAAAGCTTCTGGAAGCTGGCACTTTGTTATCCACATGCTGAGAAGCCCAGCCCCTACATAGATGCTGGTGAAGAGCAGGAGACAAAAGTACCAATGCGTGGGAATGTAAGGATAAGGAAGACAACTCCCTGTCCTCGGAGTGTTCCCAGTCTGGTGAGAGGAAAGAGAACCCTAAAGGTATGGGGGTTCAGTATGGGGAGTCAGGATAGGATGGAAACGTGGAGACCAAAGGAGCAGCCTAGCTAAACCAGCAGGGGTCAGGGAGGTTTCCCCAGAAGGTGTGTCTACACTGTTCTGCAGGAATTGGCTAGGGGAAAGGCAGGGTGGGGGTGCCTCCTCAGGCCATAAATCCCCAGATATTGACAGTATTGGCTGCTCAGCAAGCAGGCCTTTCCAGAAAGCAGGATCTCAAGGGCCAATGAGAGGCTCTCACATTCCAACAACTTCCTAGGTTTTTCCAAGGCTTTTTCCAAATTCTACCTTCCTAAGCACAGCCACTTAAAAACCTGGGCCATTGTTCAGAGGCCCAGCAGCAGGGGGAGGTAAGACTCTTTTAAACTTCCTGTGGTGATTATCACCGCAATGAGGTCCCAGCAACCGGGTGATTGAGGTCTGAGACTGAGCCGGTAAAAGTCCTGGGCCTACAGGTTTTCATCAGGTCCCTTGCTCTGCTCAGCACTGTGGGATCCTGCAGACTGCAGTTCAACATCGGCCAGGAGATCTGAAGGCTGTAGGAAGTAGAGAGCCAGAGTGTGTCTCCTTCTCCTGTATGACTTCAGTTCTGCTGACAGGGCCACATGGCTCTGATATCTGCTGACACCTTTGGACTCTGGTAATGTCCTCCTTCCTTTGTCACTCTGGCCTGGTGTAGTAGCAGCTTCCATTTTGCTGATCGCTGGCTAGCTTCACAAGGATGTAGCCCGCCCTGGCGACTTCGTTATTTGGGTCACCAATTTTCTGTACTAAATTTCCTATTTTTTAAATACTTAGTTTATATTTTTCTAGGTGGACCCAGAGTGATACAGCTCCCCGCCCAGGGCACGAAGGGTTTTGCACAGGAAGAAACCCTAGATCTGAGCTAGTATTAACGCGCTCTCTCCATACCTACCTCATTTTATTCTTAAAACCACTGAATGTGACTGTTATCATCCTCATTTCAGAGAAGAGGCAACTGAAGATTACAAATGAGGGGTAACTTAACCACGTTCACATAGCTCACAAGAAGCAGGATTAGCATTCATATCCAGGTAGGTTCGTTCCTAGGTTGTTTTCCAAGATAAAAACCCAATAACCGGGTGGCTGATATTATTTGTAGATCTCAAAATACTAGGGTCTTAAAGATACTGATCCTGAGATCCCTGACAGAAGAGGGGTCAGCCACTGGTGGTCCACAGTGTTATAAATAAGTTCAGGGAATTCCTGATGATGGCCTATACTTACTAACTGTACATATATAAAGCACAGGCAAAGCATATCTCACAGGGTTTCAAATGGGAAAGTGAGAAAAAAATAAGTCTATAGTACTATTTCCTTGTTTCTTCTCCAGTAGTTTCATTGTTGGTACATCTAGGCTTGGAATCTGAGGACTGTAATGGAGGAATCTGTAATGGGAGAAGAGTAGAATTTGGAGACAGGAAGATCAGCTATAAAATGAAGACAACAGCAGTATCATATGGTCACTGGGATACTAAGGAGATTTCAAAAATAAAAGTTTGAGTAATGGTAGCTATGTCTCCATTGCTACTATCACAACGACCCTCACCACTAGCACCATCATCAGCACCAACAACCACTCAATGATTTCCCAAGAGACAACTGTATTCTTTCTTCCCTCCTAGCAAATATATCAGACATCTAAGATAGGCTGAGTGCTGTGCTGAGCTCTTTAAATATTATCTCATTTAATTTCCACAATGCCTACCTTCTTTCCCTCCCTCAACAGATGCAGAAGGAAAGGTTCAGAATATTCAAGTGACAAGCCCAAGAACATGATGCAGATAGGAGTGTCGGGACTGGACGTTGTCCTGTCTGATTCCAAAGCCCATATTCCTTCTACACTCCTTCACTTTTTGATGTTATATTGTCTCATGTGAGGGAAACACATTTGTAAATATCGGCACACCACAGAACACTGGTAAGAGCCATGGGTTGAGAGTTAGAAAAGCTGAGTTTAGTCCCAATTGTGCCACACTACAACAAAGTCTGAGCCATTCCTCCACATCCACAATGTATATGTGAAGTTGCAAATGGGGATCCTTTCTCTGCTCTTTTCGACATACAACACACGGTGCTTCTTCAAAAAACCAAGTAAAGGGTCTCCTTTTCTAAAAACAGGAAGGCGGAAAAATGCTTCCCCAAATCTTACACTCTCGAGCTCTGAGATGTTGATCACCTCAGGCCAGGCTCACCTCACATGGGCAAGAGGCAGGTCACGCCCAATTCCCTCCGGAGAAGCCCTCTAACCCTGCTTCATGTCCAGCCCAGTCCCCAGCAGGGCAGAGCCGACGCCTGCTCTGAGGCCACAGGAAGCAGAGAGCTGATGGATCTCATCTCGTTTTTGCTTCAGACACACAGAGCTTGGAGGGGCCTTCCCTGAGAAAAGAGGCCCAAAGCAGGGAAAGCAACCAGGCGCAGGAGGAGCTTTCTCGTTTCTGAATAAATACACTGCACAATCCAGAGAGAACTCAGGCTGCACGTGTACATCAGGAAACAATTCACAAGACGAGATTTTGACAAGCGCAGCCCTCAACGCTGCTGGGGCCCTTCATGGGACTGTAAAGTGTCAGTTTATTCAGCATTCTGCAGAAAGTTATTTAAAGGGCAAAATTAGCAGCTGAAGAAATAGGGAGGCCAAAGAAGTGAGACATTCAATCTTATTTTTCCTGAAACTTGCACAATGCTCGGCTGATGGTAGTTGCTCAATAAATTTTTGTTGAATGAGGAAAAAAAAAACAAAACCCAGCAGGAAAACAAGCTTAAGGGTCACTGAATCAATGCAAGCCTTCTTATTTAACGATCCCTACCCCTCCACATACACAGAACACAGTTTGTACTAAGGAACAGGTTTAAAATGAAATTAAAAAGAAAAGAATTAAAACTTCACGTATAGCTCTCCCATTTTCCCTTATAAGCTGTCTCCCTCCTTCTCCCCTATCTACCAACCATCCATCCATCCTTCCATCCATTTTCTGAACATCTACTACATTTATGTAAAAGAAAATGGAAACTTTGCAAATATTATGATTAAGAAAGCCAAACTACTTTGAAAACTTTAAAGGATTTTATATGGGAGAAAATCAACTCAAGTTCTAGCCTTTGTGTTATAATTATCTGGTACTTTATAAAGTACCTTATAGCTTACAAAGCATCCTCAAACACTGTGCCCTTCATTTAGCTTTTAGAAAATCCCATATGTTATTTTCTCTCTAGGTCATAGTCAAAGAAACTGAATTTCAGAGACATGAAGTAAGTCAGTCAAATTTATTAAGCTACTTAGAGGCAGAGGTAAGAACTCAAACTAGGATTTTCTAAGTCTGTAGATTTTGTGTTTTTTTTTTGCGGGGGAGGGTTGGTTTTCATTCTGGTTTTCCCCTATGTTGGAAAATAAAAAGGTCTGCTACAGATGTGTTGGCATCTTGAAAAAAATTCCCTTGAAATAACAGTCTCAGACACATTTTCTGAAGAAAAAACAAGACTATCATCTTTTGATCATGGATTTGGCCATTTGGAGGGAAGAATAGATTGATAATTCTATCAATCTATTGATAAGAGAATTCTATCAAATGAGTTGTTCTACTGTGACCCTATCAGCCTCACCGGGGAGGAGGCTCTCTGGAGACCATCAGCCTCACGTTTATAAGGCCTGCACCAGCAACAGTCAGCTCCTGGAAGGGTTAGAAACGTCTCGAAAACGTTTCACTCTGCAGAGGACAAAACACTAGTCTCTGCACAAGAAAACATGGCACTCTATTCTTCTAACTCTCTTTCAGGCTATCCGGAATAGAACATACGAGGTCAACATTATAGTGCTGTGCTTAAAGACATGGGCTCATTCGTTGTGTGACCTTAATCACATTTCTTCGTCTTTGTTTCCATTTCCACATCTGTACAATTTGAATAATGGTATCTTCCTCTAGGACTGCTACAGGGATTAGATGTGTGAATATATGTAAAGTGCCGTCCAACAGAGAGACAATGCTCTGAAATGATGGAAATGTTCTAGATCTGCACAGTCCGATACAGTAGTCACCAGGCCCACACGGCAACTGAGCACCCAAAACATGGATTGTGCAACTGAGGGACTGATGCTTCTCTCTCGTTCAGCTTTGCTGAAACAGCCATGTGTGACCCGCGGACGCATCCAGCGCAGGGCAGAGCGCGCCCAGCATATATGAACATCTGACTGTCTTTGTTACTGAAGTTATTGTTGTCCTCAGACTGTGAGACTTGACTGTCACTTATATGCCCTTGGGCAAATGCCTTGATCTCAAAGAACCTCAGGTTTGTTATCTGAAGATTCTGGAATACCAACACTTACCTAACAACATTGCTGTGGGAATTAAGTGAGATGCATATGGAACATACCAGTACTTAATAAATGAAAACCCTTAAATCCAGGACCTATGGAAGTGCTTGGCAAAACTGTACAGTCTTTCTACTTAGTCCTGTGTCTTGCTCATCCACACCACTGGTCATTTGCTCGTGCTGTTCCTTCTGCTGAGAATATTCATTCTACAATACACTCTACCCCCTGACAATCACCCTGACAAAAACAGACTACATTTTGAAGACTCAACTCTTTCAAAAGAAGCCTTCCCTGACCACATTTTCCCTCATCCCCCCAGGTACTTCGGCCAGGGAGAGCCAGCAGAGCCTCTCGTACACCCCACTCCCTGACACTGTCCAGATTCATCCGTGTATCTGTGATTTCTTTGTGTGCACAGCTGCCTCCCTCTACTACACTATGAGTAGACTGAGGCCAGGGCAGTGGCTCACTAAGTTTTGCTGCTGTTGTTATTTTAAGCCTTTTTTTGTTTTTCCAGTACTTTATTATTTATTTGTCAGAGAGAAAGAGAGAGAGAGAGAGACAGAGAGCACAAATGGAGGGGGGGGCAGCAGAGGGAGAGGGAGAAGCAGACTCCTTGCTGAACACAGAGCCAGATGCGGGACTCGAATCCAAGAATCTGGGATCATGACCTGAATTGAAGGGCAGACACTTAACCAACTGAATCACCCAGGTATTCCACTATTGTTGTTTAATGTATGAATGGATGGATGTGGTAGAAGGCAGAATACTAGTAAAGCCCAAGGCATTTTCTAGAAAAATGTGGCAGATGTAATCATGGAAAAATGCTCTATGTCTTAATATGACTAACGGGGAAAAGTGCTGAAGCAGTTTGAGTGACAACTCCTGGGTAATAGTAAAATTATTACTAGCGCCTCACAACACACCTTGTTTAGAAGAGTTAAAATCACTGGCAAAGAGGAAAGTTCCTAAGATCCTTATGCTTACTGCAAGATGGCTTTGTGCCTGACACTTGCCAAAACTACGGCATTAACTCTTCTCACAATCCCAAGAGGTAGTTATTACTTCAGTTTTACTAACAGGGAAAATGAGACCAAAGTTGTCAAGTAACTTGTTCAAGATCCCTCAGAGGGAGAGTGGGGGAAGAGGGTATCACAAGTGGTTCCACTGAACGCTAAATCCTAAAGAGCCCACAGAAATTAGTTCCTTTCTTTTCAACTGTGTGCAAGAATGCGAAGGATTTACACTCAGCATAGCTGAACTCAGATCCCTTTCAGGATTTATTGTTGTAATGCCACTACAGCAAGCCCACAGGGGTCATCTCAAGCCCAACACAAGAAGGAGAATGAAACAGCTGAAAAGATTTCTGAGAGCCTAGCGTTTGATGAAATATCACTTTGGCTTTTAAATTCGGTTTAGACTTCACCCATGTCTAAATCCTGAAGTAGACTTATCTTTAAAAACAACAACAATATAATCCCATACGTGAAAATCCTACAAAGAAATTTTACACACCTTGGCACGGTCACTGTCTCCTGTCCCCACACTGCACCCTCCACAGAGCCAGAAAGGGAACAGTGAGGGGTCTCCATCTGAATGAGAGGTAGACAGACTTTCACTGGCTACTTGAACTCATTAGGGTGTAATGGTTAAGAACAAGGGCTCTAGAACTGGACTACCTGATTTAAAGATTACTTCACCTTCCTGTGCCTCAGTTTCCTTGTGGAAAAAATTGGAATGATGACCATGCAGAACTCAGAAGGCTATTGGGCAGATGAAGTTCGGAGAACATGGCATGGGACACAGTTTACTCAGTATATTTTTGCCATTGTTGTGACGACTGGCAACTCTTGGTCAGGGGTGTTAACAGCACGGCTTGGCAAGAGAGCAGATGCTCTCGTCGGCATAGTTATTTGGGTTTACTTGGATTGACTGGAACATTTTTGTTTTCCTACTCTTGCGTACACAACCGGTGACAGAATAATGGGGGGCTCTGGGGAATAAGGAAGATGAGGTACCAGATAGCAGCAACAATCCGGGCTAACATTTTAAACATTGTTGAGAATAAACCAAAAGCTGTTTTTATCTCTAAAAGCTGCAATAACATGTAGCACTCCTCATACCACAATTCTACTTGGCGATGGCATTTCTCACTTCTTTCTAAAAGCTACACTCTTCCATGATTGGCACCAATCAGAAACCAATACAAGAGCCCTGGGAGGGCCAGAGAACAAAGAACCAACCTTCAGAGAACTGGGTCTTACTCCTCTGTCCCTCCCTTCTGGCCAGAAAGATCAAATCTCGAAGGTAGACTAATACGTAATAGCTTGGAAATCTGAGCCTCGGGAGAATGCTAGCAAAATCCACAGCAAAGACAAAGCAAAAACTTGGTTTCAGAAATTCCTTTCTCCCCAACCTCAGTACGGCCTCCAGACTACTTGGACATTCTCATCTATGACCTCATCAAAGACAATTTTTCACTTGCAGCATTAGACATGGTAAAGGGTCAGGCTGAAATCCAATGGAAATAGCCAAGTTAACACACAAAAATTACTTTTAAAATAAAGAAAGCAAAAGAAAGAGGACTGGTCCAAGTATAAGAAATGTATCTTATGAAATAAATCCTTAAACAGATCTGAAACTGATTCTAAATCACACAGCTTCCTTCTGATATCTTACAAACTAATTCAGCAGCTATATCCTGAATCCCAATTATATGCCACGCACTGTATTAGGGGTTAGAGATCTACAGATGGAAGATGTTTCCTTTTATTCTACGAGGTCCCAGCCCAGTAGGGGTGGAGAGATATATAGGCAGACACATAGAAGACAGCATGGAGTAAGTCATGACTCAGACCCAAGCAAGTCTAATGGCAGTATGGAGCCCTGGCCCCCGACCTGGCTTGGTTAGTCAGGGAGGGCCCCCTGGAGGAGGTGAGGCAGGAGTTACGTCAGTCAGCAGGGGGAGGAGAGAGGGAAGGAGAGGCGTCTCCAATAGACCTCGAGACCAGACAAAAACACAAGAGAAAGAAATAGAGGACGCATGGCCACTGGGCCACACAATCTGAGGAGACGAGAGTCTTGTATTCTGAAGGCCTTGGCTGGTATAAAGGTCTGGGTCCGAATCAGACAGATCTACACTCGGTTCCCAGTTGAACAGTGTGCTCAGCAACCTTAGACAAGCTAACTTATCTCAGCTAACTTTGAGGCTCGGTTTTCTTGGCTGTAAGGTGGGAAGAACGGTGCTTCCTTTACAGAGTCATTCTTCCTGGCTTTAGCACTGTATGTCCAGTGTCCCAGGACACCTCTCCACAGTCCCAAGCAAACTAGAATGGTTGGTCACCCTATGTATAGGGCAAGTGGCCTTGTGCCTGGCATAGAGGAACTGCCAAATAAATGTTAGTGTCCACTGCTCCCTGGAGAAAGCAACAGTATGTTTCCCTCAGCAAGCTTCTTGCCCCTAGACAATGATCTCATTTATAAAATTCTCGGATGGCTCCTTCAAGGTGGAAAGAGGAACCAGCAGCCCTGATAATGCCCTCAAATAGAGAGCAGACCAGGGAGATGCTGCAGGAAGACACGAGGAGAGACACAGGACCGCTCGGACAGCTTGTAGGACATTCAGATTATGGGGCAAGGCCTGAAATCTCAAGAGAAAAAGAACTCATCTCTCCCCAGCCTCTGACGCCAAACTCAGCACCTCCTCCCTTGGTATGATTTTCGGTTCCATCAAAAACTTCCAGAGGTTTTGTGGGGTTAGTTGAACATTGACAGATTCTTCAAAGCCTGGAATTCAGTCTGCCAGCCAAAACCGAGCCAAGTTTCTGTGGGGCGAGGAGCTCCCCCAGGGAGGGTCACGGGGCTCCACCACACGTAGACTGATTAATTTACCCTTACCCCAAGCTTCAGACAACAAGGAGACAAGAAAGAAAAGTAGATCCTGAAGCTGGATCCTGATTCAACACCCCCAGCCCCACTCCCGGGAGAGCGTGGGTGGGAGTGTAAGGTGACCCTCGGCACCGGATAGGAATCAGGCCAGAGCGGCAGAGAATTAAAAGTGATACACAGAGCAGCTGGAGAGAGGGGGGGGGGGGAAGAAAAACAAAAAACAAAATCTGAGCAAGATGAAGGGCCCAGGTTTTAACACAATGAATGACATGTGGCTGAAATAGTTTCAAAGAGAACAAAAGCTTAGATAAATAAATAGTGTTGGAAGATGAGAGCAAAAATGAATTACAGGAAATCCCCCGAGGAATACACACGCATTTCTCAAAAACTGCAGTTGAAACAGCATCTCTGCTTTGGCGGAGATCAAGATTCGGCTTTGGCGGAGATCAAGACTCATAGCCTACCTATGCACCTGCTCCTGAAGCCTGCTTCTTGGGAGCAGGGCCCTGGCTAAGCATGGCTGTCCTTCCTCTGAGCCCATTCCAGGCTCCATGGGGGTAATGGGCAACAGCCAGAAAGGGAAACACTTCCAGGCATCCCAGTGACTCCCTGTATCATCTCAGGCCAATGAGCTGAGCTCCTTGCTTCTCCGATACCTCATCTGTAAAAGGTTAGTGATGGCTTTAAAGTAAAAGTAAAAATATAACCTTGGTTTGAAAGCACAGTGCTCGTATGTGTGAGGCCCTGAGTAATGTCCCCGACCTACTGTGCTCAGAAGGAGTCAACGTGAGCAGCATTTATCCAGCACCAGCCTACGTCCAGGGCTGCACTTGGCATTGTGTGGGAAACAGCATTCGCAGAAGCCCAGTCACTGTCCTCGATGAGCTTACAAACTCACAGGAGCCACAGCCGCCAGAATACAGCAGACTGACAATGTCTGCAACAGAAGCACCAACAAGCCTCTGGCAGGCAGAGCAGAGGCCTCTCCGGTGGGGGTGGTGGTCACAAGCAGGTCTCCTTCGCCCTGATGACTTGACACACCTGTGCTCCAGGTCCGGTCCCGGCCGATCTCAAAAGCCTTAGCACTTCACGTCACTTTACATCACTCGTGTGTAGTACCTACCCGTGCCAGGCACGGCGCTAAGTGCTTCTTGGAAATTAACTGATTTCATCCTCACGACTACTACTATGATGCCCACCTTGGAGACGAAAACTGAGACCTTCCAGGTTCAGTAACGGACATTCGATCGCACATGGAGCAGTGGGTGATGACGTGGAACGTAACTCAGTCTGGCATGAGGAGTCATGCTTTCCCCCAAGCACTCGGCCGCTGGAATGCTACAGGTGTCTCTGGTGCACATAGCCACACTTTCTATTGGATAGACGCTCTCTACCCACATCACTGTTCACTCTGTCTCCTCTGAAACTCTGGATTTCAAAGGGAAGAATTCTCCAGCGATTTAAAAAGTAACTCCCGGTCTGCCACCTCAAAGCACCTGCAGGCAAGTCCAGACTGCGGCCAGCTCGGGGCTGTTCCCTCCTGAGCACGCCACAGCAGGGACTCAACAGCCCCTTTCCATGTGGTCCAGAAGCAGCAACCAATGGGAGGATGTGAAGCAGATGCCACTGGCCAGGGGCTTCCAATCTCGTGGTGACCCCCTGGGCACTGTCCCCAAAGTGAGCCTGTTCTTCTCATCACCCATGTCCTCCCCATAGCCAGCCTTCTGCCTGTCACCCTACAGCCTCAGTGCTGGCAGGCCAGCAGGCATTCCCTCATTTTACCCTCTGTCACCTTCCCGTGGGGCTGTGCGGCCTGAGTCCATCCAGTTGTTGACACAGAATGGCGTAATCTGCTGGCTGAAACAAGACACATTTCTCCCTCACAGTTCTGGTGCCTAGGCATCTGGCTGAGACCAAGGTGCCGGCAGGGGCAGGTTCTGCTGTCAGTCTTCTTCTTTATCTACAGATGGCTGTGGTTTGGCTGTGTCCTCACAGCAGAGAGAGAAGTACCAAGCTTTCCCATCTCCTCTTAGAAAGGCACTAACCCTGTTCACAAGGGCTCCACCCTCAGGAGCAAATTTTTTCTCAGAGGCCCCACACTTACTTACTTACTTACTTTCTTTCTTTCTTTTTTTTTTTTTTTTAAAGATTTTATTTATTTATTTGACAGAGAGAGATCACAAGTAGATGGAGAGGCAGGCAGAGAGAGAGAGAGAGAGAAGCAGGCTCCCCGCTGAGCAGAGAGCCCGATGCGGGACTCAATCCCAGGACCCCGAGATCATGACCTGAGCCGAAGGCAGCGGCTTAACCCACTGAGCCACCCAGGCGCCCCACTTTCTTTTTTTTTTTAACGACTTTATTTATTTATTTGACAAAGAGCAAGCACAAGCAGGGGGAGAGGCAGAGGGAGAGTGAGAAGCTGACTTCCTGCAGAGCAGGGAAAGCTCAATATGAGACTCGATCCCAGGACTTTGGGATCATGACCTGAGCTGAAGGCAGTGGCTTTACCAATTGAGCCACCCAGGTGCCCTTCTAATACCATGATATTTGTGCTTCGAATTTCAACATATGAATGTGGGCAGGGGGACACAAACTGTTCATAGCACACATGGTCCCAGATAGAGACAGAAAGGGCTTAGAGTCCTCGCTTACACATACAATGGAAGGTCCCTGTGTTAATATGCCGTGGAGAGAGCAGTAACTGATGACCTCATTTCAGCCAAGGAGGTTGGAATTCTACTTAACACATTGGTAAAGGGAGGCTTCCTGTTTAGACATCAAAAAAGAAAAAAAATATGAAAGAACTTCCTGGTTTTAATGTAGTCCAATTTATCAACCCTTTTCTTTATGGTTGTGCTTATACTGATGTCCTATTAAAGAAATACCTCCTCATCCTAAAGTCATAAAGGACTTCTCCCAAATACTGCCTTTTAGAAACTTCTTATTTTACATTTCATACGAGGCCTATAATCCATTTGGAATTCAAGTTTTCCTGTATCGGCATCTGACACAGCCACTGTCTTTTTCTCACTGTTCAGTCTCTTTTTAATTTTTTAATCTTTCCCTCTTTTCCCTTCCTAGTGGTTCTGCCTTGGGCCCAACATTCAACACCTCTTACCTCAATGCTCTCCTATCCTGAGCCATTAGATCTGTGGTCTCTAGAGTCTCTACTTAAAAGCTATTACCTTAAGGATAAAAATCCAACTCTTTAAGATGGCATTCAAGGCTCTTGGAACCCTGGTCCCCACACGTACCTGTTTCCACATGCACACTCTGGATAACAGGCCTCAGTACTGTGCAGCCCAAACAGATATCCTCATGCTTCTGGATTTTAGCACACGCTATCTCCATCTGCCTCCCTCTCCCCTCTCCCCATCATCCCTGCCTGCCCCACACCTACTTTACCCATCTGATAAATTCCTTTCTTCTCTCTCCTATTTGTCTTTCAAATCAAATCAATATCATTCCTGAAAGAGACATCTTCCCTATCTATTCAGGTAAAATGAGTTTAAACTTCTGGAATATTCCATGCATGTTTCTATCAAACAGTTCCCACACCACATTGTGACCATTTACTTGTCTGTTTCTACAACTAGAATGTGAGTACCTTGAGGGCAGGGACTTAGATTTGTTCATACGTCTATCTCTACTTCCTAGACCAGTGCCTGCCAGTTAGTGAGGGTGTGTTACCTGCTGGCTGAAGGTAGAAAAAAAGAGACTATTTTCACCGCCAGTTATTATTTCTTACTGCCAATCTACCGTATTTTACTAAAATTTTAAGTCAGCAGTGCTGGGTGACAGCTCAGAACAGTCCCTGGACTTTCCTATAGAACGTGGACTCTGAGACAAGTGTTTTCTAAACTTTGGAAGGTCTTGTGTTTTGCTTATTTAACGTTAGGATCCACAGCTCTGCTTTAAATGGATGAGTTCACTGCATACCTCCACCAAAAATAAGGGACTTTAA
Source organism: Mustela lutreola (assembly GCF_030435805.1). NCBI lineage: Eukaryota > Metazoa > Chordata > Mammalia > Carnivora > Mustelidae > Mustela > Mustela lutreola. The sequence continues at coordinate 48,048,802 of NC_081299.1, read as the reverse complement.
TGAATGCCCAGTTTAGAAATCAGATGAATTACTGACTTGAAATTAATAAGTTATTACCTTCTTGCAAACACAAGAGAAAATGTATTTCAAATAAAGAAGTCACTTCCTGGGGCGCCTGGGTGGCTCAGTGGGTTAAAGCCTCTGCCTTCAGCTCAGGTCATGATCCCAGGGTCCTGGGATCGAGCCCCACATCGGGTTCTCTGCTCAGCAGAGAGCCTGCTTCCTCCTCTCTCTCTGCCTGCCTCTCTGCCTATTTGTGATCTCTGTCTGTCAAAGAAATAAATTAAAAAAAAAAAAAAAAGAAGTCACTTCTCTGCATTTAATTTAATAATCGCTAGAAGTCATACAAAGAGAATCCAAAAGTTTAAGTAACTCTTGCCTAATCAACGTATTCAGAAAAAAAAGTTGTCAAATTCCCTGTCTTTTCAAATTCCCTGTCCTCCCTTCAAGGCCCACTGCCACACCCCTATTCCAGGTTACCCCTTCTCTACCGCTCTTTCGTCCTCCCCAACTACTGTATATTGAACTACATAAAGCACTGCTGGAAATGACTTGGGTAAAACTGCCTTCAATGGCTCACCAACGCCTGGAGGAAGAGGGAGGAGCACAAACTTTTCAACATGGCGCTCAAGGACGGCCATCGTGCCTACTTCCTTGATGTTGATAGCCTCGTATTCCAGGAATCCCTTAGGGACATCTGAAATTTCAACCAAACTGCAAAGCTTAATCATTTCCCAACCCCTTATCCCCACATTTATGTTACACTGTTCATTCATTAGACTCTATATTTCATTGCTTCCAGTGGAGATAAATACCTATGGTCTTATGCTCAGTTCAAAGCTACTCCTCTGTGAAAGTAAAGGAAATGCCATTACAAATGGAGTTGGGCAGCCCTGCAGAGGGTAGCTCTCACACATGTGCCGCTCACTGCAGCTGGCAACACCAGCAGAAAGATGGAGGAGAAGAATTATCTTGGAAGGGAAGCCATTTTTCACACAGGAATTTCATCTCCTGCTCGTAAGAAAAAGGAAGAGATCCATCCCTGCCCCAGCAACAACACACTAGCCACCACTTACAGTCACTGAGAAATCACCGCGCCTCGAACTCTTATTCTTCTCCAGTGAACTTTTGTTCAAAAACAACCCTCCCCAATTGCTTCCTTCCTGCTACAAACATGAGCTTCTCTCCTTTGTTCTCTAGACATGTCAAGGGTTCGCCATAGTTAGCTCGTCCCATACTGCAACTCCTCTGACATTCCTGAATAAACTCATTCTGCTAGTTAGATAACTGGCTGTTTTATTTTTAAGGCTGACACCTCCCACTTCCCTGGAGGAGCACGGTACCTGATACTCGGGGGTTATCATTATGAGCTGTGGTGACCCGGAGCAAGCTGCGGGAGTTGACATCAAGATTACACATGGAGATGATCCAGCACCCGGTTCTGGCACACGGAGGTCATTCAATGAATACTAGCATCTTTGTCCTTCTCCTGCCTTACTGTTTCAACTGAGAGATTTCCTCCTTTTTCAAATCCCTGTATAACCTGGTCCACATTCTATCGTTAAATCACTATCTTCACCACAGTTACTAGTATCGTGCTCAGCATGTTGTTGATAAACAAACCCATTAACTACTGTATATAATCATTCATTTAATGAGTGAAAGGCTGGGGTCTGAAGTTACAAAGACGAACAGACTGCTTTGCCCATAAGAAGCTCACAGTCTAAGTGGGGCAGAGAGTAATGCAACCATGTCTTCAATCATTTCAGTGTTACTGTTCATGTGTTACCTGTACTGGTGGACAGGCACAGGGGGAAGAACAGACAGGCCACACACATCAGACTGGGCAATCATGTCACACCACAGTCACGCAGACAACTCATGAACAAGAGCCACATTATTCGGGCATATTTAATATATTTCACAGAGTTGAGTTGTGTGGGTATTTCTTTACAACTTTCAGCTGTGAGAGGCCTGAATCTAGAAGGCATGCAGTTTCTGCTCCTATGACCAGTTCTTGTGGGGGAGGCCCCCTGTGGGCTTTACAGTGGGGGAGCGACAGGTTGGTATACTTTTAACTCCTGAAACTAAATTCTGCCCAGGGGCTTGCAGCACTACAACTCCATGACCCCATCCATCCTACTTACACCAAATCTAAGAGCTGAGGCTTTCCCTAGACCTGTGCATTAGATGCAAAAATTTTCCATGTTTTCTGTGTTTTGAAAAATTTTTAAAATATTATCTATGGCTAACTCAGTTAACACAGGCTTGGGGAAAGCTTTACGATGATAAGACCTGAAGTTGGACAGACCAAGGTTCTCAAAATTCTGCCAGACTCACTGCCTGAGCCTAGGTTAAGTCTCATCTTTGTCTTTATACAGCAGGGGTAAGAATGTACACAGCTGCAAGCTTTTGTCGCATCCATACCATGAACTGCCTCGGTGAACACTTGGGTAGTGTGTGGCTTGGGAGAAGTGTCCCAGACCCAAGAGCTCTTCATTGTTCTGCTTTTGAAAAAAAATTTTTATAAGATATACACTTTCCATTAGCCTGGGTTTAATTTTGCTCCTCTTGGACTATACACAGACAACTTTTGATGGTAACCAACTAGACTTTAGGCTACCCCCTCATGCTATCTTTTAAGATACCAGTGGTAAAGCACATCAGGCTTATGGGAGGATACGCTCCCAGGGACACCCGGCGCTGGTTGTGGGGAAATCTGCATTCTAACTAGTTCTTGGGGCAACTCTGCTTACTCATGCTTGAAAAGTAAACAAGGACAGAAGTCAGATAGTTTTTAAAAACACCTACAAATCATTCTAAGTTTAAATTAAATTTAAATTTAAATTAAATTAAAATACTTTTTTGTGGATTAACTGCATCATGAATTCAATTTATTATGAATCATTGGAAATAATCTAAAGAACCCATTCTTTCATGACATTTCTCCATTTTCCATTCTCCATCTCCTATAAACGGTATTTGCTAAAATGGGAACAGAGAAGGGGTATGCGAAAGTCTGTCTTGCCACCAACAGAATGAGGATGGAACATTTCGAAGTATGGGCACAGAACTCCTTAGGGCTCTGGGAGAATTTCCCCCAGTTCAGACTAGTGAGCACACACAAACTCTGCACATTCTCTGTCTGGATCTGAAGCCAGAGAAGAGCGAGCCATGTGAAGAGAAAGGACTAGAGATAAAATTCCTTGCGCAAAAGACACTGGCAGAGATCAGAGGAGGTAGGAGACAGTAAAAAGGAGCCCTGCCTGGCCTTAGACCCGGAGGATGAGGGAATAATCAGCTGGAGATGGGTAAGTCAGAGATGGGGAATCAAGTTTCCCTTCCAGCTACGATGCTGCAGGTTGGTTAAGGGAAGTTGCAAGGTGGAGTACAAAGTCCTGGCAGGGACTGAGTTATTTCTGAATCCCCAGAGCCTGGCAAAATACATACCCGCTTAACTCTAATGAAGGGAGCTTTTGCTCTAAGCTTAAAATGAGATGGTATCTTTCTTACTGGACATACCCTCCTTTTGGAGTACCATCCATTGGTATTAAAAACCACAGCTATACCCCCGAAGGCAAACACCGGCTGCAGGACACCTGACATGGTTTTCAGATGACAGTCAGCGCCGAGGAAGCTTTTTGAACGGGTAGGGTTGATCCAACTTTGTTTTAGCATCCCGGCTCCTTGGCTTGGAATTCCAGGACATTTATAACTGAGCTTCTCACTGGGAAGGGCTAAGACTGGATGGTCACCCACCACATGTCAGGAGAATGTGTCTATACAACCACCCAAGGAGGTACCATCATGATCCCCATTTAGAGAAGAAAAAGCTGAGACACATAGCCATTCCGCAACTTGCTAGTAAGTGGAAAGCTGGGAACTCTGGTGTCCACAGGATCTGCTTCACGGCTTCTGTTTCCCCACCAGCTGCTGGAGCCCTCCAGAGAAAGGGCTAAGTCATCAGCTGCCATTCACCATGCCTAGGGCATTACCTTAGGCCAAGCACGGGCCTAACACAGATTTGCCCACTGAATTTGTCTCCACCTTCTTTCTTAAGCCATGACATGTCCCCTCACTATATTAAGGTCTGTTTCCCCAATGTTAGCACTCTGGACTAAACTTCAGAACTCTCTGTACTGGTAGCAACACCTGGTACTTTCCATCACTTACATAAATCTTTTCTTCTTTTTTTTAAGATTTTATTTATTTATTTGACAGAGATCACAAGTAGGCAGAGAGGCAGGTGGGGGGGGGTGGTAAAAATACACATGCATATGTTTATTTGGGGCTTTAGAAACCCCCCCTGCAGATAAACGCTCTAGGAGAAGATGAATTTGTCTTTGTTCACTACTGTATCCAACACACCTATAAATGGTACACGACACATAATAGGAAGACATCATGTATATGTTAAATAAAGGAATCAATCTTTAAATCTCTCTTGCCCACTACTATCATTCATCCTGCAGATCTGTTGAGATCTTATCAATCATAGCTAAATATACACAGTACTGCCACACACTGCTCTAAGTTCTTGTCTGATATGAGTTCATTGACTCCTGAAACAACTCTATGACGTAGGTACTATTATTATTTGCATTCCATAGATGGGGAAAGTGAGGCACGGCATGTCAGGTGGCTTCCCAAGGTCACACAGAAAGCAAGTGGCACCAGAGTTTGCAACAGTCATGTGTTCTTAACTACTATGCTGGGTTTCCTCTAGATCTTTCATTTGCATTATCTTCTGAAGCCAAATTCTTTTTTTATTTTTTTTAAAGCTATATCTATTTATTTTAGACAGAAAGAGTGAGCATGAGTGGGCAGAGGGAGAAGGACAGAGAGTCTCATGCAGACTCCACACTGAACATGGAGCCCAACGCGGGGCTCGATCTCACGACCAAGACCTTGACCTCAGCCAAAACCAAGAGTCGAACGCTTAACCAATGGTGCCACCCAGGCATCCCTTCAGAAGACAAATTCTTACATCAGAGTCACAGTCCAGAGTGTGATACAGACTAGAGTCACGCAAAGCATGCTGTTGAATAACGTAACTGGAAGCTACTGCAATTTTTCTATATTTCAAGGACGTTTCCTTCCTAGTTTATCCAGACATCTACACTGGCCACAGGGTGCCATGAGGCAATCCTCAAGATCCCCCAGGGTGGGGAAATGGAAAATTCTTTCTCTTTGCTCTTTATACTGACTTCTCCAAGTGACCAGTCAAGAGGAAAGTGGACCGAAGAAAGCAACCATGCCCGTAGGCCAATGCTGAGGAAGGAAGCAGCAGCTCAGACGGGAGGCTGCCACTGAGGGTGCTAGCTGGAGAGGTGCATTTTCCCACCAACAGCTGCTGGTGTGCAAGCCCCAAAGTAAACACTGGTGCTCCGAAATGTTATATGGACCGAAGTGCCACGTGGTCAGTTCCTGTGCCATGAAAAACAGTGGGCCTTTGGGGTAAGCCTACTCTTGTCACCAGTGACGCAAGTGCGGTATTAGACACTGGGCCCCCAAGCAAACACTTGGCTAGCAGTCTTCTACCTTGGAACTTGGAATGGGAAGGCCTCCTAACAGGTGGCTGGCAGGGTCAGAACCTGGGGCTGTGCTCATGTGTGTGCTGTTTTTGTTCCCAAGCTCAGCAAAAGAAAACAGCAACTCATCTTTTTAGTCATCTATTAATACTGAATATTAGTATTAATATTGCTGGAGCTAAGGAGTCAGTAGAGATTTGCTTACAACTGGGGGCTCTGGGCGCGGGCCCTCCTGCTGGGTCAAGACACTCTGCTCCATTTACTAGGCAGCACTTGCTCCCTTGTTTGATGCAAAGGCTACACCAAAGCCAATGTGAAGTCACAGGAAGAAACCCACAGATCAGGGTCTGGGCCTCAGATCCAACCCTTTCTGGTCCTGTAACCTTAAGCAAATCCCTTCACTTCCAGGGTGACCATTTGCAAAATGAGTAAAGGAGGCAAAAATAGGGGTGTCTGGTTGGCTCTGTTGGTTAAGCAACTGCCTTTGACTCAGGTTATGGTCCTGGAGTCCTGGGATCGAGTCCTGCATCGGGCCCCCTGCTCAGCAAGGAGTCTGCTTCTCCCTCTGACCATCCCCCCTCTCATGTCCTCCCTCTCTCATTCTCTCTCTCAAATAAATAAGTAATATATTAAAAAAAAAAAAAAAGGAGGCAAAAATACCAGGTGGTGGTTTCCAAATGACAAGTTACCCCACAGAGGAGATTAATTTCGACATTAATCAACAAAGTTAACAAAATTAATACCCTCTTGAATATTACTGATCTTACCAGGATGCAGTCAAAAAATGACCAGGCTGGTCTAGTAAAAGCCTGGTCTTATTCCCCATGACCGACAGAGTCCTGGAAACCTGTGCTGCTTTAAGTATTCATTATTAAGTCACTTTCCCATTCTGGGCCTCAACTCTCTCACCTACAAAATGGATCTAGAGATACACCTGCCCGGCAGAAGGTTAAACAGAAGCCCTATCTTCTGTTACAGATATCTATATTGGTATAGGTGCAGGCTACCATAAGGAAGCCAGGGCAGGCAGGAGAAAGCTCTGAGTCAGAAGGCCTTGGACCTAGAGCCCAACTCCATCATTTATTAAAATGTCCCCTTGAGCAAGTTATGGCATTCTGATCTCCTTATGCTAAAATCAACAAACAGGGGTCGCTCCCAAGGAGGCTGGGAGCCGATGGCGCTGTTAAAGTGGCCAGTGCCACACTCAGCATGTTCATTAAGTGGTGGTTCATTAAGTAGCTGTTCATTAAGTGGTGGATGAAATAAAAATACTACTTTGAGATCTTCACAAGGAATCTGAATACCAGGTGCTTTTATTATTACCAGGTTTTGATGGAGGCTTAGTGCAGGTTGTGACAGCCAAACAAAGCAGCTTGTTCATGTGTGACTGAGAACGGGTTTACTTATTTAAAAGCTCCCCCGCCCACAAGACTGACTATGGCATTAAGTGGGACAGAATGTGTAAAATGGAACAGTATCTACACATGTACCACAGTACACATACACACACGGACAGATACACATGTATACAAGCACATGCAAACACGTGTGATGCATATACAATGGTCTACGGTTGTATGCACACAGATACACACACATACTGTGTGAAAACACTCTTCTTCTCCTGGTCTAGTAAGAGCCCCCCCCACGTGGAATCACTCCCCTTCCCTAATTTGGAGACAGCGCAGCCTAACAGGGGTAGAGGCGCTGGCAGACGAATAAGGAGGCCTGTTTCTAGCTTCAAGTCTGACAGTGACTGGCCAGGCTAACCCGGATGACTCATGGGTCTTCTGGGCCTCAGCTTTCTCATTTGCAAAGTGAAGAATCTGAGATAGAAGAGGTCTGAGTAATCTTTCAGTTTGAAGCCTGTGATCATTCATTACCGAGCAGAGCAGGTGTCATCACACTGATGATGGTACCGTTTCTTAGCAGGGCACGAGGGGGTGGGACAGGGAGGGCTGGCCGTGGCCCCAAGGCCCCACATCCTCTCCACTTTCTGACCACAGATGAAAAGACTTGTCTCCCTGTTGAGGCTAGCACTTCCCAGTCCCGAGAAACCCAGCACTCCAAGAGAGCCTGGAGGCCTGGGGACAGGAACCCCAAGCTCTCCCTCCCTTCAGCTCCCCTAGTCCCTCACCAGGGTGCCTGCAGCTTCTAAGGTCCCAGGCAGTGGTGGCTCTCATTAACACAAACCTCAACTTAAAACAATAAACCTGGAACCCACATTACCACGTTCTGCCCCCACCCCAGCTAGGATTCACATCCGGAGACTCCAGGAGCTGCCCTTGCTCTCTCTGCTCAGGCACTGACACCGCTGTTCTCCTTCCAGATTCCCCAGCATGGCCGTGTCTGCTCTTCATTCCCCTCCATTTCTTACAGACCGCCTGCCTCTCTGGACCCACCTTCCCTTCCCCATTGGATATGTTTCCTCCTGCCCGGCTCCTCCGCACACCTCTGGTTTTTTCTGATCTGTCCACTTGGCAGCACCCAGGGACACCTTCTGTTTCCTAACCAGTTTTCCAGGTCCCACCTGATGTTTAGGCTTGAAATCCGTGGGCAGTGGGGTGGGTAGGCAGGGCCTAGGAATCTGGGTTTTTCAAACTCTCCTCCCCCAAAATAAAATAAAACAAAACAAAATAAAATAAAGGCTCTCCCTGGTCCGATTTAGCAATCTTTGATCTTTCAAAATCATCTCATGGCTATTATGTTCATCGATTCAGTGTTGACTGAGGACAGACTCTGTGGGTTGTAGGTTGGACGGGCATAAAAAGGTGAGCAAGATTTCGGGCAGGAACACTGAAGTAGAGGCAACGTGTTGCGAGTGGGGAGGGACTCGTTCTTTTCTAGGAGCGAGGTCAACTTTGGAGGAAGTAACATTTAGACTGAGTGCTGACACCTGAGTAAGCCAGTGCAGGTGATGAGGAGAGGCCACTGCAAACAGAGCAGACAGCAAGAGGGAAAAAGGCAACGGGGTGGAAGGTACGTGGTGTGCAGACAGAGGAGGACGGGAGGTCTGGTGAGGCCTGCCTCTCAGTGAGACACACGGGGGACGAATCCTTTTGTCCCTCTGCTCTTTGCTCCCACTTTCGTCTTCTTACCTCCCAGTTATTTTCACCTAAGAGTTAAATGCATAAAGTACCTGTTGACAATGTACTAATCTATTAGCCAAACCCTTACTTTGGGCTGCTTTTTGGCTTCCATGGAAATAAGCTGGTGCAGAGAAATGCTATCAGTGAGGGCGCTGGGTCTACAGCGGGCCTCGCGTCCTCAGCCCTTCCTGATGTCGGAGGCGGTGTCACTCGTTGCCGTGGGCCTGTCCTGAGTGCTGCAGGGTGTTCAGTACCGTTCCGGTCCTCCAGCCGCCACACGCCAGTCTGACAACCGAAAACTCTCCAGATGTGGCCCCATGGCCCCTGCAGCGGAGGTAGGGTTAAAAATCACGCCGGGTTGAGAACCACCGGTCTAGAGAAACAGAAGGTGAGCTCTGGAGTCAAACGCAGACCTTGCCCAGACCTTGCCATGACCTGAGTTATGTGGTTACGGAAGTGTTCTGCCTCTGGCCTTCAATGTCTTCATGTACAAGACGGGACATAACCTCTCTGGAGTAGGATACTTGTGAGGGACAAGAGATAGAGCAGGTAAAGGGTCAGGCCGAGCACTTGGCACAGAGGGCAAGGAAGAACGGTCCTAATGGCAGCAGTGCCAATAAGAGTAGTGGTTCTGCTACTTGTTTTTATTAATCATGCTGATGTCATCCTTGCTGGAGTGATTTTTAAGAAGAGAGCCTAACTGAAGCTAAACAGTTACAATGACTAAATAAGTTCTGTTTTACCAAGATGCCCTAACAGGGCTGTGAAATGCTGCGCTTACATTGCCAGATACCATGTCCTCTAGGGATCCTTTTATAATTCTTCAAGTCTCAATTTGGGGTATATTCTATATTTTTCTGAAGCTCGCCACACTTGGTACATATAACTGTTATTGTTTATTGAATGTTTACTTTTTCTATTAGACCATAAATGCCCAGAAGTCTAATTTTCTCTCAGATTCACCTAATACTCCCATCAACTAGTAATTGGTTATCAATAGATATTTACTGAAATCCTTTTGGTACTATTTGTTACTTGAGAAAATGGTATTAAGGGTCAAATTCAAGAGTAGACTGGATCCCATCTTAATAGATATGCCATTCCATATGTCACAGGAATTAGAATGTGAGCTCTTGAATCAGAAGGCATGGATTTAAATGACTTACCACTTATTAACTGCGTGGCTTTGGGCAAGTCAGGTCGTCTTTGTGAGCCTCATTGTTTCATTTGGTAAATGGGAGCAAAATACTAGAATGCATAAAGTTGTGCTGAGAATCAGCACTGCTCCTAGATGACTGATTGTGGCCAGAGGGGCAGCTGACAAGTTTTACTGCTCACTGGAACAAACTAGGTTTTGCTAGGAGGGCATGGACCAGAAGCTCTTTTTATCAAACTGGTTAAACCAATTCTTCTGCTATTGAGGGAAAAAAATAAGAATGGAAAATAAGAAGGGAGGGAAAGAGCGAGGGAGGAATTCAAATATCCTCATTCTGGTTTGACTCTGAAACTCAGATGAACAATTTATGCCAATTCAACACCTGACAAAGAATCCAGTATCTGGAAGCAAAGAGCAATGCTAAACCTAGGCACAAAGTCTGCTCTTAGCCAACACCTGCTAACATGATGGGACCCCAAGGACACCAATTTCCAGACATCCAGGAATGGATCAGGGACTGCCCAAACCCAACTTTTGCTGCATGGAGAACTGAGCTAGCGTACACCTACTGTGTAGGGATAACTGCCTCTGTAATGAAAAGTTACTCTCTCTCTGTGTTGTAGCATCCATCCCTTGTGGAGGGGATGCGCTCATTCCTTCCATTCACTGAGTCACTAAACATGCATGTGTTAAGGGTCCTCTATGGGCAAAGCCCTGTGCAGGCTGCCGTGATAGAAGGATGAAATGACACAGTACTCTCTCTCAAAGAGCTTTCAACTAGTAAATGAGACCAAGATGCACATACAAGACTGGGTGACATGCACAGTAAAAGGGAAGCAAGTTCAAGATACATGGGAACAGGGAAAGGAGTGCTCAAGTCAGCTCGAGGGAGTCAGGGAAGGCTCCCAGAGGAGGTGGCACTGGAGTCAAGATTTGAGGGATAATCAAGAGGTTGTCTGATAAATTTAGAATGAGAGCCTGAGGCAGAAATCGGGTTGTTATTGCCTTTCAGGACAGCTGGGGTGCTGGAGCCAAGAACAGACCTGGAACAAAGTTAATACTATTTTTATAAGCTAGAAAAATATCAGCAGCAGGAGCCCTGGCCAGAACCGCCCCCACAAAGAGCAAACAAAGCTACTCCTATCTCCTGGCTGTCTGCTGGAGAACTTACTAACCAGCACCTTGAGAACAACATGTTCTTTAATCTTTGATTTTTATTCCCACAAAGTCCTTCCTCTTCTTTTTCTAGAATTGGAAAAAGCATGGCTTGAATTTTACTTATCTCTTTGATCTTTATCCTCCTGTCCCTGGCTCCCTTAGACTCCCTTAGCCCAAGGAGAAGTCTCCAAAGCAGAGTGCTGACCCCTCCTACCAGTCAGAATGCAGGGTCCAAGGTAGGTCATGCCGGGTCAGCACCCAAAGGGACCGTGACTGTCAGGGCCTGTTGGCGGGAGGCTTGCACAGCGTCCAGTTCTGACCTCCAGAGCTGGATTCTGAACCTGACATTCAGCAATTTCTTAGCATGGAGTTCATCTACCCATTTCTTGAGATTGCTTCTGGCCTCCACCAAAACACTATCTAAAGCAGTGAATCCTGCATTCTGTTACCAAGTGCCAGACAAGGACAGTTAGGGCACATTTGGGGAAGGCATACAGAGTCCAGAAGCCTGAGGTTCTTCTCCAACTGTCCACCCAAAGAGAAGACAGTTCTCCTAGTACACTTCTCACTACGGTAGTAACCTGGAGAACTTCTAATGTGAAAGCTCTTACCTTGCATCAGGTATTATGATTCCAGAGTGAGAAAACCAAAGAGAGATGCCTCATAACAACGTGCCAACTATATGCCAGCTGCTTTACCTACTCACATCACTGGCTCTCTAAACAACCCTGTGTGTGTGTGTGTGTGTGTGTGTGTCTATGTGGTGGGGGGCATTGCTCTCTCTTCTTGCAGAAGAGGAAACACAGGAGTGAAAAGATAAGATATTTGACCCAAGGAACATGGGTAGAGAGAGTAAGAATGTACATCCAGATCTTCAAATTTCACCAGAGCCATTACCATAACATCACAACAGCAGCTGTCCCCAACCAGTATTACAAAGCAATAAATACGCAAGCCAGGAAAGAACCAACAGAATTTTCTCTTCAGAAGGCATGGAGTTTGGTCGCTCTGTTGACCGCCATAACCCCCAGAGCCCGGACCAGTAACTGGCAAGTTTGCAAGCACTCGGTATGTTTCTTAAGTGACTATGCGGCTGGATGGTGGATGATCTTTCCAAGACCCTTAGGGATTTGGAGGGCACAGGCAGGGTGAGAAGCAAAAGGAAGTCTCTGTTTTAGGCCTCCTCTCTTTCCCAGACACCCTAATCCTGAATTGGCCAAAAGGGGAGAGGAGGAAGTATCAGAAAGTACACAGAAGGACAAAACTTGGTTAAAAATATGATCTTGACTGACTCACAGTTGCCAGAGAAGGCCCTCCTTGTGCCTTCCCGGAAACCGCTAGCGCCTATGCTTAGCCCTTTAAGAATCCAAGGTCCTTATTCTACCTTTTCACATAAAGAACTTACCTGTGGAAAACACAAGGGAAACTCACTAACTGATGAGCTTAATTAAAAGGAACAAAAAGCCTCAGCCAAAGACTCAAGGAGTAAAATTCCCATCACCAAATGTCTCTAATTTAAGAAAAAGGCGGTCGGGGGGTGTCATGTAATAGCCTGGATTCCCCCAGTACAATTCAACCCACACTTTCTGAGTATCTACACACAGCAAGTGCCCTGTAGGGCACAACAAGTGCTGGCCAGAACTGAAAAGGCGTGCTCTGGTTCGTCCCTTCCGGAGGTCTGGGAAACTGACAAGGAACCAGGAGCCCCGTAGGTACAGCCCATCTTTCAGAACACAGTGGTCCAAGCCCAGCACTCGGCACCTGGGTGGGGGCAAGAACACTGAAAAAGCATGATGGAAAAAGATTCCCTGGCCTCAAATGTGGTACAGGATGTCAGGATTACGAGGGGACAGGAAAACTCCCTATCTCTCCAGACCACAAGTTCTCTCTGTGCCTGCTCTCTGAAACCACAATCATGCCATGCTAATCAAAAGCACACACTGCTTACACTAAAAAGGGAGAGAATCACCCTTGTCTCTAACTCAGTATTATCTACCATTCAACCAACTCACATGCGTTACTGGCTGTTGACAACTTCTCAGGCATTGTGTTAGATCCTGAACATGCAAAGATGAACAAGACAGCCATGTCTGTAGACTGATGAGCACTGGCCTGCCCTGGATGTCTGTGGACTGTGTAGAAGAACCAGACACTACTTATTATCCTGTTGCTTAAGGAAACATGAACCTCCACTCTCCAGGCTAAGGTCATTTCACCTTATTCTTGCCTTGATGTGACTGTATTCATTTACTGAATTTATCAAGCACCCACAGGACCCTGATCCAGGGCTCAGCACAGGTGAGACAAGAATAATAATACAATGCCCTCAAGTCGCTCAGGGTCTATTAAAAAAGACAAGCAGAAAAAAAAAAAAAAAAAAAGACAAGCAGATAAATCAGTGATTACAATCCGATGTGATCATTTCTCCACTAGGGGTAGATAAAAGTGTTGAAAGAAGTATAACTTAGAGATTTTTACAGTAAATCTGAGTGTTTTATGGAAGGCTATGCAGAAAAGAAAACCTCTGCTACGAACGAATCTTCAAGTTAGAGTACAAGGTAGCCAGCGGGAGCAGTAGAGGACCAACCAGTCAGTCTGAGAAGAGAGAAACACACGTGTTTACACAAACTGAGTTCTGGAAGCACAGGTCTTCCTGTGTAAGTCTTTGAAAGTCACCTCCAGCCTCTGATACAAAGTATGGGATAGGGTACATTTCCACATTTCTTTGACTATGATCCATAGTAAGAAATTCCCTTTCATTAACCGGCCGGTATGCACATGCACTACACACAACGCATAAACATAAGTTCCATAAAAACAGTGTTCCTCTTACTGTGTGACACATACTCTGATGTTTTCTATTGCAGTGGGATTCTGAAAATGCAATGCTCGTGACCAACCACGCTGATCGCATGAAGCCTTAACCATAATTTGAAAAACCAACAACACTGTTACAGAGAAAGGCAAGGGGGAAAAAAAATATGGCTCTGGTCGCGTAGAGATATTGAGAATCTGCATGCCCCCGTCCCAAAAAAAGAACGAAGGAAGAAAGGGAAGGAGGGAAGGAAGGGAGGAACAAAGAGAAGAAAAACAGCAGTAAGGATAGAGAAGACAGAGTCATCACACTTGACGGTAGGCCTTATCTCACTGTCCACTTTCCTATTAAGACGTGGGGAAGAGACCCCTGGGTTTGGTTTGGTTTCAAATTCACTGCTCCCGAGCACCATGTCTAGGACTCAGTGAGCATTTATTGGGTCTTTGAAGTAATGACGACATTTGAATGCCAGATGTGAGAGTTACTTAGGGGATGAAATGAAGGCTACACTCAAGGAACTGGATATAGGATGGAAGCCAAAATTATGAAAACAAATCAATTAGACATGTCTGGGTTTTGGAACACCTTTAGAAAAAACATACATAAGTCTACCGTCACCATACATGCTAGCTAGAAGTTAATATTTCTTTTTCAAATTTTCAGTTAACCAAAGAACCATCCAGATATTAATTCAGATCCTTTTTTCCCCTGTTATTCTGTATGGAGAAATCAGTAAAATTATAAGTAAATTCTCCATTTGATAAAATTCTGTAATTCTATCCAAATGCCTAACTGTAAAAGGGCTTTCCGTTCCTGTATCTTGATCCTTGCCCTTGATCCCTGCTTTAGAAATAGGAAAACAGTGTGTTCAGTTTGGAGGAATATTCCACTCGAACCCAGTGTTGCTCACACATGCAGAGTGAGCAGTTACCTAGGCCTCCTGCGTGGGCGTCAATCAGCGAAGCTGCCACCGCAATTCCAGCAGGAAGGCCAAGGTCCTTCGCTGCCTCTGGTGTGAGCCCATTTCCAAGAGAAGCTCCAGGAGGCAGCACTTGGTTTCCTGCGTAGACAGGAGGAAAAACAAACATCTGTCAGTTTGAAGAACACAAAAGCAAACGTAAGGCTTTCTTGAGGGAACCTTTCCACTCCCTCCCCTCTCTTCTGCCTTTCCTCAACATCATGAAGATAAAAACCATGCACCCACAAACAGTCCTTTTTGCTCATTTGGTGACTTAGGTATATGTCCTTGGTTCCTATGGGTTATGCTCTGTGGTACTTTATAAAATCAAGAGCTCCGAGGCACCTTTCAAACTGGAGAAAGATTCCATTCACGGGAAATTCCAAAAGATATAAACACAGTGGCCTCTTAAAGACTAGGTTAAAATGGTTAAACTGTTCCAACAGGCTTCCTAACACAGCAGCAGCTCTACAAGCATACCCTACACACACGCACTTGAAGCATACCCGGTCCCTGATGAACACAGTTTCCTAAGGAAGTTGAGAACATTTACTTGTATAGTTGCTTCCTGTCAGAGGATAAGGGGGGGAATTATTCTGTTCAATAAAAAAAATTGTCTTGAAAGTTTTTCTCTGATGAAAAAGAGAGCCCAGTCTAAACCCTGCAAACTTGACAAGGCTGCTACTTGCACAACAGAATACAATCTGAATGGTGTTCTTTGGGGTTGTGCAACGCCACAACCCTGATATTTCAAGTGACCTTGAACTCCTGCAGTCAGTCAGGCTTTCAGTTAAGAATTTATTGATTGTCTTGCTTTGTGTGCGCACTATGGTGCTGTAAAAGGCAGTCCTTGCCCCACACCTAGTTAGGGTGATGAGATCAGGACCCCGAGAGCCATGTAAGTCAGAAGAGAATGAAGAAACCTATCTGTTCTCAGGTGTTTAGAAGAGGCTGAATCCTTCCCTTCCCCCTGCCAAGAAATGTAAACTAAGTATTTCTGCATTGCATATGTGGGTCCACCCCCACCCATGTATGGACCCACATATATGCTCAGAGCCCTCTGAGCGCCAAGATTCTAAGACTCTGAACAGTCAGTCAGCAGTCTGCTCAGCGCAAAGATGCCTATCACTTGTTAATTGTTCACGGAGCTCCAGGGGTAGGCTGAGGTGTTTCAGGACTCCTGGAGGTGGAGGAGAGGGTGGGGGCTGAGGGAAGCAGAAGGTTGAGGGGCTGACCAACCTCCTCTAATTAGAAACAAAAAACCCCTCCACAACACCATTTTTATCCATTTTAGTTAATGAGCTTCTTCTATAATTGAATCTGAAAAAAGTCTATCTAAGAAAAGCAAGCAGAAGACTGAAACCCCTACGATGCGTTCTGTGGCTTCAGTGCCCAATATGGTAGCCACTCAGCACGTGCAGACGGAGCACTGGAAATGTGGCTGGAATAACACCAAGGACCTAAATTTTCCATTAATGTCATTTTAATTCATTTCAATTTAAAAACTGATACTCAGGGGCGCCTGGGTGTCTCAGTCGTTAAGCATCTGCCTTCAGCTAAAGTCATGATCCCGGGGTCCTGGGATCGAGCCCTGCATTGGGCTCTCTGCTTGGCGGGGAGCCTGCTTCACCCTCTCCCACTTCCCCTGCTTGTGCTTCCTCTCTCGCTGTGTCTCTCTTCCAAATGAATAAATAAAAATATTTAAAAAAAAGAAAAGAAACGAAAACAAAAAATGATAATTCAGTTACTGAAAAACTTTGAATTATGTTTGAAACCACACTGGTGTGCAAATCTACATTTTCAATGTTAACTGAAGAAACCTAAGTATTTATTTACAATGAAAATTTGGTGTCAGAATTGGGATGTACCAAGTGGCAAATACGCATTAGGTGTCAAAGACTTTGTACGGAGAAGTAGAGGAAAAATGAATGTAAAATGTCTCATTAATAGCTTTTACATCAAATATACACTGAAATGATGTTTTGGGTGTTTTCGGTTACATACGATACACTTACATTAATTTTACCTATTGCTTTTTACTTTAATGTGGCTATTGAAAAGTTTTAAATTATGTATATGGCTCATATCTAGGAGATAAAGTCAGGATGCTCCAGTGATGGGGCGGAGGATATTGTCACTGTCCACACCGCACAGATGCACGGGGAAAGTCAGTTTAAAAAAATTTTTTTAAGATTTATTTATTTATTTATTTGACAGACAGAGATCACAAGTAGGCAGAGAGGCAGGGAGAGAGAGAGGAAGGGAAGCTGGCTCCCTGCTGAGCAGAGAGCCCAATGTGGGGCTCAATCCCAGGACTCTGGGATCACAACCTGAGCCAAAGGCAGAGGCTTTAACCCACCGAGCCACCTAGGCGCCCTTAATTTTTTTTTAAACTTTTTTTTGAAGATTTTATTTATTTATCTGACAGAGAAAGATCACAAGTAGGCAGAGAGGCAGGCAGAGAGAGAGGAGGAAGCAGGCTCCCTGCTGAGCAGAGAGCCGATGCGGGACTTGATCCCAGGACCCCGGGATCATGACCCGAGCCAAAGGCAGAGGCTTTAACCCACCAAGCCACCCAGGCTCCCCAGAAAGTCAGTTTATACAGGGAAAGTAATTTCCCCACAGCCAAGTGGTGTAAGTGTTGGAGTACAGCCCACGGATTCCATTTTGATGGATACAAGCCTGCACTCTCATTCATTAAATTACACATCAGTATATGTATTTTTTAAAAAATTTAGGTGAATGAAGAAAACAAGTGAAGTTCTTTTACTTTTTTAAGAATCTTATTTACTTATTTAGAGTGCTCGAACATGCGGGTGGGGGAGGGGCAGAGCGAGAGAGAGAGAGAATTTCAAGCAGACTCCCTATGGGTGGGGCTCGATCACAAGACCCTGAGATCAGGACCCCAGCCAAAATCAAGAGGCTGGATGCTCAACAAACCGAACCACCCAGGTGCCCCAAAAGAAGCACTTTTGGAACGAATATTATGTTTAAAAAGTAGCACTGTTTGGAAATCATGCTCACTACCTTCAGACTTTTTTTAAAGAGTTAATTTTTATAGGAAGGTAAAAAGGTTACACCTTCATCCCCGAGTTCACAAACATAAAGGGTATAATTTTCATTAAAAAAGGATTCTGGAGAGGAGGATTAGCAAGATGGCGTATGCTGGAAAGACTTCCGGGCAGTAGTTTAGAAAGGCTTCCGGAGGACCACAGGTAGATTCCTCAGCACAAGCGGCATCTGGAGCAGAAGTCAAGAAAACACAGGACACGGCCAAACGCACGGAGTGCGGAGGAAGAGGAGCTGGGCGTGGAAGGGCAGATGAGGCTGGAGATGAAGTGGGGACGGGGCTCACACTGCCTACAAATGGAGGGGTCTGACCTCCATGTTGAAGACCACCGTGAGCCTCTGGAGAAGCATTCAGGCTGGGGCGTAAGTGGTGGGATTTGTGCACTTTCCCAGATATCTCTGGGACCACGCGCAGCAGGAGACAGACAAGGTCAGGGAGAACACTGGTGGAGCCATTTCGGTAAGAGAAAAGATGAGGACCTCCATCAAGGAATGGGCGAGAGAGATGCAGAAATAGGCAACAGGAGAGATTTTGTGAAGAGGCTGTGACAGGCCGTGGCAGTCACCTGCATATGTGGAGTAGGGGAGCTACAGAGATGCCAGACTTGTGGCCCAGGAATGCGAGAAAAATCAGCAGATGGCTGCTAGCTGCCAGCTCCTTTGAGCCGCTGTTCCAAGGTGACCCCTTTCCCAGGGCAGCCACACCTGATGACTTAGCAAACTGGGAGCAGAAGGCCTCTGATGAGCACCACTCACTCCAGAGCACTCTACTGGCCTGGCCAAGGGGCGTGGGACTGTATTATAGCCCTAATCCTCCCTCTGCGCAATGCCCCTCTCTCTCCCTTCCAATCACAGGGGGCAGCCCCAAATAACCACCTTGTACCCCCAAATCTGTCTCAGCATCTGCTGCCAGAGAAGCCAATTTAGGGTAGTCAGCCAGGCCTTCTCCTCAGACCAGTGGTCCCAGAATGAAAATAAACATGCACAAAGATTTACATCCTCAGCCTTCAGGAACAGTCTATCTCTACTAAAAGCAGGAAGAAGCTTTGTTGAATTTCAGACCAGAAAGAAACAGCTTGGCGTTAAGAGAAGATGGTAGAAAACGAAGGACTCTCTGAGAAATCACCCCATCAGATCATGCTTTAAGTTTATCATCCAGGGGTGCATCTGAGGGACTAGAAGGGCTGTCAGAAGCAAGCTTTAGTACGCCTTGACAACTTTCCTGGAAATAATCCCCCTTTCGGTTCTTCCTTGACCATGAAATTAAGTTAATCACAGCATCCACTTCCCAGACGTAATCAAGAGCTCACAACCTCAGCACCGGCTGTCTCCTAGCCTTTGTTCGCCCGTTCATCCATGCATCAGGGGTGGCCACTGTGTATTTCTGCCCACCTGTGGGAACACTGACATGCGAGGGCGAAGTGAAAGAGGTTCACACAGGGCTCTGGGTAAACCAAGGCTCTCAGCCTCTCATCAAGGGCTTGGCAGGTGGAATATACATTATTCACAGAGCACAGAGGAGGGACAGTGAGTTGGCCCAAGGGAAGGCAGGAAATCCAGATGCAGGTGACATATGAGCCTCATCTGGTAAGACAGGTGGCGGATAGCTGGTTTCACAGCTAGAAAGCTCAGGGGAAATGGATGCCATTAGAGCAAAAAGCAGTTCGCTGCAGGGAGCCCTGAGGGGGACAGAGGGTTTGAGGCGTTCAGTGTGTTGGCAAAAGGGGCAACCAGGGAGGAGCGGAGAAGTATGGGTCTCCAGAAGGGGAAGGAGACCCAACTAAGGCAGTAAGGCCCTGACGGCCAACAGCTTTGAGCACCAAGATTTGTTTTTTAAGAAGATAAACCTGCAGAGGAGAAAGGCTAGAACAGGAAACAGTTTGTATCTGTGAAATATCAAACCAACTGAAATGCAGGCTGTAAAACATGACGCAGAGTATGACTTCATCTTAAGAACAACAACAAAGGGGGTAGATGGACTATTTGTAAAAATTCATTACTGAGGGAAAAAGAAAAGAAAATTGTTTCTGGATGAAGAAATTATAACTACTTTTTTTTTCTTTTTACCAGCCTTGTAATTTCTAAAACTCTTCTTGAACACACATTCCTTGAGTACATTTTTTAAAGGTGTTTCCCCCACAAATCAGGGTAAATAAATCAGGGCACATGTATCCAGAAAAATCCCAACACAGCCATTAAAATGAATGAGGAAGAATTAAGGTATGAACTTGGAAGAAAGTTCAAGATAAATTTGGTGAAGCCTTCAAGACACAGAAGAGTATTCAGAGTGTGATCCCATTTGTGAATTTTGTTAAAGTAGACCAAAACGCACGCATGTCTACTTCCATGTCCTAGAAAAGTATGCAGAATATTATTACAGCAGGGACTGGGACCCAGGGTATGGCACTTTCCCTAAGATTGGTGCTTCCTTTCTACCATGACCTTGTATTTCCTTTGTGATCTAAACTTTTAACTAGCTTAAGTTAAAATAAAAGCAAAATGAATTTAAGGAGTACCCTGGGCACATTTTCCAAACCCTGCTCATCAGCCTGAAGGCAGGAGAGGTCCAAGGCCAAGTCACGTCTTTTCCTGATTTGGCTGGCTTCTGTCCCTATCAACACACACTCACGTTGGGGTATAAAAAATTAATCACTCTGAGGGTTTGTGGGTTCATGTCCACTGAATTCCTATTCAGACGGGCAGATGCAGTGGGAGGGGTCAAGAGCTGGGGCCTACAATTATCTGGTGGTTGAAGTCCCTCTCCACAGGCGGGGGCTACTATTACACCAAATTTTTCCCTACCAGTTTTTCAATTATCTATGACTAATGAGCACTTTGGGAACAGTTTCAGACACACACATAATCCTCCTTCCTGACGTCAGCAGGAGAAATTAATGACTGTGTGGATTGCTGGGAGACAGAAAATGCATTATAATGGTCAACAGAACTGTTATCCTCTCCAGGAAGAGGGAGATGGGGGAGGGGCATCGTATTAACTGGAAGGTTCAGTGTTCTTTTGTATCCCGACACACAGGAGATGAAACCCAGGGTAAACGTTGGCTCACGGCCTTGGAAATGTCAGAGAGAGGTTTGGGCACAGGCGGCATGCAACCCTGGTTCCTCTGCACTTAGCACCAGGGCGGTGGTCCCTGCTCAGCTTTGCCAAGGTCAATAGGCCAACCAGACTGGCTGGGACGGTGCTGTCACCTGGCCCTGCCAGCAGGTGAGGCTCTCCGAGTGTTCTGGGACTGAAGCCGCTTTCAATCTGGTTTAGGAGGGGAACAAAAGATACAAATGTAGTAATCTAAAGCAACACCTGCATCCCACTGTTTATAGCAGCAACGTCCACAATAGCCAAACTATGGGAAGAGCGTAGATGTCAGTTGACAGATGAATGGATAAAGAAGATGTCACACACACACACACACATACACAGGACTACTATGCAGCCATTAAAAAAAAGGTGAAATTTTTAAAAAAGGTGAAATCTTGCCATTTGCAATGACGTGGATGGAACTAGACGGTTTTTTGCTAAGCGACATAAGCCAATCAGAGAAAGACAATTATCATATG
Source organism: Mustela lutreola (assembly GCF_030435805.1). NCBI lineage: Eukaryota > Metazoa > Chordata > Mammalia > Carnivora > Mustelidae > Mustela > Mustela lutreola. The sequence goes on along the minus strand of NC_081299.1, from coordinate 48,027,453 downwards.
ATCTCACTGATATGTGGAATTTGAGAAACAAGGCAGAGGATCATGGCGGAGAGAGGGGGAAAAACGAAACAAGACAAAACCAGAGAGGGAGACAAACCATAAGAGACTCTTAATCTCAGGAAACACACTGAGGGGTGCTGGGGGTGGGAGGGAGGGATGGGGTGGCTGGGTGATGGACATTGGGGAGGGTGTGTGCTATGGTGAGCCCTGTGAATTGTGTAAGCCTGATGATTCACAGACCTGTATCCGTGAAACAAATAATCCATTATATGTTAATTTAAAAAAAAAGAACATGAGTGAGGGAACAGACACAGGATTGTACTCTTATACTGTCCAACACTAGGCTGGAGTTATCTTAAGTTATGTTAATACATGGCAGTGTATGTAAGATTGCCATTTCATGCAGCCATCCTCTGGGCTGCGGTGATGTCACAGGTGGTTACGACCCAGTCTGACTCTGGCTGAGCTCCAGCCTTTGGGGAGATACGAACGCTCACCAAACAAGACAAAATAGCATCATGTGTGTATGGTAGGCAATAGACTGGATACTGATACTTTAAAAGAAGGGACACGATTAGGGGCTTGACCCATACTCAGTACCTAAATTCCTCTGTAGAGATCTCCATTTGGGTAGGTTAGATCAGGGAGCCTTCTGGAACCACAACTGATAAAAGACTGAAGGACATTCTAGTAATTCTTGCTCCGGAATAGGAGTCACACACATCCACAACTATTCACTCAATCAGGGAAAGTCACAAACAACTCAAATCTGATATGCTCCACGATCTGTTGAAAGACAATTCCTAAAAGGTTAATTTGTTCATTGCCTTCTAAAAATGACCTCATTTTAACTAGAAACTAGACTACTTTCAATTATTAACTAAATGTAAAACTTTCTGATGATAGTTTCATCATTCACTATTTATTGCAGAAGTGTTTACTGAGTTCCTACTATGTGCCAGGCATTGATGTGATACAGAAAGGCATTAAGGAACTTCTCTATTTGAGAAGTTCCCCACCCTCAAAGGGCTTACTTTTGGTAGACATTGGATTCTCATCCAACAGCTCTTCTGAATTACATCTTGTAAATAATTTTATCTTCTAAGCTCTTCCATAGTGTGGAATAGTGTCACAAATCTTTATATCTCTTGTCTTATATTTTGACCTATAGGTCGTATTTAATAAACATATCACACAGTTTAAACCAAATTCTGAATGATCCTTACCCTATGTTTTGTTTTTTTCCCCATGCTTCTCTCTTCCTCTCTCTCCTGCTAAACGCAGAATTACTCAAAGATGGTTTTATTTCTCACTGCATTCAGGTCCCCTCCCCTCCAGGACACAGCAGTGTCTAGAACAGTTCTCAGTAATATCCATTCAACTGAATTGATAGCTTTCTTTTAAAAAGAGAAGGCCACAGACACAGATCAATCAACTTAGATAAAAATGTTACACACACACACACCCCACACGATCCTGCACATCAGCTAGGGGAGTAAAGAGAAAGGGAATGTTTCCTAATATAATCCCACCAGTAACACATCCTCACCTCTCCAACTCAGACAATGTAAGGTATCAAGACCCATGGGTATGCCTAGAAAACGGGGACCAGCAGGCTCACATCTCTCACCAAGCACCCAGATGCGATGGTGCCGAGACATCACCATCGAGCGGAACAGTGGCTCTCAAATTCTCCTTGCCTGGTCAAGTCTGATTCAGGGAGTGGATGGTGGTGATCCTATAGGTGAAAAGCCGCAGGTCTCATTGCCAGGTGGGTCTGAGGAAGGCAGGATGGACACCAGGCCAGGTGTCTGGACTTGTTCTGACAGGCCACTGCTAATTATCAGACAGGTCGGTGAGGCAAGGAAAGGTACACACAACTTGTATTTTAGGAAGAGAAATATCACAACAGTAATAATGCCTGTTGACCAAAACCTACAGGCTTTCTGGTCATGTTTCTGGCATTTTTCAGCAGCTCTCACCTTTCATGCTAGCAACAGACCTCTGAAGCTGTATTAGAATCGCTGCCTTGCCGCTGTAGAAACAAAAGCACAGAAGCGGTTATGTAATTTGTCCAGTCACCTATCTGGTGCGGGGCACAGTCAGGCTTCCGATCCAGGATTCTCAGATTCCAGAGTGGAGGATCTCCCTACTAGATCATGCAGATTAGAAGGGGCTGATAGTGGAGCCAGGAAGAATAATCCCAAGTGTTTGTTGAGTCATGAGCAGAAAAGGAAGGCAGTTTCATTTGCAGAGGCTCTCCTGGTGGGTCATGTCCAGGGACAAACCCCCAGGAGCCATGAAATCCCAGCATCCTCAAATCTCCTAGCTCCTTCCTTTACTCCCTTATGCAGGTTCCAAAAACCCTGGACTTTGAATGGCCTGTCGCGACCACTGACCTCAGCATCTTCCTTCTGCTGTAGAGAAAACCAAAGTCAGAGAGGGAGGTGGCTTCTCTGTGGCCACCCTTCTTGGGGGCGGGGGGCCAGAGTCTCCACTGAAGACTGCTGTGGCAGTCCACACCTCCTGCTGTGGCAATACTAGCCTGTACCCACCCCCAGCTGGGGCAAGGAGCTCACCCGAGCCAGGACTCAAAGTCACAGGGCAAACAAGAGGGTTGGCAGAAATCCAGCGGATTCCAGCGGTGTAGGCTGCCGATTCTCAACTATTCAGAGCTTACAGTGCAGGCTTTTCAGCTTGAAATCATCCACTTTGACACCCACAGTGACCTAATTCTCTAGATAATTGCCAATGCCCTAGTTTGCTCTCACCTAGCCTAAGGCCACCTCCAAAAGCCTTTCCTGGGTAGATCATAATTAATCACTTTTTTCCTCTATAACCCCACAGCATGTTTCTTGGAATTACATCATTCTGTTCTACATAATGACTTTTTTCCTTGCGCCTCGTTCTTTGGTGTTAGATGATAACCACCTTGAGGGTATCGCTCTTTTCACAGGTGTATTTGCAGGAGTTATGCAGTTTAGCAATTCCCCTCCGGAGAGGGAAGCTTTGTGATGGTGGGTGAGTGATTTCATTTCTTTGCTCCTGTTTCTTCGCCTGTAAGATGGCTACAATAACACTATTATATCATGTGAGAATCAAGCAAGGTCGTACTGATAAAGTACTTTGGATGCTGTCATATGGCAAATGCTCAATTAATAGGAGACACTCTGATGGTTACAACAAAAGTTCTGTGTTCCTGGTCTATGTGGTATCGCCTGGCATAGAGTGGTCACTCAGTTCTTTCGGGCTGAGTTTATAATGCTTGAGGAGAATCCTTGATGTTATAGCACGTGGAGATACATATGCTTTGGGGGTCATGAGAGCAAACCACAGAGACTGTGAAAGCTGTTAAAATATTCACAGTAATGGAATTCAGTCTTCCAACACAAAAAGTGTCCCCCTGTAGTCATATCTCCATGGCACATCTCCAGAGTGAAATGTTTTAAAAGTGCAGAAGGTGTTCTCTTTGAAGTTATTTTAAGGACTAAATGCTTGCTCCACAAGGAAAAATTATCATTTTGTCATCAAAAGTCCTGACTGTTAAGATGACCCATGCTTTCAAGACCCAGGCCAACAGTTCAACCACAGACAGTTTTCCCACTTTGAGGGAAAGGCAAATTTGGGAAACAAAAATATTTTAACTCTCTCTCTTTTTTTTTTTTTTTTTTAAGATTTTATTTATTTATTTGACAGAGAGAGATCACAAGCAGGCAGAGAGGCAGTTAAAGAGAGAGAGAGAGAGAGGAGAAAGCAGGCTTCCTGCCAAGCAGAGAGCCTGATGCAGGACTTGATCCCAGGACCCTGAGATCATGACCTGAGCTGAAGGCAGAGGCTTAACCCACTGAGCCACCCAGGCACCCCAAAAACATTTTAAGTATCATTATGCTTAAGATATTACCGGGTTTAAAGCAGTAGTCTTCACAGTTTTGGTTGTTTTTGTTTGTTTGTTTTTGGTTTTGCTTTGTTTTGTTTTTCCTGTAATCTACTAAAGAAGTCACATAAAGAAAACTGGGACTCACACCTTCATTTTTTTCTTTAGCTCAAAGAGCCATTAAACACAAACATTAGAGGGGCTCCTGGGGGGCTCAGTAAGTTAAATGTCTGACTCTCTATTTCAGCTCAGGTTACGATTTCAGGGTGGTGGGAAAGAGCTCGGCTTAGGGCTCTGTGCTCAGTGGCGAGTCTGCTTGAGATTCCCCCTTTCCTCCTCCCCGTCCCCTTTGCTTGTGCTCGCTCTCTCTCTCTCTCAAATAATCTTAAAAAAACCACCCCCCCCCAAATAAAAACCCCAAACATTAGAATCAGGACCATTTAATAGAACATTTTATCACTAAAAAGATAGGAAGGACATGATCTCAAAATAAAGAACGTTTTAAAAAATTAAGTACAATTTCCTTTTATGACCTAATTTTCTCATCCTATCACACATCCCTTTTTCAGGGGCCAGCGTTGGGTCTCTAGTCTAGACTACTGTTTGCAAACTGCTAGTTTACAGAATACTAACAACCTCCTAACAAGGGGCTGAATCTACAGGATACTGAACTGCACGCTCTCATGTGGAAAAAGTCAGTGGGTCCGGTGTTCACCACACAACACCAAACATCTGGTGATCTGAAGACATCTGGGGCTTTTTTATCATGTAGACCAAACATGATTCAGGTAAGTGACCAAATTTTTCACTTCCCAACCAGATGTCTTACTTTCATATAAATGAAGCCAATCTTGTACTTTCATGTGCAAATAAGCTAGACAGAAATTCACCCCTGGAGGGCAGAATTAATTGCTCATTCTCAATGAATACTAAATTACATATTATTTTTTCCCATGATTCTACCTTTGAAAAAGGTTTTCCACTCTTGCTTTAAAAGCATATATTTCATCTTAGAAACATTCTGTCTTTTAAAATGTTTGTTCCTCTTTGTGTCTTTTACAGCAAGGCAGTGTGCTGTAATGAAAAGAGTGTGGTCTTAGGAGTTTGGATGAATTGGGTTCTAATTCTATGCACACCGCCCTACCCCCAATCTTTTAAGGGCCTTGGAAATAGTTATTTAAACTCTCTGAGTTCAGTTTGTTTTGCAGTTATAAATCATTAAACCCATCTCTAAGGGACACCATGAAGATTTAAGACCATTCTTTCATTCTTGTGATACGCATCAGGCACTCATTCTATGTGCCTGTCACTCAGAAACAAACAGAGAGCCACCATGCTGTCCTCTGGGAACTGTCAAGACACAGGCAGGTCCTCCAAAGGGTGTGCTAGAAGAGTCACGCTGAATGGCAACATACTGTCCAACAAAGGCAACACTTTTATTTAGGATTTTTAATAAAAGTATAAGCAGCTTCAACTGTGGATAATTTTTAAAGGAAGTATCAAATTAATAAAAAGGAAGGACCTGTCTGAAGCCTTTCCTCTTCTTGTACTGTTTTCAAAGACAGACTGGGATTTGCTCTCATGGTATTTGTTTAAAGAATTCATGTGGTTATCAATGACCCTCCACCTTCTATGCCGTTGTCCTGACAACCAACCATTTACTAGACAGAATATGGAAAGCAGACGACAATGTATCCCTTCAGTCTGGTTTGGTAGGTAAAACTCAACAGTGCAGAGACAATATTCAAAAGACCAAGGTCTTTGTGCATAAGATCCTTCAAGAGGAAATAAATACATAGATATGAACTTACAAAAAGGAGACAGCACTGCATAGAGAACTCAACAAAGAGAGGAGAGGCTGCCATGTGGACCTCACTTCTGGCTTAAGAGCCCTTGTGGTTCAGTAGCCAGGTTACAATAAACACAGCACAGAAAGACAAAGGGCTAAGTTTGTTGTTGCTATTGTGTTTATCTTGAGATGTTAGATTCTTTTATCACCAACGCCCAGAAACATCTCAAATATATGAAGAAATGAAATGCTATTATGGTTTTTTAAACTTTCTTCCAATCACCAGAGTTTTGTTTTGTTTTTTTACCCCCCAAAAGGAATCTCTCACAGAATCCTAGCCTACAAATCTGATTTAGTTCAAGGAAAGAAGGAAATGCCCAAGAGCAATGTGCCCTAGCACTGATGTTTGAGGAACACTGAGATATAAGGGGCTGAGCAACAGAGGTTTGAATCTAGAATTTAATCTACGGTAGAGACTGCCAATCTGGACACATGAAAGAGGAGAGGAATGGGAGTCTGGAGCTGTAATACTAAGCCCCTTCTCTCAGGCTTTTCTGTAACACAGGAGCTGAAGAAGTGGAAAGTGTCCACTATTTAATCAGAGAGACCATGACCTCACCCTAGGTGAAGGAGGACCTTGGCACTGCAGCATCCAAAGAAAGGAGTGGAATTTGCCAGTTTGGCATTTAGCCAAAATGTTAGAGTACAATCCCTGAAGCCCTCACCCACACTGCCATGTGAATTCAGCAGGGGAATATTCCAAAAATGATGCTCTCACTTAATGTCATTTAAATCTCCAACTATGTCATCCGGTGTGTATGTTGTGCACTGGGGGAGGCTCATGCAGCTCGTGGGGACAGCGCTCCAGTGCTACGATGCAAGCTTCAAGCTTCGTCAATGAAATAGAATCTGATTTCTCCAGTTTTTGAGTTTCTCATTCTTTGGACACAAGACCCATGAGAATGAAGGACCTTAGGCAAAATGGAAAAGGCAGACTGGCCCAAAGCCCAGAAGTGTCCCCAGCCATCAAATTCTTTCACAGTGGCCCCACGGGCCGCTTCTAGAGGGAGCACTGAGGGCAGAGGGAGGGCAATCCAAGCTCCAACAGGCTTCAGTGGATGGGGCTGAGAGGAGAGACCGATAAACCGCACGACTTCGCCCTCTGGCGCTGTCTCCAGGGCAACACTTAGGGATTGTAAGGCCTCTGGAAGGTGATAAGGGTGGACATCCATGGAAAGGGCATCCAAGAGGCCAGTCCCCTGGGCCCTTGTCTGTATGATCATAATTGATTTTTTCAAAAACAAAAATCAAGATCACAAAACTATTACTCAATGTGGTTTTCCTTCAGTTTACAAAGACAATACAGCTTCATTAGAGATCAAACAGTACAAAAAAAAAAAAAAGAGGAGAAAAGACCCTCCCCTTAATTTCCCTCCTCCCAGAGATAACTACCACTGAAATGTTAGAAACTATTTGAGACCACCATGCCAAAATATAAAGATACACACATATTTAATTGTAAATAAAAGGTATAATATAAGTGTGCAATTTTATATTCTGCCTTTTGAAGTCAATAGTATGTCACAGACACCTTTACTCACCAATAAGTATAGTACATTCTTCTTGGAAATACATCATATTCTGTAATTTGAAGGTACCATATTATTTAACCAATCCCTTAGTACTAGACACTTAGTATATTTCTGTCAAATTAAAAACACATACAGACTTAGTAACAGGTGGCTTAGTAAGGATTACTATAAGGAGGTGAGGGGCTTTGCAATTAGGGAGAGCAATTATTGTGATACAGAGAATGTTGTGACCAAAGATCTGCAAGTGTCTCAAAAGTTAGACAAAACGGGTCTTTCTTTTACATAGTGGAATAAACAAGGTGAGAAAAAATGTAGGGAAATGGGGTAAAAGAGTGGTGTGCTGGAAAGTAGACCAGAGAGTGTTTTATTCTGAGGTCAGTATATTATGACGGAGGGACCTGTGAGAGTTAATTTTATATATCGCTTTGACTGGAAGTTTGGATCTGTAAGTTGCAATTTTATCCCAGATATTTTGGTCAAACATTATTCTGGATGTTTCTGTAAGGGTGTTTTAGATAAGATTAATAATTAAATCAATAGACTGAGTAAACCACTGAGTAAAGCAGATTGCACTCTGTAATGTGGGTGAGCCTCATCTAATCAGCTGAAGGCCCGAGTAAAACAAAAAGGCTGACACCCCTCCACAGTCTGGGTCTCCTCGGTAAGAGAAAATCCTTTCAGCAGTTGCATTCACCTTCCTCCTCCTCCTCCTTCAAGATTTATTTATTTATTTGACACAGAGACACAGAGAGAGGAAGTATGCATGGCAGGAGGGCAGAGGAAGAGGGAGAGAGAATCCCAAGCAGACTGACAGGCAGCCTGACACCAGGCCTGCTCTTACAACTGAGATCACAACCTGAGCTAAAACCAAGAGCTGGATGCTTAACCAGCTGTACCACTCAAGCACCCCATGCCTGATAATCTTCAGTTTGGTACATGGGCTTTATCCTGCTTTGTGATTTGAACTGAAACATCAGCTCTTCCTGGGTCTCTAGCTTGCCAACTCACCCTCGAGATCTTGAAGCTTGCCAGCCTCTACAATCTTATGAGCCAATTCACTGTACTGGACAAGTGCACACAATATGTGCATGAAAGCACAAGCGTACACACACACACACACACACACACACACACACTAACACACACACACTCTTGCTGTTTCTCTGGAGAGCCCTGACTGGAGCAGGACTCTTAAGGAGAACTATATCCTGGCCCAGGGTGAGGATGGGGCAAAGTTCAGGGCCCTGGCAGAAGAACAGAATTGTAACCAATGTTTGGTTAACAAGCATTTTGTTCCAACTGATCAGTGAGGCCAGGCAGGTCAGCTAATCATTCATAAGACAGAGAATGGGAGTTTAGAGGGTCTGTGTCTGGTCTTGACCTAAGTAAAACAAGGGAGGCATCAAGAAATTTTATCAAAGTCAAATGGTTAAGAGTAATTCTTTGCTGTAGGCCATCTCCTGGAGCACACAGCATGGTGGGATTTATTAATTTTCATGGTTTTCTAGGAGCACAGGACTTAAGGAAAATCCAACACTGTCATTTAATTATTCTTATTATAAACAATACTGTAAAGAACATCATTGAACATGCATGCTTGCCACAAGGCATCATGGCCTTTTTGAGGAACTTAGGAATGGCACTTCTGTTACCCTTCACCTAAGAGGAGAAGCCATATATAAACAGGTGCCTGATCTCCTCCAGCAATCCTCGAGGAACTAGGAAAACAAGGCAAAGTATGAATGGTTTCCTCTAGCCTGAAAAATCGAATCCGAAACAACCTGAATCCTTCCTTTAATGGATGCTCTCCCAGTTTCCTTGCTCAGTGTGATAGACTAGACCTAGCCCAAATGTTGGATTCAGGCATGCTCAGGTTCAAATCCACACCAACATTTACCAGCCCTAAACCTTTGGGTTATGTAACTGCTCTATTTCTCCTTGTCTAAGATGGGAAGAATAGTACATGAAAGGAATGCTAGAAAATGAATGACATGATGGACATGAGAGCCCAGCACACCGTATGCCCGTTAATTGATTTTCCATATTTTACTTTCCTCTCCCCACACCCCCCCCACAGAGGACCTTAAATAGAGGACATCATGAAACTAGGGAAGGGGACCATTTTATACTAAGTGCCAACTATGATCCACGCAAGGTATGACACCCTCCTTTACAGCTCTTATCTCACTGAATCTCATTAATCCTGTGAGGGAAGGGTGGCCATCCCCATCCTGAACACAAGACAGACCTGTAACTTGTCTGAATCCCACCTTCCAGGAAACATCGGGAATGGACATAAGATAATAGCTGCTTTGGTTAGAGAGCCCATTTCTTCTGTCAGCCAAACGAGGAAAAACACTGGCCTCCCAAGGCCCAGGCTGTAAGAGTTCTTAGTTCTACCCATTCCTTCCGGGAAAACTACCCTCTCCTAAACGCGGCACTTGCAAATTCCCTCGCTAAGGTTCTGCTTGGTAACCTCCAGCCTCCCTCTGCAACGCAAGACTGGTACTGCTTTCCCCTGGGGCCTAGAATCAGTGACCCAGGCCACCGACCAGCTGACTATCCAGCAGATGCGCCAGGATCCCACTGTCTTCCCTGTCCCTTGCGGTTCCTCTTGGGAACAATGCGGGCACATGCAAAAAGGCCGGGAGAAACAAGCTCCATCAGGCCTAAATAATTCACAAAATGAATGCAGAACCCAGCTAGCTCCCACAGTGCAGATAACATCCTGCAAAGTGAAGCCTCTGGGTTTTCACAATTCTTACCCCGAAGTGAGTAGGAAGGGAACAGATGAAGACAGAACCATTACTGACTGAGTCCCTGGGCGGGCAGCTATTGTCATCTCCATGTCTCAGCAGAGGGAACCGAAGCGCGGAGACTTGCTAAGCACTGAGGTTGGGAACTGATCCCAGCTGCCTGACTCCAAATCCTACTCTAGGGCATCGCCCTTCCTATTTCTTAACTTAAACCTTTGGTCAAAACCAAATAAAACCTCAAGGGCTTAAAAAAGAAAAGGAAGAATGAAAAAAAGGCATGAGCACTCTTGTTGCTAACTCTCCAGTTCTTATCCCCTGTCCAGTTCCCTTGGTTCTCACCTGCTGCATTAGGCCAGCTTATCAAAGTGGGTTCCCCAACAGGCAAGCTTCTGGGAGCTTGTCGGGAAAGCACAGGGCAGGCTAGACCCACGGAGGCAGTTTTGATGAGAACCCCTGTACTATCACTGGGACCCCATCCCCGACTTCTGGTCAATGGTTATGAAGGGAAACTCTAGAATCTTTATTTTTAAAAACTCCCTGGTGATCCTGATGCCCAAGGAAATGGAAGCACAGACTCCTACCAAATGATTATAATTAGCCCATTTAAGGGCGTTCTGTGCTCAATGTACCAACTTTATAACTGCCCCTGAGGTGAAAGTGATGGCTTCTTTTCTAACCAGCTGAATGACCCCGGGCATGTTCTCCTCCTTTGTAAAACAGAGTTCATAAACACATACTGCAGAGTGTGAAAATGAAAAGGGTAACATAAAATCCTTATTATCGTGTCTGGTATGCAATAGACGGTAAATCAAATGGGGGCGATTTTTATTAATCACCTGGAAGAAGGAAGCAAAAATAACCCACGGAAAAAACAAAATAAAACAAAACAAAACCTCCATTATAACCTATATTATAACAAACAGAATGGACTGGCTGCACAGGAGAGAGACCTTTGGCATCTGCGAACCTTTCTAGTTCGCTTGGGTCCTGCCAGGCATGCAACTCTCTCTCGCAGGGAAACGCGACATCCTCTAATTATGCTGCCGCTGCCTTGCACAAATCAGATGCAGAAATGAACCTGGAAGGATGTGGAAGGGAAAACGCGGTGCAGTGTGAGAGCATTCAGATCACACTGTGAAGACAGAAACAGCAGTGCCGACAGAGCTGGAGGTATGAACAGGAAACCCACACTTCTGGGAGGGCTGAGCCATCTGACACACGGGACAAAGGTGCACAGCAAGGGGATTGCTGTCTGGCTTTCCCAAGACTGAGCTGCACAGCAACTGCAAGCCACAGGAGGAGAAAGGTGCAGAAAGGGCACTGGTGATGCGCAGACAGGCAGACTGTGGCAACAGAGGATGGCTGAAATCAGCATTCGGACTCAAATCCAGATGAGGTAGATTGCATTCTACTCTGTCTCCATTTTAAAACAACTACTCCCCCAAGGCATGAAAGTAACAAACTTTTCCTCTTCCTCTTGAAATCTGCAAATCTATCTTCCCAGGATGATCATGTGCTTTTTTTTTGGGAGGGGGGGTTCACCGTCTGCTCTGGCTGAGCTTTCTCCATGGAATACCTTTCCTGCCTCTTCACATGCCTAACCTCTATTCACTCCTCAGAAAGCAACTCAGCGGTCACCTTCTCCAGGAAGGCCACCCTGAGTCCCTGCCCCTTCCACATCTGAACTGAGCTAGATCCCTTCTCAGGACAGCTGCCACACCTAGCACATAAATCATATAAACGAGTTCAAAAAGCTGCTGTTATTTGAAAGCTGATCTCAGTGCAAGTTAAGTTCGGGAAATGCCAAGCTGCACTGAGACAGGTTTCTATACTGCAACGATTCTCAGACACTTTAATATGCTGGTGTGCGCTGAGAATCTCTAAGGAGATATGAAATATGAAGCCCCAATATGATTTGATCACAGGAAATTTTTTTTTCCCCTGAAAACCATCTGTAGTTCCAGGGTGCACATGATAGGCTATCCTGCTATCTTTTACTGACACCGTCTGCTTTCGTGCTTCCCAGACTGTAACTTCCTTGGGGGCCACAGTATCTGTTCAACAGAGCGCTTCTGGTATCTCCATAAGCACCTGCTATCAGTAGACACTTGCTGAAAGCCAACTGCATGTTACCAAGCTAACATCACATTTCCCTCTTCAAAACTCTACAGTGGCTTTCTCTTATTACCCCTTCGGGTAATTCTCCAAGGGTCACGGGGCTCTACATTTTCAAAATCTCTTACCCCATCTCTTGCCATTCCCCTTTTGGACTGCATTCTACTAAACTGGCCTTTTTTACTTCCTCAAACATTCCTACCTTCTCTTTCCCCCTGGGACTTTGCACATGCTGTTGTTTTGTTGTTTGCCAAGAACATTGCTGCCCCCATGGTCACATTGCTGAAACCATCTCCATGATGAGGCTTCAACCCAAACGTCTTCCCTACATTTCAGCCAGCATCTTATTTCCATCATAATACACATCTATAGTGGCCTACTGACATATGTTCAAGATCATGTTTCCATGATGTTCCCTTGTGTGTTCTCAGTCGGAAGTCAAGCCAGGGAGGAGCCTTGGGGCAATGGGACTGGCAATGGGGAAAGGAGAGAAGACCATTGGAGGTGATGATGAGCCGAGGTGGCCCAAAGTTCTGTAGGCCCTTAGAGGTATCAGGTATCTCTGGATAATTATGTTTCGAGGGTTTCTATGGCATTAGAGCGCACAAGCCCAGGCAGGTTTCTCTCTACCCTCGGCTTAACTGAGTGCCCCTGCTGCTACAGATGTCAGCACTGAGGGACCGAGAAAGAGGTTCAGTGAATCTTCTTGAAGGCAGGAGAGTAGGAAGCCATAACAATGTCTGGAATGGACCTACTCCCAAACTGGGCCAAGTACTGTGTTGATGCTGGAGCCATAGCAACTAATGAGGGGGACATCGCCCCTGCCCTCATGGGATGTATAAACTAGCAGGAACATTAAGCCCATAATTACAAACAATCCATGAAAATTTCCAATTTAATGAGCATTATAAAAGGAAGTGCAAAAGACCTGTGGTTTGCACAAACATGATACTCAACTCAACTGTACACAGGATTCAGGAAGCAAATGTATTTCCCTCATTCCTTGCTTTTTCTAGAGTGTTTCAGGCCTTCTCTCCTTGACCCACCTATGGGCTTCTTCCAGGCAGAGCTCCCACTAACACATCTGTGTACCTGGCACAGTGTCAAGCTCAGTGTGCATGGCCCACAGGCCTGCTGAGGGACTGTCTTATTGGTGAAGAGTTTGAGGCATGGTGAGTTAAATGATACGATCATTTAACTCATAATCACTGACAAAGTCAAATCTAGGGGATAATTCTCTTATATGCAGAAAAGCTGGAGTCTGAGTACAGCTTTTTTTTCTTTTTTTTTTTTTTTAAGATTTTTATTTACTTGAGAGAGAGAGAGAGCAGAAGCAGGGGTGAAGAGCAGAGAGAGAGGGAGAAGTAGACTCCCCACTGAACATGGAGCCTGATGCAGGGCTCCATCCCAGGAAGGCAGATCCTTAACGGACTGAGCCACCCAGGTGCCCTGCTTGTTTTTTAAATATTGTCAAGTCATTCTCCCACACTGATTTCAGAGAAAGTTCCAGAGCTGACTAACTGGCTTCAGCTTGGCTTGGGTGCATGCCCTTAGGCAAATTATTTAACCTCTCTATGCCTCTGCTTCGACATCTGTAAAATGGGGATAATAGTCTCTTAGAAGACCGTTGAGTCAGTTATGAGAGTTATTAGAAATAAAGCTCTCACAACAGTTCCTGGCATATAGAAGATACTCAATAATGGTAGCTAAACTGATTACATTAATGCACTTGCTCTTTTCCCCAAACCTGATGAGTCACTGTTTTTATTAGTTATGATTAAGTGCTGCTATAAATCCACAAAATAGTAACATAAGAAAAAAACAAATTTCTCTCTCTGTCCAGAGATGGCAAATCCAAGGTTGGTATGGTAGCCTGATCACAGCTCACTGTTCAGCCTGCCTAGAGAATGGCCTTTGTCTTCCTTACCTAAAATGGCTGCAAGAACTCCAGCCACCCTCCCTGATTCAGGCTTGCAGGAAGAGAAAACACATCTGCACTCTCCCTACCCACTCCTTAAAGGGACCTCTTAGGAATGCCATGGATCATTTCCACTTATATCTCATTGGCCAAAACTCAGAAGAACCTGTGTAGCTGCAAAGGAGGCTGGGGAATGCAGTCTTTAAAAGCCCTATGTAGGGGCACCTCGGTGGCTTAGTGGGTTAAAGCCTCTGCCTTCGGCTCAGGTCATGATCCCAGGGTCCTGCGATGGAGCCCTGCATCTGGATCTCTGCTCAGCGGGGAGCCTGCTTCCCTTCCTCTCTCTCTGCCTGCCTCTCTGCCTACTTGTGATCTCTGTCTGTCAAATAAATAAATAAAATCTTAAAAAAAAAAAACCTATTAAAAGCCCTATGTATAGTTAAAAGTCCGAGTCTTGTTAATAAAAAGGATAACAGGGATGCCTGGGTGGCTCAGTTGGTTAAGCGGCTGCCTTTGGCTCAGTTCATGGTCCCAGGGTCCCGGGATCGAACCCAGCATTGGGCTCCCTGCTTAGTGGAGAGCCTGTTTCTCCCTCTCCCTGCTGCTCTGCCTACTTGTGCGCTCTCTCTATCTCTCTGTCAAACAAATAAAATCTTTAAAAAAATAAAAAATAAATAAAAAGGATAACAGTATGAAGATTAAGTGGGCCTTTAGCACTTTCTGTACTGCTGGTCATATAGCACTAGCTAGTGATGAAACTGGAAAGTTCATTCCAGTCCCGTTCCATTTTACCAACGTTTTGGGGTTCATAACAAATCAGAAGACATTTTCTGAGCACACTTTCTCAAGATCTATAATGCTATCTCTACTTTAATTATTTTGAAAGCACATCCTCCTTGAGGGAAATGTAACTATATGGGTCTGATTCACTCTAAATTATTGAAAAATTGATTTTCTAAAAAGGTGTTTGCTGGCCAAGACTTTCTGAACCATCCTAATGAGCTTAAAAAATAAAACCACAAACTCTTTCTTCTGAATAGCAGAATGTTTTCACCAATAAAAAGAGAAAAACTGAAACCCCAAATTATGTGATTACGTATTCCTCAGTGATAGATAACCTACCTTTTATAAATTTTGACTTTCCAAAAAAACCCTCATGTTCTCATCACTATCACGATGACTTTTATGTTAAAATGCTTATTATTTACTTCATATTAATTATGGATTACCAATAATTTGAGTGCTTTTATTGGCTAATCTTTTACAATAATGGGCAAGATAGTGACTCTTCATGGAAGCATTACTTACTGATGTATTTTTCCAATCACATGGATATAGAATGAAGCTCATAAAAAAGTCAAATCTATGATTGAACATCCCTTTCAAATAAACATTACAGTCCTAAACAAATGCACTTCTATTCCCTGGCAAGCTCACCAGACATCTCTCGGATCACAGAAACAGGACATAAGAAGCTATTCCTTTAAGGGCAATAGGAAGAAAGATGCCAGAGCAGGAGGACTGCACTCCTCTGGAGTGCAGGAAAAAAGGGCCAGAATAGAGAGGATACAAGACCGAGTGCATTAGAAATATCGGGTCTGGCCCCGTTCGCTGAGATGACTCAGAAAACCAGTAAGCCAAATGATTCAGCAGCATCCCTATGAAAAATGCATGGAAATGACTGGAGGTTTAATTGACTGGTAAAAAGCATGCGCTTCTGAAGTCACACAGCCCTGGCTTTGAATCCCTGCTCCTCCATCGGATAAGTAGGAGATTTGGGGCCAGTTAATCTAACCTCTGTGAGCCTCGATTTCCTTATCTGTGAAGGAAAATAATAATCATAATAATACCTGCACCTCCTGGGTTTGCTGGGAAGCTCAGCTGGGAATTCACATATAATGGCTTGGCAGGGGTCCCTGGCACATAATATACAATCAACAAATGATCACCGTGATCAGTACATGACTTCCTTCTTTCTCTTTTCAGATTAGATATCCTCCCTTTGAGAGCCCTCTATCCTTCATCTTCTATTCCTTAAAAAAAAAAAGGGAAACAGCTGGAGGTGCAGGTGGCGGTGGGGAGGAATATCTGAGTTCATCTCCCTAGAACCTTCTAATTTCATTGAGGTGAAGAATCAGAGTAAGGAAATGGCTTTAGACAGGGTTTCTGCTCTTGCTGTTGATTTAAACTGTCACTATCTGCTAAAAATGAAAATGCAAATTTTGAACAAAGCCAAGGTTTCATCTAGGACAGGAAGGCAAAGTTTGGGTTGGCAAAAATTAGATGAAAATGCCACTCACTGAGCTGGCACAACAGAAATATCTCAAAAAGCAAAGAACAAAAGTCACACTGGATACAGAAAAATGGGCAATTTACCACTTAAGGCTACAGCAGCAAATAAGCCTCTTTAGGTGAAGTATAGTTATAACTACTAATTCCAGAGGGGGATATTTTATTCTTTATAGGCCCATGCATTTCCTTTTCAATAATAACAAAAAATACTCTGTTTCTTCATAGTCTGTTTTTCAGTAATAATAATAAATTAATAGTCTGTTTTCTCCACAGTCTCTATACATATCACATGCAGGGACCTAGGTCTTCTTAATCACGCTGTCTCTCTCGCATCTAAAACGATGCCTGGCACTTGGAATGCTCCATAAATATCTGTTAAACAAATGAGTAAATGAATATATGAAGAAATGATTTTCCACAGCATTTTCCTCCATTCAAGCTAACAGTTTTCCTGGAGAACCACTAAACTTGGCCAAAGCAGCATAGTGTTTCTGATCACCAACCAATACAGGACTAAAGAAGCTAGCCAGGCTGCTGACCTTCCAGTATGTAACAGCTGGAAGAAATCTGAGACACCATCTACTCCAATGGTCTCAAAGTATGGCTGGAACCATCACCTGGGAACTTGTTGCAAATGCCAGGGCTCTAGTCCCACTCCGCATCTTCTCTATTGAAACTCTCAGTGGGACCCACAGATCAGCATCTCAAGAAGCTCTCCAGGTGTTCTGACACATGGTCCAGTCTGAGAGGAACTGATACAGTTCAGGGCCCTCAGTTCACAACAGAGTAATGGAAGCCTAGAAGGGAAAATCAGTTTTTCCAACTTCTGTAATAACTGGACAAAGAAAAGGTGACAAATTTACCACTTCTTGGCTTTGTGCCATTATTTTGCCTCTCTGAACTTCAGTTTCCTCACCGTAAAATGGGACTACTAGTTACTCACGGAGGTAATAGTTATTAAATTACACTATATATAAAGGACATAGACCATAGTAGATACTCAACAAAGCTTAGTTCTCATGCCACCCTATTCCATGATGCTCTAGGGGAGACTGCTAGTGTCATAGGATTTAAGATCCATTACTAGAAAAGACAGAAAAAAGATGTTGGAAAACTCACATTCAACTAAATCACTATGGTGGAAACTGAGAGTTGGGTCCTGATTCTCTCTTCCTCCTCTGGTATAGGACATTTCAGCTGTGTACATGGCCTCCAACTAGAGAATGCATTTCCCAGGCTCTCCCACAGCTAGTTCTGACCTTGTGACTAGGTTCCGGTCAACAGGATGAGAGCAAGAGTGATATGTACAATCACTTGTTCCTGACCTTAGAGGAAAGAAACATGTTCCCCTTCTTATTTCCTTCCTGAGGACTGGAACGGTTTTCCCCTCAGTCATGTGGACCAAACCCTTTGGAAGGCTGAACACCAGTGAAAAAGCCTGTATCTATGAATCCATTCAGGTGCCCACCAGCCTTGGACCAGGAGAAATAAAATCCTTTCTTGTTTGAACCCTGGAATTTGAGATTTTATTACGGCAACAGTCTAAGTTATAAAAATCAGGAACTCTAGTCATATATATGTTTATTCAAAAACAACCATACAATTATATGGTATATACTAGATTCTTTCTTTTTGGACCCATAAGCCATTAGAATATTCTAGAAATGCCCATATTTCAATATTCAAACCAAATCTCCTAGACTATGCAGGATTGTCAAATTAAAACTCTGTTATAAGGTCCTATAACTATGTTTGTATATATGTGTATACATGTACTATGCATATATATATTATATATACATATTCTATTTTATAATATAAAGGGGAAATTATCTATATAATTATATATTATATAAAATAATATATATTATATGCAATATATATTATATATTAAATTATATATATTATATATGACATACCATATATAATATTATATATGCCAATACTATTATTAATTATATTATAATATATATATAATTTCATATACAATGAGGCAAGAAAAGTTATATATAAACTATATATCTATATATATAATTTCCCCTTTATATAATTTCCTTTTTGGGAAATTAGTCAGGATTCTTTTTTTCTTACCAGTTAAAATTCTTATATCTAAAAATTTTGTGTGTGTGTATGTGTGTGTGTGTGTGTGTATAGTCATTTTGGGAGGGGCAAGAACTTGCTCAAATATGAAAACATATGTTCAGGATTCATACAAGTGGGCTTGAGGCTGGAGTCTGCCACCAAGAAGACAAAAGACTTCACTTTAGATTTGTGTCTGGCAAGCCCACAAGAGGCTCTAACATTAGGCTGTTTTTGAAATAATTCCAGGGTGACCTAAGCCATTAAAAGAGGACTCAGCTGGTGATAAAAGGATCTTGGTAAACATGATCATCAACTTGACAAACACATTCATCTGGAGACATCTAACCCTTGGTCTGTACCCCTATAAACTGACTCTCCTGCAGAGTTTAGCATACCCAGGAGAGTCTGGCTCTTGCTTGCCACCTGGCTATCAGAGAGTCTCTGCTTTTCCCATACTTGCAGCGCTGGGCTGGGGTGGCATGGTGGAAATAAATCAGTTACCTTGGCCGGGAAGTAGTTAACAGAGAGCTGAACGAGCATTCCCGGCATCAGGAAATAGGATTTTATAAATCAGACGTTTTTCCCTATCCATTTTTACAAGACACTCTCTATGAAATATATCCAAGCACAGACATGGTCCCATGGGAATACCTCTTTCTTCTGATGCACAGAACTGCATTAAGTGAGTGATGCACCCCGTGGATGGTCTCCCTCTTCCCAAGTCAGAAACCTGTTCTATTCAGTCTCTTACTTTCGACTGTTAGTCTCTTACTTTCGACTGTTAGCATGGCAAGGACAATGTCAAAAGGCTTGCCAATGAGCTGAACTGTGGATGATTTGAGCCTCATGGAAATAGAATCTTTGGTTATCCATGCCCCAAAACTTCAGGTGGATAGCAAAACGGTTCGTAGAACCCTGAGCGAAGTGGGTATTTCCACGCCACTCTATTTGGTTGGCATTTATGTTTATTAAAAATGTACACCCTTACTCCCTTCTTGGTGCTCATGTGTCCATGGTTCTGATGAGGCACAAAAGTAATTGCAGAGAAAGAGGATGAGCATCAGGAAAAGAAAAGAATCCTGTCGAGAAAACACACAAAGGATGGATGGTGAGGAGATGGGATGTGGGTTTGAGCCCCAGGTCTGGCAGACTGATTCAGAGATCATCCTTAATTATTTCACCTCCCTGACCTTCAGTTACCTTCCTTGTAAAACAAAGTACATGTGCGCTATGTTCCTTTCCAAATACTAACACTCCGAAATTATTTTTTTTCCTTGATATAAGTTTATTTTTTATTTTATTTTTTTAATTAATTTATTTATTTTCAGAAAAACAATATTCATTATTTTTTCACCACACCCAGTGCTCCATGCAATCCATGCCCACCAGCTGGTCCCCCAACCTCCCATCCCCCCGCCACTTCAAACCCCTTAGATTGTTTTTCAGAGTCCATAGTCTCTCATGATTCACCTCCCCTTCCAATTTACCCCGACTCTCTTCTCCTCTCTAACACCCCTTGTCCTCCATGATATTTGTTATGCTCTACAAATAAGTGAAACCATATGATAATTGACTGTCTCTGCTTGACTTTTTTCACTCGGCATAATCTCTTCCAGTCCCGTCCATGTTGATATAAAAGTTGGGTATTCATCCTTTCTGATGGAGGCATAAAACTCCATAGTGTATATGGACCACGTCTTCCTTATCCATTCGTCTGTTGAAGGGCATCTTGGTTCTTTCCACAGTTTGGCAACCGTGGCCATTGCTGCAATAAACATTGTGGTACAGATGGCCCTTCTTTTCACGACATCTGTATCTTTGGGGTAAATACCCAGGAGTGCAATTGCAGGGTCATAGGGAAGTTCTATTTTTAATTTCTTGAGGAATCTCCACACTGTTCTCCAAAGAGGCTGCACCAACTTGCATTCCCACCAACAGTGGAAGAGGGTCCCCTTTCTCCACATCCTCTCCAAACATGTTGTTTCCTGTTTTGTTAATTTTGGCCATTCTAACTGGTGTAAGGTGATATCGCACTGTGGTTTTAATCTGAATCTCCCTGAGGGCTAGTGATGATGAACATTTTTTCATGTGTCTGATAGCCATTTGTATGTCTTGATTGGAGAAGTGTCTGTTCATATCTTCTGCCCATTTTTTGATATGTTTGCCCGTTTCGTGTGTGTTGAGTTTGAGGAGTTCATTATAGATCCTGGATATCAACCTTTTGTCTGTACTGTCATTTGCAAATATCTTCTCCCATTCCGTGGGTTGCCTCTTTGTTTTTTTGACTGTTTCCTTTGCTGTGCAGAAGCTTTTGATTTTGATGAAGTCCCAAAAGTTTACTTTAGCTTTTGTTTCCTTTGCCTTTGGAGACATATCTTGAAAGAAGTTGCTGTGGCTGATATCGAAGAGATTACTGCCTATGTTCTCCTCTAGGATTCTGATGGATTCCTGTCTCACGTTGAGGTCTTTTATCCATTTTGAGTTTATCTTTGTGTACGGTGTAAGAGAATGGTCAAGTTTCATTCTTCTACTTATAGCTGAAATTATTTTTTAAAAATTAAACAACTTTATATTCTAAAGGAAAACAACGGCACAATGGACCACCTCATTTCACCGTTCAGAATTCAACAGGTCCCTGATGCCTCATGCAATGGTTTCTAAACATTTTCAGTGTGCATCACAATCAAAAGTCTTCAGGATGGATTCCCAATGTATATTATTACTTATCAATTATGTGCATGGGCTAGTGGATTTATAAGGTATATGTGCATATTATGAAATGTACATAAAAATTAAAAAGAATGAAATAAAAAGTAGAGCTAAATAAAAACTCTAAATTTCTTTCCATTCTCATTGGACCATCTTGCTTGACATCACCTGGGCCATGAAATCCCATTTACAGAACATGGATACACAGATCAAGTTTAAGCAACTCCTCATGGCACAGAAAGGCCATTTTAATTTGGTCCCTGTGGGCTTCTCCAACTTCACATCTTTTTCCTGCGCCAAACTCAATGTTCCAGCAACTCCTTGCCTGCACAGACCATCACTCAGCTCAGAATCTTTACTTAGGCTCTGACTTCCAACAGCAGTAGCCTTTCCTCAGCTCTTCACCTGAAAACTACCTCCTCACCTAGAGCAGAAAGACTAAGTTGCTTACTTAGCACACACCCTCCCCTTCTTTCTTAATAATGCAACTCCAGTGTTGCTGGGGACTGCAGTGCAACCAGGGAAAAACTTCTCTTTCCCAGCTTCCCTCACGGACGGTGGCATTCATGTGATATACCTCTGGCTTCACAATGAGATACACACAGAAGTGACTGGATGACAGGTCTGAGGGGACATCCCGAAATGGAAGCAGCCTCATTGAGCCCCCCCCACACACACACTTCTGCCCTTTGTTCTTGTCCTTTTTCCCCCTACAACATGGAGGCAAGACAATAAGACCAGAAAAGCCTGCCATGTGGTGAGGGGGTTAGGTGCAGAGAATTAAAAGAAAGGCAGTGAACTGGGGGACAGAGATCAGAGGGGAGAATGGTGCCAGAAGGGGAGGCCATGGTGCAGGGGTGGGGGGCTTTCTGTTTTGTGCACTGGGAGAAATTGGGAAGGTTGATACTAGGGAGTCACGGGATTAGATTTTTATTATGAAAAGCACATGTTGGTGGCCATGTGCAAAATGGGAAGAACGCAAGTTTCTATTCAGTGAGACGTTTAAAAGCCTGTGGCACCGTCAAGGTGGGAGGTTCCAGGAACCCAAACATAGAGCATTTAATATGCAGAGACTGTGTGGACGACATGCGAAGCACAAAATGGCCAACATGTGGCCATTCCGATTCCGGTGGTCAGGGCAGAAGCTGGACGGGTGGTATTACTATTCACTACAATGAACAACACAGCAACTGAACAGCCCCTGTCCGTGCTTTGCAACCCGCAGGCTGTGCATAGCAGGGAACAATCACACAACAGGGCAGATTAATGATAAACTCATGACCGCTCCCCAGCAAGGCTCTCAGTATCACTCAACAACCCTCCAAGGTTTCTCTAGTCCTCTTGCTCCTCACCCCCCATTCTCTCTCTCAAACCCTTTCCACGCTTCTCAGACTTCTGACTCCCCAACTTCTTCACCACACTCTCAGATGATCATCTCACCTGCTTCACAGAGAAAACAGAGGCCACCCATAGAGAGCTCCTTCCACTTCCACTTCAAGCATAACCTCCCCTTCCAGGTCTGCCCTCATAGCCTTTTCCATAGTGCAACAGGATGACTACATCCCCACTTCTTTCTAGAAGCCATTCCTCTTGTTTCCTCTGGAAACTCAGCATACTCTATCGTCTCTCTAGTATTGTGTCAATCTATCGCTCTACTACCCGAACATTTCCACCAGCTATTAGAGCTGCCCAAGCAAATCTCTCTCATCTTCAACCAACTGACCAGGAACAGG
This sequence comes from Mustela lutreola, assembly GCF_030435805.1. Taxonomy (NCBI): domain Eukaryota; kingdom Metazoa; phylum Chordata; class Mammalia; order Carnivora; family Mustelidae; genus Mustela; species Mustela lutreola. The sequence continues at coordinate 48,004,593 of NC_081299.1, read as the reverse complement.
AAACTCCAACCACTTTCAGGCATTCTTTCTCCTCTAGCCACTGCCTCCATTTCCCTTTCTTTCCCTCCCAACCAAATTTCTTACAGAGATGTCTAAACTTGGCTGTTTTCTCAGCTAGTACTCTCAGTCCGGCACCCAACTGTCTTGGCTTGAATCCACACTAGCCAGCTGTGTGACTCTGGGTGATTAACTTCATTACGCCTCAATTCTCCTCTTCTGCAAAAGAGGGGAAAGAGATAACATTCCCTCATAACATTGTTGTTGCTACATGTTAATCCATATTAAGCACCTGGCACCAGGTCTGGCATCTAATAAATGCCTGGTAAATGTCTGCTGTAGTTTTTATTAAATTACCATTTGCTCCCAACCCTTATCTTCTACCCCACTGTCACAATATTATAATAAAGTGGGTGGCTTTCCCTGAGGTCTCTAAGTCACTTTATCAAATGGACAGTTTTCAGTCCTCATTTTCTTATCTCCCATTACTCCTTGGCATCCCAGCAGGCACCTGGCCTTTAAGTGCTGAGATTCCCTTTTCCCGGATCCTGTCTGCTAGACTCTTTCTACATGTACCCACAGCTCTAATACCATCAACACCAATGAGTTCCAAACCTCTATTTCCAGCCTCATGGCTCCAACTTCTTACTGCTTTCTCCAGGTCTTTGTTTGGATATCTTGGAAGCATGAACTCATGGCCTTCACCTTCTTTTACTTGTTTTCACTCTTCTCTGAACCATCTGTCTCTGAATGTATTCTCTAACACTTACTCATTCGTACATTTATCAATATCTATGGAGCACCTGCTACATTCCAGACTTTCCTCTATGTGCTATCTTGTCTTAGTAAATATTTGAGGGAGCTTGTAACTAGTACATAAAGATGAAATAAGGTCAGTGGGATTAAAGGCTAAATAAAACCACAGATGGGAACAAAATTAATTGAGGCAGGGTTAAACATATACACCAATGGCTTAAAAACCCACTACAGAGGAGTCTCAAATTTGCCTTAAATCTTCAAGCAGCCAAAGGGATGAGGATATCTTGTCAGTTACTTAATATAATGCCCATGAGAGACAGAGAAAATAAAGAAACTATTCAGAAAACCTAGGATAAACCAAAAATAATTTAGGTACTCAGACTGGACCAGATTTTTCCCATGAGACCTACCTTATGAGGTATCTGTGTGAAGTCATCCTAACTACCGGATACTACTCAGATATTACTCAATGTGGCAGGTAAGTGAACTTAGACCCTCAGGGGTTAAATAACTTGCTTGATACTAGTCACACAGGTGATAAATGGCAGCACCAGGATTCAAACTCATATCTATATGGCTCCAAAACCCATTTTCTTGCCACTACCCCAAAGTGCATTTCAAAAATAAATATCCCCACCCAGCAGCACCAAGATCTCTACATACAAGGTTCATAATAGGACAACACATGACACTGCAGAAACTCTGTATCTCAAAGATCCCCTGGCAGCTTCTGTACTTTCAATTTAAAGATAGATGCATGGTCCTTAGTAGAAAAGAATGGGGGGAGGGAAGTAGAACATGAAGTATTAATAAACATCATAAGATCATTACCTGGTCCCTTAAGTAGCCTCTGAAGTAAGAGCAATGGGGAAAAAAAATTGCAAGAGGCTATTTTCCCCTCCTAATAGATTGTACATTTCAACAGCTAAAAGGATATGAAAATTTAACGGAATTTTTAATGTCTTTCTAGGTTTTATGATACCACAAAGAGATCATCTTTGTTCTCCTTGCCATGAGAACAGATGGGTGATAGGGGCGTTGGGGCCGTGACTCACCACCTCCTCATGCCCACAGAGGCTATACATGCAGCAGGCCAACTTCTGGGATCAATAGGGTTCACAACAACGCAGTATCTGCCAGCAAACCTTGAAGGGGCCATTAGTCAACCAGTGACCTGCCAACCTGACCACAGCAGCCTTCTGATGTGGATTCTCAGAAAGGTTAGCGCATGCTGGGAAACGGAAAAGGTCATGGGTACCTCACAATCAAAATCCACAGGACTGGGGTGAAGGGCATCACAGACGAGCTAGGAAGTCAGGTATAAGGGCTACCCTGAAAACCAAGGTCACTACCTACCGGCTACATGCCCAAGAGAAGCTTAGTAGAAGAGGCAGCAACTAGGACAGGCCACACACAGCAGACCAGAGCAGCCACTGGAAATGGCTGCCTTCCAAGAACACTGAACTAAATGACCTCTCAAGGACGGCAATGATGGCAAGAGGTCAGATGTCCAACTGGGGTCTGGATGCAAGTCTCAAGTTAGTAACTTTCAGAAAAGGGGAAAAATCCAAAACTGACTTGGAATTTTTTTTTTTTTTAAAGATTGTGTTTATTTGACACAGAGAGAATGAGTACAAGTAGGCAGAGAGGCAGGCAGAGGGAGAGGGAGAAGCAGGATCCCCCCGAGCAGGGAGCCCGATGTGGGGACCAATCCCAGGACCCCGGGATCATGACCTGAGCCAAATGCAGACGCTTAACGACTGAGCCACCCAGGCGTCCGCTGACTTGGGAATTTTAATGTGAGTGAAGCACGTGGCTTTGCAAGTGTCAATCTCTCTACTCACTCTCCGCCTGGCATTTCAGAGAAGCCAAGAGAACTCTCATCCTCCGAAAGCCCTATCCTCAGGCCTCTTTTCTCTGTACCAGTTCAGAGCGAAGGAAGAAGGAACCTCTGAGATGGGCTAGCATCTTTTGTTATCTTCTTGAGTCAGCAAAGAGGAGGGGCTTTGGTGTCTCACGGATCTGAGTTAGGATCTAACTCCATGACTAATTCATGTGTTTGACTTTGGGCAGATTTCATCAGGTTAGACAACCTTAGACTGGTCAGCGGTTTTGTTTTCCACATTCACTAGATCTAAATGATCTTCTTTATCTGGGTCATTCTCCTGTGGATACACTATTTTTTTTTTTTAATTTTTTTCTGTCCGTTGGCCCTTATAGATGTGAGACCTGGAATGGGACACAGAATTTCAGATATAATCTGACCAGAACTGAGGCTCTTGTTGACCTCGACCTGAACGTTGCAGCTCTATTAACACAGCCTAGCCTCAGGAGGCTCTGCAGCCTTGTGGTTAGAGATGGAGGCTCTAGAGAAGATGTATCTCTGGCTCCGTTACTTACTGTGTGACCTGAGCAATTTACTTAACCTCTCTGTGCCTCAGTTTCCTCATCAGTAAAGTATAATAGTATCTACCTAGACTGGCTAAGAGGATTAATAAGTTAATAGTTACAAAGCATATAGAAGTGACTGGTACACAATTAAGTTTTCAGCTAATACTTATTGGTTCATTGCTCCTTGACAATCAGGCATTCTCTAAGAAATCAAGGCTACTACTGAGATTACGTATAAATTTTTGTTTCATTTTGTTTTTAATTGAGGTATAACTGACATATAACATTATATTAGTTTCAAGGGTATAACATAATGCTTTGATATCTGTATATATTGTGAAATGATCACATTAAGTCTAGTAAACATCTGTCACCTTACTACAAATTTTTTTGTGATAAAGACTTTAAAGGTCTACTCTCATAGCAGCTTTCAAATATGCAATACAGTACTACTAACTACAGTTACCACGCTGCACATACATCCCTAGGACTCACCTGTACTAACTGGAAGTTTGTACCTTATGACCTCTTTCACCCATGTCACTGGTCCACCAACCCAGCCTCTGGTAACCACCATCTGTTCTCTTGTATCTATGAGCTGCTTTTTTTTTTCTTTTTAAGATTCCACATGTAACTGAGATCATATGGTACTAGTCTTTTTCTGACTTATTTCACTGTGTGTAATGGCGTCAAGATCCACCCATGCTGTCTCGCATGGCAAGACTCCATTCCCTTTGTACCTGAATAATATCCCACTGCACGCACACACACACACACACACACACACACACACACACACCCCTTCTTGATCCATTCATCCACTGATGGACATTATGTTTGCTTCTATGTCTTGGTTATTGTAAATAATGCCACAGTGAACATGGGAGGGCATGTGTCTTTTTGAATTAGTGGTTTTGTTTTCTTTAGATAAACACCCAGAAGCAGAACTGCTGGACCAGTTGGTAATTCTACTTTTAGCTTGCTGAGAGACCTCCACCGTTTTCCACAGTAGCTGTGCCAGCTTGCACTCTCAGCAACAGTGCACGAGGGGTCCTCTTTCTCTACATCCTCACCAGCACTTGTTATTTCCTGTCTTTTGGATAACAGGCAATCTAACAGATGTAAGGTGGTATCTCATAGTGGCTTTTTATTTTTCATAGGGGATTTGATTTCATTTCCCTGAGAGCTAGTCATGCTGACCATCTTTTCATATACCTGTTGGCCATCTGTGTACCTTCTTTAGAAAAGATGTATTGTTCTTTTATTTTACTTTTTATTTATTTTATAACATATAGTTAGATCTTCTACCCATTCCTTCCATGAATTTTTTTAATGAAAAGACATACCCTGATAAAAATTCACATTAATTTAACTTACTCTTCTCATCTGTTGTTCTTTAAAAACAATTTTTTTTGAGGGGCAACTGGGTGGCTCAGTCGCTTAAGTGCCTATTTTGGGGTCAGGTCATGATCTTGGGGTCCTGGGATGGAGTCCCATGTCAGATGCCCCTGTTCAGCGGGGGGGTCTGCTTCTCTCCCCACCCCAGCATGCGCTTGTTGTGTGTGTGTCTCTCTCTCAAATAAAATTTTTAAAACTTTTTTGAATTATGGTATTTAATGTATTAATTATGGTTCCCTACTTTGTATCATTTACATATTTATTCAGCAAGTCCTCTATGTGTTCACTCAAGTTGCTAAATGAAAACATTATCAAGGGCAAGTTAAAAGGCAACGAATGTCATGTGTCTTGCCACCAGGGGCTCACAGAGACTTGAGATGAAGTCCTTTACCCATAGTCTTTGAGGTAGTTTCTCAGCCCTTTGGGAATCTATTCTGAATGTATCACTCATTCCAAGGTCCTCTTTTTTAACTAGGAGAAAACTGCTGGAAATTCCTCAAAAATGTGTAACACACCAGATACGTTTCATCTATGCCATTTTATCAGTAGTTCTCCAACTCAAACTCGTTTATTTATTCAGTATATTTAGTGGACAGCTAGTCTGTCAATCAACACATAAATACATACAAGAATAAGGTAGTGACAAGTACTGAGAAGAAATACAAGAGAACAACAATACTGCCGGGGCAGGGACGGGAGTGGTAGCTCACAGGGTGAGGAGGCTCTTCTCTAATGCATTTAACCCAAGATACAAACAAAAAGAAAGAGATAACCCTGCCACTATTTTGAGAAAAGCCAAGGCCAACAGAGGGCCATGTTAATGCAAAGGCTACGCGCACCAGGAATTTGGGGAAACAGAACATCACTGTGGTTAGACAGTAAGTATGTGGACGCATGGCAAGAAATAAAAGAAAGGGGGTATAAGGAGAGAGCTGTCACACAGGACTTTGAAGAGCATATCAAGGAATTTTTATTTATTTACTTTTTTGAATTGTAATAGAAAGCCACTGGAAGAATGTGGCCATGAGAGTAGCATCATCTGACTTACACTATTAAAAGAATAATCTAACTGTGGCAGCAAAAGGATTATCAGAAGGAAGAACATAATCAAGGAAACCAATTAAGAGGCTGGTACACAAATTCTGCAAGAGATGAGAGAACTTTGAACTAGGAAACTCACAGTGGGAATGGGTAGGAATGGCCTAATTCAGGGTTCATTTTGCAGCCAAGCATCCAGGACTTGCTGGTGAACAGAATGTAAGATGAAAGAAAAGTATAAAGAATAACTTCTGGGTCTGGGTCCTGACTAAGTGGGAGAGCTATTGTACCTTTTATGGGAGACAGAGGAGACAAGAAGAGGAACATGCTGGGTGGTTGAGCTGTGTGGGCAAATCAAGAGTTCTGTGTTGGATCTCCATCTCCAGCAGCCAGCCAGCCAGCCAGCATTTATTCAGAGGTGATGCTGGGCAGAGGAGATAGCACAAGCAGTCTGGTTAAGGATGTAAGAGCAGATGGACAAGATGTAAGCACCAGATGCTACTGGAGTTTCGACTATGCCCAGCAATCTCAAGGAGAGTGTTCCTGCGAAAGCAATTTCAAGAAAAGACAACATCTGAGGTTAGGTTAGCAGAACTCATTCATAGTGAACCTGTGTGACTTCCTCATGACATTCTCTTTTATAATTATATGCATAAAAATCACAACCAAGATACCTTGTGTCATTAACGTGAAGCACACAGGTCATTTTTAAGGACCAAACTTTTGGAAAACTGGAAGCAGTGACTTATCTAAGCAGTGATTCAACCTTGCTCTCCAGGGCTCCAAGATCACATCTGCAACTTATTTTCTTAGTTGTGAATACCCAGCTGAGCATGAATATACAACACTGACTGAGATGTCAAAATACTTCCCTAGATTTTCCATTTCCTCTCAACCACATTCAATCTGAATGAAGCCAGTTCTATGAGATCATGATTTCAGCATCGTCTTACAACCTGTTTCAAGTTTCTCAGCTCTAGACACAGTGGTCTTCCTTCACCATGCTTCCTCCTGCCACAGTCACTGCAAATGCTGTTCCCTCTAACCGAAACACTGTTCCCATCCTTCTTCTCTGAGTGAACGTGTATCAACCTCCTCTAAACATCCATTCCTCAAAAATTTCCTGTTTCCCTTACAAGGCCATATCCCATTACTACACACTCTGAAATTTCCCATGACCTATTCTTTGTGCCATTTATTTTAGTGCCGATCTTCTGACTGAATGCACTCTTTACTACACTGAAAACTTGGAGAAGGCAGGAACACTGTTGGTGTTGATTCATCATTATTCTACTAAAAGTAGCATGATGCCTAGCATTAAGTTAATGATTGAGAACAAAAAAAAAAAAAAAAAAAGAGTGTTTTCTCTCTCTTTTTTTAACAAAATCCTTAATATGATCTAATCTTTGCAAACTATTAACCAAACCTTCTTAGTTTCTCCTCCTATGGATACCAGTATCAAAAGTATTTTTAGGTTGCTCATAGAATTTGACATTAGGGGAGCCCAATATTACTTCCCTTTATTGCTACAATATTTTATATAGTATTAAATTTTCTCATATCAATTAATTTAGCTACTATCTACTGGGGTCTTACCAGAAGTCAGACACTTTACATACATCACCACTCCATCATGAAGACTATGCAAGGTAGGTATTCCCACCTGTTTAATAGATGAGATCAAGTCTCAAAAAGACTTAGTGACATCCACAAGGTCATACAGTCAATAAGTGCTGATTCTGGGATTCGATTATAGGTCTTTCTATCTCAAAAGCTTCTAACTTCTGGTTTCCCCAAATGCAAATCTGGAATAAAGACTATTTTTCAAACTGGACAGGAAATCAGTGTGAGAGTGAATGAAAAGAAATATTCTTTTAAAGTCATAAAGCATTGTAGGAATATTAATCACTGAGTTTCTTACCTCATTATCACCTATGTATCCTGTATTTTTTATTTACCTATGGATATGTGCCCTTTTGTTCATGAGAAAAAAACTAAAGATTGCCAGTTATGGTGCTGAAGAACTTAGGAAAACCTATAATTCTGGTCAACGTAAGTTCTCAAGGAGGTAAAGACTGAAATGTGATTATATTTTGAAGCAGAAGTCTGATTATTTTATTATATGCTGCTTGGAACAAAAGCTGTGTGAACCCAAGGGTACAGCTCAGGAAAAAAACAAAAAACAAAACAAAACAAAATTCCCCAAAGTCAGAAGAAGCTGGCAGTAATTTTATGGCATTATTCATAGGGTACTAACTTTGGCAGACATGACCTATTACCTAGGGAGGAATCTGAGTTCAGAAGAACGAACAGTTATTAAGATAGTAAGAAGTGACGTTTTTTGAGGACTTCGTATGTGCTAGGATCTTTACCTGCATTATTTACTTTAATCCTCCTAATACACTAATTAAAGCTCAAGAAAATCAAGTACCTCAGCCAACAATACACACGGCAGAGCATGCATGGCTTGCAGATGACAGAGTCATCTCAACTCAGCCCCGACACTGGTAACCAATTCTCAGCCATTAAAATAGGCAACAGCTAATATAGTATTTTATTATTTTAATTTACCTACATCAGTAGCTTAGGAGCTTGACTGCTATATTCCTAGATCCAACTATCCCTGGTTGCTTGGGCACAGTCCAATTTCTGCATTCGCAAGGCTGAAAAGTGGACTCTGGATTGGGTGAATTCACATATGTAAGCTCATCCCTCAGGGACATTATTCTGGTGCTTAGTCCCTTCCAAATGACAGTAACCAGATTGGTTAAATGACCAAAATTTGTTGGAAAAGGTAAGACAAGGATAGGCGACACAGAGTACTGGGCCAGCTACAGGACTCCCAGGAGACCCGGTCTCTGGTCCCAGCTCTATCACTAAAGGGCTCTAAGATCAAGGAAATTCAACCTACCTCCCTGAATCTTGGGTTTTCATCTACAAAATGAAGACGTGAGAGCAAAATCTCTATGATCCCTTTCAGCTCTGCTATTCTCTGACTGCCCAGCAGTAAGAGAAGTTGGAAGCTGATCTCACTTTTGGGGGGCTTCCAATTATCTTCCAGATGCCATACTGAAAGGAAGAGCAGTTCCATGAAACCTTATACACAGCAAGCCTTCTGAAAGCCATTACCTTACAGCACGATGTGGTCATCATTGCTCCCTTGCCCTCCTGGCTCTGCACAGCTATTCCTGGAAGGGTTAGCAACTGAAACAGTACTTCTGGGAATCTAAGAGTGGCAGTGGTGGTTGGGGAGGGCACAAATACTTTTTTCAGGCCCAAAAGGCAGGGAACAGAATGCTGAGAGAGTAAAGATGCTTGTATTTTTGGTGCCAAGATACATTTAAAAATGATAACTAACAGGTCTCTAGGCTTTGTAAACCACATGTCCTGTGCTATGTGATATCTCCTTTCGACCCCCTCCCCACCCAGCAAAGCTCTATGGTAAGGAGGCAGTTAACAGGTACTGGATGTGATTAGAGGAAAGAAACAGACCTGGTGGGCACATGCACACACACACACACACACACACACACACACACACAATCATCTTAACAGGAGCTACAAAACTTCTAAAACTACCCACAATTTTATTTACAGCATGGGCAAGAGTAATAATTAGAACTACCTCTTGGGAGGAATAGAGAAAATTTTGTTGAGTCTCCAACCAGTGGCCCCTTCTTTAAGGAAGGATAGAAGCTCCATTAGAAATGAAACCCAGTCCCTTGGGGCACCTGGGTGGCTCAGTGGGTTGAGTATTCGACTCTTGAGTTCAGCTCAGGTCATGATCTCAAAGTCATGAGATAGAGCCCCATGTAGGGGCATATGTAGTATGCAGAGTCTGCTTGGGATTCTCTGTCCCTCTGTCCCTCCTCTCACAAATAAATAAATAAATCTTAAAAAAATAAAAAGAAATTAAATCTAGTCCCCTCTCCTTTCCCACCCTAGGTCCACTATGCTCCAGCCACATCCAGAAATTCATGCACACTTAGTCTTCTGTGCCTCCATGCCTTTGCCTGGGCAGTTTCTCGTGCCTTAAAAATCATCTCCCACGTGAACTACTACTCATAATTTTTGGACATCTCATAAGAAGACTTCCTTCATACCACCTCCAGTCGTGACTTTATACTCTGCTTGCCCACAGTATTTTGAACATGGCTAGACTTACTGAAAAGCAAGAAAAACACTGAGAATATTAATTTGCCTGTTCCCTAGATACGAGATGTCCAAGGGCATGGACCATGATGAGTATAGTTTTATATCTCCCAAATTTAGTTTAGTGCCTGGCACATAGGAGGCACTCAGTAGTGTGGCTGTTTGGACGGATAAATGATTGGATGGATCACTAACATGAAGACCTCTAGGTCATTCTCCATTAGGCAGAAGTCTTATTTTAAAAGATAAAATAAGACAGTACAATATTCAGAGGATATGAACTTGCCTCAGACACTGAAAAGACCTTATTCTATCACCTGGACAGGAATGAGAAGGGTAGTAAGAAAAAGTGGGGTCAGACCAAACACCCAGGGTGAAGGGCAAAGACAGAGCCTAGTCCAGGGCACCCAAAGGGATGGCCACCCCCAGAACATGGGATCTAGTGATGTGAGAGGCCCCATAAATCCTAGAAAATGCTGGGATTACCTGTGTCCAAAGATTTCTCCAGACCCCCCAAAATATATTACAAAAAAAAAAAAGCACCAGCTTCTCATGATATCAAGGTAGAGCCAGCAGTTGAGCAAAATTCTAAACAGAAAGTCTCATATTCTAAGGAATGAATGGATAAATCCTTGCAAACATATCTAGTTCTACGGGGAAAATTCAGATCATTGGGTATTAATAGCCATGAAAGTATATAATACCCACAACTACGGATGATAGGATATCCCTGGATTCAGGCTCCCAACGCTGGCCATGATGCCTATCACTGGTAGAAACCCCTTAGGCACATTTCCACATGCCAATTTCCTTTTCTCTCCCTCACAGTGGAGCAACATTCATAATGAGCACTTTCATCTCATACTTGCATACTCTTACATATTCCATCCATGGGAAGAAGATCACTTAGCTGATCCATGAGGCTTGAAGAAAACCAACCTCCCTGGGCCATTTTAACAAGGAAAGGGTGCCACTGCTCTGACATGGAGTCAGTGCAGGCTTGGCATGGGTCTCTCTTCTTGAACTACCTAGATCCAGGCCAGCAGGCTCTTTCAGTTTGTGAAGTAAGCAGATCAAGGCCCCAAGCAAGCCCAGCCAGGTCTCATCTCTTTGTGGGAGCTCCTTGGCCTACCGATGAATGGATTAGGTAGGTGTCATGTGGGTCCCACGGTCTAGCCATGTTCCGAAAAGAGGTAGGATTTCTCTACCGTGTTCTTTAATTCAGTACTGCACTTTGCTTCAGCTGGCTCTGAGAACTGTTCTCTATTGTTCAGACTTTATTTCTCTTTTGTTCATTTATTTTTTTATTATGTACATCAGTCACCATACTATATACATCATTAGTTTTTGATGTAGTGTTCCATGATTCATTATTTGAGTGTAACACCCAGTGCTTCACACAATCCATGGCCTCCTTAACACCCATCACTGGGCTCACTCATCCCTCCCACCCCCTTCCCCTCTAAAACCCTCAGTTTGTTTCTCGGAGTCCACAGTCTCTCATGGTTCATCTCCCCCTCCAATTTCCCCTCTTCATTGTTTAGACTTCAGAGCAGACCAGTGGTGAATACTGGGGCAACAATACCTTCAACCCATACTTGTGAGGAGTCATGAGTCTTTGTCTCCAGGGTGAAGCCTACATGATAAAAATATCTCAAATGCAGCGTTAGTTAACTGCAGGGTTACCTGACTCTATGGAAAAGCGATAGTCCTAATCTTCTTAAAGTAAGTCTGCTAATTTTTTGTTTGTTTTCCATCAAGGAGTTTGAAATTATTTTCTGTCATGGAAAAGTCTCAGAGAGAAATGCTACAGGAATGAGGCTGGACCACAACTCTCACTCAGGGTTGTGTGTCCTCCACAGAGTCCTTTCTCAAGTGGCAAATATATTCATGACAAAAGTCATGTGAACACTGAAATTATGAAATGAAATCACTGCCTGTCACCTAGTAATGTCACATAATTCAAAAACAATTTATAGAGAATACGTAAGTACTTTGGACAACTGAGGCCAAAAAAGGAACTGTTTATCAAATCTGTCATTCAAACATATATTCACTCATTCACCAACTATTTCGTCAGTCTCTACTACATGCCAGATGGTAGCCAGTGGCCTATGCCTAAAAGAGTCTCCCAGAGGAAGAGAAAATAAGTTTAAAAAGGTAGCCTTCCCGCCCCGAGGGAATGGTCTTCTTTCAGGGATGCCTATCTTCACCTTTGCCTCACTTAAGTTAGGAAGTCCTTCTACCTGAGCTTGTAAGTCTGTTTTTTGCCTGATTTTCCTGACCCCACATAATGCAGGATCTGGAGGCTAGCACATTACATCCTTATACATAACAAAGCTCTTTCTGTAATGCAAATAAGCACTCTATAATTCTGCCTTGTGCACAGGAGTTTCCATGAAGTGGCCTGCCCCAATAACACAGGGAAGCACTCTGCCCAGGAAGTAAAAAAGCAACTGGGATGTGCTGAAAGACAGCCTGGATAATGGATGAGAGCAGGTGGGATGCCGCTTGTCTTCCTAAGGGTCCTTTCTCCCCACAGATCTCTTCCTTCCTGTTGCTTTTGAGAGCTATGTAGGATTAGATGGGTGACCAGCAGATGATTCACGTGGAACTGAAGGTCAACATTTATTGGCACAGATCGTTTTATTGGACCATGGGTAGATGATTCCCTGCAAGACACTGGGTTGGAGTGTTTCCCATCAACTCTGAACATTCAATAGTTCGTCAGTATAGTTTCAATTGTGAAGAAATGTCTACTATATTCTTTTGATTCACAAAACTATTTTTCACCTTACTTTGTATAAATGTTCCCTAATCAAACCATCCAAATACCTCCTTGAAAGAAGGCATTAGGTGGTAACATTTTAGCTTTGAGAATTTGCATGTAAGTTACTTAAAACACTGTAAATTTCTTCCCCTGTCCTTCAAATGTACCATATAAATATTGCATTTCATCCTTAACTTACACTCCATCAATAATTTATTTCATAAATATCCCTCTGTAAGACCATCAGTTGCTGAGGTGTTCAGTTTTCAGGGAAAGCATTTATTTACTGCACGAGCCCAGGAAGGCTGGTAAAGACTTGGCTAAAAGCTCCACATGGAGCGAATTATGGTAATTGTATTAATGCTCAAATCCACGAAGCTCTGCTCAAATCTGCTAAAAGGTTTTGCACTTTATTGCCCGCATCTTGACGGGCAATGAGTCCACTAGAAATGTTTAACACTTCACAGGGAAGCTTCCGAGACGCATTTCTCATAGTTACAAGAATTACTGAAGAATCTCTGGAGGTATCTCCCAGAGCGATCTCTGAAAGTCACAACTGAGAGTTAACAAACTCTTTACTATCTTCCACTTTTGAATCAGACTGAAACTACAAGTTCAAGTCACCAGAAATGAAAATCAAAGGAAATATCACACAAATAATTTTGATGAATGGGTAAGTTTTAATTCATGTACGGCAATATTCTGGTTAATGATATGTCTCCTTAGGACATCCATTAAAAATCCATTAACTTAACAGGCTAAATCTAATAAAGTTACTCTGGAAATCTTCTGCTAGATTAACACTATGGATTTTTAACGAATATTTCCTGTAGGTATTGCTCTATTAGCAAACCTAATATACTAATTAAACATGGGTTTTGTGTTAGGGCTGGGGGGAGCAGCAAATGTTAAAATTAAAAAAAAAAAAAATCAGAGTTGAAGTTGGACCCAAGTCACCAAAGATATTATTAAAATCAGTTAATACCATTATAGCTTTTAAAAGCAAAAAGTGCCAACCTACCAGGACCAGCCATCTCAGGTCAATTTATTTACTTACTAACCACATAGTATTTGAGCTACTGAAGTGTACCATCCCCTACACCGGGACTGAAGACACAAAGGTAAATTAGTGAAAGTCCTGAAGTCAAGGAGCTCACAGTCTAATATAGAATCAAGACACATACATGTAATCAAAGTGTACTCTACTAACATACAGTTACTACATCATGAGAACACTCAGAAGGAACAACCAAATTTAGGGGATGGGGGGGCACATACATGTAACTGAAGTTTAACTCTGTGTTCCAGTAAGATATTAGCTCCTTCTAGGGCCTCCCATTGGGAGGGTTTACCATTTATTTTATTACTTCTGCATGGGGTTAGATGAGATTATTTATCAAATTTTCATCTGCAAACAAAGTAACATTACTTTTGTCACAGACCGTGAGAATTACATGCAATAAGGTCTGCATCAGCACAGAGAGATGTGCTTGAAATATAGGAGGGAAGAAGCAGGGTTAGTGCTTATTTGTCGCCTTCCATTCATAGGTACATAATGGATATTAATTGGAAGTCAATATAGCAACATGGCTCTGGATTCTGCCTTTACCGCTTGCAAACTGTGCAACCATCATTTAAACACTTTTCCCTTTTCTGACCGTTGGTTTCTTTAGCTGTAGAAGAGGATAAATAAAAACAACTCCATTACATAGTTTTTAAAAATCTACAAAGATAATGGTTAAAATGCAATAGTATCATGTCTGAGAAGCAGTAAACTATTAGTTTTAACTGCTACTATTAATTATGCCTTCATGGGTAAGAATTTATGGTATGAGACTTGTCTAAGTTCACACCATTAGTGCCAGAACTAGAACCACTCTAGCCCCCGGTTCAGTGTTTTAGACCCATCTCGCCTATACCCCTCAATTATAAGACAAGAGACCTTCTCTTGGTTCTCAGTCCTGGTGGTTCTCCATCAAGGCAGCAAGCTCCTGGGGTGCTTCTAGAACAGCAGCCTAGGAACTCAGGACTTGATGTCCCTGCTCTAGCTCTAATGACCAGTGTACTCATACTCTGGTGCTATGGGCTGAACTGTCTCCAAAATTCATATGTCAAGACCCTAATCCCCAATGTGACTACACTTGGAGAGAGGATGTGTAAAGAAGTAATTAAAATTAAATGAGGTCAAAAGGGTAGGGCACTGGGGTGCCTGAGCAGCTCTGTCAGTTGAGTGTCTGATTCCTGATTTCAGCTTAGGTCATGATCTCACGTGAGACTGAGCCCTGTGTTGTGCTCCGTGCTCAGCAGGGAATCTGCCTGTGAGTCTCCCTCTCCCTCTCCTCTACCCCTCCTCCACTTATACTCTCGGTCTCTCTCTCTCTCTCTCAAATAAATAAATCTTTAGGAAAAGGGTGGGGCTCTGAGCCAACAGGATCTGTGCCCTCAGAGGAAGAGGCACTAGTGAGGCACTCTCTTGAGTACAGTCTCTTCACATGTACAAAAAAGAGATTACATGAGCACACGGTGAGAGGCAGCTGCCAACAAGCCAGGAAAAGAGGCCTCAGAACTAAACTTACCTTGTTGGCACTTCCCAGCCTCCAGAACTTGAGAAATAAATTTCATTGCTCTAAATCACTTAGTCTGTGGTGTTTTGCTACAGCAGCTTCACAGATTAAGACACCCAAGACATCTCTTTGCCACACTTTTGTCTTCACTCTTGCCTTCCGTCTCCACACCAGCAACTGTGTTTGTGTCTCACACATTCCGTCAGCAGATACTCAATGTCACCTGTGCCAAGACACTCGGGGTAAGGTGCAGTGATCCCTGCCCTCCGGAAGCTTCTGGTTTAGCATTGGCTTCCTGTGTGGCTGCCCATTCTCTCTGGTGAACCGGAAGCACTGTCTAAAAACCCAGCCCTGTTGGCAGGAGTCCCAACACTCCAGCCTCTAGTCACCTCACTCATCCCCCAGAATAAAAGTCTCACCCTATTTCTCAGTTGATGTCCAAGCTGCTGCTTCCAAATGGGTGGAACACCCAGAATTTCAAAGCCAACCAGCATATGACTTATGGTATTAACACCTTTATACACCTTGTGAAGTTATACTCCACTTATCAACTGAGATCCCATCATACCTTTCTTCTGTTCAGGTATGTGCACTTATTCCAGTCTAGCTGATACTGACTTTGGGGGCTCAATCCTGGACTACTGTGTAATCCCACTGGAGGCCAACCATACAGACACACCAGCTCCCTTAGTCTCATATATCCCAATAGTCAGTGTGCTTTGGTACCAAAGTGTGGAGTTAGAGACCCCAGTTCTAATACTAACTCAACAACTTAATGGTGGACAAGGAACTGAATCCCAGTTTCCCATTCACAAAATGGGAATAGCTATTACGCCAAAAGGTTTGTGAGGGCCACATGAGATGACGTACATAAATCAACTACCAAAGGACTCAGAATATAAATGATGATGAATGTCTGCTGCTTTGTTTTCTTCTTCTCTTCTCTGGTTCCAACCTCCTCCTCTTCTCTACCAGCTCAGATATAGACGTGACTTCAGTAGAACCACAGAAATCCCAGAATGACTCTTGCTGCATACTACTCTGTTCTTTTACCCAGACTTAGCAATTAGCAGTTGAAGAGACCACAGACAACCAAGTTAAGCTATCTACAACATAGCAGGATAGGTGCTGCTTGAATCTTTCATGTTTCTATCCTTAAACTCTTGCCCTTCAATAGATGGGTCATGAGGATTTCCCCAGAACAAAGTTAAACTGAAATGACCTACCATGTGACTTGCTTATCAAGGGCAGTCAGAAACTGTAGCACACAGCAGTTTTTCCCCAATATTTAACAGCACAACTCTCAAGTTTTAGCTGGCCACGTTCATGGACACATGGCTGCCCAGCCCATGCCACAGTCCTCAGCCACACTTGCAGCCTCATGGGGCCATAGTGCTGGTTAATGGGATGTGATCAGAAATGATGTGGCTCATTCTCCAGAAGAATGGAGATGGATTCCTCTGGTCCTTTTCATTCCTCCCACTCACTGACTGGGAACTGATGGAAACTGGAGTGACTGACTTGGAAGGGAATTACCTTCCATTTTGTATAACCCACTGTCCTTTTCATTTTACTGTTACAAGACCTTAGCTTAAACACGAAACAGTATGGAAGGATTTCTATTTAATTAGGGATAACTGCCTGCCTGATGACAGCTGACTGCAACTGCAAGTAGTAACTACAGGAAATCAACAACTTCCTGTGAAATGAACATGCCAACCTTTAACTGTCAAATGCCAGCTCCTGTTATAGGTATGTACCCAGCATCGCAACGCTTTCACCAAGGAAATCCCTCCTCGTCAACCACATCTTTATTAGCTGGCCACATAAAATGACGTCTGGGACTCTAAGGCCTGCGTCAGAAATCATGCTGTACACCTCATGCTGTAGTTTATTCTCACTTTTATCTTTTCAATTGTTTTTCTTTCTGTTCATGGCTTTGTCTGGTTCTTTGAATCTAATGCACAAAGCATCTTCCCAGCTGATTGGGAACGATCTATATACACCCTCTTGATTATGCTATTCCCAGCTACTCCATGTGACTGTCTTCCTCAATCTAGTCCAATGTCTACAATTCTATATTTCAATGAAGACTTCCCATACCCTGTACCTCCACGCAGTTCCTATGAGCCCCAACACAAGGCCCAACTGGATATGGTCTATGGTCTACCCATCACAATAGACTCATTTCTCTTAGAAAAACAGGGCTGAGTCTCTGCATTTCTTTTCTTTTCTTTTCTTTTTAAAATTTACTTGAGAGAGAGAGCACATGAGCAGAAAGAAGGGCAGAGGGAGAAGGAGACTTCCTGCTGAGTAGGGAGACCAGATGGATGGGAAGGTTGATCCCAGGACCTTGAGATCAAGACCCGACCCAAAGGCGAACACCTAACCAACTGAGCCACCCAGGTGCTCCGCTTTTTTATTTTTTTAAAGATTTTGTTTACTTATTTGAGAGAGAGAGCGAGAGAGAGCGCGCACACAAGTGGGGGGAGAAGCAGAGGCAGAAGGAAAATGACAAGCAGACTCCGCACTGAGCAGGGAACCTGACACAGGGCTCAATCTCAGGATGCTGAGAACATGACCTGAGCCAGAGTCATACACTTAACTGATGGAGCCACCCAGGTGCCCCCTGCATTTCTATTTATAAAAAACAAACAAACAAACAAACAAAAAGACAATATCCTCACACACACACACACACAATTACTCTCCAGATGTTTTCATTTTGTTTGCTTTTTACCTATTTTGTTGTAATTATCTGCAACAAAATCTTCCAATCCAATCATCTTCCAGAAACTGTCATCCCAGCCTTTCTCGGCAGAGTATGTCCATTTGCACACCAGGGAGCAGAGAGACCTAAGTAAATGGGAGAAAAGTAGAACCAATAACATAAGTCAGGCTTCCTCTATATTTCACCAACTAACTCGGATATCTGCATTAGTGTTAAAGAAGTAGAATAAACCAAAGTAAGTAATTACACACCCCTATTCAGATACAAAGTCTCCCTTTCTGCCTGGGCATGCGTTGGTGGTTGTGGGGCTGAGTGATGGGTAAATGTGTTCGTGATCTACTCTGTTCTGTGCATGTTTAAAATTCTCTATAATAAAAAAGGTAAAAAGAAATTGAGAAAGTAGCTGGTATACTTTTACAGCCTAAAGCAACATTTAACAGGAGGAAGACTGGAATGCTGGAAGGTATTTTCCTCTCCAACTTTATTTTTCATACATTTACCCTTAGTATTCTACATTCCAGCAATTAAAAAAAAAAATCATTTGCAGCTTTCTTGAACAAAAAAATTCTTGCACATTTCTGTGCCGTTGCCCTACTCCTTTTTGTTTGGAAAATTTTTCCCAGCTTATTCCCCCTAGTAACTCAAATACTTCTCCAGCCTAGGCTGAGTTTCCACTGACTTCAACATCGGCCATAGAAGCTTCTTTCAAGGAGTTCTCCAAAGGCAAATGAAACAAAAGCAAAAATGAACTTTGGTGGGGCACCTGGGTGGCTCAGTGGGTTAAAGCCTCTGCCTTTAGCTCAGGTCATGATCCCAGGGTCCTGGGATCGAGCCTCACATCGGGCTCTCTGCTCAGCAGGGAGCCTGCTTCCTCCATTCTCTCTCTGCCTGCCTCTATGTCTACTTGTAATCTCTGTCTGTCAAATAAAATAAATAAAATCTTTTAAAAAAATGAACTTTGGGAACTTCATCAAGATAAAAAGCTTCTGCACAGCAAAGGAAACAATCAACAAAACTAAGAGGCAACCCACGGAATGGGAGAAGATATCTGCAAATGACATTACAGAAAAAGGGCTGATATCCAAGATCTATAAAGAACTTCTTGTACTCAATACTCAAAAAACTAATAACCCAGTCAATAAATGGGCAGAAGACATGAACAGACAAAAGACATACACATGTCTAACAGACACATGAAAAAGTGTTCAACATCACTAGCCATCAGGGAAAAACAAATCAAAACCACAAAACCTTATACCAGTTAGAATGGCAAAAATCGACAAGGCAAGAAACAACAAATGTTGGAGAGGTTGTGGAGAAAGGGGAAACCTCTTGCACCATTGGTGGGAATGCAAGTTGGTGCGGCCACTCTGAAAAAGTATGGAGGTTCGTCAAGATGTTCAGAACAGAGATATCCTATGAGCCAGAAAAAGCACTATAGGGTATTTACTCCAAAGATAAAGATGCAGTGAAAAGAAGGGGTACATGCACCCCAATGTTCACAGCAGCAATGTCCACAATAGCCAAACTATGGAAGGAGCCGAGATGCTCTTCAATAGATGAATGGATAAAGAAGATGTGGTTCATATATACAATGGAATATTACTCAGCCATCAGGAACAATGAATACCCACCATTTGCACTGACATGGATGGGACTAGAGGGAATTATGTTAAATGAAGTAAGTCAAGTAGAGAAGAACAATTATCACACAGTTTCGCTCATATGTGGAACATAAGCAATAGCACGGAGGCCCATGGGGAAGGGAGGGAAATCCAAAGGGGGTGAAATCAGAGAGGGAGACGAACCATGAGAAACAATGGGCCCTGAGAAACAATCTGGGGGTTTCGAAGTGGGAGGCGGGTGGGGGGGAAGAGGTAAGAGGGTGATGAGTATTGAGGAGGGCATGAGCTGTGATGAGCACTGGGTGTTATATTTAACTAATGAATCACTGAACACTGCATCAAGAACTAATTATGTACTATACAGTGGCTAACTGAACATAATTAAAAAAAATAAAATAATTACCAAAAAAAAAGGCCAGGGTCCTTTCATTCCCTGAGGTGTTGTGTGAGCAGCTTGCAACTCCCAGAATAACTTGTCACCATCAGGCAAGCTGACCTACCAGCCCCCTAGGGGTGGAGGATGTACTTTGTAGGATTACAAATGCAGGTAGGGGGCTGTGAAAGACTGTGGGGACACTAGCAGGCTGAGCTGTGTCACAGATGGGCAGCCAGGGAGGAGCGCAGTCCCCAGGGAGAAGAGGCCACTGGCTCTTTGTTCTCTGGAGCCAGAGTGCCAGGGCCGACATTCCTGGGCTTTCATTGCTCTCAGGTTTGTTAATGCCGAACAAACTGTAACATCCAGGTATAAGCTGAAAGAGGAAGCGATCAGTGAGCAGGGAGAACAAAAACAATATCTAAGTTCAGGGACTAGTTCACATGAGAGTGTTTTCCAGGAAACATGTATAGGAGGCAGGTCACTCTGAAGAGACAATGGTGAAACTACAGGGACTGAGCATCACGAAGGGACACGGAGCTCAGAAGGAGGCAAGAAAGACTTTCTGAATGAGAACCACTGATTTTCAGTTTTCAATTTAAAAGTTTCTGCAGAAGGACTAAAAAGAAGATCAGTGGCACTGTTGAAATTCAAATGAATGATCTGGAAGACCAAATGAACAACATATCATACTACCCAGAGCAAAGACAGGAAGAGAGAAATGATGAGAGAACAAAGAGGCGTGGAGAGCAGATCCAGTAGCGTAACACGAGAATAACTGGAATTCCAAAAGGGACTTGTTTTTTTTAAGAGAAAAGGAAAAATTAAAAAAGATACACACACCCAAAAAAAGATGAAAAGAGATGCTATAATTAAATGAATACAGTACCAATTTGGGGTTTTTGTTTTTTTGGTTTTTTGTTTTTTGTTTTTTAAATATACCGAGCTGAAGCAGGATTTAAGCTTGCAGATTAAAACTCTCATTAAGTCCAGGAAGTGAATCCAGGAAATACTTGAATTTCAAGCATAAACATAAAATTATACAAGCTTCCAGACAGAAAGAATAAGTTACTGCAAAGGCAAGAGATTCAGACTAGCTAAGGAATTCTCATCTACACCTCTGGAATGTGGAGGACAGTGGGACAACGTACAGACTATTAAGAAAAATGATCCAAGAATCCTATGCCCAGACAAAATATTATTCAGCTGTCAGGCCAAAAGAAAAACATTTTCAACATGTGAGGATTCAAAAAGCAAACTTCCCATATATGTGCTCTGAGGACAACACTTGAGAATGAACTTAAACAAAAAACAAGTGATTCACATAAGGGAAATCAAAGACTAGAGGAGCCAGCGGTGGTGAGCATTGACCTTCACTCTCTCTCCATATGTGTGCACACACATATGTGCACATACAGACATATTTAAATCTACATAGATCATGATAAATAATGGAAGCAGGAATTTGGAGTGCTAACTTTTCCTGGAACACCTTCCTGCTATAGAAGGAAAAATCTAGTAACGGCCGGGAAGTGAAAATACTATGAGCAGAACCTCAGACCCAGAAACTAAAGAAGGGGTACACAGAAGAAGTACGCAGATACATGCACATGTAAGTCTGGGCAGAGCGTTAAGCTTAGTACGGAATGAGAAGGTAATTTCTAAAAGAAACAAAGAGCTTAGTAGAACTCTCAAAATAGCAAGGAATAAAAAAAGAATAAAGAGAAAGATGTCAATGAAACCAAACTAAACCAATCAAAAGGGAAATGGAAAAAGGGTACTGGAAGACAAATAGAAAATAAAAATACCATAAAAAGAATAGTCACTTATTTCAGTTATCACAACAAATGTGAACAGGCTGAATTCCACATGTGGTTAAAAGAGAACAGTAATCACATTGGGGTAAAACTGAGTTACATCTTGTTTACAATACAGATTTTCTTAATGTGATAAAAAGATTTTTTATAAAAAGGTCAACAACAAGGTGTGCCTGGGTGGTGCAGCTGGTTAAGTATCTGACTCTTGGTTTAGGCTCAGGTTCTCATCTCAGGGTCATGAAATTGAGCCCCCCATCAGGCTCTGCAGTTAGCATGGAATCCGCTCAGGATTCTCTCTCCCTCTCCCTCTGCCCTTCCTCTACCTTCCCCCAGCTCTCTCTCTAAAATAAATAAATAAATAAATATACTCTTTTTAAAAGGTCAACAAAGAAATAACAAACACAAATTTTTTTTTTAAGACTTTATTTATTTATTTGTCAGAAAGAGAGAGGGAGAGAGAGCGAGCGAGCACAGGCAGACAGAGTGGCAGGCAGAGGCAGAGGGAGAAGCAGGCTCCCCGCCCGAGCAAGGAGCCCCATATGGGACTCAATTCCAGGACGCTGGGATCACGACCTGAGCCGAACACAGCTGCTTAACCAACTGAGTCACCCAGGCGTCCCCAAACACAAATTTTTAATATGACAATTTAAATATCAAAGTAGAATACAAGATCAAAAATATTAGCCAAGTCTAAGAAGGGCATTCTATAATGACAAAATACTCCATCTGAGAATATCATTGCACATTCAATCTCATGAATGAAAAACATAATGCGAAATATATAAAACAAGAGCTCCCAGGTTAAAAAAATAAAGCCACTTGAAAAGAGAATTTATTTAAAGATTTTACTGCACTTTCAGAATTTAAGGAAATAGGTAAACCAAAAGAATAATAATATTACTATTGAGGAATTAAAGGACTGAAATACAATCAGTAAGCTAAACTCTGAATGTTCACATAGGGCAAGAAAAAGGGAGAACATTTTATAATACAAGCAGAGACTAGATAGGCAAAATGGTATTTTACAAAGAAATTTTTAATTTAAAAGTTTTTATTAGAGGGGCGCCTGGGTGGCTCAGTGGTTTAAGCCTCTGCCTTCAGCTCAGGTCATGATCTCAGAGTCCTGGGATCGAGTCCCGCATCGGGCTCTCTGCTCAGCGGGGAGCCTGCTTCCCCCTCTCTCTCTGCCTGCCTTCTGCCTACTTGTGATCTCTCTCTATCAAATAAATAAATAAAAATCTTTAAAAAAAAAGTTTTTATTAGAAATGAAACAAGTCTGAAAATTAATAACCTAAGCAGACAACTTAAGAAATTATGAAAAACAAAAATAGATTAAATTGAAAAAAGATCAAATGGCATAGTAAAGATAAAAATATATGAAAGATATAACAAGATAAAATTCCAGTAATCAGAGAGCCAAAACATGATTCTAAGAAAAGACAATACGAAAAACAAACAAACAAACAAAAAAACCTCTGGTAAAATTAAGGAAGGAAAAAGGAGAGAAGGGAAAAAATAATAAATATGATGAATGAAAATGGGGGATATAACTACAGAAAAAGCAGATATTAACAGAAAAAAAGAGATTAAGTAAATAACATTATGTTAGCACATTTCAAAATTTAGATGGGACAGATAATTTGCTAGAAAGACAGAACTTACCAAAACTGACTCAAGAAAACACAACAAAACCGTAATAAACTTATTACCATTAAAAAAATAAGCCACTAGTTAAAAATTATCCTTCAAATAAAATTTTAAGCCTGCATGGTTGTACCAGAAACTATTAACAAATGTTCAAGGAACAAAGCACTCCACGTTATTTCAAAGACTAGAAGAAGAAATGCTCCCTAAGATATTTATGAAGGTAGGATAACTATATTATAAAACCAAACAAAGAGAGCATAAGAAACAAAAACCAGAGGCCACTCTCACATTACGAATGAGGGCATAAAAATTCTAAGCAAGATATGACCAAATTTTACATAAAAATGAGAAAAAAGTACATCATGAACAACATTCCAAAACATTTTAATAACTGAAGATCTATGCATGTATTCTGCCCTAGTATTTTATTAAAGGAGGGAAAAATGATCAACTCATATTGAAGGGAAAAAAGTATTTCATGAAATTAACGGCCACATCAAGATAGAAACTCCTTTTTTAAAAAAATATTTTCTTTATCACTTGAGAGAGAGAGAGAGAGCATGAGAGGGGAAAAAGTCAGAGGGAGAAGCAGACTCCCCGTGGAGCTGGGAGCTCAATGCAGGATGTGATCCCAGGACTCTGGGATCATGACCTGAGCCGAAGGCAGTTGCTCAACCAACTGAGCCACCTAGGCACCCTCAAAATAGAAACTCTTAATGAAGTAGCAACAATAGAAGCTTCTGCTTCTAAGTATGATGGACTAACAGGAATTGTATTTTACCTCCCCAACCATACCTTGAGAAACTGGAAAAGTAGGAAAAAAAAAATTATGACACAACTGCTCTCAGACCCTGAACAACAGGCAACACAGAACTGTGATCCCTGAGAGAAGGAAACAAATGAGGTGAGCCTGAAAATCACTCTGGCTTTCTGCCAGGAAGCCCATACCTGACCACAAAGCAGAAAGAAGGATGCCAAGGACAACAAGTCAGGTCACAAAGCTGAGAAGACTGAGATGAGAATTCAAGGAATCCAGGTGCCTGGAAGCCATGATGGCACAGACATGCGAGGAGGAGGAAGGTCTGCAGAAAGAGGGCCTTGGAAAGCTGCACAGGAGTCCCACAAAATCTTCAACTATGAAGATGCAGATAACAGACACTCTAAGAGGTCTGGTGAGAAGTGCCTGAAAGGCTGTGAGCTGAGACATTCTCAGGGCTCACAAAGACCTGAGAATGGGAATCCTCTGAGTGACTAAAATTAGAATGGAACATCTTCATTGATCACTTGGGACATTCAGTGGAAACCCCAAAGAATGACTTAGAAGTGTAACTGAACTTTCCTGTGTAAAGGTTACAATAAACAAAGTTTTGAAGGAAGATTCCAAAAGATAAAACAAAGCCAAACATTATCCAAAAGATAATACATTAAGGGCCTACTAGAAAAAGTAGCTCCAACATTCATTAGAAAAAAAACAAAACCCAGACATTGAATAACATAAAATTAACAATGTCAGCATCCAATAAAAAATATTTGAAGAAACAATGTCCAATTTTTTTTTAATTTGATAAAAGCTATCAACCCACGGAGCTATGCTCACTGAAACCAATGCAAGATAAACACAAAGAAAACCATATTAAGATACATTACATGATCAAATTATTAAAAAAAAAAAAAGTTGAGGATCTTAAAAGCAGTCAGAAGAAAGACACATGATAGAAGAACAGTCCAACAACGTCAACAGACTTTTTACCAGAAATAATGCAACCCAGAAAAAAGTGGAATAATGTCTTAAAAGTACTGAAAACTTTTAAAAAGGAAACATCAAACTAGAATTCTATATTCAGAATAAAAGCTCTTCAAGTAATTAATATGAAGTAGTCTTTAAAAAAAAAAAAACTGAGAGAATTCATTTCCAAGAAACTTGCATTGCAGGACATGTTAAAAGGCATTTCTTTAAGGAAGAGGAAGAGGATACTAGTAGAAATATGAATCGATAGAAAATAAGGAAAAAGTATCAGAATCAGTAAATATGTGAGTAGATGCAAAAGCAGGTTTTCATTTTAAGTTTCTTTAAAAGAGAATTGACTATGAGTCTTCATCTTTAAAAAATAATTTAGAAAAAAACCCCAATGTACTGTGAGGCTTATATGTACAAACAAAACATGACTATAAAAGCAAAAATGATAGAGAGATATGAACGATCTTATATGTGATGGGGTGTAAAATTATTTTAAGGCAAACTGCGATAACTTAAAAAATGAGTATTATAAATCCTAGAGGAGCCAGTTTAAAAAAAGCATATAAAATCAATAAGCTAATTTGGGAGATAAAATAGAATACTAAAAACATTTCAGTTATCTGGAAGAAGGCAAGAAAAGGAAAAAAATTACATAGAATAAAAGGCAAATGGCAAGATGGTAGATTAAAACCTAGACTAAAGGGGCACCTGGGTGGCTCAGTGGGTTAAAGCCTCTGCCTTCGGCTCAGGTCATGATCCCAGGGTCCTGGGATTGAGCCCCGCATCGGGCTCTCTGCTCAGCGGAAAGCCTGCTTCCCTTCCTCTCTCTCTGCCTGCCTCTCTGCCTACTTATGATCCCTGTCTGTCAAATAAATAAATAAAATCTTAAAAAAAAAAAAAAAACTAGCCTAAAATTTTCAATGAAAAGGCAAAAATTGTCAGGCTGGACTAAAAAATTAAAAAATGAACTCGAACTCCATTCTCTCTGTAAGAAAGTTATTTAAACACTACAGACAAAGGCCTGATATCTAATATCTATAAAGAACTTCTCAAACTCAACACCCAAGGACAGATAATCAAGACAAAAAGTGGGCAAAAGACATGAATAGACACTTCTCCAAAGAAGACATACAAATGGCTAACAAACACATGAAAAAATGTTCATCATTGTTAGCCATCAGGGAAATTCAAATCAAAACCACAGTGAGATATCACCTGACACCAGTCAGAATGGCAAAAATCAACAAGGTAAGAAACAACAAATGCTGGAGAAGTTGTGGAGAAAGGGGAACCTTTTTGCACTGTTGGTGGGAATGCAAATTGGTGTAGCCACTTTGGAAAACAGTGTGGAGATTCCTTAAGAAATTAAAAATAGAGCTATCCTATAACTTGAAAATTGCACTACTGGGTATTTACCCCAAGGATATAGATGTAGTGAAAAGAAGGGCTATATGTACCCCAATGTTCATAACAGCAATGTCCACAATAGCCAAACTGTGGAAGAAGCCAAGATGCCCTTAAACAGATAAATGGATAAAGAAGATGTGGTCTGTATACACAATAGAATATTACTCAGCCATCAAAAAGGATGAATACCTAACTTTTGCATCAACATGGATAGGCCTGGAGATTATGCTGAGTGAAATAAATC
Organism: Mustela lutreola; assembly: GCF_030435805.1. Lineage (NCBI taxonomy): Eukaryota > Metazoa > Chordata > Mammalia > Carnivora > Mustelidae > Mustela > Mustela lutreola. The sequence goes on along the minus strand of NC_081299.1, from coordinate 47,977,942 downwards.
AAACAGAGAAAGTCAATTAACATATGGTTTTACTTATTTGTGGAACATAAGGAATAGCATGGAGGACATTAGGAGAAGGAAGGGAAAAATGAAGGGGGAGAAATCGGAGTGGGAGATAAACCATGAGAGACTATGGACTCTGGGAAACAGGGTTTTAGAAGGGCGTGGGTTGGAGCAATGGGTGAGCCTGGTGATGGGTATTAAGGAGGGCACCGACTGCATGGTGCAAGGGGTGTTATATGCAAACAATGAATCGTGAAACACTACATCAAAAACTAATGATGTACTGTATGGTGACTAACATAACACAGTATAAAAAAAAATAAAAAAGATGCAAGACAGGTTTAAGAGTGGAAGGAGAGAAAAATATATGCCAGGCACATACTGATAGTAAGTCCAAGTGGCTGTATGAATATTAGAAAATAAAGTTCAGAACAAGAATTATTACCAGGGAAAAAAAGAGGTGCATTACATAATAACAAAAGGGTCAATTCACCAGGATGACTTGTGGGGTCAAGAAAAATTGTAGTTTGTCAGAATGGCAACTTAAACTCAACTAAGTTTGATTTCTTCCTGTTTTGTTTTAGCTCTAACAAGCTTGCATTAACAAGCAATGTGAAACTGTACATGACATCAAAGGTTCACAACGGTGTAACTGGATGTGACCACCTAAGGTCCCCCTTGGTTTTTTTTTTTTTTTTTTTTAACACAGGTCTGCCTAAAACTTCCCAGTCTCAGCAGTCCATGTTGATTAAAAGGTGTGACGGGCTGAAGGGGTCCAGAACTGTGGGCTTGCTGTCTTTTTATTGTATTTTAGATAAGAGCCTGTTTGAGTGGGGAAGGTCAGGAGGGACTAAAGCACCTACCTCCTTCTGATAAAAGAATGTTACTTTGTTTCATTTCCTGCCGCTCCATCGAGCCTTCTGGGAATTTCAGCACCTCTGGTCTGGCCATGACCTCCCACAGCAGGGACCCTATCTGCTTTATTCATCACGCCACTCCCAGCACCAGGCACAGTGCCTCGCTGGCAAGTTTTGAGAGTTCAATCCATGTTTATTAAGTAAATGAATGAGAATCCTAGGATGTCAGTTATAGGAGGAAACTTTCAGGCTCCTAATAAGGCCTGGATCTCCAGCTATCCCTCTCGCATAGGCTCTAGAAGAGAAAAGGCTAGATTCTTGACTCCTGGAGCGACCAAGAGCAGCAACAGAACACTGGATTCTTTGCACAAACCACCCACTTTGATAGAACAAGGACCACTTTTTGAAAATGTGATTCATCTGCCTTCCATACTTCCCATCACCTACTTCCCCAGCCACAAAAACACGTGGAATCTCTAACACATCCTCCTTTCTTTCTTGAAAAAAAAAAAAAAAAAAAAAAAAGCAAAAACCAAAAAACAAAAAGGGCCCTCCAGCTAAAGATGACAGATTAATGACACATGTTGACCTCTGCTCCCTTTAAAGGTTCCAGTAAAATGGCAGTATAAGGATATTTTAAGAAAGCAAAAACCCACAATGACAAAGCTAACAGGAGAGATGACAGCAACAGAGATGTGAAAGGCAGAAAACACAGATGGAAGAGTTGTAAGGCCCTTGGCAGACTTGGAAAGATAAAACCTAAGTAGCAGAGAGAAAAGTCCAGAAGCACAACAATTTCCCTGCAAAGGTACCAGGTACTTCAGAAAGTGGGAATACAGGTGGGGCTAAAAACGGCAAGATGGCTGAAAGCTGCGTAAGCAGGGAGTAGACCCCCGTGTGCCCTCATGAGGTGCAAGCAGGGTACTCCGCCCCCTGCACCCTGAGAGACAACAAAGATCCGTCTGAGACTGAGTAGGGTATAAGGACCTGCCGCTACAAGTAGGAGCACTTTGACAAGAACAGGAGATAAAGTAAGGAAATGCCTCTTTGCAAGTCAGCCCTCAAGTTCTTTCCCCCAACTCAACACCCAGAGCTCTGGCTGCCAGGTTTATAGCCCCAAGATTCATTTTTGGGGAATCACAGCAGACAAAAGGAAAGACGGAAGGCCAGCAGGGAGGGCAAGCTGAGAGATAACCCACTCTAGTCTTAGGAGGAGTAAAACAGCAGTAAAACCCATTTTTGATGATGACTAGTAGTAACTGATGGAATGAATGATCATCATCGCCATCATCCTCCGCCTAATAAAACACAACAGCTCAGAAAATATTGCCTGCGGACCCACTGTGTTTATATCAAGGCTTTTCCAGGCAGGAAGGAGCCCCTCAACTGTGAGAGAAACAAAGGCAAAGTGCCACCAGGATTCTAGCCACACTCCTGAGACCATGAAGAAGCCTTAGTAGGAGCACAAATTTCTGACTTCTCTGCTTTTACCCAGAGAAAGGCACACATCAAAAGCACACGCCCACGGAGTTCCAGAGTTCAGATCATTGCCATGCCTTTCTCAACAAGATTTGATAAAAATGAAGTCGGCACTGCTGTATTATTTATATGCAGTTCACTGTACTGAGATTGCCAGGCCCCCACTTTCAAGGGAAGCCTTTTGTTCTCTGCTTGGGGAAGGCAGGACCTGGAGAGTCTCAATGGAACAAGCCAGTGAATAACAGAATACTCAGAGCCCAAGAGTGGGGATAAATTACCCAGCTATTCCTGGCTGCAGCCTTCAGTACCTCCCAGGCCTGCGATGGCTTTGTTCTTCCAGGCCATACAACAGACCGGATCCCCATCTCTGAAGGCAGAGCTCAGCGGGGAGATATGACTGCGGCTGGATTGCCAATCGTATCAGCAAAGACACCAAGATGGCCTTCTTTCTGAAGAAGCACCCTGCACCAATCAGAAGCCACTTCTGAGAAAGAGGTGTCCGACACCAGGCTCGGTCCTACCGGCTCTGCACCTCATCAAGACGTGCCGACAGGTCCGTGACAGACCGAAATAACGCAGGCAATGATGCAACGCAGGGCAATATGAAACTGCCTTTTCAGGGAGACCTGCTGATAACATGGCTTGAACATGGCTGTGACAAGATGGGCGGCAAGAAAGAAATGAATAAATAATCCAGTTCAGGAAGTTTCCCCATCCTCCCAAGGAAAAAGAGATGTAAGAGTCAGAAAACAAAAGATCCTAGAGTCACTGCTGAAACATTCTAAGCTCTTGGGGAAGCCCCTGGATTCGTGGACCTGGATTTATCTCCTAAAAAATAAGAATAATAATGATTAGAGGCAAAATGGGAGGTGGGGGAGGAAAAGGGGAAGGGAAGGAACCTAGGGACAGGTCCTAAGTCCCTGCCACAGACCAAGCACTGTACCCAGTACTTTTTTTTTTCTTTTTTTAAAAGATTTTATTTATTTTGTTTGTCAGAGAGAGAGACAGCACAAGCTGGGAGTGGTAGGCAGAGGAAGAAGCAGGCTCCCCACTGAGCAAGGAGCCCGATGCAGAACTCGATCCCAGGGCCCCAGAGTCACGACCTGAGCCAGAGGCAGACGCTCAACTGACTGAGCCTCTCAGGCATCCCTGTGCCCATACTTTGATGTAGGTTATTGCAATTGATCCCATAACAAAATGGTAAGGATGTCGTCAGTATCCTCATTCAAAAGAGAAGGACATGAGGCTCACATGAGTTGGGTAACTCATCTGAGGTCATACATTAGGGAAGAGCAAGGCAGAAGTTTAAACACCCTGGTCTGCTCAATTAAAAGTCTACATTGGTTCAACATGTACTTTTTCAGGTCCATTCATGAATAGATATTTACAAATCAGAGCATGGGAAAAAGTGTAATACATTTGAGATATTTGATTTCACTGTTTATTTTGTCTGTTATCTCCTTTTCTTAATATGGGGGAAATATAAAAATAAAAGCAGACGAAAAAACACAGAGATCTAAGGGGCAAAGAAGTAGCTGTTTGCGGTTGCCTGTGAAGACGTTCCAGTAAGATGTTCAAGAGATGCATACCATCATCCAGGACACAAGGACAAGAGTGAGATGCTCCCTCAAGAGGCAAAAATGGACATTGCTTTTGAGAGTTAAAGCTGTGAAGTCAACTCACATTGAGGAGGAGTAGAAACAGGCAAAATTAGCATGAAAAGACACAGTGGCTTCTAGAACTCAGGGTTCACAGTGAGAAGACTGAAGGCATTTAGGTGGCAAAAGAAAGAAGCTGCAATTGGACGGATGGTTAGTTTTCATGGAGCAGAAGGAGAGAAGCCAGGGAAGTGCCCATGGGGACATGGACTAGATGGGAAGTTTTCAAAACTTTCAAGATACCGTGTCTCTAAGAAAAGGAAGGAAAGGAAAGGAACTGAAAAATGAAATGGAAAAGAAAAAGAAACAAAGAGAAAAACAGCCTCAAATCTAGATTCTAGAGGGATGAATAGGCAGAGCACAGAGGATTTTTAGCAATGAAACTGTAGGATATTATAATGGTGGATACATGTCACATGTTGGTTCAAACTCATCGAGTAGCCAACACCAAGAGTGAACAGTAACATAAGCCATGGGGGTGCACCTGGGTGGCTCTGTCGGTTAAGCGTCTGATTTTGGCTCACGTCATGATCTCTGGGTTCTGGGATTAAGCCCCACATTGGGCTAACTGCTCAGTAGGGAGACTGCTTCTCTCTGGATTCCTCTGCCCCTCCCTACACCTCATTCTCTCTCTCAATAATAAATAAAATCTCTGTCTCCTATTTATTTATTTATTCCTGATATATTCCTAATATATTAAATATATTCCTAATATATTAAATATAATATATTTAATATATAATATTAAATTAATATATTAATATATTTAATATATAAATATATTATATATAATATAATATAATTTTTATATAATTTAATATATTTATATATATAGTTTAATATATATTAATATTAATATATTTATATATAATATATTATATATCATATAATATATAACATAATATAATATAACAGATATATCATATTAAAATATATTGATTAATTAATTATTAATATTATAAATATATTAAATATTATATATTTATAATATATATTTAATATATATATTTAATATATATATTTAATATATCATATATTTAATATATTTACTATATTAGGAATATATTTCTATTTTGGAATATAAATATATATAATATATTTAATATATAAATATATTATTCATAGATAATAAATAATCTTTTTATAAAATGTAATATATATAAATATATTATGTATATATATGTAATATATATATAAATATATTATTCATAAATAAATAAATAATCTTTTTTTTTTTGATGTAATGTAAGGGGCCCCTGGATGACTCAGTGGGTTAAAGCCTTTGCCTTCAGCTCAGGTCATGATCTGAGGGTCCTGGCATTGAGCCCCGCATAGGGCTCTCTGCTCAGCAGGGAGCCTGCTTCCCCCACCCTCTCTGCCTGCCTCTCTGTCTACTTGTGATCTCTGTCAGATAGATAAATAAAATCTTAAAAAAAAAAAAAGTATGGTTTAAAAAAAAAATGTAATGTAAGCCATGGACTTTAGATGAACACACGATGACGATGTGTCAACATAGTTCCACCACTTGTAATGAATGCACCACTCCAGGAAAACATGGATAAGGGGCAGACTGTGCATGTGTGGGGCGAGGGGCTGTATTGGACGTCTCTGGACCTTCCAATCAATTGTGCTGTGAACCTAAAACGCTCTAGAAAACTGAAGTGTATTAAAAACAACAACCAACCAACCAACTAACCTCACTTCTCAAATGTCCCTCAAGGAGCAAGACCCAGAAACTAGTAGAAACAATATGTCTGGTCTTCAGGAAAATGCAGTCCAGCTTGCTATTCACATCAAGAACGCGGTGATTTTGTAACTTAGGCATCTAAGCCACTCTGAGTAAATATCATCCCTTGAGGCCAAGGGATTCACAGTCTCTCAGGGCCAGAAGAGCACCTGAGATCACCTGTTGACATGGGCAGAGCTGGCACACGAACCCAACAGTTAGCTTCAGAGCTTTATCCTTAACTACTACACACACTGCCTCCAGGAACATACCCCTAGCACAAGAAGGGGATTTCACAGATAAGAGGAACACCCGAGAAGGAGGGCAACTCTACTTGGGGAATATTACGGGAACTTCTCACAGGGGAGTAGCTTGAGCTGTGAGTCCTGAAATAGGAGGCCCTCGTCAGGTGGACAGAGGGTGCAGAGACCTTTCAGGAACAGTGCATATATCAAGAAACTCAGTTCAAGCATGATCCTGCCTCCGGAGAGGAGATGGACTAGCAGACTCCTAAGGACTCTTCCTTTGCTGCTGATATGAGGAAGACATTACCAAGCAGTACAAACCACAGGTTCTGGATGGACATGGTGATGCCATCATTCACTAGTGAGTGAGAGAGCCTCCCTGTATTTCATTTCCTTCATCTATAAAGGAGAGCAACAGTACCAGATAAACGGGACCAGATAAACAGGAGTTTGCCTCATAAATTCAATAAAGTTGAGTTAATCCACATAAAGCAGGTAGCACAGTCCCTGGTCCACAGCACATGCCCGACAAAAGGTGGTAAGATTTTCTTCTCATTTTCATCCATGTGAGCAGTTTCCTCAACATCTCATAGCTTCCTCTGAGGAAGAAAATTTCAATGAAAGAGAAATAATCAAATGAAAACTCACTTTGATGCCATGCTAAGGACACTACAAATAAGATGGGTTTTCAGCTCTAACTTGATGAGCATTATCTGACCTAAATGAGCCTGATGACATAAACCATCCAGCTCAGCCCTGCTCAACTCAACATAAAACTGAATTGAAAACCCAATTCTTGGGGTGCCTGGGTGGCTCAGTTGCTTAAACCACTGACTTCGACTCAGGTCATGATCCTGGAGTCCCAGGATCAAGTCCCACATTGGGCTCCCTGCTCAGTGGGGAGCCTGCTTCTTCCTCTGACCTTTACCCTCTCATGCTCTCACTCTCTCTCTCTCATTCTCTCTCAAATAAATAAATAAAAATAAATAAAAGTAAAATATTTAAGAAAACCCAATTCTTGATTCATATCTTGAACTTAAATGCCAATACTGGGCCCAAACTGGGCCCCTTCCTCAAAGTTAGGAGTAAAGCCACTCAGAACACTCCACCTATTCATGGAGTGGTTCATTATTCCCCAAACATATTTTTGCCAGCACTGAGCATGGTGACACAGAGAAACAGAGGTGAGGACTAGATCTCTTCCCTTGAGTAGTGCCGAAGACAGAAGGTAAAGAGAGACATGCAGAGGGACATGCAAAACGTAATTTGAGAAGGGTCTTCATATGGTATATACAATGGTCTAGGGGAGCACAGTAGGATAGAGAAACTATCTGTGGAGGTTCTAGAAACCTCACTGAAATACCAGAGCAAAACGAAAACCTGCCTCAGATGTGCGTCTTAGGGATCCCAGGGTGAGGAGCATGAGGGCATCCCTGGTTTGCCTCTTTTCTGGTGAGAACACACCTGTGAGAACACACCTGTGAGAACACACCTGCGACTTCCAGGATAGCGAATGCCTGCTCTCACTTCGGTGCTCGCTCATGCCGGAAACACCTTCACCTTACCGAGCCCCAGTAAATCTTCATCATCTTCAGGAGAACTATCCTTTGGGAATTCGTCAACGGTGTGGACAACTATGCTTCCAGCATTCCCTGCTGTGTGGTGCCTACTGCATTTCCATCACTACCTCAATGATCCTCTCTCCCACCCTGGACAGCAAACCGGAAGGACCGTTCTTCCCGCATCCTTGGCTTCCGAGGTAGGTTGACACATAGAAGATGTTTACTAAGTGTTTGCTGACTGGACCACCTGTCACTAAGGTCCTCTTTAACCTACTACTGCATACAAATACAGCCATTTGGTTCTTGCCCAGGAAGCCTGCTTTGAGCGTTGAACTGGAGCTCAGCCCGTAGTGCTGAGACTTTAAATGAACTCATGCTACAAACAAACAAAACAACCGGCAAACTAAAGGAACCAAGGGCCTCTGCTCAAGTGTCAACCAATATCCTTGCTAAACTAAACAAGGAAAGGAAGTTGCTTGTTTGCTATCTTTCTTAAGAACCAGCATGAAGGAGCATGTGGGGTTTCTTAATTGGGAAACCATACAAAAAGGTAAGAGTGCACTCGGAGTGTACCATGATCTTTTTTTATCTCTTGGAGAATTATCATGTGTTTTTCTAATTGAGAAAGACTTATTTATAAACCAGATCTGAAAAAAAAAATGGCCTAAATTTATTCTATTTCCCTTGTGCATCATTTCTGTTTCTTTTGAACCCTGCACGGCAGTTTATGACAAATAAATCATGTCTTATAAATTAAGCAACTGGAGAAACTGAGATGGGAATGGCTGATGGCAGACTTAAAAAGACACCCCCATATATCACCTGGGTCATAGCATTTTAGTCACCCACCAATCTGGCTGGTTCAACTGATTTTAATGGTATGAGACATATTTCCAAGTACACCTGAAATCAACGATCACTCACTAATCATACCTAGCCTGAGCTTGTGTGTGTGTGTGTGTGTGTGTGGTGTTTTAAGCAAAAGACCAATAAATTTAAGAAGTAGCATTTCAATAGTTTGGAAATGGAGAGAAAAAGAAGAATGTCAGATGCTAGGCAGAATTACAGCAGGGGAAGAGAAGGATATGGAATGATGGAATAACCATCTTTAGGAAGGGAAATATTTTCAGTTGAAAGCAGCTGTTTTTCATTTCTATGAAAGCAATGAGCATAAATTTCAGAAAGGGAGGATTCAGATTAACAGAGGGAAAGCTGTCTAACTTACAGGATCAGAAGACAGGAGGGGTTGGTATGAGAAGATAATGGCCTTCTTTGAAGGGATCTTTGAGAAAGAAGAGACCCCATCAGCCTCAGGTGACCAGGGAAATGTCTGGATTGAAGAGAAGGGACTACACTGACTTCTGGTGTTTTTATCATGATTAGTGTTAGAATTCTGGTTTGAAGATTGATTCTGTGATTCACTTCATTTACTGTAAAGCCAACCTCTTCGATTGCCACAAAAGAACAATACTGAAGAATACCATTTCTGAGAATTTTGAATTCATGAAGACAGCCGTGCCAAATTTATGGGCTTATTTAAATAAAAGCACACAAGTTTCCTTTTAAATTTCAATTTAATAAAATATATTGAGTGGCTATGAAGAGCAAATTCCGTGCAAAATGTCAGGAGCATGGAGATAAAACATGAGTCCTAGTCCCCCATCCACTGGAGAGAAAATAAGCCCATCAATTACTGTGATGGAAGTAGCAATGGGGTACAAAGAATAGAAAGACAATACGTAGTACGGCTGTCAAGCACTGGACAAAATTTGAGGAAAAAGTAGCTTATGAGGTGGATATTAAAAATTTGTAAAACAGGGACGCCTGGGTGGCTCAGTTGGTTAAGTATCTGCCTTCGACTCAGGTCATGATCCCAGCGTCCTGGGATCGAGTCCCACATCGGGCTCCTTGCTCAGCAAGGAGCCTGTTTCTCCCTCTGACTCCGCCTGCCACTCTGTCTGCCTGTGTGCGCTCTCTCTCTCTTTCTGACAAATAAACAAGTAAAATCTTTAAAAAAAATTTCATAAAATGGTAAATGTTATAAACCTTGTAGACAAAGACATAGACACATGAATACTTGAATCATGCCTGGGAAGAGGCAATGTCCCTGTTTAATGTGAACAAAGGTAAGTGTTGAGAGATTAAAAATTAAAAAACTTGAAAGTTGGCTTGAGTCATGTAAATGACCCACAATGTAAACCTCCAATTGAGAGGCAAGATTTATCTATTATCCCTGAAGCAAAATAAATTCATTTCCTAATTTTTCCCCCCTCAGCTGGACTAAATCAGGGCAAATATATTAGAGTATTATTTTTTAACAGAAATCCTCATACTGGAAAGTCAAATTTAGGCAATTAACTGAGAGCTGCCAAACACATGTAAAACCTTTGGATTCCCATCCACTGTAATGGATCCATAAGGGACCCATATGGATATGATTGTCTAGTAGAACAGTCAACGGGATGGACTTGGCACTTTGAGTAAGGACAGAAAATGTTATCACAATATATATCTGATTCCAAAAATCTTTCCAAACCAGAAGCAGAGAAACACCGACACCAGCCATTGTTTATAAAACTATGATGTGCCTAAACCCCTAAACACCAATGTCAACAGATTTTGTAGACTACTCTGGGTTGTCCGGTGAAAGAAAGGCCTAAGTTCCTGACTGGTACTTATCTCTCAAGTAAACAGAATGATTTAGGCTGCTGTGTCGTATCATGGAAAAAGCGAAGGCTTTGGAAATTGGTGGGCATAGATTTAAACCCCAGCTTTGCTCCTGGCCATGTGATCAGGTTTGGGTAAATCTCCGAATTTCTGGATTTTCTCCCATCTAAGGTGTAGGTAAGGACAAGAGCCTAAAACCTTAATGTGAGGAAGAGATATACTGTAAAAACAAAACAACCCAGCATGGGGCCGCCTGGGTAGGTCACTGGGTTAAGTGTCTGCCTTCACCTCAGGTCATGATCCCAGGGTCCAGGGATCAAGCCTCAAGTCAGGCTCCCTGCTCAGCGGAGAACCTGTTTCTCTCTCCCCTTCAGCCTGCAGCTCCCCCTGATTGTATTCTCTGTCTCCTCTCTGTGTCAAATAAAAAAATAAATCTTAAAAAACAAAACCCTAGCACAGCAACCCCCCCATATAGACCCTCAATAAACAATATCTATTATTAGCAGCACTCGTATTTCTTTACCTTAACTCACCACATTTAAACTCACACACACACACACACACACACACACACGTACTACTGAAATCTATGCATCAAACTGAACAGAAAAACCTCCACATTAACTGGTCTCTTCTGAAACACCAAGATCTCTCCCTGCCCAGTTCAGAGACCACGTGGAAAGGGCAGGTGTTAACATCATTTACAAAAATCTCTTGACAGCCTATCAATTGGCTCAGATTCCCTCCAAAGAGCCATTCGGTTCCCCTCAATCCTCTACAGTGAGAAAGGGTCTGAAATAGTCACATCTTGAGTGGGATTTCTGTCAAACCTACCAACTAGAATGTTGTAAGTTAAACCTCTACATTCACCCCAGCCCACCGGAGCGAGCCGCGTCCTGACACTCTTACAACATCAGCATTCAGGTATCTCAACCACTTCCCTCACAAAGCAGTCCCCACACCCAACACTTAGGAAGGAAGATGCGGCGCAAATATATTCTCAGCCACTACGTGTAACAGCTACCTGAAAGTGCTTTTGTTTACAGTTGTCTGCCTTGGAAATTTTTGCCAGTAAAAAGTAAAAACAACTAATGAAGGACTTAATGGCATGGGATGTGCCTCATGCTGACCTTAGTGGAAGTCAGTCTGAACGCCTGCTCAGTCTGAAGGCCAGTCACGGAAGGAATTTAGATAGGGTGCTAGCCACCCTCCTGAGCTCGGAATGAAGGAAGAGGGACCAGCATTTAACATAAATATTTATAATTGTCTTCAGTGGGAGAAGTGCAGGTACCATGAAATCACATCAGAGGGGCCGAATGGACGCTGAGCGTCAGCAAAGGACTCTAAGTGGACACCTGAAGGATCAGTCAGTTCCAGTAATGATGGCGGGGAAGGGGAGGGAAAAGGCAGGGTCCAACCAGGGTGCAGCCACACCGATAGAGGGAACAGGTGGTGTCACATCAGCTCTGAGCCCAGCACCTTCTTGGACACTTTTCTCTCCTCTGATTTTTGCCTCACCACAGTCCTGGTAAGACAAAAATAAATTAAGTAACTAATGCACAGGTGTGTTGCCAAAACTTCTCACTAGTAGCACGAACTGGGATTCCTTTTCCAGACGCTCCCTAGCAGAGATACTGGTTGCATGACTTTGTAAGGCCCTATACCTATGTACACAGTAAGATGTGCACACATGAGTAGTTGTGCTGGGATTAGAAACCAATGAAGTTCTAGGTCTCAAGCATTTTTATTAGCTTAAAAACAAAAACAAAACTAAAAAATCTCAAAAGGGTTTGTGTGCCTCCCCTAAGCTTTAATAAGGTACAGGAGACATGAAGATGAGCTAGGAAGTGATCTCTGGATCTTACCATGACTCAGAATGCCTAGTCTTAAAGGGTGTAGACTGAGCGCTCAGCGAGTGCCTGGCCCATAGAGAGAGCTCCACCATGGGATGGGTGGTGTGAATTTTACCTCAAAGTTTTTACCCCAAAGGTGGGTTTATCTCTCTCCTAACCCTTTTCCTTCTGGCTGAATCTCTGTATGGAACTGGCTACCAATCACCAATCCAGAGGAACATCCAATCTGGTGGTCATGGCGGAGAGCTTCACATGTAATCCAAATTAGGCCACTGAACTCCTTAGGAGAAAAGAGAACTCTGACCCCCATGGCTCCCACCCCACTGCCCAAGGGCCATGAGGAAGAGAAGCTCTTAAGGAGCTCTTAAGCTCTTAAGGGCACCATACAACCTGGTGAGACACTGGGCATGAGGAAGACAACCTGGATTCTGGATCCTTCCTCAAAGACAGAAAATAATGTCTTCATTTCCTCGAGTGGAACGTCGTTTAAGTCCCTCAGCTCTAACGAAGCGAGGGGTCAGGGAAATGAGGGCCTGCGGTGTGGTATTATGGGACAGTTTGGACAGAACTTGTAAACACCCACCTCCTGTCCAGTTTCTCTTGACCTTCCTCTAAGCACAGTGGCCTCAGGCCGTGGTAAACAAAGATCGCCCCCAGCGAGCTAATTTTAGCCTGAGTTTTAACAGTAAAAGACCAAGTTCTTCCCTTTCCTGTGTTGTGACAAGACAAATGCAAGGCTCTCTTGCTCCTGTGGTCCAGTTTCTCTGTTAGCACACAGAGGGAGACATCCACAAGGAGCAAGCGCGCCCGCCTGGGCCAGGAAATCTTATCCTGGATGAGGCTCCCCAGAGAGGGGAGGTGGGACAGAAGCAGAGTGAGAAGCTTTTCAATCACTCGCTCACGCTTTATTTATCCATAAATTCACTCATTCCCTCGACAAATGTTTATTTTGCACATGGCACCTAGAGGCCCAGGGGGAGCTCCTGGGTTGACAGAGATGAGCGGGACAAACAGGCTGCCAAGCTGGAGGAACGGGCAGAAGAGCCAGAAGTAGATGGTGGCATTTGTGATAAATGAATCACTTGGGGGGGGGGGCAATCTTGCCCAGGATCTTGGGGGGACAACTCCCGGAGAAGGGGTGTTCACGCTGAAACTTTAAGCGTTGCAAGGGCTGTGGGAAGAGAACTGACAAAGGGCATCCACTGAACATGATGTGGCCTGACTGAGGGATGGAGCTGTCATGTGGTGACACCGCAGGGAGGGTGTGTAGACAAGTGTGGGAGTGGAGGCCAGAGGGGCTGCTGGGGGGCCAGACATCAAGGACAAGAGCCCTGTCAGGTGCTAAGAGCAGTAGGAAAGCAATGATGGGTCTCAACCAAAGGACTGTGCTGATCAGCTCAAATCCTGACGAGGCCACTTGTTACTCTGTGACGTTGGTTAAATCCCAATCTCTAATCCTGCCCAGGTTAGTCTCTAACCACACGTTGTTTCATTCAGTCAACAGATACTTCTTCATTGTGCGACTTCCTGGTGCGAGCCCCTGTGTCACACAATGGGATGCGGTAGGGAATAAGCTGAGTCCTCACACGCCAGCCTACACACGGGAGGGAGATATTAAGCAGGGTGAGAGGACGAGAGTAACCTCCGGGCAGGACGGGCAGAGAAGGCCTCTGAGGAGGGGACACTGGAGCTGAGACGAGAGTAATGAGAAGCGTCCTTCATCATAAGGAGAGGCATCGGCAGAGAGGAGAGTGGCTGGGACAGCCTGGGACAGGGAAGGGGGGGCGGGGTTGGGTGGGGGGACTGTCCACCTGAGCTAGTGCAGCTGAATACAGAGCAGGAAGAGGAGGGCCAGGCTGGTGAGGAGGCAGCATCCAGAGGGCACAGGGCCTCAGTGGAGTGGGGACGATACAGCGCCAACTGGTGAGCTGCTGAGTGACGTGACCTCAGTGACAGGTTAAGAACACTCAGGCTGCTGTGTGGAGGAGGGACAGGAAACGGACAAGAGTGGAACGGGTGAGATCTAAAAGGGGGCTTCTGTGCTCTCTCTCATCATGGCAAACAGCACTTTACACTTTATTATTAGCCAGCTACTGGCCTCATGACCCTGGGCAAGCAACTTAACTGTCCTCCTCCATGAACTAACATCCCCTACCTCACACTGGGCCATGGTGAGGGCTAAATACAGGTCGCTATTTGTAAAGGATGTAGAAGAGTGCTTGGCTGAGCTCTGAACGTTTCCTGGCTGGTCTCATGATTCGTTTCCTGCCCTCTCAGCTGCTGGAGTCCAGGCCCCTCGTCTTTACCTGCCAGCACCTGTCCAGCGTTTATCCTCGGTACTGCGTAAATTAGGAGGTGCAAATCGTTGACTGGAGACCTAAACTGGCCCAAAGACACATTCTGTCGGCTGACGCGGGGACTTCAAAACATGTGACTATGAGGGAGGAGGAGTCAAGATGGCGGAGAAGTAGCAAGCTGAGACTGCTTCAGCTAGCCGGAGATCAGCTAGATAGCTTATCTAAAGATTGCAAACACCTGAAAATCCATCGGCAGATCGAAGAGAAGAAGAACAGCAATTCTGGAAACAGAAAAACACCACTTTCTGAAAGGTGTTTTCTTTTTTTAAAAATTCTTTTCTTTTCTTTTCTTTTTTTTTTCTTTTCTTTTTGTTTTTTTTTTTTTCTTTCTTCCTTTTTGAACCTCTTTTTATCCCCTTTCTCCCCACTCACGATTTTGGATCTCTTCTAATTTGGTTAAAGCATATTTTCCTGGGGTTGTTGCCACCCTTTTAGTATTTTACTTGCCCCTTCATTTACTCTTATCTGGACAAAATGACAAGACATAAAAATTCAACACAAAAAAAAGAACAAGAGGCAGTACCGAAGGCTAGGGACCTAATCAATACAGACATCGGTAATATGTCAGATCTAGAGTTCAGAATGACAATTCTCAAGGTTCTAGCCGGGCTCGAAAAAGGCATGGAAGATATTAGAGAAACCCTCTCGAGAGATATAAAAGCCCTTTCTGGAGAAATAAAAGAACTAAAATCTAACCAAGGTGAAATCAAAAAAGCTATTAATGAGGTGCAATCAAAAATGGAGGCTCTAACTGCTAGGATAAATGAGGCAGAAGAAAGAATTAGTGATATAGAAGACCAAATGACAGAGAATAAAGAAGCTGAGCAAAAGAGGGACAAACAGCTACTGGACCACGAGGGGAGAATTCGAGAGATAAGTGACACCATAAGACGAAACAACATTAGAATAATTGGGATTCCAGAAGAAGAAGAAAGTGAGAGGGGAGCAGAAGGTATACTGGAGAGAATTATTGGGGAGAATTTCCCCAATATGGCAAAGGGAACGAGCATCAAAATTCAGGAGGTTCAGAGAACGCCCCTCAAAATCAATAAGAATAGGCCCACACCCCGTCACCTAATAGTAAAATTTACAAGTCTCAATGACAAAGAGAAAATCCTGAAAGCAGCCCGGGAAAAGAAGTCTGTAACATACAATGGTAAAAATATTAGATTGGCAGCTGACTTATCCACAGAGACCTGGCAGGCCAGAAAGAGCTGGCATGATATTTTCAGAGCACTAAACGAGAAAAACATGCAGCCAAGAATACTATATCCAGCTAGGCTATCATTGAAAATAGAAGAAGAGATTAAAAGCTTCCAGGACAAACAACAACTGAAAGAATTTGCAAATACCAAACCAGCTCTACAGGAAATCTTGAAAGGGGTCCTCTAAGCAAAGAGAGAGCCTACAAGTGGTAGATCAGAAAGGAACAGAGACCATATACAGTAACAGTCACCTTACAGGCAATACAATGGCACTAAATTCATATCTCTCAATAGTTACCCTGAATGTGAATGGGCTAAATGCCCCTGTCAAAAGACACAGGGTATCAGAATGGATAAAAAAACAAAGCCCATCTATATGTTGCCTCCAAGAAACACATTTTAAGCCCGAAGACACCTCCAGATTTAAAGTGAGGGGGTGGAAAAGAATTTACCATGCTAATGGACATCAGAAGAAAGCAGGAGTGGCAATCCTTATATCAGATCAATTAGATTTTAAGCCAAAGACTATAATAAGAGATGAGGAAGGACACTATATCATACTCAAAGGGTCTGTCCAACAAGAAGATTTAACAATTTTAAATATCTATGCCCCCAATGTGGGAGCAGCCAACTATATAAACCAATTAATAACAAAATCAAAGAAACACATCAACAATAATACAATAATAGTAGGGGACTTTAACACTCCCCTCACTGAAATGGACAGGTCATCCAAGCAAAAGATCAGCAAGGAAATAAAGGCCTTAAACGACACACTGGACCAGATGGACATCACAGATATATTCAGAACATTTCATCCCAAAGCAACAGAATACACATTCTTCTCTAGTGCACATGGAACATTCTCCAGAATAGATCACATCCTCGGTCCTAAATCAGGACTCAACCGGTATCAAAAGATTGGGATCATTCCCTGCATATTTTCAGACCACAATGCTCTAAAGCTAGAACTCAACCACAAAAGGAAGTTTGGAAAGAACCCAAATACATGGAGACTAAACAGTATCCTTCTAAAGAATGAATGGGTCAACCGGGAAATTAAAGAAGAATTGAAAAAAATCATGGAAACAAATGATAATGAAAATACAACGGTTCAAAATCTATGGGACACAACAAAGGCAGTCCTGAGAGGAAAATATATAGCGGTACAAGCCTTTCTCAAGAAACAAGAAAGGTCTCAGGTACACAACCTAACCCTACACCTAAAGGAGCTGGAGAAAGAACAAGAAAGAAACCCTAAGCCCAGCAGGAGAAGAGAAATCATAAAGATCAGAGCAGAAATCAATGAAATAGAAACCAAAAAAACAATAGAACAAATCAACGAAACTAGGAGCTGGTTCTTTGAAAGAATTAATAAAATTGATAAACCCCTGGCCCGACTTATCAAAAAGAAAAGAGAAAGGACCCAAATAAATAAAATCATGAATGAAAGAGGAGAGATCACAACTAACACCAAAGAAATACAAACTATTATAAGAACATACTATGAGCAACTCTACGGCAATAAATTTGACAATCTGGAAGAAATGGATGCATTCCTAGAAACATATAAACTACCACAACTGAACCAGGAAGAAATAGAAAGCCTGAACAGACCCATAACCAGTAAAGAGATTGAAACAGTCATTAAAAATCTCCAAACAAACAAAAGCCCAGGGCCAGACGGCTTCCCGGGGGAATTCTACCAAACATTTAAAGAAGAACTAATTCCTATTCTCCTGAAACTGTTCCAAAAAATAGAAATGGAAGGAAAACTTCCAAACTCATTTTATGAGGCCAGCATCACCTTGATCTCCAAACCAGACAAGGATCCCACCAAAAAAGAGAGCTATAGACCGATATCCTTGATGAACACAGATGCCAAAATACTCAACAAAATACTAGCCAATAGGATTCAACAGTACATTAAAAGGATTATTCACCACGACCAAGTGGGATTTATTCCAGGGCTGCAAGGTTGGTTCAACATCCGCAAATCAGTCAATGTGATACAACACATCAATAAAAGAAAGAACAAGAACCATATGATACTCTCAATAGATGCTGAAAAAGCATTTGACAAAGTACAACATCCCTTCCTGATCAAAACTCTTCAAAGTGTAGGGATAGAGGGCGCATACCTCAATATCATCAAAGCCATCTATGAAAAACCCACCGCAAATATCATTCTCAATGGAGAAAAACTGAAAGCTTTTCCGCTAAGGTCAGGAACACGGCAGGGATGTCCATTATCACCACTGCTATTCAACATCGTACTAGAGGTCCTAGCCTCAGCAATCAGACAACAAAAGGAAATTAAAGGCATCCAAATCGGCAAAGAAGAAGTCAAATTATCACTCTTCGCAGATGATATGATACTATATGTGGAAAACCCAAAAG
This sequence comes from Mustela lutreola, assembly GCF_030435805.1. NCBI lineage: Eukaryota > Metazoa > Chordata > Mammalia > Carnivora > Mustelidae > Mustela > Mustela lutreola. The sequence continues at coordinate 47,959,930 of NC_081299.1, read as the reverse complement.
ACTCCACTCCAAAACTGCTAGAACTTATACAGGAATTCAGTAAAGTGTCAGGATATAAAATCAATGCACAGAAATCAGTTGCATTTCTCTACACCAACAGCAAGACAGAAGAAAGAGATATTAAGGAGTCAATTCCATTTACAATTGCATCCAAAACCATAAGATACCTAGGAATAAACCTAACCAAAGAGACACAGAATCTATACTCAGAAAACTATAAAGTACTCATGAAAGAAATTGAGGAAGACACAAAGAAATGGAAAAATGTGCCATGCTCCTGGATTGGAAGAATAAATATTGTGAAAATGTCTATGTTACCTAAAGCAATTTACACATTTAATGCAATTCCTATCAAAGTACCATCCATCTTTTTCAAAGAAATGGAACAAATAATGCTAAAATTTATATGGAACCAGAAAAGACCTCGAATAGCCAAAGGGATATTGAAAAAGAAAGCCAACGTTGGTGGCATCACAATTCCGGACTTCAGGCTCTATTACAAAGCTGTCATCATCAAGACAGCATGGTACTGGCACAAAAACAGACACATAGATCAATGGAACAGAATAGAGAGCCCAGAAATAGACCCTCAAATCTATGGTCAACTAATCTTCGACAAAGCAGGAAAGAATGTCCAATGGAAAAAAGACAGCCTTTTCAATAAATGGTGCTGGGAAAATTGGACAGCCACATGCAGAAAAATGAAATTGGACCATTTCCTTACACCACACACAAAAATAGACTCAAAATGGATGAAGGACCTCAATGTACGAAAGGAATCCATCAAAATCCTTGAGGAGAACACGGGCAGCAACCTCTTCGACCTCTGCCGCAGCAACATCTTCCTAGGAACAACGCAAAAGGCAAGGGAAGCAAGGGAAAAAATGAACTACTGGGATTTCATCAAGATCAAAAGCTTTTGCACAGCAAAGGAAACAGTTAACAAAATCAAAAGACAACTGACAGAATGGGAGAAGATATTTGCAAACGACATATCAGATAAAGGACTAGTGTCCAGAATCTATAAAGAACTTAGCAAACTCAACACCCAAGGAACAAATAATCCAATCAAGAAATGGGCAGAGGACATGAACAGACATTTCTGCAAAGAAGACATCCAGATGGCGAACAGACACATGAAAAAGTGCTCCATATCACTCGGCATCAGGGAAATACAAATCAAAACCACAATGAGATATCACCTCACACCAGTCAGAATGGCTAAAATCAACAAGTCAGGAAATGACAGATGCTGGCGAGGATGCGGAGAAAGGGGAACCCTCCTACACTGTTGGTGGGAATGCAAGCTGGTGCAGCCACTCTGGAAAACAGCATGGAGGTTCCTCAAAATGTTGAAAATAGAACTGCCCTATGACCCAGCAATTGCACTATTGGGTATTTACCCTAAAGATACAAATGTAGTGATCCAAAGGAGCACATGCACCCGAATGTTTATAGCAGCAATGTCCACAATAGCCAAACTATGGAAAGAACCTAGATGTCCATCAACAGATGAATGGATCAAGAAGATGTGGTATATATACACAATGGAATACTATGCAGCCATCAAAAGAAATGAAATCTTGCCATTTGCAACAACATGGATGGAACTAGAGCGTATCATGCTTAGCGAAATAAGTCAAGCAGAGAAAGACAACTATCATATGATCTCCCTGATATGAGGAAGTGGTGATGCAACATGATGGCTTAAGTGGGTACGAGAAGAATAAATGAAAGAAGATGGGATTGGGAGGGAGACAAACCATAAGTGACTCTTAATCTCACAAAACAAACTGAGGGTTGCTGGGGGGAGGGAGTTTGGGAGAAGGGGGTGGTATTATGGACATTGGGGAGGGTATGTGCTTTGGTGAGTGCTGTGAAGTGTGTAAACCTGGTGATTCACAGACCTGTACCCCTGGGGATAAAAATATATGTTTATAAAAAATAAAAAATTAAAAAAAAAAAAAAAAAAAAAAAACAAAAAAACATGTGACTATGAATGTCTTCAGGTTGAATACGTGGGGGTGCCTGCCCATGCTGTCTGGTCTCACACTTTCCTACCTATGTACTGCCCCTACAGGCACTGAAGTTGGTGACCCCGAGTAAACACTGAATTCCTAAAAGCATGACTGTTGGGGATGTCTGTCGCAAATACAAGTGACACGTAAACCACGCAACAACCCTCCCTCCTCCTCCTGCCCCCACTAGAGCAATGGACCCCACAAGATCGAACTTTCTCACTTTTCTTCATGCAGGTCATTTACCACCTGTTCTCCGAATACCTTCTAGGACCTGGGAATTGGGAGAGAAAGAAAGCACAGAGTCAGGCTTAACTGAACTTACAACCCAGGGCCCTTGAACGAGGAAGCCGTAGACTCCCAGGACGCCACAGGCACACTCACAGTCTACCACGCTAGGGAGTCCAAGACTTCTACACCGATCATCTTATTCTGCTCTTATAACTCTGTGGGGGTCGCTTGAACAAAGAGGTTACTCGATTTTGCAAACGAATGAAGAGTCCAAGCATCTAAGTTTACTGTCCAGACAGAGCTAATGAATGGTGCGCTTTGAATTCCCGACTCTGGTCATCCATAAAGGCATTGCAAGTGGGGAAGGGTTAACCCTATTAGTGAGATAACCTACCAAGTTTTCTCCTTGCCACATGCTACGGGCGTGAGAATAAGAAAGGTGAAAATGCCACCCAGGCACTGCCCACCACATGGGTAACAGGACCTAGGCTGGCTTAGACAGTGGGAAAAGCATGACAACAGGGCTGGCGAAGAATAAGAGACTTGGGCTCCCAAGAGAGCTCCCGCTGGCCTCCCTGTGTCAGTGACACATCTGGAAATAGAAAAGAGAACAGAACACGGCCCCTGTTTTGCCAGATTTACAAAAGCGTATTTTTGGTTAAGGCGACGAGGCTCTGCCAGGTGGTGGCATGCCAGACAGCAGGTCAATGTGGCCCAGCGAGATCTGCTTCCAGAAGGACCCCTGGTGGTATTCCCCAAGAAGGCTTGGTGCACTCTGGGACTGCCTCCCAGCTGCCCCCACGGTGGCCTGTGAGTGCATTGCCTACTCTCTGCTCCAGATACACAGAAGCCTGGAAAAGACATCAGCATCCCGGGGAGACCCGACAGCCTCTCCGATCCTGAAGATGCCTTTCTGGATGTCAGTGATACTTGCAGCTTCTTGGCCGACATTTTATTATAATCAGTGATTTTTAACCAGAGGGATTCTGCCTCGAGGGAAACAGCTGTCAATGTCCGGAGATATTTCTGGTCTTCCTTGGGGAGGTGGGGGGCAGAGGGCTGTGCTACTGGCATCCAGCGTGTAGATGCCAAGGAAGGTGCTAAACACCGCACAGTGCACAAGTGAACGGCCCCAGAACAAAGAACAATCTGGTCCAAGATGTTCAAGAGCGCCAGGGTTAAGAAACCCTGATTTAGATGTCTCAAATATTTCCTGAGTCATGACTACATGCTCAGCCTGGTGCTAAGCTCTGCAAATACAAAGGCGAAATGGGTAAGTCCTTTTTCTCAAGGAGTTCAGTCTAGTGGGAGCCCCTCAGTGGGACAGGACTAATATCAACCACAGCCTAATACTGGGCTTAGAAGTTAAGACAGGTCTGCGTTCTAACGCGGGCTTTGCCCTTTATTTACTCACTGTGTGACCTTGGCCAGGTCATTTAACTTTTCAGTTCCTTCTGACACTGTGAATGGAAACTCACGATACTATTTCTGCTCCTCCCCCTACTCTTCCTCGTACTCTTAAAACTACAACTAGAGATCTACTGTTACCACCATCACCACTATCGTTCCAACTGCTGCTGCCAGGGTTGGGGGTGGGGGGAAGTACCAGAGAGCCAGGGGGCATGAAGACCTGGGAAGGTCAGATGGTATAGCATCTCAAATGGGCCCGTAATGGGAGTAGGTGTATTTGTTTGTCACCCGTGGAAAGAGGCTGTGGCTGGAAGCCACCACAGATCGTGGACACAAGGGCATCACATTAAGGATGGCTTGATGCAAAAACCACCTGCCTTCCTAGAGGACCCTGCGGAAAATATGCTCTCTGGCCTGCCACGTGAGAAAGAAGGAATCTATCTTACTTAAACCACCAGTAACACTATCACCTAATAATACAGAAGTACAGGAGTGGGCTGGTCAGGAAAGGCCATCACTAGCAGAGAGGATAGTACTTGCAAAAAAGTACAAGGAGGTGGAAGAGAATCAAGCTGAGAGAGAATTAAAGGGATTTCTCTTTGGATCTCCCCTAGCAGAGGAGAGTTGATGGGGCAGGAGACAGCAGCATCAGGGAGTAGCTGGAATCCCGTGGGCCTCACATGCCACACCAGGGAGTGAAGACTTAAATCCTGCAGGCATGGGGCACCACAGGAGGGTTTCAAACAGGTAAGGAATATGATATCTGCATTTAAGAAGAAAGGTTAGAGGTGGACTGGGGTATCTGTTGGATGGGGGTAGGGGAATAAGGAGTGGTAAGATGAGGTGGGGCAGAAGCTGGGGGAAAGGCAGGGAGGGTGGCTGGCACCAGTTAGGAGGCTCACAGATCCCAGAGAGACTGAAGAGGCTATATCATACTCTTTGCCCATCCTCTAGGTAACAGAAGAGATACAGAAGGTATGGCGCATCAAAGCTTTTGGTCTGGATAACTGATGACAGTTCCTTCACCACGACAGCAAATGCAGGAAGAAAGGCAAATTTATTTCAGCGACTGTCACCTGGAGTGGAGATGCCTACGAGGCAGCAGGCAGGGATGCCTGATGCTAAGCTTGCTCCTTAGTCTGGAGCACAGTACGGTGACATGGTGGAGCCATCAGTGGAGAGGGAGTGTTTAAATCCTGGGAAGGTGTGGCATTTCGTTGCACTTTGATGGGACTAAGCTCTCTGACAGACTGTCTTCCGGTCACTTCCAATAACAAATAAAAAGTCCACTGCCTCCCCTGCATGTTGATTATGAGGCAGGATACTTTAAAAAGCCTTTTTTTTTTCTTTTTTTCTTTTTTTTTTACGTTCACACACGGAGAATAGAGGCAACTGGGCATATTTCAAAACAGAGAAAGGTCTAGAAGACACAGGAACTTCTCAGAGACCATTCTCTTCTCAGACCCCTGCCTGTTCCTGAAGGAACTGTGATCTGGCCCAAACTTCAGTTTGCACGCAGGGCCCGTGACGGTATCTGACACCTGCAAAAGCCATTCTCCTTTGTAAATAGGGTATAAAACGTCTCACTGCCCTGGGATCTCACTGCCCTGGGAACATTGCGATTGGGCTTTCAAGGCCCCTGGAGCAATATATTGTTTTAAATAGAAGTGGGCGTGGACACTGCAATGAAAGATCTGCCTGGGGTTCCAGTTATCACAGGGCAGAAAAAGCCGAGTAATTATTTTCTCCCCAATTATGGCTAATTCTCTGCAAGCTAATTCTTGGCTTTTCTAAAACAGGACCAGAAAATTAGCTCTTCGTGTGCAAGACTGAACACACCGGACCCAGCAGCTTCTGGCCTGGGGTTATTACTTATTACTTCTTAAGGAGCGAGGAGCGGGGCAGGAAGTGGGGTTTTGACTTAGGCACCGTTTAGTCAAGTGAAGAGAAAAAAAATCTCCCTTTGGCTCTGAAACAGGATCGTGCAGCTATAAACTTTATTGGACACAACTCAGGCAAGGGTGTTGGGTAAAGGAATCAAAGGAAGAGCTATGGGCCGAGTTCAGAGGGTGGAACGAAATGTGCCCCTGTTGTCACTCACTTACTACCCCAGATCTCCCAGGCCGTGTAGATTTAAACCAGACAGGCCTGTGGCCCAGCCTAGATGATGCTGGCCTTTTCTCACCGACTAGCATGCAGTCGCAAACGTGTGCACGCACACATACGTGTTCACAAGGGTGTGCACGGGTATGTGTGGATGTCTGCTGGACACAGGCTGGGAAGGGAGACCCGGAAGAGGAAGAGACGGACAGTGGCGGGGAGGAAGGGCGGCGGAAGGGCGGCACAGAGGCAAGGGCAAATTACTTCAGCCTAGAAAAGGCAACGTTCAGATTCCCTGATGTTTGCGACTGGAGGACAGTGTTTTCAATCTGTTCTGATCAAACCTCCAGAAGTAATTGTTTTCACGAAAGGGAAACAATAGCACCAAGTGGACTGAGTTGACGGGGAAGACGGAAACTCACCCAAGGGGAAAAGTCAAGAGGAGAAACTGCTGAAGCGGAAAGTGATATTCACTCCTCCTCTGAAGACCCCTATTTGTGCCCCTTGTTTAAACCCCTACATGTATATTTAGGTATGTACAGTTATTATCGTTTGACTCTAAGTTTCTAAGGTAGTTTAAAAAAAAAAAAAAAAAAACAGTTAACTGAAATTAACTGGATCAGAGCCACCAGAGGACTCACTTTTCTCAAGGTCTATTCCAGGCCACCCATGTGCCACGTCACCTCTCTTCAACCCTCTGCCCTCAGCGAGGCCATCCATTGCAGGGTGCAGCATTCTCCATTTCCATGAAAGTGAAGGGAGTCGTCTGCCACATAAGGTCAGTTGCTCAGGGACTGACCCTGAGTCCCTGGGCAGGGTCACTCCTAGACCGGAGCAGTTATCCCGCGCCCGCCCAGAGAAAGGTGCACAGGAGGGCCAGGGTCATTCTCTCTCCTGCAGCTGTGAGTAAGGGTCAAGATTTTCACTGAGTTCCAGAGAACAGAACAGGCATACTCGTGAGAGGTATCTCGGCCTCTCCCCTTTTATACTGAAAAAGCCCCTACTTCTGCTGAGCTGTCCACTGGGGACACTCCACTACCAGAAAATGTCACCAAAGACTCCAGAGTGGGCGGGCCTTGGCTTGGATCCCAGCCATGTGACCTTGGGGGCCAGCTGCCTTCCCTTCTGAGACTCAGTTATCTCACCTGAAAAATGGAGCAACAGCTGTACAAGTTTAAATGAAGAGAATCCAGGTCAAGCATTCTGTATCGTGCCCCATACGTCTCCAGCAATCAGCATATGCGCACAGTATTTTGAAACCACTTTGTGGGCTCGAAAGAGCTGTGCAGCCATCAGTTATAACAAGTCTTTCAAGCACGTTTCTGATATCTGCATACTGAAAGGCCATGCTGTCCGCACACTTTGACAGGTCATTATAATCTGTATGGAGGGATTCTCCAACTGGAAGTCGAACAAGAGGGTGGTAGAGCAGTTGGTTCTGGACGCAGACAGAGCTGAGCCTGGATTCCAGCTCTGTCTCAGATTTGCTGGATGACTCCTGGCAATTCACTTAATCATCATGAGCCTTAGCTTCTCCATGAAGGACGAGGGTTAGACTCTCAATAAAAGTCAGCTTATAGGTCTATGCCTTGGCATCCTTCATCAAGTCCTGTGCCATTATTAAGACTAGAAAATGTTCCATGTTCCCAGTGGAATCACCTGGAGGACACATGGAACCTTCAAGTAACAGAGGCAGAAATGACCATAAGTCAGGTAATAGCATCAGTCAGGCAGCCACTGCTGCCTGTCCTCACTGCTGCCTGGCACACAACAACAGCTCATTGTCCTTTCCCACTCAGCTGAGACTGGCTTCCCTCACACTCCTGCAGACAGCAACTTCCAGTCGCTAAGAACCGGCATGAGAGCTCGTCCATCTGCAGTTTCCAACCAGTCCTACCATCTAACGTAAGAGAAGAGAAAGCAGAAGCCCACTGAAGTTTTAAGGGACCTGCCACGGGTCTCCCATCTAGTGACAATCCTGGCCCAGAATGCACATCACCTAACTCTTCATATGCGGTCACTCCTCTCTCTGTCTCTCTGGGTAGATGGTGGAAGGTATTCTGACACCCTCCTGGGCATTGTCCTCAGGGCTGCCCAGAGGGGCTGCTACATGTAGCAAAAGACTTATAATCTAATTCCAGCAAGCCCCCTCGTGTGGCAGGGGAAGAAGGGGTGGGACCAACTAATTCTCTCTTCCAAATGCTTTGACTGAGGATGTGGAGATCAACAAACATTCCTGGCCATGTTTGATTCTCAGGAGCATGAACCTTAGAAACTCTCGCAGAACAGCCAACCTGAACTGAAACTCTTGCTACAAGCAAAGTGAGTCACTTCAACTGAGGATGGGAATGTCCCCCGACTGCCCCTCACCCCCGCCGACCCCTGTCTCACTGACCCATGAGTAAAGCAGTAGCAATGTGGTCCAGGCCACCAGACCAGCAGCAGCCTGAGGCCATCTGTTTCCGTCCCATAGGCAGAAGCCCAGCATGTGCTGGTTCCAACTGGATTTCTGTGGAGAGGGAAGCAGAGAGAGCCCCAGCTGCTGTCAGCAGACAAGGAGGCGCCTTCTCCTCACCTCTGTCCTGGGTGCCCTCTGTGGACCTGAGTTCCCAGCTGTCCTGTGGCTAGAGGCTCTACTTGCCTGACTCAGAATACTAAATGTGCCCTACCTCCAAAGGCAGAATGAAAAACATTTTTTGCTGTTGTTGTTTATTCATATCTGTGATAGGGAGAGGAGGGTTGGGTTTAAAAAAAAAAAAAGACTTATTCTCTTTTGCAGGTGGTACCATCTGTTCCAAGATTTTTACTTCCCTCCATTCCACCACATGCCTGGCATCCTAAAAGGGCTTTGAAACAAAATAATAATCGTGATAATAATAGCCAAGCCTGTATCAGCACTGCCTGACTGGGTTCCTAGAACTGCAGGCCACTGTACCCCTTTTCTCAAGGTTAGTCTCCTTCACAGCAACTTGGGTTGCCATGATGATCCCCACGCGTTCCTCTGACAAATACTGAGTGGGACCAACTATTTTCTAGACGCAGTTCTAGGCACTGGGGAGAAGAGGTCAGGCCCCTGCCTAGACGGAGCTCAGAATACATTTCTGGGAGTCAAAAAAAAAAAGTAAACAATATACTTCCAGAGAAACCTAAGCGCTATGGGGACATAAACTTGGACAGTTGAGGAGGCCACTCACAACAGGGGCCAGAGAAGGCCTCCCTGAAGAGGCGACTTGTGAAGCCACATGCTGGGTGAGAATTAGGGATACACCACCACATTCTGGTATTAAAGCATATTGTGCTATTTTTTTTAGTCCTGAATTAGCGCTATTTTTGTTGCTGTAATACTGTTATTTCAGACATCAGTCAGCAATTTCTCACATCCTTCTTGATTCTTCCCAACCCACTCCTCCTTCCTTTCCCCCTCGGCCTCCTCACCCATCCCGGATACCCTACTGACAAGCCTCCCCTTCCCGGGGCCCCTCTTTGCTACCCAGCCGGGGCAACTCCTCCACCTGGCCCATCTCTTGCTGGGGAAGGAGAGGAATTAAGTCTCCAGCAGGGCCATCCCCTCCAGGACTGGCAAGGAGAGGAATAAAACTGGCTGGAACTGGGTGGAGGAAGTGTGCCCCAGGAGGCCATACTGGGAGCTCCACAGGGTGGGGGTGGTGGGGTTAAACACCCTCCATGTTAGAGACGGTAGTTCCACAGGGAGCCCAGACGGAGGGAACAGACGCTAGGAAAAGTACCACCAGAAGCACTCAAAGGAAAGCTTACTAAACTATGCCTACATTTTTGTATTTGACACGTAATAAATTTCTCTGGTTTAAAAAAAAAAAAAAAGAATTGCAAACACTCTTACAGTATTATTCCTTGGTATTATGCAAAATAAACACGGAAAAACCAATTCCGTCCTTTTGCCCCAGGACAACTCCAAGGACCAGGAGTCTGCTGATTCTCTGAAAAATGGAAAGAGGCAAAGAATTTCCGTCCAAGGGAGGCGGAGAGTCAAAGAACTGGAGGCTGAAGGGCTGCATGTTCAGGGATTTTAAAGACGCAAATATGGCTGGAAAATGGTGTGTGTGTGTGTGTGTGTGTGAGAGAGAGAGAGAGAGGGACAATGGGAGACGAAGTAGAAGAATGAGGCAGAGGGCAGAATCAGGAGCACAGTGAAAACTCAAATGTGAAGATCTGCAGAGAACCACGCATGCGCGCACATGCAGAAGGAAAGCCAGGTGTGTCCCTGGAAAAGTCAACAGAAAGTTCATTGCCATTGTCTCTTTTACACGTTAGGTGCCCGTCGCCTTCCAACAGGCCCCAGTCTAAGGGACAGGGGATCTACATATCAGGTGAGTAGAACGGGGGTGCATACCCATCCCCAATTTTCAAAGGCTTATAGAAAAAAAAAGTATAGAAATGTGAGAGAACTCTATGAAGTACCTCAAAACGGTTACTGAAAACCGTGAAATCTATTGTAACTGCTCTGGGCCAGCAGAAGTATGCCATTTTAATCAAATTTAACAAACTCATCTAAATAACCTTTGTTTCTCAGGCATATTAGTTGTACCGTAGCTATATTAGCTTTTACTTACTAGAGCCTCCTGCAGGCACACCTCATTTTATCGTGCTTCTCAAATACATGTTTTTTAAGAAACTAAGGTCTGTGGCAACCCTCTTGAATGTATCTGTTGGTGCCATTTTTCCAGTAGCATTTGCTGACTTTATGTCTATTTGTCACATTTTGGTAATTCTCGCAATATTTCAAATTTTTTCATTATATTTATTAGAGTGATCTGAATCAGCGATAATGACATGCTGAAAGCTCAGATGATGCTTAGGATTTTTTAGCAATAAAGTATATTTTTAATTAAGGTATTACACTATAGTTTTAGACATAAGCTACTGAACATTTAATAGACTACAGTGTGGTGTAAACGCAACTTTTGTATGTACTGAGAAGCCAAAAAATTCATTTCACTCACTTTAGTATGATATTGGCTTTACAGCAGTGGTCTAGAACCCAACCCACCATATCCCTGAGGTACGCCTGTATATGCTGAACATTGTGCCACAGGCTTTATATATGATACTTTTGTCCTCACGAGAATACTCTAAGGAAAGGAATACCAATTTCATTTTAGGGGTGAAGAAATTTAAACACAAAGATCTTGAAGTCACATAGCCAGTAAGTGAGAGAGTCCAAATTTGAACCCGGGTCTCTTTGGTTCTAAAACTCTTATTCCTTCCAGTATAGCAAGAGCCTTTCTAAAGCTCTGATTCTTAAGACTAAAACTCACGGGGTGCCTGGGTGGCTCAGTCATTGGGTGTCTGCCTTCGGCTCAGGTCAGGATCCCAGGGTCCAGGGATCTAGCCCCACATTGGGCTCTCTGCTGGGTGGGAAGTCTGCTTCTCCCACTTCCTCTCCCACTCCCCCTACTTGTGTTTCCTCTATCCCTATGTCTTTTTCTGTCAAATAAATAAATCAAATCTTTAAAAAAAAAAAAAAGATTAAAGCTCACAACCAGTTCCGCCGATTCTCAAAAGCCTAACCTTTACAACCAGCTTACTATGAAGGCCTCCTTGTCCACTCCAGCCCACACTAACCATGCCTTCCTGCAGCCTTGAAAAGCACTGAATAGTGCCTACCGTTCATTTATTCACTGAGCCCTCATGTTAGTGAACACCCACTCCGGACTGGGCATTGTACCACGTGAGATAATACAACAGGAGACAAGACAAAGCTCCTGTCCTCAGGGAGCTTACAGTTCAGGAGCAAAGACAGCAGACACGGAAAAATCAAACACTGCCAGCACTATGCAAGTTAGAACTAAATTGTGTATTTTCTTGGGATTCTTTTCCATTCTCTTTCTCAAATGGGTGGCACAGCTGTCCAGGGCCAATCTCTGGCTGTTCATGAAGTGGGAAGGAGTGGGAAAGGCAGCTGGAGAGACAGGGCCACACCAGGAAAAGCCTTCCCTGCTATGTTCAGAGGCTCAGAATTTTTCCTCAAGAACCAAGAGTCACTAAAGGGACTTCACAAGGAAGACACATAATCAGACCTGCATTTCTGAAAGGTTTCCTTGGAGGACAGTGACTTGGAAGGCAGGGAAGGCTGCAGGAAGGAAGACCAGAACATAGGCTGCAACAGGATGTCAGAGGAGTGAGCATGAGGACCTGGAATCCACTGGGGGACTTTCCCTTCCCATCTGACATTTTGGTCTTCACACCATCAAAGAATGCCAACAAGCTGGATGGTGTCCACAGCGGCACATAACTCTCAACACTCAGGCCTGTTATAAGGCGCCAAGGAAGAAATTCAGATATGGGCAAATATCTAGAAAAGGCTTCTGTCCCTCAGCTACCACTTTCCTTTGCCAAATAGTTCCCAGGGATGACCCAGTGATGGGCAGTGACAAAGGCCCTCAGGGGGACCTTTACCCCGTACTGGACAGGAAAAACAAATGTGCCGGTATAGCCTGGCCCAGGGAAACTTTGGTGGCCTGCGCCACTGGCTGGGTTTCCTGATCTCTACACAGATTTCCCCTCCTGTTACACAATCCTCTGGGGCCAAGGAAGGACAGACAAACAAACAGGCTGCAGTGCTTAGAAAGGCTGCATGGCACAAGAGAAAGACACATCCGAGGTCAAAGACTCCTTTACCACAGGTTTACTGTGTGACTTGGGATAAAATCCTGAGCTTCTCTAAGCTTTAATTACACCAAATACAAAACTGGGTAATAATAATTACTTTTCATGCTGTGGCAAGCATTAAAGGAGAAGATAAGATGATGAGATGATGAGTCAAGTGTTCTATAATAACAGGTACTTGATAAACATTAGTTGCCCGTTGCTGCTCCTTTTTGGATTTGGCCATTTACTTGCCTAGTGCTTATATGATAACTACCAGATACAAGGACTTGTTCAGGAACAAGTCATCTTAGATAAAAACAATTAAAAATAATAATACCAACCAGAAATGGGCTACATCAGTTGTAGTAAGGCAGAATTACAGGGGATAATATCTTGATCTATTCCTTGAGCAACGAGAATCCCTCCATTCTATCAAAAACCACTGAATCTAATAGATCTCCAACCTAATGATCATGAGGCTCGTGGGGGAAGCTGATAAAATTATAGATTTTTCGTTTCTGTTGTCACTCAGACTTACTGAACAGAATTCCCAGGGTTACCCATGGATTTTTTGGTGTAGTACTTTTTTTTAATGAAAAATTGAAAATATCTCCAAGTGATTTTTGCCATCCTGACTTATTTTCTGAGGCTAGTTTGGGATCCAATGACCTAACCGTTTACCTACTCAGGCTGTGGTTAGGTCAGACCAATCTCACAGCAAAATCTGAAAGCCAGGAACTCATTCCAAATCAAAGATAGTAACAAAGTAAGAGCAAGATCCTAACATCCTGTTCTGCAAATCCAGAATACTGATAAAACTTCAATCCAAATCCTTCACATTCTAATCATGGCAAAATGTTGAAAAAAACACGCTGCTGTGACCAACTGTGGGGTGATCTAGGCAAGTTTTGCCCTCAGCCCAGGTCGACGACTTAGGGGCCGGGCAGGCCCTCCCAGTCTGCAACACTCTTGAGACTTCAGCACTGCCCAGCCTTCATGTTGCCATGAAAACAGGCCCCAAGTCTATTTACAACTTGATACAAAACATGTGTCCTTTCTTCTTGTCAGCCCAAATGACATGAAAGGAAAAAGAAAGAAGAAGATAGAGAGACAGAAAGACAGACAGGCAGTGGGGAAGGAAGGAAGGAGACAGAAAAACAGAAGCACAGAGAATAGGGAGGGCGACCACCCCCTGCGTTGGGGAAAAGAAGCTTTGGAATAGAAGCTGAGGCAACCCAAGAAGTACCCGTAGGAACCCAAGACTTGCAGAGATTCCAAACTGCTAATTTCTTTAAAACATCTGAAGTATGTTAAATTTCAAGAATATTCAAAATTAGAAAGAACAGTGAAGTGAACCGTCATGTGGTTATCGCCCAGCGTCAGATCATTCCTACGCCTAGCCAGCATGTTGCATCTATACCCCACTTCGATTCTTCTTAAACCAGTTCCAGGCTCTGTATTATTTTTCTGCAAATAGCTCAGCCTGCACCCATACAAATGGAGAGTACCGGAACAGGAACTGTGATATGATTATCGTAATTAAAAATAACACTTTCCCATCACTAAATATCCATGCTGCGTTCATATTTCACCTCATGTTTTATTTTTCTACTTTTAACAGCTGTTTTTTTTTTTTTTTTTTTTTTTTTTTGCAGGAGGGCTCAAATAAAAGCTCTGACCGCAAGCAATGCAGGTGCCTCCAGAGCTGAAAGTTCATTATAGCTGCCCTCCATCTCTCTTTTTACCCCCTCACAATTTGCTGTTGCTATTGTTAATAAATGAGGTCCCCTAACTAGCTTTTCATGCTGGAGGCTTTTTAATTCTTTGTCACAAAAAGGTTTCTCTGTTCAAAGAAAAGACTTGAGAAGCTTCATTAAAAGAAAAAAAAAAATGACTGCTGGACAGTTTTTTAAAACCTGCTTTTCTGATCAGGTATGTAACAAAGCAAATCAGAAACCCGTCCTAGAAAGCCCACTGGAACAAATAACCCAGGAAATACATATACCCAATGCTTCTTGGTGGCCGCAAGTTGGAGCCAATGGCGGCCTCTCTGCGGTCACTGGGATCACCCACATCTGTTAGTTTCATTAAAGCACACACACACACACAAAAAAAAAAAAAAATTCAAAAATTCAAAAGAACTTTCTGGACTTCAGAGATCTCAAAGGTACAATATTTTCATTATTCAAGGGCAGACAAATCAGAAATGTACGGGGTACATGGCTCTTAATAGACACCAATGTGCAAGCACTTGGCCAAATTCATATGGGCAAGTCCTAAACCCTACAAGCTTAAAAAAATACTCTACCGAGTTCGCTGAATCCTAAGTGCCCTGCATTCAGTCTGTCCCTTCTGTTCCAGGGTGCTGGATTCAGAAAACAGATGAGGTTTCCTCAGCCCTCATGGAACACCTGCACAATACGATGTGAAAGACTGACATTCAAGGCACATCATGGCCTCCACCCAGGAGCGTTCCTGGAGAAGCCGGGGAGCCCTGTTTCCACAGCAGCCTGTAGAGTACAGTGCCGCCCACCACCCGCCCTGGGGAAATGACTTCAGGAAGCAGGCCTGTCTGAGGGTCAGTTTCTTTTGATATTATCACCTCTGTCTGTCCTACCCTTGGAAGTACTCATAATTCCCACTAGACGTAGGCCTGGCCATTCAAAATGAGATTCCGGAGATATTTTCTGATTCTCACAGCATTTGCCCTCTAGACATCCAGAGAGCAAAAAACTATGTATATAAGATATTCATTCATTTTCCTGCCTGGGGTGAGGTGCAACTGTGCTCCGTAAAAGGCCCAAAGCTGTTTCTTGCAATTT
Source organism: Mustela lutreola (assembly GCF_030435805.1). Lineage (NCBI taxonomy): Eukaryota > Metazoa > Chordata > Mammalia > Carnivora > Mustelidae > Mustela > Mustela lutreola. The sequence continues at coordinate 47,944,722 of NC_081299.1, read as the reverse complement.
ATATTTTGTAATTTTAGGAATCAGTGAGGATTTAACTAGCAAACAAGCCAAAATGCTTTCTTTAAAAAAGGATGGTATCAGAGGGGACTGTCAGAAATCACTACTTACTATATCAGAGCATTCTGCAATAAAATTGTAAGTAGGAAAACCAACTATTAACGGTTTAGTAACTTTTATTGTAGTGTTCTTATTATTCAGCTTGCCAGACCAGCTTTGAAAATATGCTGTGTACTCACAGGCTACGGTTACCACATCGAAGGAAAGATCCGCAGATACAACGTGCATCTGCAATTCTCTAAGCCCACGTAGACAATTCATCTTTACTGATGGCAAACACTTCCATGCAGACCTCCACCTTGTTCTTAACTTGGGTCCTAACTTCACAAATTAGGGGTTCATCAAGGTTTCTTTTCCCCTCCAATGGCCTGTCAGAACTGGGTGGTAGAGAACGAGCTCATGTCACCATCTAGAAGTCAACTCTTCCAAGTCCACAGTGGGTCTCGCCTCGACCCAAGACCATTCTCCTAGCTCCCAAGAGTCACTGATGTTCTCAGGATAACCAACACTCCACACCAACTCCCTGGCCCACAGATGCCTGTCCTGGGACAGGAAAAGAATGTATCTAGTCCCATTCTTCATGCCTCACTTAAATCAACATGACTTCCTGCCCAGCCCACAGCCAATCAGTGAGCTGATTTACTCAATTCGCACAATAATCACCAGATCTTTATTTTAAAGACACACAGCCTTGACATGTGTCAGAATTACTGGTATATTGTAAGCACTGGATTACCTGGCAGAATTAGGGACAGGTATATACTTCCTGGCAGGACTGCTCACTTTTGGTCACGCCCTTCAACAGCTTCTTAACTGCCATCCTTTACCTTTCACTCTTCACAATGCAGCCAGAAGGTGGTCTAAAACGTGAATGTAATTGTATAATATCTGACTCCAAACCCTTTGATGGCTTCTTGTCACCTGCAAGACTTCTAAAAACAGACAAAAATACCACAATAAAACAAACCAGATATGTACTGAGGATCTTTAAAACTTGGTTCTGTCTTCTTTCTTACCTTCCCCACACCATCATCCTGAAAGCCTACTTTTCCAGACATACCAAATGTGTCACCATACTCTTGATTACAGCACACTGGCCCCTATAAGCTTTCATACCTTTCTATATAGAGTTCCTCACAAAATAAGACCTGGGGTCCCAACCCTGCCCACTACCTATTTTTGTAAATCAGTTTAACTGGAACACGGTCATGCCCCTTCGTGTAGGTATTGTCTCTGACTGCGTCCTCACTACAGTGATCACTGAAGAGCTGGGACAGATCCCACAGATCTGGCAAAACTGAGCATATTTACTATGTGGTTCTTTACCCAAAAAAAGTGTGCCAATCCCTGGTCTAGAGCTGTGTGTTCTCACCTACCTCCTGTCTGAGATCTTCCCTTGGGAAACATTGATGCATCTTTAGGAGAGACTAAGCACATCTATCTCTGTATGGACCAAGATGGCTAACTTTTATGGAATTGTGTTCCATATCCATTCTCCTCCTTCCTCAGCTTACCAAAACCCTAATTTTATTTAGAGTGGCCAGTTCCAAGTGATCAATCCTGATGGTCTAAGCCAGTGCCGTCCAGCAGAACTCTCTGCAACGATCGATATGCCTTACGTACGCAACTGCCCAGTAATGTAGCCCCTATCCACACATGGCAACTGAGTTCTTGAAACGGGCTCGCATGACTGAGGAACACGACTTCTGACTTTATTTAAATTCAATCAATCTATGTAAATAGCCAGCATGACTCAACAATAAAAAGACAACCCAATTACAAAATGGGCAAAGGATCTTAGAGACATTTCTCCAGAAAGATACATGAACAGCTAGTTAGCACATGAAAAGATGCTCAGTGTCAATAACGATTTTGTAAATGCAAACAAAAACCATAGTGAGGCACCACTTCACATCCACTGGCATCGCTAGAATCAAAAAACAAAAATTACAAGTGTTACTAAGAGTGTGGAGAAATTGAAATCCTTAATCATTCCCATCAGGATGTATCAAATGCTACAGCCACTTTGGGAAGACAGTCTGGCATTTTCTCAAAGGATTAAACATGGAGTTACCATACAATCCAGTAATTCCATTCCCAGGAATTTGCCCAAAAGAATTGAAAGAAAAATGAAAATATATTCACACAAAAAATTGTACATGAATGTTCATAGCAGTATTATTTACAGTAATGAAAAAAGTGTCCTTTGACCTAAATGTCCATCAACAAATGAGAGATAAAATAAAATGTGCCACATCCATGCAGTCAACTATCATTAAGTTATAAAAAGGAATAGATTTTTAAAAATACTTATACTGATATGTTCTTTAACAAAGATGAGCAGTGAAAAATTATGTTAGGTGAAAGAAGCCAGACACCAAAGTGCTACATATTGTATGATTTCATTTATATGAAATGTCCAGAACAGACAAATCCATGGAGACAGGAAGTAGGTTAGTGTTGCCAGAGGACGAAGGTAGGGTTAGGAAGGGCGAGTAACTACTAATAGGTACTGCATTTCTTTTGGGGGTGATGAAAATGTTTGGGAATTAGACAGTGATGATGGCTGTACAATCCTGTAAATATATTAAAAACCACTAAAAGCTACAATTAAAGTGGTAAATTTTACAGTATGTGAATTATATCTCATTTAAAAAAAAAAGCTTTAAAGTAGTCCTGTGTGGCTATCATATTACATTGTGTAGCTCTAAGCCAACCATGACCATATTATTCTGTACTTTCCCAGCCTCCCCTGTAGCTAAAAAGTAGCCACACAACCTAATTCCAGCCAATAAGAACCCAAGCAGAAATTTAGTAAGGTGAGGAAATGTCCTCTTCTCATTAAAACAAGGAGAAAGAAAAAAAGAAAGAAAGAAAGATTAATTCTGTTTTCTCCAGTTCTCACTCATCTTTCAGCATTAAAGGTGGATATAATGTCTCCTGCTACCATGAGGTAATTAGCAAGAAGGAAAAATCTGAAGAAATAAAGATATGCTGGCCTTGATATGATCAAATCACCTTTGGATTTGTTTAGAGTAAGAGAACAGGAACTCAAGCCTATTTATTTAAGATACCGTTAAATGGGTATATTGTCCCATGAGTTAATAATATATGTAAAGCATCTGAAACAGCTCCTGGCACATGGTCAGTTAGTACTGTAAGAGTTAGATATTATCACTGTCATTGTAACTTAGCGATTCTTAACTTTTTTTTTTCTTTTTTTACCATCAGCCTCCCTGCAAAGTCTGTTCAGATATTCTTTTCCATATCACTGCCCCCATGACAGTTTAATACCTATCTACTGGTTTACATTGTTAGGTAGGGCTTGACTTTAGAAGGCTACAATCCATTGGAATAGCTAAAATCCTTTCATCCACCAAGAACCAGTTTTTGCCCTCTTGCAAATGTATTCTTGACACAGGCTTCTTCCCCCAGTGCAACCTGCTGATTTTAGTAAGTTTCTCAGTATTAACACAGCAGCTAAATGCATTCTTAATTGATTCATTTTCCTTCTCCTCTGCAATCAAATAATTTAAACTGGACCTGTCTTGATGGTACTGACCCCAGCCTGTTGGCCACCACAGATTCCCTGATTTCCCAGATTTCACTACAAAGGTGAGATCACGATAACATACCACTCGTGTGGCTACAGTCAAGCTAGCTGCTAATTCACACACCTCAGCCCAAAGAGCACAATGGGAACCAAAATAGTAATGGGGGGGGGGGGACTACTAACATATTTATTAATCACATCTATGGATATCTTTGTTATTCTGATGGTAAAAGATCTGAAATATAGAAAAATATAATGAAGGGGGAAAAAATCAAACTTTATCTCACAACACAGTCTATTTGTTTTATATAGGAAAACAATTTTGTGGAATGCCTGGTGGCTCAGTCAGTTAAGCATCTGCCTTCGGCTCAGATCAGATCTCAGGGTCCTGGGATCAAGCCCCACCTTGGGGCTCCCTGATCAGCAGGAAGCCTGCTTCTCCCTCTCCCTTTGCCTGCCACTCCCCCTGCTTGTGCTCTCACTCTCTCCATCAAATAAATAAAATCTCTTGGAAAAAAAAAAGGGGGGGGGAGAGAAACAATTTTGCTGAGGTGTCCTGCTCATATTTTACTAAATCCTCTAGCAACCTTCTCCAAGTCTGTCAAAAGCACTGGAATAGTTTCTGTTTTGAGCCTCCCCAAGGCGCTCTGATGTAGGCAGTACCCTTCTCCCATGATCCAATGAGGAAATAAGGCCTTGGTGAACTGAAAAGACCTGAGAATCACTCAGCGAGCAAGGGAAGCAGATGTGATTCTGCTCCAGACTCTCTGACTCCAAAGCACAGCCCCCACCACCACCTGACTCCTCCACAAATATCTGACCACAAGAGCCAACCAATCAAGAAGAATGTCCAAATGTCCCAGACATCTTCCACGTGCCTCTCTTGAACCTTCTCCACCCTGCTTTCTGCCCAAAGATGCTGACCAGAATGAAGCATACCCAGAGACTCTCCACCCTGTGGTCTCAAGCAGGTTGTAGTCAGAGAAGACAGAGGGATATCAGCAGGCGGAAAGAAAAAGCAGCCTGGCTGTGGTTCTCTGCACCAAAGGTCACACCTGTGAGACTCTCTATACAACAGTCTCTTTGGGACCTCGTGACCTGCCCGCCCCTTGTCTCTGGGGCCCAGAACTGGTACCAGCTCCACTTTTGGTGGCCCAAAGATCCTGCATTATCCATTGTGGTTTCAGTACACTTAACCACTCTTCTCAAATTATCCCCTATGACTGTGCCACCTGTTTCTTGCAGGGACCCTGGCTGATACACTAAAAAACAGAAGGGACACAGATGTTCCAATGGGTACTAGAGGAACACCCTGGGAGCCCTCTCTTTCCATAATGGCAGCTTCCAGAAAGGCAAGACAAAGAAGAGCCATCATTACAGGGAGATGGAGACGAATTGTACTTGCCATCCCCTTTTTCAGAATACTGCCTGATCTGGAGACCCTGAATGGACACACGATGTTACCTGGGAACAAGAATCTGGATAAGCAGTATTTGAGGGGAAGATCTGGGACTTAAAGCCTGAGCTGTTTGCCCCTTCCCACCCTTATCCTCTCCTGTGGCCTTGAAAAGCTGAATTTCCTGCACCAATGGAAAAGGACAAATTAATTGTAGCACAAGGAAGAGCTTTAACCCCAATTTATACTTTCCTTACCCAGTAAGAACAAGTGTCAAAATACTCATGTTAGAAGAAAAATTCAAACACATTTTGATAGAGATATGTCTCATGTCTCATCTTCTGGTAGATTTTTATAAGAGATGTATGCTAAAGGATCAAGGAGTTTCTGGAGGGAGAAAAACATCAAGGAAAGGGCCTGGGAGAGCAATTAAACTGACTGTGGCCTCATACCTTTATTTCAAAAACTGAAAGTAAAAAAGCCTTTGCAAGTGAAAGCACCAAAGCATAAATGAAAACCTTCCTATATTTTTGCCCCAAATAGGCTGTGTACTACATCCTAATAAAATTACAAATAACGGGGGTGCCTGGGTGGCTCAGTCAGTCAAGCACCTGACTCTTGATTTCAGCTCAGATCATGATCTCAGGGTCACAGGATCAAGCCCTGTGTCAGACTCCTCACTCAGCATGGAGTCTGCTTGTCCCTCTCCCTCCCCGCAACTTGCTCACTTGCTCTATCTCTAAAATAAGTAAATAAAATGCACTGTTCCATCGGTAGAAATTAACAAGGGAGGTGATAATAGCACATTCAGTTATCTTTTAAAAGTCAATTTTCTTCTTTACTTGCTAAATAAATCTTGCTCTGTCTTGTCTATTTTGCGCATCCTTTTCCTTGTCTCTCCTCTAATGTCTAACCATTACGTAATTCATCAGTACGCCTGCTAATTCCACCTCCTAAATCCACATGGGCTCTACCCTTCTTATGATCACCCATAGTCACTTCTGAGCTCATGTCCTCTTCACATCTCAGTTGGACTGGAGCAAGGCTTCCCAACCTCATCACTCTTGATATTTTGGGCGTGGGGCTCTCCCACAACTTACCGGATGTTTAGAAGCCTCTCTAGACTCTTCCTCCAAGATGCCAACAGCACACCCGCTCCTCACAATCAAAAATTTCTCTTACTTTGCCAAGTGTCCCCTGAAAAGCAAAACCGACCCAGGTTGAGAACCACTGGCCTAGAGCATAGTCTCCTAGCAGATCTACCGGCATCTACTCCTATGCCCTCTGGAACTTATCTACCTTACCACAGACAGAATGCAAGCCCAACCGTGTTATTCCTTAGCTTAAACCAGCGACTTAAACCACCACTCGACTCCCCACTGACTAGAGGCTGAAACCCAAAATTAGCAAGAGATACAAAACAGCCCCACCACTTGGCCCTGCAGTCTTCTCTGACCACAGCCAACCCTGTGTAACTGCCTACGAGCTCTGGGCGCTTCATCTGGATAGGAACCACTCCAATCCTCCATGTAATTCTCATGACTCCAGGCCTTTCCACTCGCTGTGACCCCCTTCCACACCAGACTACCCCTTCCCTCACTTCCCCACTTAGAGAAATTCCAAATCACCCTCTACAGTGGGGGTCTCAAACTCAAGTGCACTCAAGGGTCAGGATGGGGAGCCGCAGAGCACATGCCCACACGTGCCTCTCGGCTCCTCCTTACTACATCATTTCATACGGGACAAGGGGCCCAGTGTGACCGAATCTGGGAAGCCAGAGGTCTGGGTGTTTACATTTGCTACCTGAATGATTTAAAAATAAATAAATAAGTAAATAAACATGGAAGAGCTGAAACAATGTGCTACCTGTCATCAGCTGTTTATGCTCTACATATCTCTAAGTATTTCTCACTGTACCCTGACAGGGTTTGCATTTCTGTCTTCCCTACACATGTGACAAGATCTCAAGGTCCCTGTGTCATTCATTGGTTCTTTTATTATTTTAATCCATGTGTCATTTCTTTCTCCCATCTACCCATCCATTCTTCCATCCAACTCACCCATACACAGAATTAAGTCCCTATGAGCACTTTATTAAGAATACAAAAGTAAACAGACACAGTCCCTACCCTCAAAATGTTCCTACTCCACAGGGGAGAGACATAAGCAAGCGATTATGATCCACACACTCATGAGAATATCATAAATAATATCAGAGCACAGCACACGAACAATAGAAAAAAACAAAAACAAAAACAAAAAACACTTAAATCTCCCTGGGGGAGTCAAACTGGCTTCTGATGAGATCTGAGCTAAAGGTAGGCATTCACCAGCTTGCTAAGAGAAAGAGAGCATTCCACACCACAGGAACAATCTGAGAAAGTGTGCAGGTAGGTGGAGAGAGGGCACATTTGAGGAACCACAATAATGCCATTTCAGCTTAAAAAGAGGTGAAACTTCATAGGACCCCATTCTTAAGTGTAGAGGGTTAAAAGTGTAGTTCCTGGCAGTTCCTGTAGAAGACACCCATTCTCTTTGTTTGATTACTTAATTCAAATCTGGACTGGAAGACATGTGGAACAAGAACAGCTGGACAGTAGTTAAGGAATGCTTTCAATGTGTGAGCCCTACTGGGAGAATACATCATAGCAGCAAACTCTATATCCAAAACTGTTAAATGAGCCAATACAATAATAATTACCATAATAACAACAGTAACAGCTAAAATTTATTGAGTGCTTGTTACGCACCAAGTACTCAACTAACACTTTCACAACATTTCACTTAATCCACATAACGATCCTATGCAGTACGTACTATCATTCCCATTTTACAGATTAAAACTAGGCTCTGAGAAATGAGCTGGGGCTTCAACCCAGGAATGTCCGAATCCAAAAGTTAAACTAGTAACCATTATAGATTCATTTTTGGTGGAAAAAAATCCCTGCAGGTTTCTTGCAAAGCCTTTTGATTGTGTTTGAACCCAGAGTATCAATGCACCAAGGAAGAAACTCGTTCTCTTGGGGATGATGAAAATTGTCCTTCCAAAATAAAAGCTATCCTCTGAAGAAGTAGGCAGAAAACCAACCACTAAGTGGGTATTGCCACACGATCAAAGTATAGTTGCCAGCGGTTTTCTATTGCCAGAAAAGAAAGAAAAAATCTGGAAAATGCCATGAAGAGGGGTGGCAGGCAGAATCTCTCTCTTGGAGCTGGGCCAGACCAGGCCTGTCTGCTGGAACAGCTGGGTGCAGGCAATAAGAGAAACCGGATGACTACAGAGTGCCCATCCGAAGGTGGGGCTCAGAGCCTGCAGGCAACCGGCCCCCCGTCAGGACAGGTCACTACTTTTTTCTGTCACACACCGGACTCCCTTCCATCGACATATCTGTAAATGGTATTAAAATGATTTCAATGTGAATACCAAACTATCACAATTTATACTCAGTGTCTCTGTAATTCACTGATCTCATGGATACAACAAATTTGTCTAAAACAGGAGGAACTAAAAAAATCTATAAAAGAAAGATGTGTTTTCAAATACTCTCTGAGGATTTAGCAAGCATTGTTTCATAGCTAGACGATACTGTAATTAAAAACATATTCTTTTCTTAGCTTCTTTAAAGGTTTGATTCTAGTTGATGACCTCCACTTCTCTTTATGTGGAAATCATTTAGTTTTTATTTTTTTATGCTTTTGCCACTAAATTATTTTTTTCCAACTTTACTAAGGAACAGCTGATGAATAAATTTCAAGTATACAAGGTGATGATTTGATATGTATACAAATTGTGGAATGATTAACAAAACTATATACTTGTCATTTAAATCCCTAGAATAAAGATCAATTTATTATTTGGTACTGATGAACAGTACGCATTCTCCAATAATAATGCCTGTGTTCAGATGGCCGCTCTGATATTTGCTACTTTGTGGTTTGGTCAAATTACAAGTTTTCTCCAGATCTCACTTTCATTGCCTACGAAATGGGTATAAGGATGTGAACTTAGCCATATTGGTTCCAAAGCCAGATGAATGACCAAATTAAGTTGGTAGCAGAAAGGGACAGGAGGTAGCACATTAAAAAATATTTAGAAAGGGACACAAACAAGACATCCATGGATCTCTTAATAGGCAGTTTCTCAGCAGAGCAGGCAGCAGGAATGAAGGCAGGTGTCAGCCTGAGCCGCCGAGAAGAGATGACCCATCACTAAGACGCAACAGGCAGGAGAGCAGAGCAGCAAGGGAGTGGGAAGTCTGAATCCGGAACATGCTGGTGGGACACGACCGTGGAGAGCTCTGGAGCTAGGTCTAGCAGCTATGACACTTCCAAGAACAGAGCTGGGAACACAGACTCAGAAGTCGCTGGCCCATAAATTAAATCAATAAACCAAGCCACTGAGTAACCCCAGAAAGAGTATGTCTGCAGAAGCTGCAACCCAGTGGTCCAAGGACCACATCTGGAACACAGACTAGTTTCATTGGCCCCCACCACCACCCAGAGTTCTAAAAAAAGGTTCAGCCAACATACCAAAATGTTAACATGGGGAATTTTTAAAATCTGGATTTCTTCTCGCTTGTCTTGAAAACTCAGGAGATTCTGCGATCCTGGGCGCCAGCATTCCCGCTCTGGATAACATGGGCAGCAAGAGCTCGTTTCAGGAAGCCCCCCAGACCGGGCTCAGACTGCACATCCTGCCTGGGTTTCCTGCCCCTGCTTGCACGGAGCCAGTGCACACCGGTATTCTCTGCCCCTGCCTCCCCTGTGCTGCCTTCTGGGATCCCAATCCCACATGAATGTGAGTCTGTGACTTGTGTTGTAGAATCGCTGATGAATGAGAAGAGCAGAGAGCTAAGATCAGAAGGCTCTGAAGACTGACACAGAAAGACTCCAAGAGAGAAGTCTCTGAATGAAACCGAGAAAGACACGTCAGAAAAGTGAGAGCAGGGGCACCTGGGTGGCTCAGTGGGTTAAGCCTCTGCCTTCGGCTCAGGTCATGATCTTAGGGTCCTGGGATGGAGCCCCACATCGGGCTCTCTGCTCAGCAGAGAGCCTGCTTCCCCCTCTCTCTCTGCCTGCCTCTCTGCCAACTTGTGATCTCTCTCTCTGTCAAATAAATAAATAAAATCTTTAAAAAAAAAAAAAGTGAGAGCATGTGTGGTACCACTGAGTCAAGGGTATAGAGTGGTCACACATTCATCTCTGACTGCTTTGCTGACATCTCCCTTCCCCCACATCAGCAAGGCTTTTCTGCACCAACTTTGACATATACCCCACATCTCAGCACATGTCCAAAATACCATCACTTTTCACCTGAGTTATGGCAATTGTCTCTTCTTTTTTACCACCTTTTTTTTTTTTTAAAGATTTTATTTAGTTATTTGAGAGAGAGAGAGAGAAAGAGAGGGAAAGCTTGAGGGGGGATGAACAGAGGAAGAAGTAGACTCCCCGCTGAGCAGGGAGCCCAAAGTAGGGCTTGATCCCAGGACCCTGAGGTCATGACTTGAGTCCAAGGCAGACACAACCAGCTGAGCCACCCAGGTGCCCCTCTGTTTCCACTCCTATGGCCCAAAAACCCATTCTCCATACAGCAGATAAAAAAAGCTCATTAACAGGTAAATCAGAGCCCATCAGTCCTTTGCCAAAACTATCCAATGACCTCCCAGGACAAACAGAAAAAATGGAAACCCACCCCTATGGTCTTCCAAGAAGGGGTCTCTTTCTACCTCTGTTGGCTGCATCTCCAACAACTGGCCCCTCTGTGTTCAGTCACACTGAGCTCTTTGCTGTTCTCCCAATAGGTCAAGCATGTACACCTGCTTGAAGGCCCGTGTACTTGTACTTGCTCCTCCTCCTGAATGGATCACTCTTCCCTCAGCTCCTTTCTTCTCACTGGCCCCTTCTCCATTCAAAGGTCACCTTCTCACAGAGTAGTTATTAACCTTCTCAACACCATTCCTGATTTGGCCCACTTTCAACCGCTCTCCCTGCTGCATTTTCTTCAGAGCACTTATCAATCAGCTACATGTATATTTGTTTAATTGTGTATTCAGTTAATTTCCTGCACTATAGTAAGTTCTATGTGGTCAAGGACTTTGTCTATCATTACACAATGCCTCACACAGAGATGGTGTCAATAAGTTAAGTTGTAGTGAAGGAACGAATGGACATGCAATACTGTGGAAGGTAAGGGATTGTAGAGAATGGGTATTCAATACAGTATATCTTCGCTTGGATCCTCTGGAAAGCAGACCCTGAGTTTATGTAAGTTTGTGTAGCAGGGCTTATGTAGGGTTTATGTAGCAGCACTGCATTAGGGTTTATGTAGCAGCACTGCATTAGGAAGCGAAATCTCCGGGAGCAGGAGGAAAGTGATGGACACCGGGAGTGAGACAAATAAGGAGCGGGAGAGGCAAGATAAAGTTGTGTTATCAAACTGGTTCCACAAGAGTGACTCATTCTCCATCCACAGGACCACCCACACCCTCCACACTCCAGTCCCCCAAGCCATACAGGCTGCATCTTAGAACCATCCACAATGAGAGAGAAAGGAGCATTAATTCCCCACAGGTCCAGGTTGTGCACATGTGGGCAAAGAGTGAGACGCAGAGGTGGCATCAACCGGGAAGCATCACGTTACACAATGGACGGCATGTGAGGCAGGGGGGTGGCATGAGTGGCACGAGGTGAGGCCCTGTTTACACCTGCAGAACACCCTGGGCAGCACTGGTTGCCACACGGGCAGCTGGATCAAGAAATGATGTGACTTTTCTTTACTGCCCCACTGAGAGGATCTGACGCAGGACACAGAGGTGTCTGAGACACGTTAGCAGTGACCTTAACAGCAGCAGTATCAGTGCACTAGAAAGGGTGAACATCATATTATAGCGGATGGAGGTACTGACAGGAAGGAGAGGAAGCAGAACAGCAAGAGAAGGCTTCTCTCAGGGTTCCTTAGAGTATGAGCTGATTCCAGACCTGGAGAAAGGAGATGCCTAAGTGACACCCAATGGTGTCATGACAAAAGGAAAGACATGCTCCAAAAGAAAATAAGGACAAATCAAAAGGACACAGAAGCCAACTTGAAGGGGTTCCCAATGGCGAAATCTGTGACTCTTTGAGCAAGATGATGATAGTAATGGACTGAAGGCAATAGAAGAAAATAATTCGTAAGTGCATACTGATATAAATAATTGAAAGAATAAATAAATGGGAAACAAAGAGAAAGCCACTGACAGTAAAGATCCTAACAAACATAGAAGAAATTATGAACAGAAAAATGCCACCTGGCAAAACCACAGGAATAATTGCTACAAGCAAGAATTAACAATGGATGTTAAAATTAGTAGTAAACAGTATGATAGGGAGTATGATATTTACAAAATCGCAAGGTATTTCCCCACAAGGCAGTTATTAATTACAAAAGGGAAAATGGTGCCTTTACAGTGCAGAGACTGAAAGAAACCAACTTAAGCAGGTACCATCCCCTGTTAACTTCACCATCGACAGTACAAATTCACATCATGTGCCTCCCGATACGGTGCACTATGGAGAGTGCAACATCGTTTCTAGGGTTTTCCTGCCAAAAATGCATAATCTGAATTTCATCTTGAGGAAGCACCAAGCAAACTGAGAGATGACACAAAATAACTGTGTGATACTTCAAAAGCATCATGGTCATGGAAGATGGGTAGTGACTGAGGACTATTCCAAGTCACAGGAAACAAAGCAGATAGGAGAACTAAAGGCACTGTGTGGTCCTAGGTTAGATTCCTACCCAGAAAGAGACCTTAGTAATTCAATGACAAAGCTAGGTAACAATGCAGCATGAACCTTTATCACCTGACTCGGACCACTGCGGAGTGATTACATAAAACACTGGGGAGACAGACAAGAAGATGATATGATGGGGAGACATACATGGAGGGGCCCTAGAGTACCTTAGTCCACTTTTTCAGGAGGTGGTAATTAGCCCACTTTTTCAGGAGGTGATAGGTACACAGATGTCCATCAGATTATTCCGTATATTTTACATATACTTTATATTCTGTGTATATGAACAGGTCGTATTTTTTAAATGAAGAAAATGTAAACATACAATGAAAATATAATGGGTGCTTTTATGTTTTAGAGTCTGTTGGCTCAGCCTCAGAGCAGAGTACTGTTCTTTCTTGCTTAAAAGAACTAAAAAAGTGCAAATATTAGATAGTTGTTAAAGGCATCCTGGAATCTAACTAAGACTCGCGTAATAAGACAGTAAGACAACTAAAAAGGGAAGAGCCACTTCTCAAGCATGTGTGTCTATGTTCTTTAACCCGTGTCCCTATAGTACTATAAATTGTCTTACATGCCACTGGAAATTCCCATATACACTCCCAGGGGCAGATGTCCCATAGCTGAGAGGAAAGACTAGAGTTTTGGTGTCAGAAGTCTGAGGCTCTGATCTTCACACCTCTACTGACTTGGGGTGTGACAAAGGGCAGGCAAGTGACTCAACTTCCCTGTTCCCACATGTGCAAATAGAGAAAATGTCGGGGTTGTCACAAGGTTGACATGAAAGATGTGCATCAAGACCAAGTACTTTGGTGGGCACAGATACTCCCATTTGGTAGCAATACCAAGGCAATCACAGCTCTTATCTTGGTTTCCGAGGAGATGGAGACTCAGAAAGCAAGCCCATCTTTGCCTTAAACCTCCACAATGCTAGAAATGAAGTGAGATCACAAGAGAGCATGAAACACAAGTCCTCTGCCCCAACCACCTCGCAGTGACCGAGTCTGGTGTGAGTGGCCTTACGCCAACAGCCCTCCTCTTAATTTGAAGATCGAGTGTAGCAGACAGGCAAAAGTTCTGGATTCACAGCTGGGCTCAAATCCCAGTCACTCTTTGTGTCCTGTGTGATCTTGAGCACATGACCCGGCCCTCTAATGCTCAGGGGTTTTCTCTCTCAGTGGGGGTGATACCACCCCTTCGCCAGGTTACTAGAATGTACACTGCATCAACAGCTATTGCGTAAAATAGTGTCTGATGCATAACTGACTCCAGAGATCTCAAGGCCTCTCTCTGGCTGCAATATTCCAGGAAGGAAATCTCCAAAGGGCCCTATAAACCAGGGAGGAAAAACCTTGGTGAGAAAGAAAATCTGCTACCTGAGTAACCCAGACTTGTTGTATCCTAGTTCTTCCTTCCCTTTCCTTAACCACCCAGAGGTTTGGTTTCCTCACCTATAAAAGAGAACTCCTCCCTGCTTCTCCAGAGAGTTGTGGCGGGGTTAACTGAGGGATGTGGTATCCTCCCTCCTGCTGGGGACACACCTGGAGATGAGTACAGGCAAGCTGGAGCTGAGAGGGACTGTGAACTCCCTCACCCTCTCAGGTCTCCTGCTCCCTTCCTCACGAGCCTGAGTGATGGCAGAGTGTTCAAGGATCAGGGTCTGGAAGCAGTTATCCCTTCAATCCTTTCCTGTCTAAGCCATCCACACAGCCTTGGCTCCCGCGCCCCTCCCGAAGAAAGGAAAAGTCTGTATGAAGGCCGAGGGGAAGTGTCCTGATGTTTTCCAAAATCCCACACTCCCACTCCCAAGCTGCACCACAACCTCTGTCAGCGCGTTTCCGAGTCGACATTCTGAAACCTTTGTTTATCTTCCTACGAAATCCAGAAGACAGTAATGCTTGCTATGTGTGCGTTGTGTTTTAGACACTTCCTAAAGGATGGATTTAAATGTCACTCTCTTGACTTTGGAGGAAAATCTGAGGACAAAAGAGGGATTAGGAATTGTGGGATGGGAGAGGATGGAGATCTGAAAACTAAATTAGGTTTAAGGTTACGAGGATAAAAGTTAAATAAAAAGACAAAAGGCCAGTGAAGGCTGCCATGATGAAAGTTACAAATACAAACACTCCATAGATCTCCCGTTCCTGAACCCAAGCAAGCTCTCGGGAGCTTGAACAACAGGATTATTTTCAAGCAAATCAAAGTGGTTGGGCCCCAGGACAAATAGGTTGAAAGCCCAAGCATAAGCCCGGTCTCAGAGAGTTAAAAGGAATGCAGACTGCTCCAAAACACACCAGCCGTTTGTTTTTCCTGCTACCTTTCCAACGGTCATGTCTGGAGTGAGGATAAACGGTTCTGGGGGGAAGAAATGATGTGAAGTACAGACTTTAAGAAAACAAAACACTAGAAGAACCCTTCTTGAAGAGTTATATATGTGTGCCTGCATCTACATACATACACATATATACAAAGAGAAAAAACACATGAACACACATATGTGAATGTGCATGTGCGTATGCCAAAAATTATCCAAACTTCTGATGTTTTCAGGTATGAATAAAAAGGGCTGAAACAAACCATGGAGATGCTGTAGAGTTGTTTTATTTATTTATTTATTTTTTTAAGCAAGGTCAAGATTTTTTAATTTTATTTTATTTTTACAAAAACATTCCAAAAATGGTTTTGTTTAATGAGATTATACTGGGTGGTTTTGCTGAGAAATGTATTGAAATGTATTGGGAAAGCCCCACATAAACCTATGAAGTAAGGAGAGTGAGGTGAGAGCTTCATCGGACGGCAGCCCCCCCACCCCACCCCGGGGCCGGGGAATTGTGTTCAGTGCTGGGCGTGTGCTGCCTCTTTGCCGCCTCTTTGCAAGAACACAACAAACTTGAATAGTAAATATCAGTTCCCCAAGCCCACACAGCATGCAAGTGGCAGAGCCTATTCTTCTTGCCCCAGAATCTGGATGTTTTGCCCCCATCATTGTTGATCAGGGCCCCTCCCCCAGTGAAAGGCTGACAGAAGCCATCTTTCCTAGTGTTTCCCTAAGGACAGAAAAATGTTCCTTATTCCCGCTACACACAAACAACTGGCGGCAGGGTCAAAAGCAGCTTCTCTGTGATCTCCACTTTAGCAGAAACGGGAGGAGAAACATTCTGGTTCAAGAGTTAAAGCCAGAAGATGAACAATTTACATGTGGCAGGTGATCAATATTTAATGCCGCCTGGTGTAGTGGTTCTTCAAAAATGCCTTTCAGCTCTGAAGGCCTTTCTGTTCACCCACACTTCAGTGGGTGCACAGCAGACTCAGAGAAAATGCATTTTTAATAAGGACTGTGCCAACACAAGAGGCTCAGAATGGAGTAAAAGACTCACAAGGGAACACACACTCTTGGGAGAAAGGGTCCTAAGGTGAAAAGGGGAATAAAAAGAAGCCAGAAATATGTATTTTTTACTCTTGGAAAAGAGGCCCTGTTAGAGCTCTGTCAGAATAATTATCAGAATAGATTTTTTTTTTTTTTCTCCCTCAGTGGATGAGCTAGTCAAGTTTAAGGGAATCATATTCCAGACAAATAAGCTCCAGATGAGAGGTCCTGGGCTGTGTTCCAACCATCCATGGCATCTTAGCTGCTTAACCTGTGCATGCAAAGCTCCAGCATCATGCACTTGACACGTATGGCCCATGGCGGACCACTCCCTCCACCCCCGCTCAGTCCCTCTCAAACAGTGTGCAACTCTTGCTACCATTCTCTCATTTTTTGTCCTGCCTTGGGTTTTGAATCTAATGTTTACACATGGGGACAGGGAAGAAACTCAGATTAGCAACAAGAGGAAGTTGAGAGAACAAGGGAAGGAGGTACAGTTGCTGGGCTCTGAGAGCCAGAGTCATCTGTTAGCATTTGGAGGCACAGGGGCCTGCCTGGAGGGTGGGAAAGCCACTAAGGGGATGTGGCCACTGCCAACAATGTTACCCAAGGCAGAGAGGGGGAAGGACCTCCCTCTTCCTCCTGCCCTCCCAACTCCCATAAGTGTCAAAATATCAGATGGCAGGGGTCGACCCCTAGCAATGCACAACGGAGCTATACAAGGACAGCAGATGGATCTGAGCACAAACAGGCCAAAGGTCAACACAAGTGCTAAGTTAAAACAGTGTGTCATCATTGCTAAATGTATGCGTATGTAATTTAAGCAAATGTATACATACTATATACGGTAGAGATTGAGGTATTGTCAGATAGAAAGATCAAGAAAGAACAAGTCGGGGGCGCCTGGGAGGCTCAGTCATTAAGCGTCTGCTTTCGGCTCAGGTCATGATCTCAGGGTCCTAGGATGGGGCCCTGTATGGGGCTCCCTGCCTGGCAGGAAGCCTGCTTCACTCCCTCTGTTTGTGTTCCCTCTCTCACTGCGTCTCTCTCTGTCAAATAAATAAATAAAAATCTTAAAAAAAAAAAAAAAAAAAAAAGAGCAAGCGGAAGAGTAGAAAGATAGTCCAGTTCTCATTATTTGCCAGAGTCATGTTCTATAAACTCTCTGCAAATGCTGCATTAGTGAATACCAAACTGCTGTTCCCAAAGGAAACACAGGGTTAGGTTCCTGTGAGCCACTGGTCACGTTTTCATCAACGGATCAACACACAACCTTGTTTCATGAGTGCTTCTGTTTAGAAACATGCCATTAATTATATACTGTTAACTCGCTAACACTGACCGCATGGCTCTTAACTCATGTGTGTATCAAGCTTACCTTCATGAGTATTTTCTCCATGAGACACAATGCATCTCTCTTGCACTTAGAAACACAGCACTTCGGCACAGTACTTGAAGGCTATTTTAAAAACTGAAATCACCCACAAAAGGCACCTTGGGGACACCTTGGGGCTTCCTGGGAAAATGAGAAAAATGTGGCACTATAAGACCATAAAAAGGACAATGTTTGGGTGCCTGGGTGGCTCAGTCAGTTAAGCATCTGCCTTCAGCTCAGGTTATGATCCCAGGGTCCTGGGATAGAGTCCCACATAAGGCTCCCTGTCCTGCAGGGAGCCTGCGTCCCCTTCGGCCCCCTGCTCATGCTCTCTCTCACTCTCTCTCAAACAAATAAACAGATCTTTAAAAAAAATTAAAAAGGATGGCATTTATAGTATGAGAGCAGAATTAAGAAGGTGGAGGGCATCTTGCTCAACCTCAGCTGGGAACATGTGCATCAGGAGACTGGAAAATTCTTTATCGCTCTGCACATGTCTAAGAATGACTGCAAAAACCCCACTTAGTATTGATTTGGGAGTTACAAATAAAATTTTACAAGTAGAAGAGTTTGCAAATATGGGGTCCACAAATAATCAGAATCAATTGTACATCAAGAGGTTTTTTTTTTTAAGATTTTATTTATTTATTTGACAGATCACAAGTAGGCAGAGAGAGAGAGAGGAGGAGGAAGCAGGCTCCCTGCTGAGCAGAGAACCCGATGCGGGCCTCGATCCCGGGAGCTGGGATCATGACCTGAGTCAAAGGAGAGGCTTTAACCCACTGAGCCACCCAGGCACCCCACATCAAGATATTTTTAAAAAATTAAAAAGGCCCTGCATGTTATGAGATAGAATGCTACTTGTTTCATTATTTATCTGTCCTTCCTCGTATTCTCAAATGTTGTCTAGTTGGTGTTAAGTCTGCAATTAAGAGAGAGGATTCTTAATGTATGGTTCAAAAAGGAAAGTAAAACAAGGGGCAAAGGCATTATGTAGTGGAATCACTTAGCTTAACAGCGGATTGCCCTAAATATGCCCCCAGGAAGCCCCAAGGTGTCCCCACTCTCCGGGCCAATGACCCAAGATGTGCAAAACACAAAGGCTGACTGTGGGCCAGGCTAAAGACAGGAGGGGCACTGGAGCTAACTTCCTGAGGAGACAGCAAACAATCCCAGAAAATAAGACAGCCTAGAGTCAGAAACTCACACGTGCCCCTTCTGCTCTAACCAAATCTCCCTAATGCTCATTTCACATTTACTAATGAGCTGATGTGAGCCTCTTTCGTCTCAATTCAGCAACTATGACTTGAGCCTCTACTATGTACAAAGCACTGTACTAAATGCTGGAAGGAATAAAATATCCTTTTGTCTCAAATCATGTTCTACCTGTTTTGCGAATAATCGAAGGGTCTGGATCCCTAGTTATATGATCTTATATATGTAAATAGCATCTATCTATAGAGTACCTTATATTTACAAAATTCATATATACATATTATCTACTGCCTCTAGTTGTGTTAATAATTTCGACCTCTCTGGCACTTGAGATGTATCTTCTGCTACAGTACAATACGTTACTCTGATTTATTTATTGGCCTATTTTCCCCTTTGGTGTTTGAGCTTCTTGAGAATAGACCCTCAATAACCCTTGCAGAATTACTGCATTCAGATTAAATCCTTAACAACACAGAAGTAAGAATTCTTTAACAATGTATACAGGTGGGAAAGAGGATCAGAGGGGAAGAGATTTGTTCGAGATCTCAGTTATGAAGTTAAGCATTTCGTGCAGTGTTCCTCCCACCATCCCAGACCCACTGACACTGAAGCATGCCGCAGGGTGCACATTATAAAAATGACATGAGTCCGGCCAAGTTCTAGAAGCATGGCTGTATAAACAACACCTGAAACATTTATCCGTCTTTTTTTTTTTTTTTTATGCATACTTTGAGGCAAGAGAGGGAGAGAAGAATATGCCCCTGGTTCTGCTTCTCTGTTTGTATTCAAAAACATTTACCGAGAGTAAAGGATCCTTCTGAGCTTAGAATGAAAATTCAAATAAATAGTGTCCTCTGAGTTTATTCTAGATGCACAAACCTACTCTGGTGATGGGGGGGGGGGGAAACAAAACAAAACTGAAAACCTAATCTATGAGATTCTTCAGTTTCAAACCAGGAATAAAACTAAGTTTCAGAACTGAAAAAGCATCAGAATAGCACAAAGGCATGGTAATTTAGCTCTGTGTTCATTCCTTATGCCATTAACGAGCGACTTTTAATCTTTAATCCTCCCTCACTAAGCTGCTTTTACTGTCCCATCTGCTCCTCTTACTCATGCCTTCAGGATCTTATAATTAAATTCTAATTAAAGTTTAAGGCATGTAATAAAGAAAACACTTGCGGAATGCCTTTGATTCAAGAGGCCAAAATAACATTTCAGCAGTTTGAAAAATGAATTATATCCTTTTGCTTAACAAGCATCTTTAAAATGGAATTGAAATGGGAAATTCCAATCTTCCATGATTTCACCAGCCACACATTATGTAAATATGTTCATCATCATGTGTTACATGGGAGTCAGCTGAACCCATGAAACCATCACAAAGAGAACACTGCCCAGCGTGCACAGCGTAGACGGGAGCTCAGCGGGAGCACGTTCAGTGGAGGTCTCACAAACGCCCTGGTGGTACCTCCATGTCATAGGGACCTCAGCATCCACCCAGCATGACTCCTGAATCTGAGAGAAGAGGCTTCTCCCCATCCTCACCTTATCTTCCACCAAAACCCAAAAGGTCTGCCTTCCTAGCATCTTCCAGATCTACCTTCGCTCTAACTATGTGAGCAGGACCCTCCAATGCTCCCCGGAAATACCATGGTACTTCCTGACCTCTAGCCTCAGTCCTCTGTTCCAAGTGACACTCCACCCCACACGGCTGCCAGTCACCTTTCCAGGCATCATCCTCACCAGGTCATTCCACTCTGACAGTAGGCTGAAATTTAAGAATAACTGCTAGCCACATAATTATACTATAGCATCATTCATAATAACGAATATTGCAGACATGTTTGAAGTGCCTTATGGTATCATTTCAATTCTCACAACCATGCTGTGATCTCGAATAAAGAAACAGGGACACAGAAAAGTTGGGACACTGGTCCCAGACCACAGAGCCATGCATCATTGGAGTCAGGGTTTAGTGCCATGCAGTCGGATTCCACTGCCCATGCCAGAACCACTCCTAGAGCCCCAAACCTGAGTAAAGTCTGGGAGGACTTTCTATTCTTCTCTCCAAATCCTAGGCATGCTCATGATTTTGCAGAAGGACCACAGTTTTCATGGCTACACTTTTGTACATGCTGCCAATTTGCCAGGTGGCCCTCACCTCCACCTCGTGGATTCCACTCATCTTTCATTTCACGCCTTGTAAGACCTTGCCAGAATTCCTGGATGGAGCTGACCACTCTCCCTTTTCCTAGTACAGAATCTAGAACCTACCAGATTTCTCTTAGGTGCTAAGAGCACTGCCAAGTGACTATCTGGGGAACCGCTGCACTCAGCCCCCATATTCTATAAAGAAAGGGCACTCAGCAGGACTTTGATGAATGTATGAAGAATAAAGAAATGGAGGGCTCTCTAAATCTGTACATTGCCACTCTTGTTCAGCACAGCACTAGAAGTCCTAGCAACAGCAACAAAAAGAAAAAACTAGAAGTCCTAGCCACAGCAACAAAAAGAAAAAAAAAAAGAATGAAACTGGCAATGAAGAAGTTAAACTCTCTCTCTTCACAGATGACATGATAGTTTATATGAAAAACCCCAAAGACTCCACCCCCAAACTACTAGAACTCATACAGCAATTCAGTAATGTGGCACTATACAAAATCAATGTACAGAAATTGGTTGCTTTCTTACACACTAACAATGAAAATATAGAAAGGGAAGTCAGAGAATTGATTCCATTTACTATAGTACCAAGAACCATAAGATACCTAGGAATAAACCTAACCAAAGAGGTAAAGGATATGTACTTGAGAACTACAGAACACTCATGAAAGAAACTGAAGAAGACTCAAAAAGATGGAAGAGCATTCCATGCTCATGGATCAGAAGAATAAACATTGTTAAAAGGTCTATACTGCCTAGAATGGGAGAAGATATTTGCAAATGACATATCAGATAAAGGGCTAGTATCCAAAATCTATAAAGAGCTTAGCAAACTCAACACCCAAAGAACAAATAATCCAATCAAGAAATGGGCAGAGGACATGAACAGACATTTCTGCAAAGAAGACATCCAGATGGCCAACAGACACATGAAAAAATGCTCCACATCACTCGGCATCAGGGAAATACAAACCAAAACCACAATGAGATACCACCTCACACCAGTCAGAATGGCTAAAATTAACATAGTCAGGAAATGACAGATGCTGGTGAGGATGTGCAGAAAGGGGAACCCTCCTATACTGTTGGTGGGAATGCAAGCTGGTGCAACCACTCTGGAAAATAGCATGGAGGTTCCTCAAAAAGTTGAAAATAGAGCTACCCTATGACCCAGCAATTGCACTACTGGGTATTACCCTAAAGATACAAACGTAGTGATCCAAAGGGGCACACGCACCTGAATGTTTACAGCAGCAATGTCCACAATAGCCAAACTATGGAAAGAACCTAGATGTCCATCAAAAGATGGATGGATAAAGAAGGTGTGGTATATATATACAATGGAATACTATGCAGCCATCAAAAGAAATGAAATCTTGCCATTTGCCACGATGTGGATGGAACTAGAGGGTATTATGCTTAGCTAAATAAGTCAATCGGAGAAAGACAACTATCATATGATCTCCCTGATATGAGGAAGTGGAGATGCAACATGGAAAAGAACAAATGAAACAGGATGGGATTAGGAGGGAGACAAACCATAAGAGACTCTTAATCTCACAAAACAAACGGAGGGTTGCTGGAGGGAGGGGGGGTCAGGAGAGGGTGGTGGGGTTATGGACATTGGAGAGGGTATGTGCTATAGTGAGTGCTGTGAAGTGTGTAAACCTGGCGACTCACAGACCTGTACCCCTGGGGCTAATAATACATTATATGTTTATTAAAAAATTAAAAATTAATTTTAGAAAAAGGTCTATATTGCCTAGAGCAATCTATACTTTTAATGCCATCTCGATCAAAATTTCACCAGCATTTTTCAAAGAGCTGGAATAAACAATCCTAAAATCTGTATGGAACCAGAAGAGACCCTGAATTGCTAAGGAAATGTTGAAAAAGAAAAACAAAACTGGGGGCATCACATTGCCTGATTTCAAGCTTTACTACAAAGCTGTGATCACCAACACAGCATGGTACTGGCACAAAAACAGACACAGAGCAGTGAAACAGAGTAGAGAGCCCAGATATGGACCCTCAACTCTATGGTCAAATAATCTTTGACAAAGCAGGAAAAAATATACAGTGGAAAAAAGACAGTCTCTTCAATAAATGGTGCTGGGAAAATTGGACAGCTATGTATAGAAGAATGAAACTGGACCATTCTCTTACACTACACACAAAGATAAACTCAAAATGGATAAAAGACCTCAACGTGAGGCAGGAATCTATCAAAATCCTAGAGGAGAACATAGGCAGTAACCTCTTCGACATCGGCCACAGCAACTTCTTTCAAGACATGTCTCCAAAGGCAAAGGAAACGAAAGCGAAAATTAACTTTTGGGACTTCATCAAGATCAAAAGCTTCTGCACAGAAAAGGAAACAAAACAGAGGCAACCCACGGAATGGGAGAAGATATTCACAAATGACACTACGGACAAAGGGCTGATATCCAAGATCTATAAAGAACTCCTCAAACTCAACACACACACAAAACAGATGATCACATCAAAAAATGGGCAGAAGACCTGACCAGATACTTCTCCAAAGAAGACATATAAATGGCTAACAGACATATGAAAAAATGCTCATCATCATTAGTCATCAGGGAGATCCAAATCAAAACCACATTGAGATACCACCTTGCGCCAGTTAGAATGGCAAAATTAACAAGACAGTAAACAACATGTGTGATGTGGAGAAAGGGGAACCCTCTTGCACTGCTGGTGGGAATGCAAGTTGGTGTAGTCACTTTGGAGAACAGTGTGGAGATTCCTTAAGAAATTAAATATAGAGCTTCCCTATGACCCTGCAATTACACTACTGGGTATTTACCCCAAAGATACAGATGTAGTGACAATAAGGGCCATCTCTACCCCAATGTTCATAGCAGCAATGGTCAAAGTTGCCAAAATGTGGAAAGAACCAAATGCCCTTCAAGAGACATATGGATAAAAAAGATATGGTCCATATATACAATGGAATATTATGCCTCCATCAAAAAGGATGAATACCCAACTTTTATATGAACATTGATGGGACTAGAGGAGATTACACTGAGTGAAATAAGTCAAGCAGACAGAGTCAATTATCATATGGTTTCACTTACTTGTGGAGCATAAGGAATAACACAGAGGACATTGGAATATGGAGAGGAGAAGTCAGTTGGGGGAAATCGGAGGGGGAGATGAACCATGAGAGACTATGGACTCTGAGAAACAAACTGGGGGTTTTGGGGGGGTTGGTGAGGTGGGTATTACGGAGGGCACATATTGCATGGACCACTGGGTGTGGTGTATAAGCAATGAATTCTGGAACACTGAAAAGATATAAAATAAAATGAAATGGAAAATAAAGTAGCATATAAAGGAAAAAGTAAATAAATCTGTACATTGAACATGTACAAAGCATGGTTAAAGTCAGTAAACAGAAAAATGTTACTCTCTGGTATCATATATTTTAAAAAGTGATTTACTTTAGAAAACTGAGTAATATTTAAGCATCCAGCTCATTAGTATCTCATACCTTGTTTTACTTTTTGGCTATCAGAATGTATTAGTTAGTTCCTTTCGCACATGACCCCACAACCCTTCAGGAAAGGCCCATTTAGACCACAGCACGGGCAAAACAGTCATCTTACACTCAGCCACACAGGGGTCTGGACTTGACTGTGTTTCCTGCACCCCAATATTCGGTCCAAGACCTCAGAAGCACAGAGCTGCTGTGCCCAGGGGTCCCAGAACCCCTCTTCATCGGTGAGGTGTGAACAGCTGACCATCTCACCCATTACTTGATTTGTACTCTGGGGCCCCAATGAGATGGAGCCTTTTCCTTGACCCTACGAGCCTGGGTGAGCCTTGCTTCTTTTGCCAAATAATCCATCTCCCAAGAGATTCGACCTCCCTTGACCGGCTTGGTACTGTTCCAGAGAGGCCAGCCATTCTGAACCACAGACCTGCTACCTTACCAACGCTCAGAGTCCCTCATGCCTGGAAGCCCTGGGCCTTGTCTCCCACTCAGTGAGTAAGTAGCAGGCACAGTACTAGGTCTTTTATATAGACGCATCTCAAATGCCTCAAAACCTTCTTACAAAAGCCTATTGTTAACTAATCTGTTTGACAAATCTTTTCAATTAACTACCCTGTAACGACAAAGCCAGGTCTCACGCCAGTGCCACACAGCTGACAGAGTAGCAGAGGTGGGATATGAAAACAGTTCTTTTTAACTCTCATAATATATCCCAGCTTTTGTTCTTGGAAGAGATGAAAGTGTATTAGGTAAAAGCATGCACCCAGAAATCTACTAATATCTTTATTATGACGTATCTATACACATGGCAGACCCAACTCTTCTCAAGACTCCAGTCTCCATTTTCATGTTCCATCCACTCCACACTACCCACTGTTCCCTGAACTTGCAATCAATTGTCATACCTTCATTCATGTTCATGCGTTTGTAATGTCCTGTCTTCACCTGTCCACGGTATTCACTCCTGCAGACGTCATTTCGTATTTACAAAACCCATTCCTACACTAAGTGATAAAAATACAGCTTTAGCCCCTGTCCTTAGAGAGCTTACAGTCTACAGGGAAGTAAAGATCAGTAAATAAGTCAAAACACTAAATAGTATGTTCTATGGCAGGGGTGAATATAGGTTGTGTGGTAGCTCTAAGGAAAGGGTTGGGACCCAGAATCAGTGCCTCTTCTCTGAGATGCTACTCTCTCTCATTCCTTCCCTCATTCTGTCCCTAATCCCACCACAATTTACTGCCACTCATAGACTTCTTACTGTGCTGTTCATTCTGCAGTCACAACATTTTTCACATTGACTTACAGTTAATGATGATTATCTATCTTCATCACTAGAATCAATTCCTTGAGGGAATCGATTTCCTTAATAGACAGATACATATCGAGTGGCTTGCAGGACTGTAGTGGTTAAAAGCATGAGTTTTATCATTTAAATCCTGGCAAGTACTTAACTAGCCACATGACCTTGGGCAGGTTACTTAACATCTCAGACCCTTCAACATTTTCTACATGTCTAAAACGGGGATCAATCAAGAATATACTCCAGTTCAGCATGGCAACAGCATTTACCCATTACTACTATCAGCTTTATTGTTGGCCTCAGTCTCTGGCATTCTTATTTCAACACCCATTCTGGAATTATTTAACCTGTGTGTGACCAGTGGTGGTGATCATCACAAGGATCTCTGCCATCAAGATAGTTTAACAATAGTCATTAATACAAAGCAGTTTGGGACTTATCGTTAAAATCATAATGTTCCTTTCTAAATATTTTTAAGTGGTCCAGATTCAGCTTGAGGGGCAGGGGATGAAACAAAATTCTTTATGGGCTTTGTATGGTGAAGATGTACCAGTTAGTTGAATGTAAGTATTTCATTATTCATTTTATTCATATTATTGTGAATGCAAAATGCTGTTAATGGTGATTTTGAAAACTGCTAATATCATCTACAAAATCAATTATTGATTGATTTTTGTTAATCATTATTAACAAAAATGTTAAATAATGTAATAATAATAGACTGATAATAGATAAAAGATTGACAACATCAAGAGACAGGGCATGGGGCTCCTGGGTGGCTCAGTGGGTTAAAGCCTCTGCCTTTGGCTCAGGTCATGATCCCAGGGTCCTGGGATCAAGCTCCGCATCGGGCTCTCTGCTCCGCGGAGAGCCTGCTTCCCCCTTTCTCTCTCTGCCTGCCTCTCTGCCTACTTGTGATCTCTCTCTGTCAAATAAATAAATAAAATCTTTTAAAAAAAAAAAAAGAGAGAGAGACAGGGCATTACCTAGTTGAATTGACAAAGAACACTGTATCTTTTATGAGACTATGAATCCACATTAAGAAGTTAAATAATATAAAGCAAAGTACTATTAAAAGTGAGATTTTATTCTCATCTTTACAGCACTGCTTGTTTCCAACACTTATAATGTAAAGCAAGAATAAAGAAACACAATATGTGTCACATGGCCCCCAGATTACACTTATGTCAAAGGTCCCATCCCCACAAAAAGAAAAAGTTCCATTTAGCAATTCTTCATATCTTACAAAGGTAAATTAAAAGCAGAATGTCAATTTTACAATCTGCAAATTTCTCACCTGCGGATCAGGAAGCAAAACTCCAAAATTTTGTATAAGAACAATAATGATAACTCATCTGACACAAAATTTTAAGAACTATAAAGAATACATAAAATGAAAGTGTTAGAGAAAAATGAATTTCCTACTTCAGAGAGGAAAAATTTTGTTCCTGCCAACCAATCTTTAAAATGATAAACTTTACAATATGCCCTAAGAGGATAATTCCTTAAAACTTTGTTTTTCTGGAGGATGTTGGCTGATCCGTAGGTGAGAAGAAATGTCTGGGATTTGTGTTAATGACCTAAACCACAGTAAAGAGATTAAGGGTGTCTCTATGGTGGGTGGTAAGGTTGAAGCTGTACCACTGGGGTGGAGAAGTGAAAGAGCTCAGGGGATAAACTAAGGAAGTGGGTGCTGATTCTTCAAACAGAAGTTCTGACTACAGCAGGAGAGGAAAGAAATGGAGAGGTGGTCCTCAGTCCAATTCTGTAATGTGTTCTCACTTACTAAGGTAAGACACAGAAGCTAAAGCATCACAGAAAATTACATGGATGGTTGTTGCTTCTGAATGCCTGAAATGTACTTATAATGCTGACCCCACCCTGCCATCCAGACTCACTTGATTCCCAGATGCATGGCTTTCACTGAGCTATTTTCCTCAAAACCTTTCAGAATAAACAGAAAAGCAAAATGGTGAGCCCAAGACACTGACCTATCCCAGTGCATGAACATTTGTGCTTTTCCTTACATGGCCCCCAGATTTCATATCCTTCCACTTCTAGATGGGACAGAAAGTACAATCCACATAGATGGCCCGGTATACACAGCATCAGATCAGGTGTATGATCCTAAAATTCTCAGAAATGCAAGAACCCCTCCTTGAGAACTTTCTTCCAATCCCTACAGATACCTCCATGGTACGAGGAACAGAAAAGAGAAAAAACAAAATTCTGTCATATGGAAACCTCTAATCAGAGAGGATAATAGTATCCCCGTGCCTCATGTCAACAGTGCCCAATAACTGCCAAACACTTCATGTAAAATGCATAACCCCTACAAATAATTATTGTTATTCCTATTAAAAATGATAAAACCATGGCCCGGGAAACCTATAGCTAACTCAGAGTAAGAACTTTAGAGTCAACTTTGCCAATGATCTAGCTCTGTTACAGTGGGCAAGGTCTTAAACATCTCTAAGCCTTACCTTGCCCATCTACAAAAATGGATATAATCTTACCTACTGCAGAGACTTACAGAAAGAATTAAGAGAGAAGAAATGTATATGAAGTCCCATCATAAGGCCTAGCATTGTAGATTAATAGTCAATAAATGGCAACCATTTTGATTGTTACTGTTATTGCCCAATACTATACAACTTGTAAGTGACAACACGGACATACAAATTCATATTTGATAACCAAGAGCATTTATGGAGAATTGATCATATGCCAGAATTACTATGTAAATGCTTTACACGTATTAACACTGTCCATGGTCACAAGAACCCTATGATACAGGGATGATCATTATCTCCACAATACAAATGAAGAAACAGAAACCAAAATGCCTCGTAGCTACCAGAAGCTTGACCAGCTGTCCTCACCCCCAATTTCAGGTACTTCCCATACTATGACCACACTCACATTTCCTTCGTGATGACATGCCTGCATTCTGAAACCCCATTCAACACTTCAGATATATTTTGGAAACAGAAGGCATAAACAAAGGGACACTGCCTTGAGTTCTTTAAAAAGATGGGAACTCTGGAAACATGAAGTAATGCTATTCATTGATATTTTGCAAAGACATGAACAAGTTCCACCAGGAATTTTATGGTCCTAATTGGCCCATCGGGTCCTGGTCAAATCAAATCAGACTTCTCTCTAGCTTTTCTTTCCTCATTTTTTAAAATTTCAAAACATCTGGACTGCTTAAAACACACACGGAGTAGTCCCAGCCGCCACATGTGAACTGACCTTTATGGCCCAAAACCCCCAAACAGACCCATGTGGAAAGGTCAGTGTACTCTGTTTGCCCCTGACAAATGGCTTTTGGAAAGACTTTTTTTCTTTTTATACTTTTACAGTTCAATAATCATGATCAACAAGAATTAGATAAAATTGACTACAGCTGGAGGTTAAAAAATGCTGACACCAGTGGCTAAAAACATCGCGTGCAACTTGTAATAAAAGGGGACATGATCATAATGTAAGTCGAGGCCCCACAGACTCAATCCTTCCATACTCGCATCTCATTGAGACCAGAAGCAGCAGCTGGTTTCTCCCAAAACAACTCCTGGAGGAGTAAAATTAGAAGGGGCCCCAGCCTCTCGAAAATAAGGAGTCCTTGATGTAGATGGATTTGTACAGATGTTGACAGGTCAGACCCAAGTGGGCAGGGTTCCGAAGGTCAGAGAGGTGGCAGGAACGGGTGTTGGTGTGACTGTTGTCAAACAAGAATGAGCTCCTTTGAAAGGCTGAGGCTCTCACGAGCTGATTCCCCAGTGCTCGCTGACTGCAGCAAATGCGACAATAAAAAGATTTAAAAACTGCCCTGTGTAAGCTGAGACTTCTTTTAAGTAATGCAGAGTATACTTCCCCATCTTTCTATGCTAGCATGACCTGCCATGCAAGTCTGGGTGAAAAGGAGCAGCCCACGTAGTAGGATGGTGTCCGTGGACATCCATGTGGACAGTCCACTGCCTATATCCTGCAGGTGTCCGTGAAGAGTACCCCCCAACAAAGTCCTTCTACTCCCCGCTTTAATCTGCTCAGTATCTGCCTTGTTCTCTAGGTATCTGCGCTGCCCTACTTCTTTTTCCTCCATATTCCTCCTTAT
The DNA here is from genome assembly GCF_030435805.1 of Mustela lutreola. Taxonomy (NCBI): domain Eukaryota; kingdom Metazoa; phylum Chordata; class Mammalia; order Carnivora; family Mustelidae; genus Mustela; species Mustela lutreola. Next base: position 47,914,877 of record NC_081299.1, on the reverse strand, counting down.
TCTGTGAATAACCTCTGGCCAAACTTGCTGTTCTACCCACCAAATACTCAACTTGTCTCTGTGTCTGTTATCATTCAGGAACCTTGGCTATATTGTTATCTGAACCTTCTCTGGCTTTCGGTTTAGTCAATCAGACTGACACTCCACCTCATTAATCAGAAACACAATCCTGCGTCGCTCGTCCCCACAGCCCTGGTAGTTGTGGAATGGAATACCAGTGGAATTCAGGGAAGTTCTTGGAGACTCAAGTATCACAGAAATGCAATAATTTGTCTTTATTAATAGAAGGTCAAATACCATGTACCTCTGACAGTTGCATCAATATTTTTACAGTCCTTAGGCCTTGACTTGCAGCACTGGCCTCTTAGACACAAAAAAAAAAACTTAGTCTAAATCCTGACATTGTTAAATCACTTTTAGATACCTTTCTGAAAACAAAAAGATTTAAGACATAAAGCGTTCAACCTGGTGCCTGGCTTTCTCTGGTAGTGGACCTCCCAGAACTCCACTCCTTGGAATATCAGCCATTTGGAATACTTAGGAGTCCTTGCTGCTCTGCAAAACCTACACTCCATTTCTCAGAACACCATCCAATAAAGAGGTCAGTGACTAAATTCTAGCTCTTTCTGCTTCCTCTCAACACAGTTACCATAGGCAGGACTTAAATGCTCACCATGTGCCTCTATAACTTCTCCCATCACCATCATCTTCATCATCATCATCAAGTAGGTATTTTATCCCCATGTCACAGATGAAGAAATTGCTGCTCAGAAAGGCCACTTTTCTAAAATCACATGTAAAGAAGCTGAACCTGGATTCTTTTTTTTTTTTTTTTAAGAGAGTTTATTTATTTATTTGAGACAGAGAGAGACAGGGACAGAGAGAGAGGACAAAAAAGGGGGAAGGTAAGAGGGAGAGGAAGAAGCAGGCTCCCCACAGAGCAAGGAGCCCAATGTGGGACTCGATCCCTAGGATTGTGACCTGGGCCGAAGGCAGACACTTAACCAACTGAGCCACCTAGGCACCCTGAAGTATTTTTAAAGAATATTTTAAGGTTTGGTGTTTTTGTTTTTGTTTTGTCTTTTAAGATTCGTTTTATTTATTTGAGAGAGAAAGAGACAGAGACAGAGAGCACAAGCAGCAGGGAGTAGCAGAGGGAGAGAGAGAAGCAGACTCTCCATGGGGCAGGGAGCCTGAGGTGGGGCTCAATCACAGAACCTGAGATCATGACCTGAGCCAAAGGCAGCTACTTAACCGACTGAGCCTTCCAGGCATCCCTGAACCAGGATTCCAAGTCCAATTCAGAGTACAGTGTTATTTTTCCTACCCTGTGTAAACCAAGGGTCCACAGCAGCTGAGGATATTTCTGGGAAGTGTAATGACATGAAACTCAAGGTCCTCCATTCCTGATTCCACTACCTTCCCTTTCTCTGTAATGCCTGTATCTCTAGGCTCCTTCCTCACCCTCCAATTAGAGGAATCTAATAGAGCAGGGCTGGAGGAAGGCGGTATTGTATTCTTAGAGTTCTCAGATCCTGAAATCTATCAGCACAAAAACAAACAAACAACACCATCAAGCTACAGACCCACCCAGAACTTCAAAATCTCTCAAGAATCTTAGCAAGAGCATGCAGGAAGGTTAGAGCTTGGTTCCCCCATATAAATGTCACATAGATCAGGGGTACACAGAGGTGAGATATTAAAAAATATGACTCATTTTAAGAAAAGCTGTATCATCCAAAAGAGAGAAGTACTGGCAAGCAGAACCTCTCATGCACTGTTGGTGGGAACACAAAATGGTGCAGCCACTGCGGAAAACAGTATGGAGGTGCCTCATAAAGTTAAAACTACCATATGAACTAACATTCCCACTTCTGGGTATAGATCTGAAGGAAATGAAAGCAGGACTTCTAAGAGAGAGCTACACTCTCATCTTCATTGAAGCATATTCATAATAGCCAAGATATGGGGAAAAAAAATTCTAAGTATCCATCGGTGGGTGGATGGACAGATATAGATGACATGGTACATGCAGAAAATAGAATATTATTCAGCCACGAGAAAGGAGGAAATCTTGCCATTTGCAACAACATAGATGGACCATAAGGACATCATGGTAAGTAAAATAAGTCCGACAGAGAAAGACAAATAGTGAATGATATCACTTATAAGGTAAATGCTGAAAAATGAAACTCCTGGAAACAGAGTAAAATGGCAGTTGCCAGAAGCTGTGAGGTTGGGGAAATGTTAGGTCAAAGTGTCCAAACATCTAGCTGTAAACTGTGGGGACCTAACATACAGTACAGTGATTAGAGTTAACAATGCCATATTACATACTTGAAAGCTGCTAAGAGAGTAAATGGCAAATATTCTCAACAAGAAAAGAAAGGATAATTATGGGATGTGATGGAGGTGTTTGCTAATGCTAAGATGTAATCATTTTGTAATACACAAGTGTAGCAAATCAATACAATGTATACCTTAAACACTTTTTAAAAACAATTATACCTTAATAAACCTGGAAAAAAAATGTGGGTTTTTTTTTTTTTTAATTTTCTAATCTGAAACAAAACGGAGAAAGAAAAGGAGAAAAAAAAGTAAAAAAAAAAAAAGGGTAAAATTCTGGAGAAAATAATTTTAGTCGTAGGAAGTGGTTCTCAAACTTTAGCATCCATCAGAAACTCCTGGAGGATCTGTTAAAGTACAGGTTACTGGGTCTCCTGTTTAAGTTTCTACTCTAGTAGGTAGGGGGTGGGGCTAGAAATGTACATTTCTATTCTGTATCCAGGTGACGTTCATGCTGGTCTGTGGCCCACACTTTGAAGAACTACTGATTTAAAAGAATAATCACCTAACAAATGAACTCTTTAGAAAAACAGGTCTCATTAGATGCTCTTAATAATCAGTTAAAAAAACACACTGCTGAGCTAATCAGTACTAATCGGGGCAATTTACCACAGCAGTAAAAAGCCTGGACTCCAGGAATAACTGCCAGGGTTCAAATCCCAGTTCTATCACTCATTAACTGTGGGACCCTGGACAGGTTCCTTGGTCTCTTTGAACCTCCGTTTCCTTTGCTACCAAATATGCATAATAATTACAGTACATACAACACAGGATTACTGGGGGGAAGGAAAGGGTGAGCATATGTGAAGGGCTCACAAGGAGCCAGCACATGGTAAGTGCACTGTAATGAGTTTAAACTACTAATACTATTATTAATATACTTTTTTTACCTCTAGAACTATTCCTCTATGCTAATTCCAGCGTTATGACTTAAGGATGGAGCTGTGGGCCAAACACATGCAAGGTCCTGTACTCACAAAGTTACTGTCTGGTGAGGAAGGCAACTTAAATAGTTGTTTATCAAGTGTTACCTGCTTAAATCAGAGGTTAAAAGCAGGGAGGCAAAGAGAAAAGGCTATAAAGACATTTCAAATAGAAGATCAATCAGATGTCAGGAACACGTCTTCAACTGGAGCCTAAACCAATGGAAAAACATGAATCTGTGCAATAACACCTTCCAGCTTTTCTGGAACAAAGTATTATGACTTCTAAGACATAAGAGCATGATTAAAGAAAGTCTTCCCAATCAATGCCCCCAAATTTCTCAGCCCCTAAGGCTTCGTGTACTCTGCATCAGGGGCTGCAAAGGTGAATAAACTGTCATTTCTTCCCCCCAAAGCCTTCCAAGAAACAGCTACACTGCCCTTGACCCTGGACGAACACAGGTTTGAATTGCACGGGTCTACATACCTATGGATTTTTTTCAATAAATACAGCACAGTACTGTAAACATATTTTATTTTCCTTGTGACTTCCTTAATAACACCTTCTTTTCTCTAGCTTACTTTTTTGTAGAATGCAGTATATAATACATGTAACACATAAAATACATGTTAGTCAACTGTTTATGTTATAGGAAAGTTCTGATCAACAGTTGCCTATTGGTAGTTGTTGAGGAGTCAAAAGTTAGATGAGGATTTTCAATCACATGGGGTCAGTGCCAGTGACCTCTACACTGGTCAAGTGTATAAAAGAGGAGTCCCGGGGAGTCTGACGGCCTTCACAAAAAACATGACATGGAACATGGACCCTAAGGGATGAACAACAGCAACAGCTCACCAAGTAGAAAAGAGTGCATGAGGGACATTCTAGAGAGAAGGAACAGTATGGGCAAAGGCAAGAGGACACGAAGAGGCGCAGAGACCCAGGAGAACGTCAGATGAGGCAGGGATGCTGGTGTGTGATGAAGAGCACCAGAACACGAAGGCAGCTCACATCTCAATTCTGGAAAAATATCACCAGTTTTCCATGTAATAAAATTTATCTGAAGCCATTTGGAGGATGGTCAAAGGTGGCAAAGAAATAAATGCCTAAAGTGATATAATCTGTAGGTTTTTTAATGAAAGTCTAAAGCCGTCCTTGCACTCTACCCTCCAGAAGGTCAATGTTCTAATGGCAGACACTAGTGTGAGGCTCTGTCGACTGAGTCAAGCAGATGAGCAGCAGCAGGGCAGCTAACATCAACTGAGTCCTTATCAGCTGGACTACAAGCTCTATACACACTGGTTCTTTCTGTCCCCAGAACAACCCTGTGAGGTACAGAAGAGGAACATACAGTGGAGACAAGGTAAGTAACACGCTCAAGGTCACAGCACCCATTCCTGGGCTCTCACGTTACCTCAGAATCTGAACTCAACCTTCCACTCTTCAGTTCACCTTCCTTCCTCTCACACCACTACCCAGGGCAAATCCAGGTTTGGGAGCTGTTAGGGGAACTCTTTGAGAAAAGGAATACAAAGTTACCCAAAAATAAAAATAAATAAATAAATAAATAAATAAAATTATATATATATATATATATATATATATATGTATATATAAAAAATCAGATGTAATGACAAATTATTTACAATATGAAAAAATTAAAACAAATAACTAGAGCTTTGGGGATTAAAGTCCCATTTTTTTTTTTCTGAGATCAGAAAAGTAAGTAGTAGGTAGAACTACTTCCTACAGCAACCTCGCCTCACCTGAAATGAAATATTTTACAACTCCCAACAACTCCCAGCACTCAGAAGGGCCCATGCAAGTGAGGGTCAAGCTTAAGGTTCACTGCATTCACTTAAAAGGACACCCATCTCTGGCACTAACCAAAAGTTTCTTAAGCTTTTCCAACCTACTGTAACAAATGCCAGATTTGGGGAACTAAAAGAGGCGGTAAGTTCACCCCAAGACAAAAAAGAAGGTGGAGCCAAGTTCTGTGTGAGAAGAACTAGGGTTTAGCATCCTGCACCCCTGCTAGTAAGATGGGCCACAACAAGGGGCATGGCTTGGGAACCATGGGAATCTAGCTCCTTAGTAGCTGTGTGATCCTGAATGCATGGCTTGACCTCTCGGAGTGTGATTTTCCTCATCCATAAAAATGATATATGGTAAGGATCAAATAGCATAACACTGCCAGGAATGTCCGCTCTCTTCCCTCTGGAGATGCCTCTCCTGTGCTTTCTTCTGCTCCACCCTCCTTTCCTCACGCCAAGTCTGAGGGTGAGTAGGTTGATCTCCTCTCCTCTCCGCATCCCCAGCAAATCCGGAGGAGATCTCCAGCAAAGCGTATCATTCTCTTGTTGATTCAGCAAGCCCTCTGCAGATATAAAGATGAAAACACACACACTACTGTCTTCAGGAAGCTCATGGTTGGTGGATAACCACGGACGGTCATGGAGCCTGTCTCCACTTTGAGGGAGATGCTTGCAAGGGCAGGAGCCATGCATCAGACACCGGGCAGGTCGGACCTAATGGAAAATACTGAGTTCACTTCCCACCTCTCAGCCAGGGCCCTCGCCAGCCTCACTCTGGCCCACTCGCCCGACTCCACTGGGCCCTTCTCCCAACAGGCCCCAGCAACGCTGGCCTGTACATCCTCTGCATGGCTGGGTTGATGGAGTTTGGTTTGCAGGGAACGAGGCCCATTGTTGGCACTCACCTCTAGAACAAAGAAGAATAGTGGCCCTTCCAAGGCCAAACAAAAGCAGACTTCTCTCCCATGAATCTCTGCTCCTTTATGAGCAACAGTATGCAGACCCCTGGTCCTCCACCGAACTACATTTAAAATAGCTTTTGTGAACGACAGACACAGTGGCCATTTTTGTGTATGTGTGCCAGCAGCAATGAATTGATTGTAATACGAACAATGTGCACTTCTTTCCACTTCTGCCAGAAGAGATGACATTGAGTCGCAGGCTGGGGAGGGGAGAGGGGGCGGAACTAAAGAAACCAAGCCTTAAGGTTTATTACACAAAATTCTGATAAAAAGCACTTCGAAGCCTCTTTCCCATCATCAAAAAACCACACTGGGCAAGATCAGAGCTTAACAGCCAACAAAAAAACACATTCAATCCCTGAGATCATTTTCCTGAAATAGAAAACTACATATGTTTCTCAAATTTCACATCAAGCCACTGCAGAGGCCAGACTGCAGGGCTGAATTGGGCCAAAGTGAGTGAGTGAGAGAGGGAGAGAGAGAGGAGCGGAGAGGAAAGGGGGATGGGGTAGGAGAAGGAGTAAACAGAAGAAAATGAGCCCATTCTTCCACATCACCACATTTCTCTAGCACAATCTAAACTTACAGACACCCCCAGTTTCACAGAACTTGTAGTCAGGGTTGCTTATCGGGCAGCCTTTACTTTGTCAAATTAAGACACATTGCCTTGGATTAGCAAGACTCCTTAAATTCAAAATGACTTCATGGTTGGCTCAGAGTTCGGTGTCTCTGGGGCCAGCCGCCAGGAACATATCCACTGTGGAGCCTCCCTCCCCTCTCCATACTGACCTGCCTGACTTTTCCATGGAGACAGCAGAGCAAAATCCCAAGCAGACAGGCTGTCAGTGTTAATTAAAAGTCCAAACACCTCTTTAGAAACTATCTCCAGCTCAATATTTATAAAGAATATAAGAGTCCTAACAGGCAGGGCTGGAGAGAGGAGCGGGAGGTTGAGGCGGAAATAGGTTTGAATGGCATTTGGAACCCATTAATTTTTAAAAGACAGGCTGCCACCCTATATAGACCCGGAGAAGTTCAAAATGTAACGAAACCAGGAAGATGAATGAGCCGAAGATTGTTTAGAAAGCCTGGGGAGAGCGCTCAGCTTTTGAAAAGAATAATATCAGGGCAATAATGGGAGCTGATACTTTTTATTGGTGAATGCGGTTTTTGGCACATTTTAATGACACAGGTTGACAATTTTTTGTATTTAACAAAAGGCAAAGCAATCTTCTAAGTGGCTTGGGAACAAAGGACTCCCTGACTGCAATTTCTTAATAACCTTTAAGAATTCTCTTCAAAGGCCCTTGACAATAATTTAGAGAGAGGAAGAAAGGGAAATGAAGAAAACAAGAAAAAAAATAAGGTATATATAAAAGAGAAACTAAATAGAAGTGAAGACGAAAAAAAGAAGAATAGGATACAGCATTCTGACACCAAATCCTAGCCCAAGGGTTGAACTGCAGAGTTTAACAATAACTTTTTACAAAGGAATGACTTTCAAGAAAGAATCCAAAGACAAACTTTGGTCCATACCAATACATCTCACAGACTGAGAACTTCAGTCCTGGGAGGGCTGAATGGATCAGCTACTCCAGCCACCGAGTTGTACAGACAAAGAAACCGAGGACCATGGGGCCCAGGGTGACCTGGCTGTGCCAGACACCAGTCTTCCCAGTTTTGAACCATGCCACCTTGTGCATCTCGTGATATAGGTCCTGGGCACCAGCAAGCCTTTCCAGTAGCATGGGCCCCTAGGACTGAATGTTATACCTTTCATCAGCGACTGAAACTGGACCCCCAGAATCACAGAGGTACAACATATCCCAAAGGCCCAATAGCAAAGATCACAAGAGAATTATCCAAGAGAGGCAGTCACCCTGGACCAGAAAAAAATGTCAGACGCCACAAGGACCATGACGCCCTATCCGTCTGAGGGATGCCTTCTCAGGGCACAGAAGCGACCCTGCAGCGATTCATGATATGGGGATGGCCCTTTAAAATCTAGCCACTACTCCATCTCTGGGTTCAGTCACGTCACCTGGAAAATGAGATGTCTGTTTAACGCTTTTGGTTTTAAACCATTTCCAGCAGAGAATTCACCATCATACTATTTGTAAATGTGGAACCATATTCAGAGGTGTTTCTACTTTACCATACTGAAAGAGCACATGGTGTTATATTCTAAAAGTGAGGCAAGGTCTTAACGAGCAAAGTATTAGGTAAAGGAAACGCTATAGTGCTGCTCGGTTGGAAAATCACAGTCACATCGGCTATCATCTTTCAGGCATAGAAAATTTATGTCTAGATGTATGCAGCAGAGAGCTGAAAAAAAAGTGCACAGACGCTGAGCAAATTCAGACTAGTGGTTCTTAACAAAGGGTGCACAACACAAACACCTGAGGTCATACATTTTTATCTCCTCTGTTCCAAAGGACAAAGGTGGGGATTCTTAACCCTTTTTGTCCAGATTTATTTCACTGATGAAAAGTGAAGGAAGAAACTCATCCTTCCACAGCAGGTAAAGAGGGACAGTCAATGATCCCACAGTCAAGCATCAGTGTAGGGCAGGAGAAGTTCCAGTCCTGGAGGATTTGTGCCCAGACTCTGGTGTTTCTGTTAGGGATGGATGAGAAGCCCTCTCCTTTCCACTGATAGACCTGGAACATTCCATCCTCTTCTGCCTATCTGGACTTTCAGCCTCTGGATATTGACTTTTCTGTGGTCTCTTGACATCTACCCTGGGACTGGGAGGGATTAAATGACTTGCCCAAAGACCACTTGCCCAAACCCACCCAGCTGATAAATGACAGAGCGAAGTTTTGAGCTCCACTCTTCACATACATTGGAATAGTTTAAACAAATGTGTACCTACCTGCTGCTAGATTAGAGGGAGGGTACTTCTTGGGTACTCTATTAATATATATGCAAAGAATAAGTGAAGAATGAATGAATGAATGACAAATTGTGAGCTACTGTTACTTCAAAGCATATACCACTTTCCCCATGATTTCCACCATCCTCAACCTCCTGCTGATTGCTATCACTGATGAACTGCACATTGGTATCTGCGATACAGGTCAACATAATTTCCTAAGAAATGACAATTCTGCAATTATCTTTTTACCTACCCCATGCTAATTCTCCTTTTTTGCTTTAGTAGTAAATGAAATCCAATTTCATTCAGGTATCAATGCCTCTAGCTAAAAGTCTACTTCATCTGGGCTCCAATCAAACTTGGCATAACCATAAACCTAAGAGCTGGCCAAGGACAGACAAACAGAACAAGTATTATGTAGATCTTCTATGAATGTTTTTTAAAAAAGGCTGACTCAGGTCTGTGGGACATCCTTTCTACGCAACCCTGCCTTCCTTCTCCCTGCTACAAAGAATGGAGACTGGACAACAGAGACTCCAGCACCCAACCTGGACCATGGGGTGACCTTGAGAATGGAAGTCAGGGCTAAGGATGGTGAAGCAAAAATATCAAAAGAGCAACGGTCCTTGATGATTTCATGGGGCTGACACAGGAGCTCAATACTCCATATGTCTCATTTATTTACAGAAGAGAATGAACACTTAAATGTTTAAGCAACTGTTTTTTTTTTAATTTTCTATTACGTCTGTTATTTCTCAGTGAAGACATAAAAATCATATTTCTTCTTTAGAGAGTGAAAGCACTCCTGCTTCCCAAGAATAAAGGCAAAGGAAAGCTAATATTTACAGGCCATTTCTCAGCACTATGAGATACACTAAAAAATAAGATGATGTGAGAAGATGGCTGAATCATTCTTCCTAGAACCCAGAAGCGCTGTTTTATACCGTTGTTCTGGAAATCATCTTCAGTACAGTCATAAAATAATGCAAGTCAAAGAGCCTCAGCATTCGTCATGTCAAGAACAACTGTGATCCCCCCCCACCAGAACTATTTAATTTTATAGCACTCCTCGAGTATCCTTATCCAGTTTCAACTAAGGTCTAGCCAAAAAAATGTTATCTCTAGGATGATTTAAATTCCATCAATTTTACTTTCATTCAGATTTCTAACATTAAAAAAATCAAGCCTTAAGTCATAATGAGAATTTACAGTTACAAGGATGTCCATGATAAAAAAAAAAAAAAAAACGAAAGAAAGAAAGAAATACAAAAGGAAATAAAGTATTAGTGAAGAGACAGAAAAACTGGCATCCCCAAACACTGCTGGTGGAAATGTAAAATGGTGTAGCCACTACCAAAAAAGCTGGTAATTCCTCCAAACGCTAAATGCAGATTAACCGTATGACCCAACCATTTTACTCCTAGGTATATACCCACTAGAAATGAAAGCTGACTCAAATGGATACTTAGAGTCAATCCTTACTACATTATTCACAATAGCCAAAAGGAAGAAAGAACCCAATCATCCATCATGGGTTCATCAACAAATGATGGAAAAGCAAAATGTAGTATAAGAATACAATGCAGTATCCTTCAGCCACCAAAAGGAAATTCTGGCACACGCTACAACATGGATGAATCTGGAAAGTGTAATGCTAAGTAAAATAAGCCAGACAAAGAAACCAAATATTGTATGATCCTACTTCTATGAAGTATCTAGAGTAAGCAAATTCATGGAGACAGAAAGCAGATTAGAGGTTACCAGGGCTGGGGGAAGAGAGGAATGGGGAGCTACTGCTTAAAGGCTACAGGTTTTTGTTTGGGGAGAAGAGTAAATTTTGAAAACAAACAGTGGTAATGGTTGTCCAACACCACGAATGTAATTATCGCCACTGAACTATATACTTCAATTACGGTTGAAATGGTGACTTTTATGCTATACTTATTTTTACAATTTATAAAACTTAATAATGTAATCTATCAAAAGCAATGAACTATAGATTTTAAATGGGTGACTTACATAGGCTGTGAATTATACCTCGACAAAACTTTTTTTTTAATCAGTCTTATCTTATCTTATATACCACTATAAAAGGTAATCAAGAAGTAAAGTACTAAGTAAGGGGCATGGATCTCAGGCATGTCACCAAAGGCAGATACTGGAGTGGAAATGTCTCCTTTCTTCTGCCATGCCGCTGTCTCAGCCCTCAGGATGAGACTGCCACCCAGCCTGCTCTCTTCACGCAGAGTAGCACCAGAGGAATCACAGAGGACTTCCCACCCCATGCCCTTAATTTTCCCCAAGAGGGTAAGGGCTCATCTGATGGCTGAGAGACTGGGATATATTAAGCCACATTTTAAGGGTTACTCTGTGAAAGACAGGTGACAAGCCATGCCTTGAACAACATCAAACACAATCCTTCCAGGGAGCCTGGTGGCTCAGTCAGTTAAATATCTGCCTTCAACTCAGGTCATGAACCCACGTCTGGCTCCCTACTCAGCAGAGGAGTCTGCTTTGCCTTCTTGCTCTGCCCCTCCTTCTGCTTGTGCTCACTGTGTCAAAGAAAGAAACAAAGATCTTCAAAAAAAAAGGAAGAAAAGTGCACTCTTTCCTTTCTGTGTCCAATTACAACCAGCACGCTTTGGCTTCAGGTAAGCACACCTGAGCAGGGTCTACGGTCATGCTGCTGACTCAGTTCCTTAACTAGAGAGCTGGTTGACATAACTGGTCTTCCTTCCCCCATATACATTCAGTTCAGTTCAGCTCACTTCTGAGCTGCATTCACCATCCAATATACCAGAAGCTCTACACATTAGAGGCTAGACTGTCATTTTCTGAAATAACAAGGTAGTTTCCATACTTCATTTAGCTAATATGCTTTTTTATGTCGTCTCTATCAGTCAGAAGCCAAGTGGCAATCAAGAGTGAGTGACACTTCGAACCCTTAACAACAGGAATATCTGTTAGGAATTCAAATAAAGAACATCAGTGTTAATTGTTCTTAGTGCAGTGATAACACTGTGGTTACACAGGAGAAGGTTAGTTCTCTTAGGTGTTCACACTGCAGAATTTAGGAGGACGTAGGTGACTCAGCTCATTTACAGATGGTTTAGCAAAACCATTTGTAAGACAGCACTTGAGACACAAATGGAACAAAATGTGGAGGAAGGTAGGTAAAGATAGGGCGTTCAATATGCCATTCTCTCTACACTTTCCTGTAGGTTTTAATTTTTCTTGAAAATAACACCTGAGGAAAATACCAAAACAAAAATTCAGTGCATCTGATAGATAATACAGAGTTCTCACCAAAACCCAATATAAATATTAGTAATGGACATTTATAATACTAATAGACACAATAACTGACAATGACATAAACTAATAAAACCAGTGATTGCTAAACATTTGAAAAATAAACTGCATTTAATAGTTAAAAATGGAAATTAAAATAATATACCATTTTGGGGATGCCTGAGTGGCTGAGTCAGATAAACTTCTGCCTTTGGCTGGAGTCATGATCCTATGGCTCTGGGATCAAGTCCTGTGTTGGGCTCCTTGCTCAGCGGGGAGTCTGCTTGGCTCTCTCTCCCTCTGCCCTGGCCACTGCTCATGCACGCGCTCTCTCTCTCTCTCTCTCTCTCTCTCCCTCCCTCACTTTCTCTCACTTGTGCATGCTTTCTCTCTCAAATAAAATCTTAAAAAATAAATAAAATAAAATAAGCTACCATTTTAATCCTAAAAACTTGGCGAAATTGACAAAGACATTATGCTAACATAGCGTAGAATATTACACAGATATCAAAATTATTTTAAGTATTATACTGGTATCAAAAACATGTTTTCAGATAATATTTAATGATATGGAAAATAGAATACTACATGAAGTAAAAAACAAATTACACAAAGTAGATTTATAATTTTTTAAAGAACAAAAACACAGTAGAATAAAAGTCTAAATATGACACTATTTTTGAGATCCTGGAGATTATGCCTGGAAAATAATTACAGGTCTGGATCAATAACCTGACCAGAATCTTCTCCTGATAGACTGGCAAATAACCATAAAAAAAATAACAGTACAAAAATATCTACTATAAACTCAAAACATAAGAAAAGAATGCAAATCAGGAAAATACTTGCTATTTTAAAAGGGATTTGTTTCTTAAAACCATAAAATTCATCTCTTTAAAGTAGAAGACAGAAAACTGACAATTTAAACAACTATACACCGTAATGGAGAGGAAAGGGAAGGAAAATAAATAAACATATAAAGAAATCTAAGGGGGAAATCAACCTGTGATATTAAATCAGCCCTCTTTTCTCATTTCTGAGAAAAATCTCAGAAATTTTAACATGTAACTTCTTTTTTATTTAAATTCAATTTAATTAACATACAATGTATTATTAGTTTCAGAGGTAGAATTTAGTGATTCAACACTTGCATATAACACCAAGTGCTCATTACTTCAAGTGTCTAACATGTACGTTCTAAAGAAAACTTATCAATGTGTCCTTTATGCTTAAAGAGCCTGGCCATCAACTTCTTTAAGTCCAAAGAAATAAAAATAAGTGAATTGGAAACAGACAAATCTCCCATATAGAATAATTCAAAATACTATATGTAGATATTCCACTCTCAAGGAAGTGAAGCATAACTCCCTGCTCCTGGAAATGTGGGTTGTGCATGCTGACTTCCTTCCAAAAAGCACCATCTAGAAGGAGGAGAGGAGTAACTTATGGATGGAAAAATCTAACAAACAATACCTTAGCCAAGTGATCAAAGTCAACATCAACATGATATCATACTGACAGCATGTACCCTTGATATGATATGATGAGAACAGTACTGTGGTCTACCAAAAACATACTATCCAAGCCTCATCATGAGGAAAACATCAGACAAATTCCATTAGAGGGACATACTACAATACACATGACTAGTCCTCTTTGAAACTGTCAAGGTCATCAGGAACTGTCACAGCCAAGAAAAGCCTAAGGAGATATCACTAAACCATATACATTTATGGTATCCTGGATAGGATCCTGGCCATTAGGTAAAATATAAATAAAGTATGGAATTTAATTAATGATAATGTCTCAATATTGGTCCATCAGTTGTAACAGAGGTACCATACTAATGTAAGATACTAATAATACGGGAAACTGGGTGTCAAATATTTAGAAATTCTCCTATACTGTCTTCACAACTTTTCTACAAATCTAAAACTGTTTTAAAATAAAAAGTATACTGGGAATTATAATTAAATTTAATAGGTCACATTTTTAAATAATTTAAAGACTACTGCCAACCAGGAGAAATTTCTCTTAGCCTCCAGTGTTAGAAACTGAGTTCTACTTCTGAGAGGCAGTGAGGTTCTTATCTGTTTACTCAGTTAATCTTGATAATGCTCTAATCTTTGCTTTGGCCACTAGGAAGCTTGGATACAAATCTATTAGTAATTATGAAGAATCTTAGAGCTTTTACAAAGTTCATACCTTCACCTCAGTTGCTCTAGTAATATTTTCACTCCTTTGTGATTTTTCATACATATTTTATCACTTTTAATCTTATCCTATTATCAGTCTTCTTAAATCTCTTTAGAGGGAGGATTTATATATATATATGAGACTATGTTTTTGTCTGATGATATAAAACTGCATTGTTGAAATTGCTGACTTCCCATTTGTCACGTCACTAAAATTCTGGGTAGTGACCCACTCAAGGGTTAGAACTGCTTCAGCTGCTGAAGCATCCAGCTTCAGCTTCTGAACTGCAAAATGGTGGCAACACCACCTGCTTTAACCAATGGTCATGAGGGCTAATGGGGTTCACATCTGCTAATATGCCTAGCACAGATAGAGAGAAGGAGCCTGAAAATGATAACGATTACATTATTAGTAGTAACAAAAATAGAAATCATTATTTTCATTCTTAAAATGTAAAGAATGGAGCTGAATTATAAATTAATCATAGGCCAGGTGGTGACTTGCTCGGTGACCCAGACACACAAGGGAAACTACCAAATTTAGGGGAATGAGAACAATAACTAAAGGTGGGTGGACAATATGGGGAGGGTAAAGCCAAACGGGAAGAGGAGGAGGAGGAGGAAGACTTCTTACACAATGTCATTGCCAAAAACAAGTCTGAAAGCTTTAAGACAAGGTGAAATCTGACCACTCTTTAGCCTTGACTCCACTAGAATAATAAAAAGCGAAAAAAGAAAGAAAGAAAAAAAAAACACCCTCTAGTTTTACTGGCACTCATTTCCCCAAAGCCTCCCAAACACAACAATCTCAGTAAGAGCCAAATAAACACCAAATCTGAACCTCTCCTTAGCCCAGACGATGCCAAGTTTATGTTTCACTGCCCCAAGTTTTTTGGTATTAGCACATTCAAACTCACACTTATTCTAGAAAAGGAGACAGACAATGGGGATTTTTCATTAAAAGAACCATGCACTGTTGCCGCACTGGGTGCACAGCACCTCTAACTCCCTCAGTGATCCTAAGAGAACACATCCAGATGAGGACCTGAGGCTTAGCGGTGGAACTAGTTCACTCCAGGTTCTTATAGACAGTACATGTCGGAGAATACTGAGCCCAGGTGAGTCTGACTACCAGGATTTCCCTCTTTCCACTATGCAAGAAACATAATGCAAATATCCCCTGCCAAAACCCATAGAGAAGGGGAACTAAATAAAATAGCTAATTCCTTCAAAAAATTTCTCAGCAGTGTGTTGGAAGTTCCTCTGTTACCTTATCAGCTCACACAGTAACACCCCAGACTGGGTGCTGTCATTGTCCTAATTCTACATGTGAGAAAGCACAGAGGGCTTACTTGTTTCATCCTCACTGTGCAGGTTGAAACAGAGAAGGGATAAGGAATGGAGAGAGTAAGGAATCAATAGGAGAGAAAGACAGGGGTAAGAGCCAGGGGTTCCAGGGGGAGGGCAGCCACCTCGCAAGAGAAACTCTGCACCTGGTCCCCAAGGCCACCAGTCTCTGCTCGAGGAGAGAGACGCTGGAAAAAAGGCCTCTGAAGGTGCTCATGACTCCGGGGCAATGGGCAGATGAACGTGGGACTGCAGATTCGTACTAATGAAAACAGAACGAGTCATGAGTGTCATAGCCAGTAAGAAAAAAAAAATGGCAAGGAAGACTGGACAGCCAATATATCATTTCTGAAAAGTAAACCTTCTGTTTCCTGAGGGTTTCGGATTGTTGTGGGTGGGGATGGGAGCCCCCAAGCACATTCTGATGGGCCAGAAAGAAGCTCGTTTTTAAATTTAAAGTTTTTAAATACTTCCAACCCCTCACAGGTGAGAAGTACCTTAGAGTCGTACATCACTTCCCTGTATATTCTGTTAAGCAATGTTGTCCAAAACTACCTGATCATATATAGTCTTCTGGAGTACTTGTTTAACCTATACATTCCCGGGTACCCCAAGGAGATTCTGTTCAGTAGGCTCAAAATTGGAGGCCCTGGGGATCTGTGCTTTGAATAAATTAGTCAACCGATTCCTATCTTCAGGCTAGTTTGGAAAAACTGCTTTAACAGGACTCCCCCAACAAGCATTCAAGGTAGATATCATGATCCCCATTTTAAAAAAAATAGGTTCAAAGAAGGAGAGGGTATGCCCAGGGTCACACAACTCACATCCGGCAGAATGGAGAACTACAAATCACACTGTGACTTCACAGTCCGCATGCATGCCACCACACTGAAGTCTGAGCCAGAGCTAGCTTCGAAAGCCCACTCCTTGCTATCATAATACGGTATCTGACACCAGGAAATGCGAGTAGAGTACTACACAGCACCAGCAAGAAGAAATCAACTCCCTGGGCTGAGTAACACTCAAGAAAAAAGGGAAGGAAAGGAGGGTTGTCCTACTCCATCTGCAATTCTTTTTTTCTTTTAGATTTTATTTATTTACTTGAGAGAGAGCACAGAGGAAGAGAGAGAAGCAGACCCCCAATGAGCAGGGAGCCCAACACAGGGCTCAGTCCCAAGATCTTGGGATCATGACCTGAGTTGAAGGCAGACACTTAACTGACTGAGCCACCCAGATGCCCCTACAAGTTCTATTTTGCCCTCAAATTTTGTGGGCCAATGGGGTACTGCCAACACCCACACTATTAGCAATGCCTTGATTGATAGGTCCATTTGGCTAAAGTGATGGAAATATTTCTTCCACTATTGCACAAAGGTAGAAAAAAAAGGTCCCTCTAGAAATAACGTTAGACAATGTCACACCACAAGAAGAATGCCCTAGATGAGATCTTCACCCACACCCTGACATCCCCATTGGTGACAGCAGTACAACAGTGACTAACTGTACCATCTGTGGTAAAGCTCAGACACACACACCCCCACCAGAGCCTGCTCCCACTGGCGGGCTAAGTAGCTGGGGTGTGCAGAGGTCATGTTTATGCATGGGTCCCCACTACCCTGAGACGGGCGGCTAATGATATTTTCCCAGGCGGCAGGGGAGGATAATCACATGAAGAATGGCGTGCTTGTGAAACACGTCCTCTACTATCTCCTTTCTGGAAGCCTCTCAGGCTGAACTCTTATCAACTCTTATCAAGAAAAGGTCCAAATATGTATTTATACAGGCTTACCTGTCCTCTGAGAAATGATCCTCTTCTTCACAGATCTGTTCAATACAGATTATCTAAATCATTTTCAAGATGAGAAAACCCCTCCCCGTCCTGCTGTCTCTCATGGGTATCCCCTGAAACCTGTTGTCAGGATGACAACAGACTTGCAGACTTTGAGATTTCATGTTCAACCTGTCTCTACACACACACACAGCCACTCTGTTAATTACAGCAGCTGCTACTTCACACCAAGTATATCTTAAATTGTCTCTGCCATGTAGCACATACGCATTTATAACATTCACAATTTATGGAAAAATATTGTGACTTCAACATATAGACCTCTACAATCTGCAATGATTCAGGTACATTAACATAAAAAGCAACACACTCATCCAGTTAAAATCAGCCTCCTCGGAAAACAGATCTCTTCCCTTCATTTTAGGGCCCCCCAAAACTCTTTTATTCATCATGTAAAAAGTGCCTTTGGGAAAATGGTCACATTTCATGATGGACTGTTCACGTCTCCTTCAAATGTGTCCAATTTTAATGAATGGTCTTCACCTTGGACACCAACATTCCAGGCATCGTAGGAACAATGGTGTTTGGGCATGTGCAGTGGAGGTGAAAGATGGATTCAAGATGTTTCAAGTATGCAAAATCGCATGCAGATGTACAAACAGTACGTCCAGTCAAAGCGAGTTAAGAAAGCAATATATATACAGACACCCGAGAATGGATGAACGCAAATAAAATCCAACTTGTAATTAACATACCGTGCTGTGACACCTGTTGCCTTCCACGATAAGAAGTCTGGGAGATCAAAGAAATGTCCTGCCTTATCCCAGCACGTCTCTCTCAAGTTCTGCCAAATTAAATATATATTAGAATCAATTATGGGCCTTTTTCCCCTATCCCTCCCCTCTTTCAATAATGTTTCAAATTTTTCAAAACAAAAGCACAGCCAACAATGTCCCATAAAACATCTGTTCAGGGGCTGGGGGCCGGGGGCAGGGCAGGGATGGTATGTATAGTACCTATACAGGAAAGAAAAACTGGCAATTATTGATCCTTCTAAAAATGACCATCATTTCCCTTTTATCCCCTTGGCCGGGCTGGAGGGGGAAGGAGCACACTCTGTGAGGGTGTGCAATCCATCTTCCCTAGGAGGGGTCACAGAATACACTTCAAGACACACAGCAAGATTTCAAAGCTGAACGGTCATCAGCTGGGAAGAAAACTGCACTAAGAAACTACCCCATGAGATGGAATGTGTTCCGCCATGCAGAATTCTCCCCACGTCAATGGGTTCCAAAGGCAGGAGAACAGTTGGTCCCTGCCTTCAAAGAACGTCCAGTCTGAGCCAAAGAGAATGGCACATACCCAAATTATTCTTATAAAATACCTAAATGTTTGTTTCTTCCAGTGTCTTCCACATTGCCAGTGTGGTCAGATTTTTTTCTTGCGATTGGGCTTTTTCTTCCCTCTGCCACCTCTGCCTAGGACACTGATTCCTCACCCACCACCCTACTGCCTCGTGGGATCCATATGACCTGCCCCTGTTGGTTAACCCTATCCACCCTTCCTTGAAGAAGCCTTCCAGGATCTCCCACTCGGGGTAGGTCTGAGTCGCATATAACCCACATCACCCCACAATTATTTCTGTACCATCTTTCTTTATTGCGAGAACATAAGCTCTACAATGTCGAGGACCTTGTCAGGCTTATGGACTATGATATACCCCACAACTCTCTCCTCTCCTCCCCTCCACAGGACTGGACGGTTAGCCATGAGGCAGAAGCTACCAGACTCCAGTCCCCCTTACACATTTAACTGGACCAGGGATGGACATGTGACCTAACTGAGCCAGTCAGGATCCTTCTACTCAGGATCCAAATGGAGTCATTTAACTTCTGCCTATGAATAAGGGGAGATAAACCTGGAAACTGTAAAGTGGACATTTTCTGCCAAGTACCTAGAGAAGTAGAACTTCACAAAGAGAAGAGTAAAGCAGACAGAAGCAGTAGCAAGAAAGGTTTCCTACCAACCAGGCAACTCTCCAAGTCCTGGTTTCAATTATTCCCTTCCCAAGAGGCTACAATAAAAGGAATGTATCATAAGCACAAGAGTATCTTGGGGAACCTTAGGGCCACAGTGAAGAAGATCCACAAGAGAGATATTCTAGAATCTGTGAGAGGGTGACACACAGCAGACACTCAATAAATATTTGCTGAACAACTAGACAACCTCTCACTTTCACCTTCCAACCTTTCATTTGAGGTGCGCTTCAGAGTCTAGAAATGGATTTCACCTGTGTTATCTCCTCAGCATGAGGGAAAGTTCTGAGTATTATTACATCTACTTTATAGACATATGACTGGCCTTTATCTACATTTGCCCTCAAATTCTCTGAGTCCTTCCTACTTCCCCCCCTTCCCTATCACTACTATATAAGCTATTAATGTGCATGACAGCAAAAATATAATCCCAGGTCCGGGGTCCCATTCAAACAATAGTAATATCAAAAGGGTTCAGCAGTAAATGACAGTGTGAAGCCCATATTCCATTACTGTTATTTGTTTTAAATTCCTAAGCACTGAGGTGAGAGCTTACATCTAGAAAGAGCTAGGCTTCTCTTTAAATACCCATACGTGTTCATGACAAACAAGGCAAAACTTAGAGCTGACTAAATGTGCCTATCCCATCTATAAACTAGTGGTATCCTCAGGCCCTAACAGGGTCACAATCAGGAAAATGGTAGCCTTTGAGACTGTGTGAGTCAACCTAGCAGTCTGCCTTCTTCAGGGCAGTCCCCGACATCTCTTTCCCTGTGCTCTGTGGTCTCAGTGATCAGTTTCTAGGGAGAAGGAGAAAAGGTAGCCTCCTTCCACGGGCTCCAGGAATCCAGGGCTGGTCACTAGAAATGAATGGCTAAACCACAGCAGCAACAACCAGCGCTTCAAGCCAAAGCTGAACAAGATTCCTAAACTCTGAAAACAACTGCTTCTGTTAGATCTTGTATGCGGCCATTAAGGATTTCGCATAATGAGAGCTTTCAGTCTGGACAGCCTGGAGCCAAGCAGACAGCCACCGTGGACAATGGGACCTGAGCAAATGATTCCAAGAGAACTTCAAGCTTCTTGACAAGAAGAGATACACTGCAATAGGAAGCTTGAGGAAGCCAGGGAATGTCATTTCTTCTTGAGACCAGGCCAGCTTCACCTACCAAAGCCACAGACCCGAGTCCAATGTCTGTCTATCGGATGAGAAACCAGAAGCATCTAATTAGAAGCATGAGGTATCCTTAAGAACACACGTGGTCTTGGAGGAAGAGAGAGCAGTCTGGTCCCTGCTTTCTCTAAAAGCAGTCTGGAGATTAGCCAGCAAAGAGAAGGGGGCAGAGTTTGCAGGGATGAGAAGGAATGTCTCCTGATGCCTGATCTCTCACTCTGAGATGCTGACAGACTGTATGTAAGGATCCCATGCTGTTCTCATGTTGGGCTACATGATGCACAAGTGCATTGTCATCAGATGCCGGGTGGGCCAAGAGCATGTAGCCCCATGCATGGATTTTTAATGCAATTCTGTGGGGAAAATCTCTCCTTCCTTTCCACTCCCCAGCCAGTACACAGTCCCAGCTGAGGGGCTCAATCTTATTGAATTAATTCTATTTTTTGAACCATCGGGCCTGTCACTATCTTTCCTATATTCCTCCGCAGCTCACAAGAGAGCCCCCACACACCTCATCTCATGTGATTCTCAGGGCGGTTCAGAGGTGTGTAGGTGAATATACAGTCCAGTTTCAGACAGGGCTTAGGCTAAAGTCACATAGGACTTCTAGCTCTAAAGTGAATGTTCGTTTCTCCCACTGCACCACAGTCACCATCCTGAGGCTCCCGGACCCATCAGAAATGTGGGGTTTGGCCTCTGGGGAACATCATGATAGAAGCCACTGCCATTCTTTACTGAAAAAAACAAACAAATAAAACACATTTCTGTACACTAAAAACTTTCAGAGATTTCTTCCAATCCTGATCAGCTCATTTAACTTCTACCAACTGAAAAATACCTTCCATAGACGGAGGGTGAATGGGGGAGGAGAAGCCCAGAGCAGGCCCTCAACACTAGTCAGGCTTAGCTGTATCCCATCATGTGACAGCTGAAGCCAGTGCACACTAGACACTCTCCGTGCAGAAGGAGTTAAGCCTATCTTCTGGTTACCAAGCAACTAACAAAAACTAGTCTTTTCAAGAAAAAAAGAAATCGGTGGTGATTTGGGATGTATGACTTGGCATGAAAGGCTTCTGCATTCCAATAACAATCCTTTGAGCTAAGCAATCCCCCAGGCTTGAAAGCAGCTAAAGAGAACAACTTCTTACTTTTTTTTTTTTAATCATCTATTACTTCATAAAACCACAGCATTTCTTGGGAGGCGGCTACAACTCCAAGTGCACACAGCTGCAGGTCTCAGCAGAGGGTGGGGACAGAGCAATATATCCAAGAGTTGGAGCCAGGCAGCAGCCGCCCTGCCCGCCTCGGGGCAGAGCGATGTAACTTTCTCCCTTGCCCTTTCCTTGTGTGTCCGGGGAGGCAGGGAGGTATCTTCCAGCTTCTCGAGGCTGAAGGAACTAATGGGGAACATGAAACAAGTCCTGCAGGTATGTCAGAAGACACCAGGGTCTGGGAGCAGCATGAGAAGGTGGGGAGGAGCAGCTAAAATGGGATCATCCAAGGATTTTATTATGAGTTGCATAGAGATTCTGTCTGGGTATCTGCTACATGCAGTGAAGAAAAGGGAGGAAACAGAGCTCCCTGATTCTCCACCCACTGAGTGATCCTGCCTGAGCAGCCCAAGTCCTCACAGTGTCGTTTTCCAGCATTTAACTTCCAATGAAAAAGCAAAACCTTAGCCTCACTCTACGTCCAAGACTCCAAATTAGGGCACAGACTGATAGGCCAGAGAAGAAAGATGTTTCAGTAGGAAACGTAATCCTCAACGTCATTCTGAAAAGAAAAATGATGCTGAAAACATAGAGCGGGTCATAATCTGCAGCCAGAAACCTCCCAAAATGAATGAAACAACTGTGTGTTTCAGACTCCCATCCACAAAGAAAAGACCAAACACCAGACATATTTCAGGTCAGACAGGCAGATACACGGAGAGGTTTGTGCTACTAGAGGCATCTTTCTAAAAACTGAAAACTTACCATTGTGTTCCTTTGTTTAAAATGATCCAACAGTTCCTCATGGCCTAGAATCGCTGAACTCCTTGGCATGGCTCTCAGGACACTCAACACCCTGGCTCAAGCACGGCCATTATAATGATGAATCCTTCCGGGCTCATCTCCTAGCACGCTTCAGCCGGCACTCACCTCATTTCCTCCATGTGCCCAAATGCATTAAGCTCCTTCCACATTTCCACACCTTGTGTGGAGGCTCGTGCCTCTACTTGGATTGCCTTCCCCACCTTCTCCCATAACCAAACTTCTACCTTTGATTCAACTCCAATTCAAATGTCATCGGCTCAGTGCATCCGTCCAGGCCCTCGCTGTATCTCAATTATATATACATGTGCCTAAATCCACCTGAAAATGACAGACTCCCAGAGGGCAAAAACCAGCTCAAAAATAAAAAAATAAAAAGGGAAAAAGTTTCGGGAGTTATAAAGAAATTTAAAGTCAGGCCTTTTCAAAAGAAAATGACAGCAGGGCTGGAGAAAGATGTGCACAAAAGGAAAAGGTAATTAATAAGATGATGTATGGCAATAATGTAATGAGCCTGATACCAAGGTTTGGTGAGTCAGCCTCATAACTTTATCGTAATATTTTGTGTAGGTCATATATTTGCCTCTAATGAGTAATCACAGACAAGGTTCAGAGGAAGGAAAGGGCTTCGGGGTTGGATTAGCCAGAAAAGGTTCCATGGGGAGGAGATGTGAGCAGAAGCCTAGAGGTCAAGTTGAACAAGCATCTATGCCGCTACTGAGAATGAAACCCAAGAAACAAAAATCTGAATTGACAGGATTGCCCCCATTAGAGAAGGATTTATTTAACTGTACCATCATAGAACTTATTTGGGAAATGAAATAATTCCATTGCATAATTTAAATTAATCTTTAGGAACTCGATTTGTACCCATCCTTCCCCACCCTCTCCCTAGAGCCCTACGGTTGTACAGAAAGGCAAACTTATAACCCACAATAGACTTGATTTCCCAACCATAAAAAAAAAAAAAGTTAACCATTTTCACAAAAACCAATCATATTTAGCAAAACTGACTTTGCCAGGAATATGATACCACCACATGCATTAGGAAAACAAGGCTGTGGAATGTGGGCTCTAAGAACACTGGAGTCAGGCAGACCTGAGTTTGATTACTGGCCTCACCCCTTCACAGCTGTGTAGCTTTAGGCAAATTAATTCTCTAAGCCCCAGTTTCCTCAAGTGCCATATTACTAGCATCTATCTCAAAGGATGTTGTGAGAAATAAATGAAATAATGTAGAGTGCCTGATCAGTCAACAAGTTTTACCCTCGTTACTACTATAGAGCTCCATGTGTTTTAAAGCACTTTGACATGCATGATCTCATCTGCCCTGTATAATTCTGTAGGGCAGGGAAGGCAAGAAATGATCAACCTTATCTTGTAGGTTGAGAAACTAAAACCCAGAAAGGGAGCACACTGTCCTAAAGCTACACACAGATCAGTACAAGGCAGACTAAAATGTAGCTTGCTAATGAGCCCAGGACTAGTTCAGGTGCCCACCTCCCAAAAGCATAGTAAGATGCAGAAGGATCAGGAGGAAAGGGGGGAGGTGATGGTGATCTAGACAACATAATTCTTTGTGTGTGGTACTGTCAGTGGGAAGGAGGGATGGACAGGGTCCTAATATGAAGAGAAGGCCTTGGAAGGGGTTAGAAAGTCTTGAAACAGACATGAAAGAAAGCAGAAGATCTGGACCAGTGAGAGGTTTTCCTGAGAGGTTTTCCCTAATAATTCATTCTCCTGGATCCCTTGAAGCCCTTCTCATTCCCCACCCATTGCTTTTCTACTTCTTAAGCAACTTTTTCCTTAGCTGCCCTTTATGGATATACCCCAAAGTTCCTCCCTCACCATTCACGTGCTGCCTGGGAACTCTCCATTACTACCACCGTTCCAACCAACTACAAGTCAGATGACCTGCCAAATCTCAAACTCTACACTCCCCTCTGCAATGTGCCTCCCGGATGTTCCACCACACCCCTAACTCAACATGTGCAAGGCAGACTCTGTGGTCTTTCCCAAAATGTTTTCCTCTGTCTTGATTTCTATATCAGTTGATGCAGGTACCCAAAGGGTCATCTACTTCTACTTCTCCTTCTCTTTCATTTTGTACATCCAATCATCCATCTAATTTAAGCTCCAAATTAATTGATGAAGATGTCCCTACCACTTCATCCTCTATTAATATTAGTCAGGGCTCTCCAAAGAAACAGAACCAAAAGGAGAATAAATAAATAAACAAACAAACACACACACACATAAGTGTGTGTGTGTGTGTGTGTGTGTGTGTGTGTGCATCCTTCACATATATGAAATTTTATACATATATATGAAGAAAATTATTATAAGGACTGGCTCACACAATTAGGGAGGCTGAGAAGTCCCAAAATCTGCAACAGACAAGCTGAAGACCCAGAAGTTCAAATCTGAGTCCGAAGGCCTGAAACCCAAGAGAACTGATGGTGTAATTTCTAGTCTGAAGGCCAACAGCTCAAGACCCAAAGAAAACCAGTCCAAGTCCAAAGACAGGAAAAGACCAATGTCCAGCTCAAGGAAGTTAGGTATGAGAAGTTCCCCCTTGCTCAGCCTTTTTGTTCTACTCAGGTCTTCAACTGACTGGATGAGGCCACCTTGGGGAGGGCAATCTGTTTTACTTGGTTTACCAGGTCAAATGTTAATCATATCCAGAAACACTCTCTCAGATACACTCAAAATGATGTTTGAACAAATGTCTGGGCACTCTGAGGCCCAGTCAAGTTGACACATAAAATTACCCATCCCACTGTATCTTAGATAATGATCCTATTTTCAGGCCATCCCATTCCACTGCCTAGATTACAGCTACCATACCTATAGCATACTCTACAAGTGGCCACAACTCTTCCTTTCCCTGTATTAATGCCTTCTGCAGTATATAACCCTGTAGCTCTCCATCAAAAGGTCAATCTGTTTCTCTACCACTTTACTTGGTCTGCCTTACAATTTACTTTGACCAGTGGAAGGGAGCAGAGGTGCCACTTTGTTACTTCTGAACAGAGGCTCTTATCTTTTTGGGGTGGAGTGCTGCCTAGTGAGGCAGCTCAGGCTGGCCTACTGGACGACAAGAGAACCCGTGGAACAGAAATGAAACACCCAGTCAAGGCTCCAGACATGCAAGATTGCTAAGCAAAGCCAACACCAAAACCTTACCCGGGAAACCTACTCTACTCTTGACTGAGTGGAGATCAGAAAGACCTCATCCCAAATCAGCAAGCTGCATAATTACAAAGTAAATAAATAGTTGGTTTTTCACTCCATTAAGTTTTGAGGTGGTTTGTTACCATCCCAACTGATAACAGCAGCTAACTTTACATCTCACCCCCTTTGATTCCCACCACCTACAAAGCCAATTAGAACACAATCACCTATATAACATGTACATTTGACTATAAAAATCATTCACTCATTCCTTCATTAAGTATTTACATGGTATTGTCTACATATCAGGTACTGTGCTCAGTGCTAGGGAAATGAACAAACAACACACAGCTCCTACCTACAGAGAGTTTTCAATCTAGTATACTTTGTACCCTTCAAAGTTTTCTACCTTTGTAGTTAAAAATAAAATTCACTAACATGGCATATACAATCCATGTCTTACCAGCTTCATCTCCGATCACTCTGAGATACTATACTAGAATCACCCACATACACCGTGCTTTTTCTTACCATAACATCTTTATTCCTAGTGTATCCTACTCTTCCCTCTTCAACCTGGCCAACATGTACTCATCATTCTGTACTCAACTCAGGTATTACCCACTCTACACATTCTTCCCCGATTCCCCTAAGCTGAGTAAGGTGCTCCCATGCTACACCCCCATAATACTCTGTGAATATCCCCATATGGCACCTCCCATCATACCCATTCATGGGTCTGTCTTCTTCATTAGACTGAAAGCCCTAAGGGGGGGGGGACAGTGAGTCGGGGGGAGACTGTTGGTTTTTTTTTCCAGTCTCTCTATTCCTAGGACCTAGGATTGTATCTGCTTTATAGATGACGAATAATGTTAGCTGAATGGATGAATAAATTAGTGAGCAGAGATGTACAAGCTAAAAAGGAGTTTGTGGAAATGGGAATAAGGAATGAATGAATAAATGAATGAGACTGTGAATAAGAACGGTCCCAGACTCTCTTTCCTCATTCAAGTTAATGGCTTTTCACCGTCTGTCTTAGGAGCAGAGACATTCTAGCCAAGCCAGACTGCCAGGAAGATAAATTTCTCTTCTTGGGGGTGAGTAGGTCTTTGGAGAAGTTTCATTTTAATTGGAAAATGGATTCATTCACTTCCTGGCTTGGATTCCTGGGTCAGTGCAACCCCGTGCTGAATGGCTGCCAAGTACCACTGCAGAGAGGGCTGAGGCGGGAACAGCATTCCATCAAATGGGCAGTGTTCCGGGACACCTGAGGACAACCTGGCGTCAGGTCCAGGCTGGCCCTGACATGGATGCACCCTCCTCTTTCTTCCCCAAATTTCCTTCAACGTGAAATTTACTTATCCCCTTCCAGTAAAGGACAGATACACTCTACTATTCCATTTGGTGTTTCTCTGGGCCTTATTTGGGCAGGCATATCCCACTGTTCAAAGTTCCACTGTCATTTCCTGCAAGGCACAGACAAGGTCCACAACGGAGAAATCCCTTCACAACTCAACTAGTAGAAAGAGATCGTAACTTCATAACCTCTTATAATGGATGCGGACTAGCTCAGCATCACAGAAAACATCCCTTTCATAGAACACTTCTAGTGTCTTTTGTGAAGGTCTTTGTAGAGGGTACTGAAAACTATGATTTCTGTGACCCAGCTCCAGCTTCCTCTCGTGCCTCATCTCTCAACACCTTCACCTGTTAGCTCCCCACCACCCCAGTCCCTGATTCTCCAAATGGATTGAGGCAGTGGCAGTTCTGAAAATGCAATATGCTGCTCTCCATAGAGGCGCCTTGAACATTCTGCTGCCTCTTCTCCAGAGACAGAAGGCAAGGGTGTGTATCCTGGCTCTTAACACTTCATAGCCGTGGGACTTTGGGAAAGCTATTTCACCACTCTTCACTTCAATCTCCTTGTCCTATAATAACTACAGAGAACAATACTGCTACTTACACCATTGAGTTGTTGAGAGAACAAATGAGCAAATGTCTGTGAAACGTTTAGAGCACGGGGCACAGAGTAAGCACTTCTCAAATGACTGTTCTTATTATTAGAATGTCAGAGGCGTGACTTGGTTCCATCTTCAGGAAGGAGCAGGAGCCTTAGAGACTGACCCATTCAGCTTCAAACCTTGGTTCTTCTCCTTTTTAGTTGTGTCTCTTCTGGCCAGTGAGTCGCCTACTCTCTGCGGGTCTCATGTATGTACACGGCAATGCCCAGTTCACCGTTCTGTTAGTAGGATCCAACTTGATGAGTTTATAGACATTAATGTGCCCATCTTGGTACATCCCCAATAATGGTTAGTTTCCTCCGCAATCCTTACTCTTCTCAGATTATATGGGGGCCTATCTGTCTCCAACTAGACTATTTCCTCCTTTAAGGGAAGGACCATAATTGTCTCATCTGTTCCACTATAATTAGCATGAAATACTTATTTCTCAAATGAAATATTTATTGACTATGCTACAATCTGTCTACAAGCCCTGGTTTGTGGTCAAGTTTGTGCTAAGACCATGCATGAAAAGGCAGGTGTATACTGGCCCCAAGTCTCATGTTGTTTATTGGGTAAGTGGAACAGAGTCTGCGTATGAAACACTTGGCAGCCATGTATAAAGAGTACAGAATGGTCCAAGTTTAGGGGTGCCTGGGTGGCCCAGTCAGTTAAGCATGTGCCTTCGACGTGAGTCATGATCTCTAGGTCCTGGTCTTCTGGGATCATGCCCTGAGTCAGGTTTCCTGCTCAGCAGGGAGTCTGCCTCTCCCTCTCTCCCTGACCCTCCCCCTGTTCATGCTCTCTCTCAAATAAATCAATAAAATCTTTAAAAATAATAATAATCCAAGTTTAATCATACCTGTTATAAACTAAGGATACTGCATGGTCATGAAAGAAAGAGATGGCTGTGGGCAAGCAGTCAAGGAAAGGTGTTATGTGGGAGGTAGTGTCTGACCTCAGCGTGGAGGGAAGGCACAGATCAGGAGAGATGGGGTGGAGGGTGGTCTAGCTCGTGCTGAGAAACTGCCTGAGAGAAGCTCAGGAAGAAGCATCAGTTGCATCCCCAGCCATGGAAAAGGAATCCTGAGAAGTTCAGCCTGAGAGAAGGATACGGAAGTACAGTAAGCGGAAATCTGAATTTGTATTAGACACAGAGGTCGGAAGGGAAAGGGAGACACCGTCAGTCCTGGTGGGGAGTGGTTTGTGAAGGCGGTTTTAGGAAGTTTGGACAGAACGCCATGTGGGCAGTCTGGGGGACGGAAGACAAAGGAGGCAGGACAGAAGGCATATGCATTTCTGACACAGAAGGAGGAGAAAGCACAAGAAAAGGAAGGGAGGAAGAAAAAGACAAAGCAAAAGATGGACAAAAAGAAAGGGGAGATAGGGCAAAGTACACTAAACAAACAGGTTAAACAAGAGAAATGAATAAAATAAGACAGAAAAGAAACAGAGAAATGAAGACGTGTGGAAAACAACAGCAGGACCATGGCAGTGTCCCCGACGAGACACACCATGGAGAATGCAGCGCAGGAGCCAGAGTCTGCTGTCAGTCTCTCTCCTCTGGGTGAATGAAGTCATGGCTGATGTCACCGCCTCTGAGTCACATGTCCACCAAGGGAGAGGTGGCAAGAGCCCCTGCCTGGAGTTTAGTTCCACCCTCCTGGACAAGAGGGGTTCAATCACCGCTCATTCTCTGGGGTACTGTCTAGTCTGGTCCTGATGGCAGTGAAATGAGGACACTTCTCCTCTGTTCAGGGAGGACACGGCAGCCACGTGAGCCCTGGGTTTCAGCTTCAGGATCTTGAGATGGGAGTATCAGAAAAGAGGAGACAGATAGTTCCTAGCCTCTCTCTGCCTGTGACTGGGGTATGGTGGCTCTATCCATGTGTAAACAGGAAACTCCCATCAGGAATAGCATTAAACACACAGATGGGACTCAAAAGGTGCTTTCTGAATGACTCGCTTCACTGCCTTCCCACGCACAGGACTTGCAGCCCCGCAGAGGTCTCATCTCCGCAGATCGGTAGAACTTGACCAGGGCCAAATCCACGTACCCAGCCTGCCTTTTGCAACCCACCCCACCTGAGGGCTTACTTAGCTCCCCTCCACCATCAGCCCCTGCCTACACACCACTTCCTCCTGACTCCTCCCCTCACTGGGGTGTACTTCCACAGTGACCTGAATTCCATCCAACTTGCAGTGCACTGTGACTTCCTTTCTTCATTTCTGTCCCTTTTCTAGAACAGAAGGACCTGGGGAACAGGGCCTCTTATGTTCACTGCTATAGTCCCAGCACTTTTCTGAGTTCCTGGAATACAATACATTTTCAATAAACATCTGCCGAATGAATGAATGTCCCTGACTGATTCTGGTGGGAACTGAGGAGCATGCACTGTTCATAGAGCACTTCTGAAAGGTGTCCTCATTCTCATAGCCGTCATCCTGGGCATGTTTGTTGCTGAAGACAACACCCCATAAGTTACCAGTAATAGGGGAAGTGAGACTGCTCTGGGGCATCTGAGGATGGACTGACCCTCTCCCAAGCTCTTTCGCTCTCCCCGATCCTTGGTCTGTGAGCTGTTATGAGCACGTGCTTGAGGAACTTCGAGCTGGATCCCAGCCTGACCACACATGAGCTGCAGGAGGTGAATGCTCTCAGCCTGTTGCCACCTGTTCAAACAGGACAGTAATACCCACACCCCAAGTTGTCCCTAAAGATTAAGCACACTTTCTTTGTTAATTGCCTGCCCTCACAATAATGTGAATTTTTCCCTTCCCTCTCAGCTTTCTCAGCTGCATCTAGAGATAAGAATATGAAAAATAGACCTAATTTTCTTTCCCCAAATCAACTACTTCCATCATATTCATCATTTGAAAATATGTCATTATATTAGCATTCTACAACTTACCAAACACGCCCCCCACCACCACCGGCCAAGACACAGAGAAACAATATTGCTACTAACACCATTTTAAAGACAGAAACCTAAGGCCCGGAGTGAAGAGAATTGCCCAAGATCATGAAGCGCGTAAATGAAAAGCCTGGGTGAAACTCCAGCCACTTGAATTCCAAGGCCACTGCACTACTGTCCAGTTGCTGCTCCCCAGGACAAGGGCGGTTCTCCAAAAACACTTGCACAGTGATTCACCGTCTTTCTCAGGTCCATGGGCTGGTCTCTGACCCCCAGCCAAAGCCAGACCACATGGCTTCACACCAAGACAACTGCAATAGGGTTCAGTCGGGTCCCAATACTCTTCTCATGTATCTTAGATCCACAGAGTGCCAGGCTTGCGGGAGAATCTCAGGGCTCACAGAGACCCCCTGCTTGCAAATACCAGACCACGGATGGGTGCGAGTCCATGACCCATCATTTTCACTAATCGATGAAGCGAAAATAATAAATATATTGGGGAAGCTAAAATCCTTATTACTAAAAATATATGAATAATTAATTGGTAAAAAGATCATCTTTCCTAATTGCTCGCTTTGCTTTACTTGGCTTTACTTGGGCAAGCTCCAATAGGCTTTACACGCCTTGCAACTGGGACAAAATGCCTGCGCCACAGTTCAGACCCTCTGGCAAAGCCCGAATGAGAGGCAGAGGCCAGGAAGGGCAGAGCCACTGACTCAGGCAGCTCGCTCATTCCCTCTGAACACTCCCTAGTCTTGCATTTTTTGAGCCAAAAGACACTGACTGTTGAGATTACGAAGCTTGGAAGGCAAACTAAGGCAGCTTTTGAAGAGGGTGTGGGATGGGTATTGATGAGGCTGGAGAGCTGAGATCAGACTTTTTATTACTGAGGTCCTTCCCAAGTTTTACCAAATCTGTAGCCTCTCCATACAGGAAGGATTCGGGAGACATGGGGCTTGAAGGCGATCCCTGAATGACTTTATCATTCGGCCAGGAGAGTGGCCACAGCTCGGTGCACAAAGATAACCCTTGAGTGAGGTCTTAGCTGCAAAGGTACCTCGAGGACCCCTGGGTTCAGAAGAGGTAAGGAACTAGTTAAATAATTTACTAATTTTTTTTTTGAACTATAAACACTTTGAGGTGAATGCCAAGGGGAGGAAGAAGCCAGCTCTTCAAGAGGTAACTAACGTGCTGGAGAATGGACAAATGGACAAGGAGGAACGGGTTGGAATTTGTGTCATGGAGGGTCTCAGGCATGGTCCTTTAACTGGGAGTCTAACTTGGGATGACTAAGATAACTTTTTATTCTAGAATTCATATCTAACTTCAAAATTTCAGTCAGGTAAATTTGTTATCTGGGATTTTCAGCCTGAACTATGGGAACTAGCTCTCTCTACCCAGGTGTTTCATCTGTAGAGAAGACCGGGGACCGTGCCTGATAAAGGCTGGAGTTGGACCAACTAACCTCTGCAACTTCTTTTTTAAATCTATTTCCCGGAGTTAGAAAACCTAGGTTTAGATTCCAGCCCTGCCCAATGCAACAGTCAGTAAATGGTAATCTATTTCACTTCCTCTATCCTCACCTTCTCTACCTGCAAAGTAAGTGAGAACATGTACCTCACAGGAATTTTGTAAGCATGAGGTCAGACAGCAAACTTAAAAGCACATAGTAGATATCTTACAAGTTCTAGTACAAGTGTTAATGATGTTTGCAGACAGCAATCAAACAGGGTCACTATCTTAAATAGAATTTACTAAGCTTCTCAATAAGGTAAAAGGGCTTTAACATTTCAAACTGCTTTTAGAAGTTTAACAATGTCTTAGTTTATTGAAAAAACTTGAGGACTGACGAATGGATGGATTGAAGGGCAGACAGATGGACATACACATGATAAAGCAAGTAAAATGTTACTGGCAGAATCCAGGTGATAGTTCTGAGTATGTACAATAACATTCTCTCAACCTTACTGTATGTTTAAAGATTAGATCATAAAATGCTGGGGGGAAATCACTTTTATAGCCTCTTACTGGTCTTAGACTTGGAAACAACTTGAGATAAAGGTCACTCTTGGCTTCTACTTTGTCTCCCATCACCAAGCACAAGTTAGCAGCGGAAAGTCTGTTTCACTGTTGAGAGTATGTCCCTAGAAGAGCAGAACAGCTTTCTCATTTTGAACCAAAAAAAAAAAAGAATAAAACCAAGCCATATATTCAGAGAAATGAGACTGACTTATCTTTCCAGAAGACTCCCATCCATCTAGCATCTTTTCCTGACTTCTGGCCTGCCTCCTCTCTTGCCTTGATCAACATCTATCTACCTGGAATTTCCAGATTTCCAAAGTGACCGTTCACCTCCACAGGGCTGACTGATCTGAGTTCCTCTATCAGGATACACATTAAATGCACTGTCTTTCTTCTTGTCTTTTCTAAAGCTAATATTCCCTCCCATAGGTGCATTTTAGCTACTATATGAAAAGAATGTTGTTCATTTTCCTGTGGCATCATCTATAAGGCATAAAAGCAGCTGAACTTAGCAACCTTGCTCTTGCCTCTCTGGTTACACTAAAAAATGTCTGGATGTAGCTGACATCCTTGCACAGTGGTCAGGAAGGCAGCAGCAGAAGTGCTGGGCACATGGGACTTCCTGGTACAGCCATACATGTGGCTCTGACTAGGCAATGTGAATTCATTTAACAGGTATTTACTGAGGATAATTTTAATGCCAATCACTGTGTTTGGCTCTGGAGAGACAACTGCCAAGTATGGATAGAGAGATTTAGTCCCTGCTCTTACTGAGCTAAAAACCCATCAACCCAAAGGAGAAGGAACTTGGTTTAATGGGGGGTGGGGGGAGAGAACAAGACCTGATTTAGGTTCATGAGAAGGTTCATGAGAACCTTCACTGAAGATCCAATTTTAATCCCTGTAGACAGTCACTTCATTTCTTTGAGCCTTGTGTATTCACCTGTAAAATGTGGCAAATAGTAATATTTATCCCACAAGACTACGTCATAGATCAAATAAAGAAAATATACATCAAAGTCTGCCATAAGCCATAAAGTAAAATACAAAATATAGTACAATAATAGCTACCATTTATTAGATGTTACTAGTTATCTGACCAAGTCCTTTAATGACAGGGGGAGGGGTCTCCTTTTTAAAATTACTTTGTTGGGACTATAAAACTAAAAGAATACCATACATACTTGGCACAAATCAAATATGCAAATGCAAGGATGATGAGGAAAGGACTCGCTGTCCAGGTAAATGAAGGCACCAGCCTCAACACTCCGTATATTTAGTTACAAGCCCAGTTCTTGGGCAGACCCTTCCCCCTCCCCCCTGCAAGAGAGAAAATTCACAAAAGATGCCCTGGCAAAAGCTGACGACACGGTCCACACTGCTCAAAGGCTAGGAGGAATCTGGTCCGAAGGTAACAGGGCCCCTGGTATTAACATTCAAAGAGAGGCTGTTGGATTCCATATGTTCACCTCAGAGTCTCTCTCACAGGGTAGAGGGAGCAGCTTCGAGGGTTGAGCTCCTCAATACATAGAGCCACGGAAGAGAGGCCAGGAGTTACTGCCTCCATCTGGGGCCTTCACTGCCCACACAAAACAAGCCAGGACTCAAAGTAACAGGACTGCAGCCAAGGGGTGGCTCTGGGTAGAAAGGAGTGGGAATACTCCAAACTTCTTTCCACAATGGGGAAGAGAAAAGGAACTTATACATGGTGTGCAGGAGATATGTACTTTAGAACGGAACTATTGGTCAGTTGTATACAACAATTAAAAATGGCATAAATAGTGATTTGGAAAATTCAGCCACCTGTTCATCCATCCATCGGTTAAAATATCCACTGAGTGGTTAGTGTTAGATGCGAAGCAGTGCCCTAGACATGAGGGACACAGAGATAAATGAGGCACATGTAGTGCAATAAATTCCAAGGTAGAGGTAAGGGGGGGAATGCCATGATGGACAGAGGGCAAGAGCCTCATCAACCCCCGATGGAGAAAGTCAAGGAAGGCTTCCTGGAGTCTTGAAGAATTAATACAAGTTTTCCCAAGTGAAGGATGAAATCGTAAGTTTGCCACAAAGGAAAAACCTAAGCGAAGACTCAGAGGTGTGGGAGAATGTGAGTACGGCATTGCTAAAGTCCCTGACCGAGAAGCTCCCCGTCTGGAAAAGCTTTCCACTTCTCTAAGCATTTTGTTATAGGAAAAGTAATGATGGATTCCTTGAACAAATTCCCAAAGCCTGGGTCTCCAATCCAAACGCCTAGAGGGTAGTGCTGGGAAAGGAAATGAGCAGAGTAAGCTGGGTGGGGGGACACTCGCCCCTCCTAAAGGGGGCAGCCCCTGCTCAGCACCAGCCAATTCCTTCCACATGGGAATGTGGGCCCCCGACTGCCAAATCCTTTTGTTATTTCTTCTAAAGAAGCAGAAAATGTGGATTTTTACGTGAAGTTTCTTAGTTTTTAATTGTTGAAAACTAATTAAAAAAAAAAAAAGTTGTTGGGGTGTGTGGATGTGTGTGTGTGTGTGTGTGTGTGTGTGTGTTTCCAAGCACAGGATAGGTCAAACAAAACGCATCTGGGGTCCAGATTTAGCCTGTGGACTGCCAGGCGGCAGCCCTCATGTGTCGCAAGAAATGAGCACTATTTGAGTGCAGCCAGTAGGGCCGGTGGAGGCCGACAGGATTTGGTGAGAATCCTTGCGCCACCCCCATTAGCTGTGTAGCTTTGCAGAAGTTATTTAAGCCCTCTGGATCTTGTTTCCCTCATCTGTATAATGGGATAATAATACTGTGTTGGTGCTTTTAAGGAAAACAAGCCCAAGTAGAAAAAAAAAAAAAATCCTATGCTAAATAATGAACTAGTATAAACCCGAAAAGTTAGCTAGGACTACAAGATCTTTTTTTTTTTTTTTTCATGAAAAATTACCAAGAAGTAATAAAAGCATGAGCACTATGTTATAAGAGAAGCAAACTCTTCCAACCACAGATACTGTACCCCATTAGTAACGTTTTTTGTACACATAGCCAGTTTTTTTCTATACTGATAACTTTTTAAAGATTTTATTTATTTGAGAGAGGGAGCACACATGCACGAGTAGGAGGGAGGGGCAGAAGCAGAGGAAGAACCAGACTTTCCCCTAAGCCGGGAGTCCAACTCCAGGTTCCCTCCCAGGACCCCTGCATCATGATCTGAGCTGAAGGCAGACACTTTACAGACTGAGCCACCCAGACATCCCTCTATACTGATAATTTCTTAAAACAAAAGTATCCATAAAACTGCATGTTCACTTTTATAATTTTTCCTTTTAACATTATAATGTAAACTTTGTTGTCATCATCCAAATGTTTATTACCTAACCAGTACTATCCAGAGTGATTCTAAGTCATAAACCAGAGATCACGTCACACTTACCATTAAAATCCACTGACCCTTTCCCTTCTATTAGAATAAAATCCAAATTCCTGCCCATGGCCTCAAGGCCATGTAGGAGATGGTCCCTACCCACTGTTCCAACCCACTTCCCACTACTCTGCCTTGCTCACAGCCTCAGCCCTGCTGACCTCCTCTGCTGATCTCACAGGTACTTTCCTCCCCTCATGAATGTGCTGCCCTTTCTCGCTGAAATCATCATCATTCAGGTCAAAATAAAACCTCCCAAGAAAGAACACATCAGCCATGCCAAATCTGTTCATCTGTATTTTTCCTTCAAAGCATTTTCCAGAAAATAGAATCACTGTGTGTGTGTGTGTGTGTGTGTGTGTGTATGTCTTTGTCTATTTTCTGCCTCTCTGTACTAGAATCTTAGTTCTCAGAAGTACCCAGGACCCTCATCTGTCTTGCTTACTTTGGAATCTCTAATGCCCAAGACAGTGCCTATCGCATAGGAGAAAATAAACAACATTAGTTAAAGGGGGGAAAAAAATGAACCCACCACCCATTGTTCCTGGCCTCAGATCCTCCTAAAGTTATCACTTACAAATTTCTTCCCCGAACTAATTTATCCAAACCCTGCAAGGCAAGCACTTGAAGATGGCGGGAGGGAAAAATGGTGACAAGCCCAGATTTTAGATCTGAAATGCCAAGGTTCCAATCCCAGCCTTGTCACTTATTAGCTGAGTCACCTTGGGCAAGCCTCTTAACATCTCTGAGCCTGTTTTACCATCTAATACTTACTTCATAGGGTAGAAGTAAGGATTAGAGGAGTTTAACAGATAAAATGCTCGGTAAAGTACTAGATAATTAGCATGATACATGCTTTAGCCACTGTTTATATCTGTTCCCTCACTCTGATCCGATTGCTCAGGTGAGCTGTATCTTTCTTCTCCCCTCACACTATAATCTCCTGAAGGCAAAGACCACTTCTGGGTCCCTGCAGTGGATTAGAGGCCCTCACAGGACGGGGATGGGCGTGGAGCTACGGTGGGGCTCCCCGTGTAGGCTGGCTCACCCAGTACGAGGCTGTATGTCATTTAATGTTTCTGAGTTTCAGTTTTCTTACCACAAAAAGAGATCACGTCGATCTCATAAGACAGGTGTGAAGATTCAATACAATAATCTTTGTGAAATAAAATAATGCTGAGGCTGGAGGCAATGGTGAATTTCAGAGGCAACAGCAGAAGGTATTATGTGAATCTGCTTCCAAGTTCAAAGCCGGCTGCCTTGTGATATAGGAATTACACATAGGATGTGGATGATTCACATACAGGAATGACTCTGAAAATACGTTTTGTACTATTGTACTGGATATTTTCTATGATTGCCTCTGACAACCTCATGATGGTTTTTAGAAACTATCCTTAGTTATTAGTCAAACGGGAAAAATACCACTCGTTACAGCCAACTGTGTGAAATAAGATATTCTAATGTTTAAAATTCTCTCAGTTCGTGATAGGAATTACTGACATGCCCATCAGTAGAACACATTTTTTTTTTTACGATTTTATTTATTTATTCGACAGAGAGAGAGCGGTCACAAGCAGGCAGAGAGGCAGGCAGAGGCAGGGCGGGGTGTGGGGGGGGAGCAGGCTCCCCGCCGAGCAGAGAGCCCCGATGCAGGGCTCAATTCCAGGACTCCGAGATCATGACCCGTGCTGAAGGCAGAGGCTCAACCCACTGAGCCACCCAGGTGCCCACAAATATTTTTTAAACACAACGGAAGTGAAGATGTAACTGCTATCTGAGTATCTACTTTTGCATAAAGGGCTTTACAAATATCTGACTCAATTATAACATTTCCACAAGGCTGACACTGCTCTTCTCATTTTACAGCTAAACGCTGAGATGCAGAGAGGTTGACTTAGTTTGTCTGAGGCCCCAGGATAGGTAAATGGCAGAGAGTGATTTAAATGCAAGTGAATCTGGCTTCAAATCCTGCACTTCACTTCTGTTACAGAACTGTGATTTATCCCCCAAATTTCCCCAATATCTTTTATCAGCTCTGCTGCAAAGGTCAGATGAATGTGGGTGGACAATAATAGCCCTATACATGCAGTTTAAAGCCAGAATCACTAAAGAGAAAGACCGCAGTCCCCACCATAACTGCCATTAAAAATGAAATGGTATATTTCAAAGAAAGGAAATTAACATTATCTTCCACAAAGTTTGAAACAAAAAGAAATCAAAGATAAAATAATAGGTATTATTATATAGTCAAGAAGAAGGAAAGAATGAGGCCAAACAAGGAATAAAAATGAGCTGGGACAAGCCTCTTACTTCACAGGACTAGAACCAGGCTTTCCTGACCTCTAATGGAGTTGTTTTGTTTTTTTCCATAGTTCCTCACAAAGAGCACTCTACTCACACCTTCCACAGCTAACAGGAAGCTATCAAATTACCTCTCTACGCATCCCGACTCCCTTCAAAAAATCTATATATACAGGAAAAGGCACATTAGAACCAGAGAATCATTTCTTCATTTTCCCAGTACACTATCAGGGCAACAGAGCAGAGAGGCATGAACTGGGGAAAAATGGGAGGGGCCAACAGAGCATCTAAACCCATCAACAAAATCCTCTGACATTCCAGCCCATTGGTTCTAGTTAGAAATGAACAATGAAAATCTCAAACTATGAAATGATTAGCTTTCTGCTCTGCTGACAATGGCAAAAAGAGGAAATGAGTTAAAAGTCGGATTGGAAGATCTCCACACAGCCCCTACACACCAGTTAATTATCTTCCATTAACACTGAGCTGTCAGGATCTGCATCAGCCCTTAACTCTCTTGACCTTCCCCAGTCTGCACCTTGTTACCCTGCAATGTTTCATGTTTATAAAGATAGGAGACTCCAGCTGTTCCAGCCTGACAGAACTTAATTTACATTTGGCCTTCATTAAGATGAGAGTCAGAATCATTGAGACCAAATGGAAAAGCCAGACTGCTGGGGGTTATGAAAAATTCAAATGGCATTTTTCCTTTTATCTGACAATTCTTATTAAGGAGACATACATCAACCTGAAACACACAAACTTTAAATGTAAAGGACATGATTAAAATTCCACATTGCAAAACCAGGACCCGCGTGACTTTGCCCAAGAGATGCGGTGGTCCTAGTCTATCACCTGGGTCTTCTGGGACGGCTGAACTCCTGATTCTGCCTGACTCTCCATGTCATCAGATTCCAGGACAAGGAGTCCACGAATGACAGCAGTACTAACGTGAGTGGTCAGCTCTAACTCTGCCATCTTGCTTGCTCCTAATAGCCAATCAACCTCCACGTCCTGCTGATAGTATTCCCTAAAAATTCTAGAACCTATCTCTTCTCCACCCCACAGTACCTACTTCAAGCCTCATGCCTTCTCACCTAGGGGAATACAAAAAGCCCCCTTACTGAGTCCCTCAAATTATTCAAAACTACTACAAATTATTCAAAGACTACCTACTATATACCAGGCATTTTATTAGAGTTGGGAGATAGCCATGAATAAAACAGATAGGCTCTCCATGCCCCCCATGGATTACAAGTGTTGGAAGATCCATGCACCATGCAAATCATCCTTACAAAAGGATACATCACTACAACTTATGAAAGATACAGTGAAGTAATAAGAATGCAATAGAAAGAGTTCTCTAATTTATTGGAGGGTCAGGCAAGGCTTTTCTGAAGACATAACAATAAAGCTGAAACTTGAATAATTAGTTAGGATCGGCACTGAGTAGAGGGAAGAATATTCAGGGTCAGAAGGCACAGCATCACATCACCAAGACCAAGGGATCAGCAAACTTTTCTGTAACCATCCAGAGTCAGTATTTGCAGCCTTGTAGGCACACAGTCTATATCGCAACTACTGAGCTCTGTCATTGTGATGCAAAAGCAACCACAGACAACACATAAATGAATGAGTGTGGCTGTGTTTCAGGAAAACTTTGTGTCCCTGCAACTCTGAATTTCACATAATTTTCACAAGTCACAAACTATTTTTCTCTTTTTGAATCTTTTTTCCACCATTGGAAGTGAAACTCATTCTTTGCTCCCAAAGCATTCAAAACAAGCAGCAGGCCAGATGCAGCCAGCCCCTAGTCAAGACAGAGGTGGCAGAGCAGAGCATGTCTGAGACACCCTGACTGAGTCCCGGTAGAGAGACTGAGCAAGGTGAGGGGCACACAGTAAGCAGAAAGGGAAAGTGAAAATGACATCACAAACCATCTTCTGCGCCGTGTTACAAATTTAGGAATTTATCCTATGAGCAAAGCCAAGCCAACAAAGCGCTATAATCAGGAAACTATGAAAACCAGTTCTTAACTCACACACACACACACACATTTCCTCACCCCTAATCCAGTCTCTTCATCCCTGTCAAAGGTACTGAAGACATTTCCTTCCCCTTACTTAAAAACCTTCTATCACCAAATAAGGCAGACTACTTACCTGGCCTCAGCTCCTACTAACTTCAGAGAAGCAAGCATTCAGGGCTCTCAGCCCAGGACCTATGTACCTTACCAAAAATGAGCCATAGTCCTTCTCTAGCATTTCCTCCCTGTCTTCTCTAATAGGAAAAACCTCCACTCCTAACTTGAGACTCATCTTCAAGAACACCTCTCAGAAGCAAATTATGATCTCTGGAAGCAAATTATGCTCTCTAGAAACACTTTGCATATTCCTTTATCAAGGTGCTTAGAACATCTTCTAACAGTTCTGGTTCCATGTCTCTTTCCTCCACCCAACACCCACCCACCCCCACCTTTGCTTCCCCACCACTGCCCCAGAGGACACTGGGCCCCTTAAGGGTAAGCCTGAGTCCTCTTTGTGCTTGTGACCCCAGTACCTGTGACACTGCTGGGTCCTAGCAGAGCCTCCATTAATATTTGGTGAATTAAAGAGTTAATAGGGGAGTAAACAAATGACAGCCCATGAGCTTAGCAGAGTCACACTTCTGACTTTGATGTGCTGTTAAACTCTTTGAAAGCTACCTTTCTGGCTCCCAGTCTCCCACTGCCCCATTCAAAAGAAGGTACTATATCCTGATTCTCCACCAATGTATGCTCTTCAAGATATAAAGGGCAGAACACTTTTTCATGTGTCTGTTAGCCATTTTTATGTCTTCATTGGAGAAGTGTCTGTTCATGACTTCTGCCCATTTTTTGACATGATTATCTGTTTTGTGTATGCTGAGTTTGAGAAGTTCTTTATAGATCCTGGATATCAGCCCTTTATCTGTAGTGTCATTTGTGAATATCTTCTCCCCATTCCGTGGGTTGGCTCTTTGTTTTGTTGACTGTTTCCTTTGCTGTGCAGAAGCTTTTGATCTTAATGAAGTCCCAAAAATTCATTTTTGCTTTTCTTTCCTTTGCCTTTGGAGACATATCTTGAAAGAAGTTGCTGTGGCTAATGTCGAAGAGGTTACTGCCTATGTTCTCCTCTATGATTCTAATGGATTCCTGCCTCATGTTGAGGTCTTTTATCCATTTCGAGTTTATATTTGTGTATGGTGTAAGAGAATGGTTGAGTTTCATTCTTCTACACATAGCTGTCCAATTTTCCCAGCACCATTTGTTGAAGAGACTTTTTTCCACTGTATATTTTTTTCTGCTTTGTCAAAGATTATTTGACCCTAGAGTTAACACATGAAACAATGTTCATCATCACTAGCCATCAGGGAGATTCAAATTAAAACCACATTGAGATACCACCTTACACCAGTCAGAATGGCCAAAATTAGCAAGACGGTAAACAACATGTGTTGGAGAGGATGTGAAGAAAGGGGAACCCTCTTACACTGTTGGTGGGAATGCAAGTTGGTGCAGCCACTTTGGAAAACAGTGTAGAGATTCCTTAAGAAATTAAAAATAGAGCTTCCCTAAGACCCTGCAGTTGCACTACTGGGTATTTACCCCAGACATACAGATGTAGTGAAAAGAAGGGCCATCTGTACCCCAATGTTCAGAGCAGCAACGGCCACAGTTGCCAAACTGTGGAAAGAACCAAGATGCCCTTCAACGGACGAATGGATAAGGAAGATGTGGTCCATATACACTATGGAGTATTATGCCTCCATCAGAAACGATGAATACCCAACTTTTGTCTCAACATGGACGGGACTGGAAGAGATTATGCTGAGTGAAATAAGTCAAGCAGAGAGAGTCAATTATCATATGGTTTCACTTATTTGTGGAGCATAAGAAATAACACGGAGGACATGGGAAGATGGAAAGGAGAAGAGAGTTGGGGGAAATTGGAGGGGGAAACGAACCATGAGAGACTCTGGACTCTGAAAAACAATCTAAGGTTTTTGGAGGGGCAGAGGGTGGGAGGTTGGGTAAGCCTGGTGGTGGGTATTATGGAGGGCACATAGTGCATGGAACACTGGGTGTGGTACATAAACAATGAATTCTGGAACACTGAAAAGAAATTTAAAAAATAAATTAAAAAAAAAAAAAAGATATAAAGGGTAGAGCTTCTAGAACTAGAAGTGGTTCTATAAGTCTGTGGGCCAGCCACATCAGCATCGCCTCAGACCTTGTCAGAAATGCCAATTCTCAGTCCCTATTCCAGGACTACTAAATCAGAAATCTACAATTTAACAAGATTCCCCAGGTGATTCATTTACACCTTAAAGTTAGAAAAGGGTCATAAGCCATCTGGGTTTTAAGGAGAAAATGCTAAAACTGGTATTAGCAATATCTTTTATTTTGAATTTGCAATCATGATAAAATCAAAGAAATTCTCAGCATGGATTCCTGTACCAGCTTACCAAAAATAAATAAATAAATAAATAATAAATTTAAGAAATTTTAAAAACAGATTAGAGGCTCAACCATCAGGTAGTTAAATACACGATGAGATAATGTTTCAGGCCTTTCTCAGAAAGCTCTGAAATGGAACTGATTAGTTAGATGGATGGATGGTCAGTCTCAGGAGGCCATAGTCACGAACACCATGCACTCTAGAACCTAATTGTTTTCTGTGTGCTTTCATTAGGGCAGTTTGATCTCAAGCACACAGTACTGAGCCTCCAGAGAGGCTTGCACCAGATGTGTCATCAGACCTCCTGGGATATACAGTCCAAAGCAGGCCATGAAGCAGGCGCCCAGTAAGGCCCTGATGATGTATGTACCAGTGGCCACCTGCCTGACCCTCATCCCTTAATTCAGTACAGCTCTTTCTTACTTGAGGCCAAGAAGGGGGTGATGTATCCAACCATCTATTTCCTTGCACCATGTTTAGGCTGGTTTAAAAACACCACTGCCCCTGTTCCTGGTCCTATCCTAAGCAACATAGGCTTTTAAAGAGGGATTTCAGAGCAGAATGATATGATGGGGTGAGCTGGGGTTTGGAGGCCAGCAGACATGGGTTTAAATTCTGGCTCTATCCTCTGTTTAGGAAAATCATACTGCTCTCTCTGGCAGCCTCAGTTTCCCATGCTTTCCCATGTCAGAGCTTGCTAAGGCTAAGCTGAGCTTGCTAAGGCTACATCAATTAATGCCTACAGAATGCAAAGCAGAGGGTGGGGCCAGTGTGGAGTAGTTCTGTATTCTGATTGGTATTTCAGAATATACTGATATCAGGTTTTCAAACTGGTCCAGACCAGCTCTCTCACTTCATAGATGGAAAAAATGAGGCCTGGGATGAGAACTCCTTTGCTCAAAGTCACACAAGGTGGTGCCAGTAGAGTCGAAACCCCTGACTCCTAAAATGCTCTGTTTTCAAACTCTTAATAAATATAGAATCTTTTTGGCAAATTAAAGCTTACACAACAGCTCGATATGCTAAATAAGAACCCATAGCTCCCTTGATTACTGATGCCCTCTCTGCTTCCATCTCTTCTGCTCCCGGTGGCAATCCAGGGACATGTTCTCAACACCCTTACGCTCACCCACCCCCAAACACATTTTGAGTAATCGAAGACTCAGCCCACCTGAAACCCCAGAGCCAGTAAATGAACCATTCCTGATCTTACTCATTAGATGGATCCTCACCTCACCAGACCACTGAGGGATTTTCAAGTCCCTGAGGTTCCTAGAGGACATGAACTTTCTCGCACATCCATCCCTACCAGGCACCATGGAGTTGACATTGCCGTTATCTACACTTCATAACAGAACCGAACACCGTATCTTTCAAGGACATGGAAACTCAAGTTC
The DNA here is from genome assembly GCF_030435805.1 of Mustela lutreola. Lineage (NCBI taxonomy): Eukaryota > Metazoa > Chordata > Mammalia > Carnivora > Mustelidae > Mustela > Mustela lutreola. Next base: position 47,870,407 of record NC_081299.1, on the reverse strand, counting down.
ACGTGACATGAGAAACCCCAACATGCCACCAAGGTCAGATTAATCCTCGGAGGATACAAGTACACAGAGAAAGAAGGTTCTGGTCAAAAGATGTGAACTTAAAGCCCAGATCTGCCACCTTCTCTCTGGAATGGTCATCAGCCTCTCGTAACTCCAGGAGAGTCCTAGATAGTAAGAGAATAGATTTTGGAGTCGGCCAGTCTCAGATTCCAACCCTGGCTCTGCCACGTACTTACTATGTCATTTTGGGTGAGTTGGTTCATCTCTAAGAGTTTTAGTTTTCTTGTCTACAGACAACCCTCACACCCTCAAAAGAAGAGAACAACCAACCCTTAATTTCGTAAGGCGGCTGCTAGGATTCAAAGAGATAATCTGTGTCAAACACTTATCACCATGCCTGCCTACGGTTAGCATCTAAAAACAGGAATGATTTAACTGCAACCTAATCAATAAATTGGGATCAACCTTCCTCAGAGAGGTGCTGGGAAAAATCAAGCGTAACAGACTTTAGCACGGCGCCTGGTACAGAGGGGTTCTCAATAAATGGCATCCCCAGCTGCGATGAGCACGCTCGCTCCACCCTCGGCGCTCACCTCTTTGAGCCACAGAAGCTTCGGGGCCTGCATCTCCACGGACATGATGCCGCCAACAAACTGCAGGACGCTGTGCTTGGTCTCGTTGATCCTGCGGACCTGACTGACCGCCCGGTGGTCCAGCCACATGATGATGTTTCGGTGGGCATCCCCTAGCAGAAATGAGAGGAGGGGGACACACGCATAATCTTAGCCTTCTAATTCACTTCCTGAATCCCAAGGGCACCAACCTGCACAGCTACCATAATTCCACACGTCAACCACAGCAAGGGAGAGGGCCACCACTAACACAAGCCAGTACACTTCACCCAGACCCTGGATTTCCCTTCCAGACATGTGTCTGTCCTTTGAAGTGTCACCTGGGGTTAAATGTCGACACTAAAACCCATTGAGATCTACCAATTAATTAGATTCTCATTCATTCTCTCCCAACTTCTTCCCCTCCTTTCCTAGCCCTTCTGTTCCAGAAAACCTTTTCTGGGTCTATATTCAGGAAAAGAGCCTATGAAGTAAGCCTAAAACAATATGTTGGCTTTTTTTTTTTAAGATTTTATTTATTTATTTGACAGAGATCACAAGTAGGCAGAGAGGCAAGCAGAGAGAGAGAGAGGAGGAAGCAGGCTGCCGCTAAGCAGAGAGCCCGATGCAGGGCTCGATTCCAGGACCCTGGGATCATGAACCAAGCCAAAGGCAGAGGCTTAACCCACTGAGCCACCCAGGAGCTCCCAATACATTGTGCTTGGACAGACACATCAACAGAATAATATATCCAATATAACACACCGACTACCTCTATACAATGGCTTTTATCTGCTTATAGTTCCACTACTTCTAGTCATTTTGATTGAGATTAGTTAACTTAGGTGTTTTAATCTCCTCTCTCGGTTTGGTGGAGTAGGAAGCAATGGAATTTTTTTCAGTTTGGGGATCAGGCAGACCTCATGGGGAACGTGCACTATTTCAGTTTCAGGTGGAGATAGAGTGAAAGAGTCTTTAAGTTTTTCTTAGCCTAAGTGTCCTTACCTATAAGACAGGGATAACACCTAAGAGCATATAAGGGTTAATTGAGATTTTTCTGTTCACCAAACAAGACAATGCACATAAAGGCAAGTACCTATCACATAGTAGGTTCTAAAGAAGATGAAGAAAGAAGAAACAGAATTTAAAACCAGGTGGAAAAGCAGCATAGGCAGGCACCTCACATCCTTCTGCTACAATCCTGCAGCCCATATGGGAACGAACTGTCCCCTTCTCCCTTCCATGGCCGCGATTAATTCCTCACATACTAATGGGCAAGCCAATATTCTTTTTACAGTTCTCTGCTTCCTCAGATGGCAAAATGCAGAGAGCAGCAATGACTAAACTGGGAGATAATAAAGGGGAAAGATAAAAGGGCCCCAACAGTAATCGAACCAGGCATTTCACACATTATTTTGCAATTGGAGAATAGCCGCAGCAATTCTGTCTTTGCTAATAACAAATATTTATAAAGCTGTGTGTGTGTGTGTGTGTGTGTGTGTCTGTGTGTCCCCCAAATGTTTTATATGGATCATCTCATTTAATCCTCAAAACAACTCTCTGATCTAGGTCATTTTCCATGATAAACGGATTCTGAGATTTAAGATATGCCTCCTATCTCACAGCTTGGAAAAGCATACAGCATGCTTTGAAACAGATCTGTGCAGAGAACAGATAAATAAATTGGTACAACAAACTTAAACTCAAGCTACACAGATCAACATGAATAATGATACCAACTGGGATATTTTTAAACACCATATATACTGTTTGTTGTTGCGGGTATACACATGTGTTGGGAAAGCACAGAAACGATGTGTTTGCGAACACCCACTACAGCCGCATGGTCACCAGCCAGGCAGAGGGGGAGGGCAGGAGCTGAAGCTTCAAGTAATTCTCCTTTAAAAAATGTCTGTGCAAAGAAGGCAAATTTTCACCGGTTATCCTCAGTAGCGGGTACATAGGGGGCTGAGGATTTTATTTTCCTTACTTTGCCATGTCTCTGAAAAAAAAAGAATCTTTAAAACTGAAAGAAAAAAAAGCCAACCTAAGAAAATATGGAAGTCAGGTGATCAGCACTATGATAAGAGAAGGACTCAGTCTCTGCTTTGCCTGCGGGTGGGGGGGATAGACTGTTCAGACCCACAGAAGCTCCTCACTACAGTAATACTTTGAAAATAAGAGGAAGTATCTGAAACCTTCCAGAAACACATCTAAGATCTGTTTTGTTTTGTTTGTTAAAAATTTTTTTTAAGATTTTGTTTATTTGAGAGTGAGCAAGAGAGAGAGAGCACAAGTTGGGGGAGGGGAGCCGTGGAAGAGGAAGAAGCAGGCTCTATGCTGAGCAAGGAGCCTGATGTGGGACTCATCCCAGGAACCTGGGATAGTGACCTGAGCCAAAGGCAGACGCTTAACCGACTGAGCCACCCAGGCACCCCTAAGATTTGTTTTTAAATAGCTGAGTGATTACACTGTATAGTATCACTGCTTTAAGTTTTGGTTCTCAACCCTTCTTGTACATTAGAAGCACCCAGGATAGTTTTAAAAACAAAATGATGTCCAAGTCTCATTCCAGAAACATCATGGAATCAGACTGTGGGTATGTGGGCACACACACACACATGCACACACACATACACATGCATGTGCGTGTGTGTGTTAAGGGGGACAATGTCGGGGCACCTGGATGGTGCAGTTGGTTAAGCGTCTGACTCTTGGGTTCAGTTCAGGTCATGATCGCAGGGTTATGGGATCAAGTCCTACTGCGAGCTCCACATTCAGCAAAGGGTCTGCTGAAGATTCTCTCTCCCTCTCCCTCTCCCCTCCGCATGCTCTCGCACGCTCTCTCTCTCTCTCTCTCAAATAAATAACTCTTTAAAAAAATGGGGGGCCAATGTCAATATTGCTTCTTAAATATCATAAATGCAACTGCAGCTGCTTCAAGACGTCTGTCACCTGTTGCTGAACTTTCAACTGGAATGCCTTTCAACTGGCAGCTCCTACTGCCTCGACAGGAAGAGGCTCCCAGAACAAACACAAAACCACACAATGCAGTTGTGAGAATCAAGTAGCTTATTACATATATTGGAAGATTATTGATTCATGATTCACACTGTGGACAAAAACAGGAAGTTAATCATTTTTCAGCTCTTACAGAAAATCACAAAGAAAGGATTCCACTGAAAGCTTGTTTAAGTACTCACTGAGCACTTGTCATGTGCCAGGCACAGTGCTGGGTGCTAGGATGCTGCCAAGAATATGTCACAGTCCTCCATGCACAGAGCTTGTGGCTGCCTGGGAAAAGCCAGTCTGTCAGGCATGTCAACAGTCAGAACAGAAGTGGGACATGGAGCACAGAGGAGGCTGTACACAGCTGAGCCCCAGGCTGCACAGAGAGCTTTCAAAAGGCACAGAAGCTTTCCATTTGGTTCTGAAAACGACGGGCCACTGGTTAGCCAGTGGTGAAGAGAGGACAAGGAAGCAGGCTCTGACACAAGACAGTAAGCATGTGAAACAAAGCACCGGCCTTAGAAAGTGTCATGTTTTCAGAGAATTAGAAGCAAGGGCTAGAGCGGAATTTGGGTTATACAATCCGTGGACCCACGGGCAAGACTTTTCATCCATGTAGTCACTCTGTTAACATTCTGCATATCTCACAGGAGGTGTGCCAAGCATGCTTGTGGGAAAGCACTATGAATTAGCAAAAACATCTCAGTATTAGGTTTCCACTGCAGAGTAACCTAAGTGGTAATTCCCTTCCCGGCCCTGAATTACCACCCTTGCTGCTTCTTGTTCCCAAGAGCTCCTGCGGCTGGGATGACTCAAACAGAGCTGTGCTGGGAGTTAGGGGGAGCAGGCAGCCCTGACACCACAGTCCAACCTGGTGGCTCTCTGATCTTCAAAGGAAGGAAGATCAAACAAGAAAAAGCTAAAATGAGAATAGTTTATCATGGAGTAATGATTACTGTTCTTAAACAACTGTACTTAATTTATTTAGGGTTTTTTCCCTTTTCTTTTTCCTTTTTTTGTTTTTGTCTTTTATTTTTTTGTTTTTGTTACCATCTTTACATTTTTGCCTGTGTTGGGAGTTTTCCTTTAATGGTAATGGTTAATTTCCTGATCCCACTGCCTACTCCTCACAATTACTCCAGTTAACCAAGAGGTGTTCACTACCACACAGGTGTAAGAAGCCTTGAAACAGCCTTTGAGTCACCTTTAAAATTAAAATCTCATTTTCTAGCACAAGATAATCCATTTCAGATAAAATCTAACAGGTTCTAATAGAACCTGTTGAAAGGCAAGAAGCTGGTAAGGGGCATCTGACACTGGACGCATTTGATGAATGGGTACACTTTAACCTTTTGGGTGGAATAAAATTATTTCAACACTTATAATTAGGGTTGCAACCTAACTACCCTGTTAATAGAAAGCCTGTTAACAGGAGGCAATTCCACCTACACCAAGAAAAAGATGGCACCCAGAGAGGGTGCATATGTAAGCAGGCTTAACAAGAAAGACTTCTCTTCCACTTGGAAGTGTTCTTGCTCCTGGTATCTTAGCTACCCATTTAGCAGCAGCCAGTGATTCTCCACATACCAGAACGATGGAAGAAACTCTGACAATGCTGATGATACCGAGCTCTCTCCACAAGCCAAGTGAATACAAATCTTGGGGGTAGGCCTCATGATTTGGGGATTTTAAAAGATCTAGGGTTAATTTTAATATAAAGCCAGAAATAAAAACCATGCATTTTAGCAGATCAGAGATTAGCATCCTTGGAACGCAGGGCTGGTAACATCGAAAGTATCACCCCAAATGAGAATTCAACCAGCAGCATCCCTAAGAGACCATCGCCTGGTCGCTACTGAAAGGAACTCAATCGAGGAAATGCTGACAGCCTCCCAAGGGGCCAGCTCCGTGGCTGGCCGTAATCTCATAACTGGAGAGTGCGTGTTGCTGCTACGAGCTGAGGTCTACGAGTCCAGGCCCATTTCTTTGGTCTGTGCTTTCCGAAGTGGCCCAGACTAGAGCTGTTCTGCCCTCCTAGGCCAGAACAATGCCAGGGGAGCCAGCAATCAGCCACTAAGAACAGGAAACATTCATGTCTGTCTTTGACACCCCAACACTTAATGAGACAGGGTATGGCACACAGGAGGTACTAATAAATGTGGCCAAAAGGGGGAAACGTGTGTGTGTAGAAAGATGGGCACCATGACCACTATGTTCTAACCATTCATCCACCTGTGTACTTTTACCAGCACATGTAATTTACATAAATCACTATTCTATGAATTAGGTCCATAAAAGTCAGTGGGACACATTTTTTTTTAGGAATTCAGGATCGGATGGAAGAAATGCTTCTGAGCATTCAAATGTCAGGTTCTCTATCCTCAGAGCAAAGCTACAGTTCATTATTCCAATTCTTTCAGAAAATGTAGAGGGAAAGTGACTCACTCAAGGTGTTATATACAGCATCAATAGAGCTGAGATCTGGGACCTTCCTGACTCCAGTTCCAAGGTGTCCCAGAGTACCATGGTATCCACAGCTGGACTCTCAAACACAGGCTTGGCCTAAAACACATTTGCAATGGCCACCTCGGCAACACTTTGCTGGGGATGCCTAGAGCCACACTCAGATGAAACATGCAATTTCCAGTGTGCCGTGGTCTCCACCACTCCCAGATGTCTTCTGTTCACGAAAAGGTTAAAAACTGGTTGAAATTTATCTCCACACATGCGCTATTGTTTTTGTTTGTTTGTCCAAACCTGGTATACTTTACTCATTTTTGTTACCTATATGACCTTTATGGGCTTTTGGGTTTGCAACCTCAATGCTAGTGCTATTTGCTAAAATTTCCCAAGAGGGAAAGATCTTGACCCATGAGAAATTTCTGATGGCAAACCCAAGTGGCACATACATTTGAAACAGCTCATTACTGTACTCACAAGTCTCTATAAGGACAATATCATTAAATGGGAATGTCCTTTGGTTTGGTTACTGAAAGAGAGAGGACAATCTGTTTCCAGCTTCTGTGTGATGCATGGTCCTGTCTGCCTTATTCTATTTCCTTTAAATGGACTTGGCTCACCTGTTCAAATGCTGTATGATGCTACAGGACCATCATACACAAAGCAACTAAGGCACTGACACTACCTTCCCAGGAAACACCCAGACCACTTGCCCATTTCAAGGCTGCTTACTCTGAGCTAATGATCCCATGTCCTTCCTTCATTCTCCACTATGGCTTTTACACATTAGAGAGCCAAGTCTCTCCCTAATCCAGACCCCATGTCACCATTCCCACCAACTGTTCTCCAAGCATATAACCTCCAGGACATGATTCTGGCCTCTGTGCTCCATCACTGTATCTCATCCTTGGCAATAAGAGACACCTGACCTTGTGCTCCACCTGGGGCCCAGCCAATTTCCCACCACCAGGGAAAGAGAGTGGAATGGTCCTACCTTCATGGTTTACTGGCAAAGGACGAAACTGCTTATCCAAAACCACCAGAGAACACGTGGCATCAAACCCAAGCCCTCGGATTTGGTTTACATCAATCCCTTGTACAACTTGCTGTTTTAAAAACAAACAAACAAAAACATAAATTACAAACAGGCTTTTACAAGACTTAAAACAGTTATGACTAGAAAAAAAGGCAAATGGCTAAATTGAATAAATATTTACAACAGAAAATAGATAAAAGTTGAATATAAAATAACAGAAGATCCTATAAATTAATAAGACAAAGACAACCAATTTAATTGGAAATCAAGCAAAGGACATGGCAAGTCACTTCATAAAATAAAAAAAAAATAGTCAAAGAGCATATAAAAAGATTCCCAACTCCAGTTAAGTAAATTAATGCAAATACAACACACCAATCTCTGCCTTCCACATTGGCTAATATGTATAAAATTAACAGTATGCAGTTGTGGCAGACAGAAGGGGACCTTCTCTTACATTATTCTAACAGTGTAATAACTTGGCACAGACTTTGGAGAAGAACTTCAGAGTATTTAGTAAAAATAAAAACATGCATAACTTTTGCCCAGCCAACTCACTTCTAGGATCATACGTTAGTGATTTATTAGCATAAGTTACTATGTAGATTAAATTTAACTATAGCACTACTTAAGAATATATTTAAAATTTGGAAAAACTATTTTTATTAGAGTATGGTACATCTGCAAAATGGAATATTGTGCAGCCATTAAAAAGCGGTCGAGAAGTAACTCCTGAGTGTGGTACTCTGAAGGGGTGCAAATTTTTTTAGCAAAATAAAAATATTAAACTGGACAAAATCATCAAAAACAAACATCTGGGGGCTAGGGAACATGAATAAAACCACATTTATTTATTTATTCTTAAAAAAATCAAAGCATTTAATTTTTAAGGATTCATTCTTGAAAAAGCAAAATTGTATTTAAAACATTCACACAAATACAAAATAAAACAAAACAAAAAACTCTAGCACCAGATGGCTCCACGGGGGGGATTCTGTTAAGCACTCAAGGAAAAAATAATTCCATTCCTTCACAAACTCGTTTAGGATACAATGAAGGAGGGAACATTTTACAACAAATCCTACATGGCAAGCATTACTCACATACCAAAGCCAAACAAAGACATCAAAAGAAAAGAACAGTATCGGCCATATCTGACACGAAAACAGGTGTAAAAATCCTTAACAAAATATCAACTACAAAACATGTATTACATAATATGACCATGTAGGGTTATCCCAGGAATGCATGGTTGATTTTACATCCATAAATCAATCACTGTATTATACATATTAATAGAATAAAGTACAAATACCAAATGGTCATCTCAACAGATGCAGAAAGAGAAAAACAAAACGAATCAATAAACTCAGAGACAAGAGAACTTCTACAATCTGATAAAGACAATTACAAAAACCTACAGCTAACATTAAACTTCATGATAAAATGAATGATTCCCTCCTATATTATAAACAAAAATGTCTCTTTTACTTCCATTCAACCTGTAGTTAATGTTTCCAGCCAATGCAATAAAGCCAGAAAAGAAATTTAAAGCAAAGAGATTGGACAGAAAGAAGTTCAAACATCTTTTTTTGCAGAAAATATGATCTCATATGCAGAAAATCCTAAGGCATCTGCCAAAAAAAAAAAAAAAAAAAAAAAAGCTACTAGAAGTAATCAGTAAGTTTAGTAGGATCACAGGATACAAGATCTGCATATTAAAATTAATTATATTTCTGTATACAAGCAACTAACATGTCAAAACTCAATTAAGGAAATAATTCCATTCAGAATAGCATTAAAAAAAAAACCCTGAGGATGAATTTATCAAAAGAAGTTCATAACCAGTGCTCTGATAAGTATAAAACATTGCTACAAAAGCAGCTACAAATTAGAAAAATATGCTATATTCATGAAATGGAAAATTCAACCTTGTGAAAATGGCAATGTCCTCAAATTAATCTACAGGTTCTACATAATCCCTACAAAAATTACAGCAGGCTTTTGGATATTTGGGTTTTTTTTTTAATATTGTTACAAATTGACAAGCTGCTCTTAACATTTATACAGAAATGTAAAGGATGAAGATGAGACTAAGCATTTTTGAAAAGAAAGAACAAAGCTGGAGAACTTAAGCTACCTGATTTCAACTTTATATAAAACTATTACTACTAAATCAGTGTGGCATTGGCATAGGATAAATTTACAGATTAAATGGAACAGAAGAGAAATATGAGAAATAAGCCCAAACATTTATGGTTAATGAATTTTTTATAAAGGTACCAAGACAATTCAATTTAATAATTGACTATTTTTATTTTTATTTATTATTTATTTATTTATTTATTAAAAATATTTTATTTGGGCACCTGAGTGGCTCAGTTGGTTCAGCGACTGACTACCTTGGCCTCAGATCATGATCCTGGAGTCCCAGGATCAAGCTCCCTGCTCGGTGGGGAGACTGGCAAAAGGACAGTCTCTTCAATAGCAGCACTGGAACAACTAAATGTCCACATGCAAGAAAAAAAACCAACTTATACTTCTAGACTTTTATCTCACACGCACACAAAAATTAATTCAAAATGTATCATATCTCCAAATGTAAAAAATAAAACTAAAAGACTTGGAGGTGAAAATTTTCTGACATAAGTTAGATAAAGATTTCTTTAAAAATAAGATTCATAAAAGAAAAAAAATGGATATATTTGACTTTATCAAAATTTTTAAATTTTGGTCTTCAAATGCAACCATAAGAAAATGGATAAGCTACAGATTGGAGAAAATATTTGCAATTCATATATCTGATAATAGATCTACATATAGAATCCATAAAGAACTCTTAGAACTGAAATAATAAGAGAAAAATAACCCAATTACAAAATTGACCAAATATTTAAATATACATATCACCCAATAAAACATACAAATGTCCAATAAGTACATAGAAATATACTCTACATCACTAGTTATTAAGAAATTGCAAACTAAATCACATTTGGAAAATACTGACAGTACGAAGTGTTAGAAAATTCAGAAGAAAGGGGAAGCCTCATACACTGCTGATGGAAATGGAAAATACAGCCACTTTGGGAAAACAGTTTGGCACTATTTAAATATAACTTATCATACCACCCAGCAATTTTACTTGAGCATTTACCCAAGAAAAATAAAAACATATGCCAACATAAACACTTGTATGTAAACAGATATAGCACATTATTTATAATACCCCCAAACTGAATACAAATCAAATGCCCGTCATAGTTTAATCAAAGGGCTAATCAGTGTGGTACACCCGTACAATGGAATAGTACTCAGCAAGAAAAAGGCACCAACTATTAAGTGCAACAACATGAATGAACCTTAAAAACATTATGCTTAATGAAAGAAGTCAGACACAAAAGAGTGCATGTTATAGGATTCCCTTTATATGAAATTTCTGAAAAAGATTAACTATAAAGACAAAAAGCAGATAAACAGTTACCTATGACTGGGGCTGGGGAATGACCAGAAACAGCCACAAAGGAATTTTTTTAAAGTAGCAGAAGCATTCTAAAATGTGATTATGGTAATCATTGTATGAACGTGTAAACTCAATAATATCACTGAATTATATACTTAAATGGAGGGATTTTATGGTATGTAAATTATACCTCCAAAGTTATGTATTTTTAAGAGGTTCAGCTAAAGATGAAACGAAGACATCCATGACATGTTAGTAAAGTTAAAAAAAATACAGATCTTCCTCCACTTTGGATGTGGTTACATCGGATAAACCCATCATAAGCTGAAAATAGCTTTAAGTCAAACATCATAGCTTTGCCTAGCCTACCTTAAATGTGCTCAAAACACCTCCATTAGCTTCAGTTGGGCACAATCATCTATCACAGAGCCTATTTTACACTAAAGTGTTGAATATCTCATGTAGTGTGTTGGATACTGCATTAGAAGTGAAAAACTGAACATTTACGTGGGTACAGAATGGTGTAAGTATGTTGCTTCTTTACGCTCATGATTACCGGGCTCACTGGGACCTGCGGCTCCTTACCACTGCCCAGCATTGGGAGAGAGCATCATATCGCATTTCACTAGCCCAGGAAAAAAAGTCGAAACCCCAAATTCCAAGTACGGTTTCCATGGAATGCCTATCACTTTTGTACCATCATAAAGTTGAAAAATCGTAAGCTACAGACAAATTTGTATACAACAAATCATTAACAGCAGTGATTGCCTCTGAGAGCAGAAACTGCAGTTGGAAGAAACTGGAGACTTTTTATGCTGTCATATAATTTTTAAAGTAGTAAAACAATAGATTATTTCTATTTTTAAATTTTTGTTTCACAATAGTGAAATGGAGCCCCACATGGGGCTCCATGCTGAAAGTGGAGCCTGCTTAAGCTTCTCTCTCCCACTCTGCCCCTCACCCCTGCTTGGGCATGCAAAACGGCATACCTGCTCTCTCTCTCTCTCTCTCTCTAAGAAACAAAAAATGGTAATAACCTCTTAATCCCACAAAAGTCAACTCAAAAGTGTCCACATCCATTTAAACTACACAATTCTTCTTTTTCCTTGTTTTAGAATCCCAGGGTAAATGGGATTTTAGGGTATTATTTAGGGTAAATGCCCTAAATACCTTTATGACATCTACTGATCTACATGTATACCTTCATGAAATCTTTCATATGCAAAAAGCACAGCACACTCCGTGTTGCGTAAGCACATGTACAGGTGACAGGCAAAGGGAACAGTGATCAAGAAGACTGAATAAACTCAAACCTTCTCAAGGATTACGGTGCGACTAACCTCCCAGTAGGTGCAAAGAAAATACTCTCTTCAATCTATTTTATGAACCCTTCTGAAGATCTAGAGTTCTATATTCTATTCATGGCCTTTCACTCACAAAGGCCGAACCACTCCATCTCTATAATAGAAATTCATCACAAAGAACTAGAAGACTAGTTGTGACATGCATTTAAATCTGATTTGGTTAGATGGCCACATCCCCAGCCTTACCTAAAAATGTATTATGATCATGCTGACCCAGGAGTAGGACCAACCTACTCCCCACCCCCACCCCCACCGAAACCATCCCAGAAAGACGGCTGTCAAGGTCACACTACCCAGAAGGTACCTGGCACTTGACCTGCTGACCTGAGGATTCCTTTAATGCTCTTATTAATGGAAGAAGAAAGCAGTCTAGTAAAACCACCCCAATTCTTGGCATCGAGGGATTTTCCACAGCTAGAGAGAAAGCACATTGCTCTTCTAAAGAATTTCCAGAGAAGATTTCTGCAACTTCATTTGGTAACCTGGTCCATGTCTAACATCTGTCAACTCGTAGCTATGGGGCAGCAAACAAATATTTGGGAAAGGGATTGTGCATAGCTTTGTTCTAATGGTGGGAACCAGTTCAATCCTACATGTGTTTTAAATCAGCGGGCTCTGCCATATTGGGTGGGGAGACAGTATTCCTTTGAAACCCTCCAAACTGAGAACTGGAGGGTCAGAGGCATACCTGGCTTTTTCTTTAACTCTATTTGGAGCCAAGGGTTAAAGCCTAGTGCCTCGCCGAGTCCAACTTGCAACTGAGTTTTGTGGCTGGTACTGTATTCTTTTCGATCTTGATCTGAATGCCTTTGTCAGCCTTGAGGGTGTGTGGGGTTATGAAATCCCTGGTTCCCTCAGGCTCATCACTCCCTGTTGCCTGCACGATTCAATTACTCACACGTTCAATCAGTCAGCAAATATAATCAAACCTCTTCTAGGGTCAAGCTGAGCACTCTTCTGGGTATTTAGGAAACAAAGAAGAGAATATTAAAAAAAAAAAAATCCTTTCTCCTTTGGAGACTACATTTTATTAGGAATAGACAACACCTAATATAAAAAAAACACAGAGTGTACTAGAAAATGATAAGGGGATGAGGAGTGCCAGAAAAGAGGGAGGTAGTTGCTGAGAAGTGAGATTGGATTAACACATGAAGGACCTGAGGTGCTGACCTTATGGAAATCTGATGGGAAATTGTTGCAGGCAGGAGAACAGCCAGTGCAAAGACCCTGATGTGGGAAGAGCAAATGGGCTAATATAGCTTGTATGGGGAGTATGTAATCTGTAAGGCCCCCAGAGACACTCTATTTAGCAAAATTAACTCTAGTGACTAATCCAACGCATAAATACAATCTTGGACCATGGCCTACACAGCATCTTAGCTTAGGTGTGGTGCTGTCCCTTAAAGACAAACAGGGAAATGGACACCCAACACTTCCATTTACATCAGGGGCACCAACATTCTTCTAAGAAGGGAAATTCTGAAACTACCTTCATCTCCTTCCTCTCCACTTTCACCAAGTCCTATTAGATCTTCCTTCCAAAGTCAGTCTTGCCATCTTTATTTATTCCTCTGCCAACATTCTCATCCAGCCATTCATCATTAAAGAAAAGTTACTGAACTGCCTGGGTGGCTCAGTAGGTTGTGTCCAACTCTTGAGTTTGGCTCACATCATGATGTCAGGGTCATGAGATCAAGCCCCACACCAGGCTCCCTGCTAAGCAGAGTCTGCTTAAGATTCTCTCCCTCTCCCTCTGCCCCGCCCCCCCGCTGTACACACACCCTCTCTCTCTCTCAAATAAGTAAATAAATCTATAAAAAGAAAAAAGAAATTATTAAGCACCTGTATGTGCCATCATGGAGTACATATGCTGAATAAGACAGATGTAGTTCTAGCCTCCCAGAGCTGATAGTTCAAAGGAATCTCAGCCTCCAGAACTTCATTAGAAGAAAAATGCCTCCTCACGGCATCCTTGAATTTAGTTTCTGTTCCTTGTAAGTCATCCTGAATCAGCTGCTGGTCAATGTAAAACTCAGGATGATTCTAGAAGATACCCTACTGGTCTCAAAACTGGCTATCCCAGGTTTGCCCCCTTATGCAATGCAGTCTCCCCTCCTCCTCCAACTAGAACCCATCTGCCCCAACCTGGGCTGGCTCCTTTACAACCCCTTGTCAGCACTTCTGTCCATGACATTCCTCCAGCTTTGAATGTCATCTCTTAGAGTTCTCCAGAGTCCACGTTAGCCATATACCCTTTCTCAAGCCTTCACCATTGACTGGGAGTAGAGAGGTCCCCATTTTTTTACTCATTCGTTCTTTTGATACTTGAGTCTACTAGATTTTAGGACCTGGGTGAGCAAACTGTAGTTCTGACCCCACAAAACATCAAATCTAGGAGATAAGATAGAGATCAACTCAAAAAAAAAAAAATCAGATTTATTATTTGATTATAAAATGACTATTATTTTGTTATTTATCAAAAAATGGATGCTTCACAAATCATGTGACATTCTATAAAGGAAAAGTATAAGATACTGTGACAACATTCAGTAAGTAAAATAGAACTTAGTTTGGAGGTGATATTGGGCAAGAAAAGGCTTCTTCCTTGAAGAACTGGACTTCTGAGCTAAGATTCAGTGCAGCGCCATCCAGTGGAACTTCCTACAGTGATGGAAATTTTCTGTTTTTTACCTGTAGCCACCAGCCGGGCCTGGCTCCCAAACATCTTTAATGAAGGGGCGCTTGGGTGACTCAGTGGGTTAAAGCCTCTGCCTTCGGCTCAGGTCATGATCCCAGAGTCCTGGGATTGAGCCCCAAATCGGGCTCTCTGCTCGGCAGGGAGCCTGCTTCCTCCTCTCTCTCTGCCTGCCTCTCTGCCTACTTGTGATCTCTGTCTGTCAAATAATAAATAAAATCTTAAAAAAAAAATCTGAAATGTGTGGCCAGTGCATCCGAGGAACCAGACTTTAAACTGTTTTTTTGTTTCAGTTAACTTATATTTAAATAGCCACATGTGCCTAGTGACTACTGTATTAGATGGTGTGAATCCATGGATGAGGAGGAGTTAGATACATTGGCAGAAGGTGGGAAGAGTCTGTAGAAAGGAGAAAGAATGTGACAAAGGTCCTGAGGCTAGAGTGAGCATTGCCTGCATGTTTGGGGACAGGACAGAAGGACAGTGTGGTGGCAATACAGGCAGTGGAGAGAAGCATCCTGAGATGAGCCAGGAAAGTAGGGGGAATCCAACCCAGACAGGGCGTGAAAACCTCAAATTAAGGATTCTGACTTGTATCCAAATAGCAGTGTGATGCTATGGAAGGATGGTGAGCAAAAGAGTGACATGATCAGGTTACACTGGGAAAAAAAAAAAAAAATCATTCCGGCTCCAAGAAGGAGAAGAGATTGCAAAGTCAAAGTGCATACGTGACATCAGTTAGGTTCTTGCATAAATCCAGACAAGTGACAAAGGTATGTGGCACTGGACACGGAAAGAAGGCAAAGATGTGGCCTGAGTTGAGGCTTATCACTGACTTCCTAAGTGGCTTAGGGAAAGGCCCCTAACTCTCTGGGTCTCCATTTCTCTCTTCAGCTGTAAAATGGGAACTACCACCCTGCCCCACCTACCTTGCATGACAATCAAATGGCTATGAACACACTTTGTAAACTACACAGGTTCTGTGACTGTGAGGGGTTAACATTATTGCTCAATCCCACATGGGTTACTCCCTCTCTGCTCCTCCTCCCTCCAACCATTACTCACATAGCTAGTACAACTTAGAACAAAACAGTACTTCACTGGCCTCATAGGTGCTGGGTTTTTCCATCCAACTGGACTATTTCATCCTTAGGGGCACAGAATTTGTTATATACCTCTTCTGTACACACTCTGGGACTTAACAAAAACCACAGCACATAGTAGTGCTCAGAGAATAAAGTGAGAACTAGAGGATACATGACAAATGCCTCTTGGCTGAAAGACATCTCCTGCTTATCTTTTTCCTTTTTGCTAATGGAAGCTGGTACTGACTAGAACATTTTCATGTTGAAAATGAAATGTTGAACATTTTCATCTTCTTGGGATGATTAAGATTGTGGGTCCAAAAAGAGATAGAGGTCCTTGAAATTAGGGACAGTATATCTCGCTAAGACTTATGTGTTCCCACTGCACTTTTTAAATATGCAACGATCAACCCAATAAAGACCCTCCAATTTGGGGGGCAGTGGAAGTAGTCAAACAGAATATAGGATTTGGAGCCATCTTGCTGGGAGTCTTGTCCTGTCTCTAATACCTGTTAGTTTCAGAGCCTCAATATTCTATGTGTCAAACAGAAAGAACGGCAGTCTATCTCATACAGTTACTATGATACTTAAGCAAGATGAGGGATACCACTATTTTGCTTGTTTGTTTTTAGCTCCAAGTAACATTAATGCAGTGACCACTGACTGAGCAGCAACACTGTGTCAGGGAATGTGTTAGATGCTGGGAACAAAGGGGTGATTCTCTTCAACAGTTCAGCTCATGGTTTTGAGGAAACCAAAGAAGTCACCGATTACAGTGCAATCCAATAAGGACCAGATCAAATGCTCTATGGTGAGGACAGGGTGAAGAAAGTGCGCTCTGGGGCAGCAGAGAGGGCTTTCTCACCCTCTCCTTCCTCTCAGGTTGGCAAGAGAGGCAGGGGTCAGAGGTCATCAAAGAAGGCTCCCAGGAGCAAGTAATGCTGAAGATTACCAGTACCTGTGTACAAGGTGGGCAGCTGAGTGAAGAAGGTAAGAGAATATTCCAGATAATGAAAATAACAGACATCTCATCCATGCATGTACTCAACAAACATGAAGCAGGCATACCAGAGACAAGGAACTCTGGAACTACAGATAGATAAGGCCTGACCCCTGCTCATGGGGCACACAGTTTCCACAGGAACAGATAGTCGGAAAGGCACCTGCAACGCAGTACGGTTAGTACAACAATGAGGGTGAGCTCAGGGTCCCCTACACAGTGGCAAATTCTGAAAACTTCAGGGAGCTTAATAGGACTTCCAAGCAGGGGGCATGGGGAGTGAAATGGTACTGGAGAGAGGGGCAAAGGGTAGAGCATGAGGGGGGCAGCAGCAGCCCACCCCTTGCTCATATTAATCGTGTGACCTCGGGTTGGTTCCTTAACCCTTCAAAGCTCATTGCTTCCAGCTACAGAACAGGCAGAATAATACAAACTCTCTCAAGAGGCTGTCACGTGGACAAAAGGAAGCGACGGTAGCAAGTATTCAGCACGGTATCTGGAACGTGAATGCCCAAGAATGTCACCATCGCCACCATCTTATTACTTTTGTTGCTGATGTTCTGATTAACTGGACTACGAGGAAAACCATCTCCAGCGGTGGGAACCACTCAGGGAAAGGAAAGTACTACCGCCACTCTCAAGCTCTTCCTTAAGTCTTCGAAAAAGAAGACACAGAACAAGATGTATACTGTGTTGCCCTCTGCCCTATGCCAGCACTTGCCAAAGCCTCCCACACAGAGAACCCTAACCAGACAGGGAGGGAGCAAAGGGTTCCAAAAGGCACGTCCCTAATCGACTCTGACATTTCAGGGTTTTATCTTCGAAGTTTTCTCCTCCGCAAGCTACCCATTTCTGTGACTGTTAACCTTCCTCATTGCCACAGGAAGAGGCCATGCTTCTTCATTTCCAGGCACTGTTAGGGTACTAGGAGTTTACTCACTTAATCCTCACAATCACCCTTTGGAGATAAGCTACAATGATCATTCCCATTTTACAGATAAGGAAACTCGGGCAAGAAACCTGAAGTAATTTGTCCAGGATGATGAGCTCACCAATGTTGGCAACGGGCTGTCAATCCAAACAGTCGGACTGGGGCATCTATCCCCTACGGTGAGCTACCTCCTTGGTATAAAAATGCTTCCTTCTCTAAGTCTCCCACCAGCAATGAGCTGCAAGTAGTTGGGTCACACCCATGCTATGCCTTCTGGCACATGGCCACGCAGCCATACTCCATGTGAGGGGACAGCCTAAGACCGAGCAGCTTTACCCTAGGAGCCTCGATAAAATAGCCTCACGTAGGACAAAAGCCCATGGCACTCCTGGGGCTCACGGGGTTCACACAGATGACGAGCTGGCCGCCGCCGGGAGGTGATTAAAAATCTACCATTAAACCAAGCTGTACTTAGAGCAGACCTTTTTTAAAGTAGCTTTTCATCAGGGGATTATATTTTCTTCTTGACAATTTCCTTAATGGCAAGAAAAGCTATACGTTAGAAGAACAAAGGAGACCCAAGGGCAAAGAGTAGAAGATTCTCACCAAGGCAGGGGTGGAGAGCAAGGAGGGAGGTGGAAGATTAAACAGGCAGAAGGCATGTGCCCCCACTTTTATTCCTATAGAAGGCTCCGGCTCTGCCCACCCCCACCTCCCCTCTCTGCCTTCTTCTCTGGGGGCACTAACAGCAGCCCAGAGCTCATTAAAGTTTAAACAGACTGATCAATACAGACAGAATGGTGAATTGTCCATCTGCAAATTACCAAGCTCTTCATGAATATTTAAGGAACAAAACTAGGAACAGGGAGAAAAGAGAAACCAGGACTTTATTTTTCCCTCTGAAAGAAACAAAAGACAAAAGTATCTCTGTCCTTCCTGTTCACCAGGTTCTAAAACCAGTCAAGTGTGACAAGGGAGCGTCACTTCCTTTCCCAAGCCAGCGGGCAGACTACAATCCAAGGCCATTCCACATCAGCGGGTGTCTGGCACAACTCGATGTCCTTGCTTTCTCAAAACACACCACGTGTACCTGCCACTCGGGCCTTTGCACATGCTGTTGCCTCTGAATGAAATGAGGCTCCTCCGACCTGTCCACCTGGAAGGTAGGACAGTCCAGCAACTCACAGTGCAGCGTTGGAGTCACTCCCGCCTACCTTCTAACTGCATGAACTTGGGTAACTGACCTAACCTTTCTGCACCTGCTTCCTCCTCGATACAAAAGGGGTTGTAATAGGGCTACCTTCCTACAGTCGTTGCAAGGATTCACATACCTCTTCCACATTTGGTTACATGTGAACAGAACCTCTGCATGTTCCACACCCTGGGTCCTGTCTCCCTGAGCTCCTCTGGATTACTCTTTCCTCAGCTCCAGCCATAGCCACTGAGGACCCTACAAGTACTGAGTCACAGTTTAACCGTCTGCTGTTCTCTGCCACTGGACTGTGAGTACCCGAAAGTCAAGGCCTGCATCTAAAGCATCCCAACACTGTCCCTGGTACCAGGTGTGCACAACAGACATGCTCAGCAGGTGGGAGCAGGGGAGCATAAGCAAGGATAGAACAGCACAGCTGTGGCCATACCTTTGTGACAACACAGCATGCAGCCCAGATGTCCTCGGAGGACTGCTCATGGTGGTTGAACTGAGGCTCCCACTGGTTGATCGGCTGGTCTGCAAAAGCCAAAAGGATGCCCCTCTGGTCTACCAGAGCCGCACGCACACTTCCTGTTCCAACGTCCACACCCACGTAGTAGTTCCCTGGTTCCTGATCTCCGCCAAGCATTATGGTCCCTCCACCTGCAGTGACCAAGGACAAAAACCACATGAAGACCCAGTGGGTCTGCACAATCAGGCACAAAACACCTTCAAGTGGAAATGAAAGGGGCGCAGCTGACCACTGGTGGTCATTTACTTATTCTACCCAACTGCTCACAGTATGCCAACAGGTAGGTGGTGGGTAAACAAGACAGGCAAGGCCTCAGACATGGAGTTTCCATGCTTGGAAGGAAGTCAGATGTTCAGCAGTTGTGAGTTGCATAATTAAGTGAAGTCATGATACTGGGTGAAAAGGGCTATACAGGAAAACATGGGGCCGTGGAATCCGGCCAATCCAGAGGTAACAGACATGCATTTATTCTCACTGAATTTGACTCAGGAGGAGGACAGTGGCCACAGGACTACAAAGGAACCTCATCTACCCTGTCAAAAGCTCACTCCAAAAATGGTCTACTAAGTACCTGTTACATGCCCAACACAGTGAAAAGTCCATGCACCCCCTCTATCCCTCACTAGGACCCTGGAAGGAGTACACTTAAATCTCTAATTCACAGGTTATCGGGGGAAACTCCAAGAGGCACATGCTACTCTCTTACAGCAAGGTCCACACATGTGAGAAGAGTAAATGTACATGATGCACACTGTACTGACGGGGAAACAGGTCTCAGGGAAGCGAAGAGAGGTGGCGGCATCACTAACAAGCAGCCAGGACCCGCGGTCTCCCCTCCGCGCACTGCCAAGTCCCAGGCCTTTCCCACTCGCTTGCTGAGGTCGTTTTGGAGAAGAGGCAAATACACTGCAGCCCAGTGTTGAAGTGACTGGGAATGGGGAAGGAGCCTCACGGGAGACAGGATCAGGAATTTGTTAGACAATCTGTTTTCTTTACAGACCCCTTGTGAGTTTCAAGGAAATCGGACCAGAGAACACTCAGGAATTCCTTAGCCTTCATTGCTGCTCCAAGTCCCTCTGGTCAGATTAGCCCACGTGACACAGAAATCTCACAGGGGCTTTCATTTCCCAGATCAGCCTTCCACTGAGTAAGAACAAACCCCCAAGACAAGCACTCGGGTGAACAGGCTACAACTCCCCAGGTGAGCCCGGGGCAGCCGCAGCACCCGGAGTCTCATTTCCACCCAGAAAGCTGTCTGAGCCCTTCCATTTCAAAAAGGTAATGTTTCCCTGGCAAAGTCACACTTGGGGTTTCTAAAACGAGGCCAGCCCGCAGATGTTCAGTTACTGCTTCCTGGATATTTATCCCAGTCAGAATCAGCTTCATTAAAAGTGATTGCTTCTGGCTTAATCACAATGATTCCCCAAAGGTATCTGCCCCCTCCGGCTTGCAGGCTCCTGGGCAGGTGGAGAGGGAAACGGGGAGGCCATGGTGAGCCTAAGTGCTACCTTCAGCTGGGCTTCGGGAACAGCTCCTGAGCTCCAGCCTCTGCGCTTTCCCATCATCCTGCCTCCCTCCCTTACAAGGTTTCAGGAGCTACATGGGACCCACGGCCCCTGTTATCAAGCTACGCATTCCTTCATTTTCTTCAAGCCATGACTCAAAGAGAAAGTTGAGCTGTTCCCTGTGAAACAGGCTCCGTGCCTCCCTTCCTCTCCGCCTCCCCAGAGCGATCCCTCTGGCCCCTCTGCAGGGTCCTTGCTCAGGACTCAGGACGGCTGCAGAACAGCCTGATGACTGGGGCATGGCATCCCAGGCCCACCAGGAGCTTCCCTCTGCGGCAGTCCTTGAACACAATCCTGCCCATTCTCACAAGAAACGTCAGATGTCCTGGAGCTCCTCCAAACCTCCTAGGGTTCCTCGCAGGTTCCCAGGTGCGTCTGGCCCACTGCTTTGGACTTGCCCTTCCCTTCCTAACCCCTTCTTCTCTTGTGTGCCTGGTGATCACGGACTTACATTTTCAGTTCCAACTCGACCAATCTCCCCTTCAGGAAAGACTTCCTTGTCTTTCTCCAACCCTTGGTGCCAGGAGAGTAGCGCATTCCTACTTTCTTTTAAATCCTAACCATTCTGAAATGTGATTTATTTTTGGTTCCAAGTCTGACTCCCTTACTGGCCTGAACCTGAAAAACAAAGGAATTTAGTGATTTCTGTATCCCTAGCTCCTAGCAGTGTCTGGGATAGAATCAATTCTCAATAAATGTGTACTGAATGAACAACTAGCTCCGTGAAATCAATAGAAAACAAGGATGAAAAGGTTCCTGCTTTAATCATTTGAATTCTTAACTGTGTACTTATGGGCACTAGTGTTTGCCTTTGATTCTAATCTCTATATGCTTCATTCATTCAATTAACAACTTTTCTGAATGCCTACAACCACATTTTATTAATTCTAGGATACTCTTTTTTTTTTTTTTCACATTTTGCTTCTCTGAGATCAGTGACTCCCACAATCAATGGCATCTTACAATTAATTGGTAACACTGTCTTTCTTTCTTAGTGGTAAATGAAATAATAATGCATCCTGCAACTCCATGATGGATCTTCAAAGAAATGCAGAGGATGCCAGGGACCAGGCACCCCTGCTAAGAGCTAAGGATCCCTTAAAGGACAAAATAGAATGGTACACTGGCTCAGAGCTTCCTCAACATTCTTTACCTGCAAATAGGAGGAAGACTGACCAAGCCAGCTGCCACACTCACATCTTCTTCACTTGGAATTCCCTCTTTTCACATCTCACTGTCTCAGGTGTGAAGGCCCAGGGATGCCGTTCCTAACACTGATCCTAGCGTACCAACAACCCTCTGCCCTTGGCTGGAGCCCTCCAAGACTATTCTAAGAGAAACAAGGAAACAAATAGGAAATGAAGAATGCATACAGGCTGCCCAGCCATCGCCCAGGCTGCTTCCCACTCCTGCCAGCCCCAGTGACAAGACAGATTCCCCCAAGAGACGGGCCCCGCTCCTCGAGTCTGAGCTCCTTGCTTCTATCTCTATCTTCCTCAGTTGGGAGCACAACATCTTATTACCCACCACCCAGGCATCGATTTATTTCCAGCAAAATCCAAAGGCAGATTTCTACTCTGCAGCTCACCCAGGGCTTATCCCAGTTCTGAGTTTTGGACCCATGTCTTCACTAAACAGGAAACAGCCTACCTTTTAGGAGAGCCCCTGCCTTTTATGAAGGCTGGAGCTTTACTGGTAAGCAATTAACTCCATTGCTGCTGGGGATCACAGCTGGCCCCTGTGCCAATGGTGCCTGGCACACAGCAGGAACTTGATAAGTCTTTGTGACTCCGTGGATACCTTTAAAACCTATCCTCAGGGAATAATAAAAGGTACTATGTTTACTGTATCTCCAATGCTCTGTTCCGTAGCTTGCTTATATTGCCATACCACTTTTAATCCTGACCTCAACTCCTAAAGACAATTCGGAAAATACCATCCCATTTTATGGATAAGGAAAATTGAGTCCCAGGCAGGTAAAGCAGCTTGCTCCTGTATGTCATATAACTAGTAAGCAATAGAGTTGACAGCCATCCCACTTCCTCTGGTTCCAAAGTCCCCAACCATTCCTAGGGTGCTATACCACCTGATTCTCCTTCATTTATTAAACGCATATTTGCCAAGGACTGTCCCTCCTCTAAGACTGCCTACCTCTAAACTCAAGCCTCCTACCTCTAGAGCCTGACCCTTCCCCAATGCCAAGCTGCCTCTCGCTGACAACCCCCCGCCCCCCATTTCTAGACCACATTACCAAGGCATCGGTCAGAGGCAGTCAAATCCACAGGGACCAGGGCACCAAACCTCCCAGCACTGTTCCCGCACACCTCCAAGTTCATGTTTTTCTAAGAAATAGATCCTAATTAAATATTTCAGGTTCACCATGTTTCCCATTACTATAGTTTTAAGTGATCTCTTTGTGATTGTTTCCACACCTGGACCCTGAAAGCAGGGAAGCAAGCAAGTTCAAGCCCTTGGGCGGCTTCCCTGAAACTTGACCCTGAGAGTTTTAAAAACCCTGCCAGAGAATTTTCTGCACCTCAGATCCCTTGCCTTGCCTTCTGTGCCCTTTGTTCCTCGGTCACAAGTACTCGGCTGTGTCCTGGACTCCAAACTATATCCAGTTCCCCTTCTCAATAAAACAACTGCAAAATAGAAAACATTCCATTTTCTAATTTGCTAAGAAAAAAATAATAATAACGTAGGATCCGTCTGTGTGTCTGACATTTGCACATATGCCTTAATCTCTTCCAAATGAAACTCAACCAAGTTGGTAAACCTATCACCACTTTGTAATTCAGGGGGATGGGGAAATTCGCCCAAGCCCCACAAACTGCTAACAGCAGCCCCAAGATTTGAAGCCCGGCCTGTACCGCAAGCGTAGGGCTCCCTCCACAACACCCACATAAAACTGAAAACAGAACTGTTATCTTCTTCAATAACAATTATCAACAAATAGCAATTTGTTGCTACAAATGTAGCAACAACTAGCAATTATAAAGCTCTACTCTGCAAATCACCTACATGATTTTGCGATTCCATTACTCCCTGTGAGGTAGGCAGTATGAGCCCAATTTCCAGTTAAAGAGACTGAGGTTCTCAGCAATAAAGCTGTTAAGGTCACACAGTACAAAACCTGAGGAGCTGGGATTTGAAGCTAAGTTGGAAAGGCTGTAAAGCCCAATTTGTGAACAGTGAGGGTCAGAACTCTGGTTCTATCTCATTCTTTCTGGGTGAAGATGAAAACTCTAAAAAGAGAAATTACTGTTAGGACTACGGGGATGGTGACCGGCAGACAGAAATGAGGACGTGGGCTGTGGGGACTCCAAGAAAGAATATAACAGAGAAAAAATTCAAGCTGTGCTGGACACAAGTCCTGGGACACCTAACTTCTCAGCCTGCAGCCTCCCATCCAAGTCCCCAGAGCGGAAAGGTGAGGTAGGAAAGACATTAGGGTTGGAAGCCAACAGCCAAGAAAGAATTCTTGGGACATCTTTGGTGCAAAAGGTGGTTTTAAATCAAAGCATGGTGGGACAGGACCCTGCCCTGGGGTCAAGGGGAGTGGCCCATTATATACTTTCAAGCTGGGAGGGGTTAAGGATAGCACAAGCCTCCCAGGTGTTTTGGAAACAAGGTTTCCAGGATCCCGATCTGGGCTAGCTATTGATGGGACAGGTCATTTATTATTGTTAGTAAACCCTCAGTCATGAGACCCTTCAGATGCATATGGGGAGGGGGTCACAAGCTTAGAGGATGATTGCTGACCTGTATCTGCGGGGGAGAGATAAAGGAAGTTTCCAAAGGCATTTTTATATGTTAAAGTAGACTCACAGGATCCTGAGGGTTGGGCTATGCCCTTAGCAAAGTATTAGCATAGAGGCAGCTGCTTCCTAAAGGAATGTCACTCTGCCTGTTTCAAGGACTTGCCAATGGGCTGTAGATAGTGAGGAAATGTAACATTTTTCTTCTGCCTTTGTTTCCCACATCAGACAGGACTCATTTTTAGTCCCTACTCATGATCCAAATACTGTTCCTATGATAAATATTTACACAGTTCATCAAATAATAGCTTGTATAAATATTATTAGAAATATGCTGCAGGAAACCACAGACTTCACGGCTGATTCTTCAACAAACGTGCAAGTTGCTCAAATGCAGCATGACAAAGGAAGAGGGACATGGGCTTGGGGGGCCGTTCTCTGCAAAACTACTTCAGCAATTCTAAGAAGGGGGTCAATGCTACAAATACTGTGCTGAAAACCCAAAAACCCACCACCTGGGGGTTGTTCTTTTATCTTTCCTTCCTCCTTTTCCCCTCCATAACTTAATAGTAATAATATTATTTCCTAAGACTACAATCCTCCAGAGTGGGTGAGCTTACCTTCAGTCTTATTTCTTAAAAAGTCACTCCTCCAGAACCAATTAGTTGACAGTGTGAGCAGAAACAGTGTCCCAGGGATCTGAAAGGGAACGCAGTATCCTCTTTCAACTTTGATCTTTGGACTTTGCTGGGAGCTCAGGTACCAGAGTCCCACACTATTTAGTTAGTCATACTGCAAGCAGACAATGGTAAGTTTGGAAAGAAAAATATAAGCAATGAGTACGCCTGTCCACTTCAGTCTTCTAACAGAAAGAACTAAACAGCACTTTATTATTTTTTTTAAACAGGAAACAACAAGTGTTGGAGAGGATGTGGAGAAAGGGGAACCCTCTTACACTGTCAGTGGGAATGCAAGTTGGTGCAGGCACTTTGGAAAACAGTGTGGAGATTCTTCAAAAAATTAAAAATAGAGCTACCCTGGGGTGCCTGGGTGGCTCAGTAGGTTAAAGCCTCTGCCTTCGGCTCAGGTCATGGTCCCAGGGTCCTGGGATCAAGCCCCGCATCAGGCTGTCTGCTCAGCAGAGAGCTTGCTTCCTCCTCTCTCTTCGGCTTCTCTGCTTACTTGTGATCTCTGCCTGTCAAATAAATAAATAAGACCTTAAAAAAAAAAAAAAAATAGAGCTACCCTATGACCCTGCAATTGCACCACTAGGTATTTACAAAGATACAGATGTAGTGAAAATAAGGCCCATCTGTACCCCAATGTTCATAGCAAAACTGTGGAAAGAGCCAAGATGCCCTTCAACAGACGAATGGATAAAGAAGATATGGTCCATATATACAATGGAGTATTATGCCTCTATCAGAAAAGAGAGAAAGGATGAATACCCAACTTTTGTATCAACATGGACGGGAATGGAAGAGATTATGCTGAGTGAAATAAGTCAAACAGAAAAAGTCAATTATCATATGGTTTCACTTACTTGTGGAGCATAACGAATAACACGGAGGACGTTAAAAGAAGGAAGGGAAAAGTGAATTGAGGGAAATCGGAGGAGGAGACAAACCATGAGACACTGTGGACTCTGAGAAACAAACTGAAGGTTTTGGAGGGGAGGGAGATGGGGGTTGGGTGAGCTTGGTGGTGGGTATTATGGAGGGCACGTATTACAAGGAGCACTGGGTGTAGTGCATAAACAATGAATTTAGAACACTGAAAAAATAAAATTAAATTAAAAAACCTAAGTAGCACTTTAAATAAATCGCACACATGGTATGTAAGATGGTAAGAAAGCTTGGGATTGGAAGAAAAGAGCTAATCTGGCAATAATAACTGGTTGTCCATTGGTTTTACCAAGAATACACAGGGGAGAAAACAGTACAGGTCACTCACAGTTACTTATTCTCTTAACATGAAATGCTGTCTCCTACAGTTCCAACGTCATAGTGGTTTTTGATTAATTGAGATTATATAACTGAAGTTATTAGCATGACTAACCTGATGTGCGGCACATGCCCTGTCAACGGCAGGAATTACTAGGGCCATTATTATGTCCCTTACAACAATAAATCACCTCTGGACGTCTGCAGTATACAAAGTCTAGACCTGGGTGTTCTCACAATATCTAACATCTCCAATTCCAGTAAATACAGCAAATGTTAAGTGCTTTCTCTGTCCTGGGACAGTAGGACTAAGAAGCAAAAAATACAGCATCTCTGATTTTAGAGTCAACAACTTAACATAAGAATCTGATTTTTGAAAATCAAATGGCGATGACAAATTATTCCTAGTTTTTGTACTTTAAGCTAAACCGAATGCACCTAGTGAGTTACATAGGACAGTAAAGTGGCTTCATGCTGCCACCAGAATCCTAGCCACACTCCCAGGGCCCAGCATCCTATTCCAGGACCACCTTTCCCCACAAAATGCAGAGATGATGGCTAGAAAAGGAAGTACCAATTGACTGTCTTCTCCACTGTTCCAACCACTAGATCAGACATGGGATTTTTCAGGATGCTGAAGATCTTCACTATACGTCCCTTTTCAAATACAAGCCCCAGGTGATTCAAGGAGGTATACAGTATTAACAGCAGAAAGGCTGGCTATTCTTTTAATTCAAAGTTGGGTTCCAAAAGGCGGGGAAGTCAGAACTCATCCAACCACCCTGCCTGCCTCACCATGTGGCAGCCACAGAATGAAAACAGAGCCAGTTCTGCATGTGGGCCGAAACCACCACTCTCCGCCAGCCACACAGGCAAGACACAAGAGCTGACACGAATGCCAAATCCAACCATGTTGGGGACAAATGCACAGCATAGGTCCTAAAGAAATCATGGATGGAAAATCTGACTCATGAGAAGACATCCCCAAACTCCAACAACAAAGAGTGCCTTAAGAGCAGATGAAACTTTGCATTTCCCACATCCTCTTCTGTACGACACTGCTGGCTCCCTCTTCTTTTCAATCCTTGTGATCTGATAAAGCAATCCCTTATTTGTAATAATGCCTCCCAAGCTCCTTATAATTTATAATGCCTTACCAAGCTACTCTCTCTGCAGAAAAAGGGAGAAGGGATGCCACATTTATAAGACCCAGTGATGCATGCGCTGTTTCTCCCAGTTACAGATGGGAATGCTGAAATTCTGCAAGTATCAATCTCCAGTTGAGGGTCACAAAGCCAAGAGAGGAAGGAGGCTGTATTCAAATCCAGGTTTGTCTAAGCTGGAGCAGTGCTCTTGCTACTGCTGTCCCTGAAATGACTTGGTTTTCCACGTGAACCAAGTTGCCTTTATCCTGGGCTAACTCAGAAGGCCCTTCCAACTGTGTTCATCCTGTGAAAACTTCTTGGACACACAATCATTAGAAATGGCTTCTCCCTGATTCATAAAGACAACTTATATCACTATTCATGCCACTGTAAGAAACATTAGGTATTAACCGAGAATGTTCTGCCTGCTACTTCCTTGTACCTGCTGATAGGCACAGTATATCTTAATATAATAACAGGGGAAGTACTGGGTTGTGGGAGAGGGGAAGATTCTTAATGTATAAAATGGTCAAATACCTTGTAAAATAAATAGCCTCTAAGGACTCAGTCTCTGGAGAGTTCCAGAAGCACTATCAGCAAGCCTCTCTTCTGTGTGTGGCACCCCGCTCCTCCCCTAGGACAACCTCCCTCCTTGGCCAGGCACGTATATAGAGGGGAGAAGGAAGATAGAGAGGGTCCTCAGACCAGGGGTCTCATCGGAGTCCGTCTATCTTCTACAAATCCATTTTACAATGAGTTCACTAAAAGCCAGAGTATAAATCTGATAGTCTCACACTCCCAGGGTCCTGGAAGCAGAAAAATGGCAAAAAAAGAAAGACAGTGAAGACTGGCATCCTGATTCTAAATGCTAAGTTATAATATTTTAACCCCAATATGCCAATTACCAGGTTAAGCCCATAACAGGGAAAACTGTACACACACTTAGTGATTTATTATTACGTGGACTCTTCTTTTTGGAACATGAATTCCTGACCTCTGAGTTCTGCATAATTTAAATATACGTGTAGTTTCTCTCCCTCTGTCACTTTCTTCTCCAAGAGGCTGCTGTTGATTTGCTGACATAATTAACTATGAAATGATTTTCTACTGAACTAAGCAGCCTTTCAAAGCAAGGCCATTATCATTAGCATATTGGCTGGAATCCACGGCTTTTCTGAGAAAAATCACTCAAATTAAAACAACAGAAGAACCCACCAACCTCAGTGACTGCTGTCAGATATCAGCAAACTCAGGAAAGGCTGAGGGCAGTATTAGCTAGAACAACAAAATCCCTTCCCTACACAATCTTCCAAAACTCCTTCCTCAGAGACCAGGGTCAGCCAGAAGCTGGCTGAGGTCTTTGGCCTCTTCTTGTGTTTACCTATTTATGAAACATGACCAGGTGGATTTAAGGTCCAAGGTGAAAGGCATAAAGAACGAGTTATTTGAAGATTAAACTTTACACTTGGGGAACTGGACAGCGCCTTTCACAAACAGGACCTGTTGAAATTACCAAGAGCTACAGGACAAGCTCAAATTGCTGACTACAACAATGCTGCTTCTTCCCAAAATAACCCCAAGGACCTCAAAGCTCTGGCTCCTGCCTGCCTCCCTAACCTCATCCTCCTACCTCCCTACCACTTCCCCCTCCAATCTCAACCCCCTATTCTTCAACCCAAGGAGCTGTTAGCAGTCTCTCAAATACAGGTTAGGCACCTTTGTTCAGACTGCTCCTTTTTCCTATAATGTAAAGAATACAAATGAGCACCTCATAGAATCAGAAATATAATGAATACGTATGAACCTTTAGCCCCACAAATAATGAAGAAATGCAATATAAAACAATATAATTTTACATGTAACAAGTTGGCAAAAATGAAAAATATTGATACTACCCAGTTTGGGCAAGAGTGTGGGGAAATAGGCAGTTTCACATACTTTTAGTGATAGAGTAATGGGTTCAGCCTTTCTAAACAATCTGGCACTATCTGTCCATTTTTAAAAATCAACCCTTTTACCCAACAGTTTAACTTCTAAGAATTTAAGGATTGCCAAAAGGTAGATATCAAAAATATACATTATAACATGTTTTTATCAAGGCAAGAGCACAGTCATAAAAACTCTGGAAACAAATTAACTGTTTATGAATAGGGGACTTGCTAAAACCTACACATAAGCAGCTATTAAAACCAGTGAGGAGGAGCTGAAGAAAAACGCTAATGATATGTTATTAAATAAAAGAGCAAGTTCTTCAAGATGCCAGTATGACCCCATTTGTACTTTTTTTTTTTTTTTAAGAAGACTGTAAGTGGTTCTCAAACTGTGATCTCCAACAGAACAACGTCAGCATCACCAGGGAAGGCACTAGAAATGCAAATTCTCAGGCTCCAGCCCAGATCTAGGGATGCCAAAACTCTGGGAGTGCAGCTCCAAGGCCAGTGCCACAGAGGCCCTCCAGCGATCCTGACCCACGCTGCAGCAGGACAGCCAAAGCATCCTATAAAGACCTAACAGACGAGATTCAGAAAGAACACACAAACTCCGACTTCCCACAGGGACACCCAGGGAAAAGAAAGGTCATGGAAACTTGGAGGGCTATCTCTAAATGCCTCTCTCCACTGCCCCCATTTTCACAAGAAGCACCTATTACGGTAATAATAAGGAAGATCTTCCTAATATGGAGTAGAACTCGTTGTGCATGGTTCCCACCCTCCACACCTCATTCTTGTAACCACAGGATCATCCAAACTACCTAATCCCTTTTAGGTAAGCTAGCCCTTCAAATGCTTTGAGATGATTCTTGTGACCTCCTATTGGTCATCTCCCTCCATGCTATAGATTTCTGGTTCCTATAACGGCTCACCCATGCCCTGGCTTTTTCTAAAATAAAAGGGATGAGGCACACTTGATATATTTCACAAGAAGGATCTTCAGACTCTCGTGTTCCCATATGACATTGTGCAGAGCCAAGGTAAGTGGACTGAGAGCACACAGTAAGCACATAGGTCTCCATCTGTCTGGAGAACCCCCCCCAGGATGCGACAAACACCAGGACAAATCAGGGGCCCATTTAGCCCAATATCCAATCTCTGACACTAATATGAGAATAATCTGTTCGGGGGGAAAAGGAAAGGGAGCTCAAATATCTTCACAAACTATGATGGAGGGTTCTGAGGGAGCCCTCATCTAGTACCCGAGTCTTCTCCTACTAAGTCCCTAAAATTAGTGCGTATGTATGTTCACACGAGTCCAGATGTTTCTTGTATGTGTTTTGAGTCAAGCCTCATCTTGGATCAGTAAACTTCTTAGGAGCACTTACTCTGTGCCAGGCACGGTACCAGTGACTTAGGACATGGGCTTGCTATTCCTCCCAAAACTCTAGAGGGGTCCATGCTTAGAAATAGGATAACTAAGGTTCTGTGCACTTGGGTTACTTAGCCGCCGTCACCGAGCCAATAAAAACCAGAGAAGGACTTCAATCCTATGCCCCTTCCTCCACGCCACACAATACTTCTATACATTCTAAGAGTAGCCTCATTCAAACATCAAAGTTGGTGAGAAATTCTATAATCCCAGAATTTGGTGAACCACACCAAGATTAGTCCGCTGAAATCACACTTAATTTTATAGAGCATCTTTCTCTCAGCCTTCATCCCCCACAACCCACCAGTAACGGAGTCCTTTTTAAAACTCTCCATCCTGTGGCCAGCTGAGCAGAATGCAAGCTACTCAGCCAACAGCCTGGTCTGTAACCAGAGACCCAAATCTGGATGGCCAAGGAGCTGGTAACACATTGAGCCTGAATGATTTCTACCTCATTTCTCTAGTCTCCCTAAACCTACCTCACACATACATCACTGTATATGTACCCGCTGTTTGAACTCGTGCTTCCTCCATATTGATACAGACCTCGTCAATAATTTAAGATGATAGGGTGGAGTGGGGGGGAAGGGTTGTTATAGAAGTCTCCTGAGAGAAGTATGTCTCATTCGGGAAGGAAATTTCATCATTTCTCCCTCGCATGTCAAACCTACTTCTCCAATATATACTATTCCCTTCTCTCCTCTCTCTCAGTGAGCGGCACCACCAACCACCGGGCTACTTAGCTGGGCATCTGGAGGTTATCACGACTCCCATGCAGTTATTCTCAGCTTCTCTTCCTCCCTACACTACCTACTCAAACCCTTTCCTGCCTACCCTGTGTCCCAGGGACTATAGTTGGGATTTCCAGGCACTTCAATCCTCTGTCCTCTAGTTGGGGTTGGCCAATGAGAGCACCAGCTTCAAGGAGGAAGGAGAGTAAGGTCAGGACTCCCTTTGCTGGGAGATGAACTGAACTACCTTATCTCTTGAACAAAGGTGCTGAATCCTCTAAAGGCAGCTCTCCACACATAGTTACTCCTCTGGGATTCTGGTAACCATTCCTCACCTTGCCCCCTTATTTTATTTTTTTTAAAGATTTTATTTATTTATTTATTGGACAGAGAGAGATCACAAGTAGACAGAGAGGCAGGCACAGAGAGAGAGGGCGAAGCAGGCTCCCCGCTGAGCAGAGAGCCCAATTCGAGGCTTGATCCCAGGACCCTGAGATCATGACCTGAGCCAAAAGCAGAGGCTTAACCCACTGAGCCACCCAGGCACCCCAACACCTTGCCCCTTTAAATAGAAGGATAGAACAATCCTATTGTTATTAGCCCTAGGGATGATTCAGGAGGCCCACATTCTCCTTAAATAGTTTGATTACTGAAAATTATCCTAATTGGAGGGTGTCTTGTTTCCTTTTGATCTACTTCCTGGATTGTGCCCTTTTGGGCCTTAAGAAATAAGTGGTCCTATTATTGCCGATGCCTGGATACTTCAAAATCCCTTCCTCACACCCTCAAATAGTCCCTTCTTTAAATTTTCTTCAGAAATTGAAGTTGAAGTTGAAGACCTCTACTGCTAGCCAAGATGGAGTTACAGGAACTGTATTTACCCTCCCACTAAAAACAACTTAAAAAAAAAAAAAAAAAAAGGAAACAAGCTTCCAGAACTGTGAGAAAATACATTTCAGTCATGTAAACCACTCCCCCACCCCAACACAAACACACAAAAGGAAACAAAATATAGGAAACAAAGGTTCTCAGGACACTGGACATTAGGCAATGAAGTACAGTGTGGGGGAAAATGAAGGTGGGGGAAAATGAAGTGTCCTGAATTGGCTCAAGCTTAATGTGTGGGACTATGGCACAGAGGTGGAAATCAGCCAAGCCCTACAGTCTCCCTGAATGGAGGAGACAGAGCCAGGAGTTTACAGAAAACAGGTTAGATTTCTTGGGGCAGAGTACAAGAAAGGAGAGAGTTGCACAGAGGGAGAACTCCAGAGAACTGCAAAGGGTGCTCCTCAAGTATTCAATAGAGTACCAACCACTGTATGCATGTGAAGAAACCATCTGAGCCAGAGGCTCCCAGAGTGAACAACTTCACATAGCACCATGAATAGTACCTATTCACACCAGCCACAGTGGAAAACCTTGTCACTGGGTATAGTACATAGAAGAGTTTTACCTCAGCAGTAAGGAAGGATTAGCCCTGGTCCCACCTAACAAAGCTTAAAGCAAGACTCAAAAGAATCCAATGGTTTCCTAATACCTCACACATGCCCCAGAATAAAGTTTGAGGGTATTTATAAAGTTACAAAAATATCTAGCACCAAACAAGGTAAAGTAGATAATGTCTGCTATTCAATCAAAATTAACCAGACACACAAAGATGAAGGAAAAGACTGACCAAAATGAGAAAAAGCAATGGGCACTGACCTAGAATTTACATATTTGATAGAATTAGTAGACATAGATATTAAAACAGCTATGATACCTGTATTTCATATGTTCAGAAAGCTAGAGAAGAGATTGAACTTGAAAGTTCAGACATGGAAGATATAAAAGACTCAGGCTGAAATGCTAAAAATTACAACTAAGATGTCTGTGATAGAAAACTGTATAGAATGGGACAATACAGAAGAAAGGATTAGTGACCTTCAAAATACAGTAACAGACACTATCCACTGACAAAAAGAGAAAAAAGATTTTTCAAAAATAAACAGCCATCAGTGAGCTGTGGAAAAACTTCAAATGGCATACTATATGTGAAATGGGAATCCCAGAAGGAAAGAACAAAGATTTCAGGAGCAATATTTGAAAATATATTGGCCACAAATCTTCCAAATTTGATGAAAACTATAAACCCATAGATTCAAGAATATCAATGAACCCTAAGCACAAGAAATATGAAGAAAACTAACCCAAGAAAATCATATCCAAACTGTTCAAAAGCAATGATAAAGAAAAATCTTAAAAGTAGCTTAGGGGAAGGGGTGGCAACAATATGCACAAAAGAAAGAAACATATGAGAAGGGCAACAGATTTCTCATCAGAAATAATAATTTAAACTAGGAGACAGTAGAGTAAGATCTTTGAAATACTGAAAGAAAAAACTTCATATCTAAAATTCTCTACCTTGCGGAAAAAAACTTTCAAAACTCAAGCTTTAATAAAGACTAATTCAGACATAGAAAAGATGAAAAAATGCATCGCCAGCAGAAATCCCCATAAGAAGCAGAGAGGAAAATGTCAGCACATGAAAATCTGGATCTATAAAATGGAATGAAGGCCACAAGGGTAAATATGTGGGTACATATACTTTCTAAAAATTACTTGAATGTCTTAAAAAGATAACTGACTGCTTAAAACTAAAATAATAACCACATATAGTGGGGCTTAAACTTATGTGTAAGTAAAATGTACTACATAAAACACAGTAGCACAAAGGCTAGGAGGCAAGAATTATAAACATACTGTTATAGGGTTCTTATATTATATGTTAAGTAGTATAATCTCACTTGAAAGTTGACTCTAATAAATTAAAGATGCATACTATAAACCATACAGCAACCATTAAAATAATACCAAAAGAAGAAGTTATGTCTAATAAGGCAATATAGGAGGAAAAAAATGAAACTATAAAAAAACTAATCCAAAAGAAGGCAGAAAAAGGGAATTAAAAAAAACAAAGAACAGATGGAACAAATAGAAAAGAAAAAAAAAAGCTAGATGGTGTATTTAAAACAAACCATATGAATAATTATATCAAATATAGTCTAAATGCCTCCAATTAAAACACAGAGATTATCAAGCCCTACTTAGTTACCCAGTATAACTATATGCTGCCTACAAGAAACCCATTTTACACATAAGAAACACACAAGTCAAAAGTAAAAAGAAGAAAGATATGCCATTAAATAGCATTCAAAAGAAAGCTCAATCATTATCATACTAAGTAGATTTCAGAGCAAAAATATTATATATATATAATTATATGTATATAATAACTAAGTAGATTTCAGAGCAAAGAATATTATCAGAAATTAAGAAATAAAAAAGGGAATGATTCACCAAGATAACCCAACAATCCTAAATATTAACACACCTAATAACACTGCATAGAATACATAAAGCAAAATCTGATAGAACTGGAAAGAGAAATGCATATATCCACAACTATCCTCAGAGATAATACTATTATCTCAATAACTGATACAGTACATAACACAAAATCAGCAAGTTACGATGTAATATACCATGGTCAATATGGCTGTCATAATTGATATGTAAAACGCACTCTGCCCAACAAGAGCAGAACACACATTCTTTTCAAGTATACATCAAACATTTACCAAGACACACCACATTCTGGTCCATAAAACAAGTCTCAAGAAGATAAAAGGATTCAAATCATACCAAAGTACCTTCTGTGACCACAACAGAATTACAAATCATAATAAAAAGATGAGTATAAAGTCCTCAAATATTTGGAAAATGAGTAACACACTTCTATCTAACACATGGATCAAAGAAGACATTTAAAAAACAGAAAGTACTTTAACTGAATGAAAATAAACATGTAGCAAAAGTCTTAAGATGCACCTGAACCAATAAATTTATAGCATCAAATGCCTATTAGAAAAGTCATCTCAAATAAATAATCTTAATTATCCACCTTAAGAAATCAGAGCAGAGTTAAAGGATCTCAAAGTTGCTAGAAGAAAGGAAATAATAAATTTAAGAAGAGAAATCATTAAGTTAAAAAAAAAAGAATATAGAAGATAAATAAAACCAAAAGCTATTTTTTGAGAACAATAAAATTAATAAATTTCTGGACAAAATGATCAGGAAAATAAAGAGAGAAGATAACAACATTAGGAATAAGGGAGATGAAATCACAACAGATTCTATAGATATTAAAATGCTAATGAAGGATTATCATGAGCAATTTAGATATGTACAAATTCCTTAAAATACAGAAACTATCAAACCTCACTCAAGGAGAAAAAGATGATCTCAATAGTCTTATATTATTAAATCAATTGAATACTCCCTCTTCTCCACAAAAAAATAAACTAACTCCTCGCCTAGATGACTTCATAGGTGAATTCCATCAAACATTTAAGCAAGAAATACACCAATTCTATATAAACTCTTCCAAAAAATTGAGTTGGAGGAAACATTTACCAACTTATTTTATGAGGCCAGAATTATCTTGATAACAAAACTTAAAAGACAAGGTAAGAAAACTATGTCAATATTCACCATTAACACAGATGCAGAAATTCTTAAAATTTTAGCAAACAGAAGCCAACTAAACATAAAAAGGATAAAAGGTACTGACCAAGTGGGATTTATCTCAGGAAGACGTTTTACGTTTAAAAATAAATAAATAAGCAAATAAATAAATAATCAATGAACGTAACTCAGCATATTGAGGTTAAAAAGATCTTAACAAAAACAAAACAACAACAACAAAAAAAAACAACTGGGGCGCCTGGGTGGCTCAGTGGGTTAAGCCTCTGCCTTCCAGTTGGATCATGATCCCAGGGTCCTAGGATTGAGCCCTGCTTTGGGTTCCCTGCTCAGCAGGGTGCCTGCTTCCCCCTCTCTCTCTGCCTGCCTCTCTGCCTACTTGTGACCTCTTTCTGTGTCAAATAAATAAATAAAATCTTCAAAAAAAAAAAAAGCAACCAACAATATACAACATTTATTCTTCACTAAAAAAAAAAAAAAAAAAACAATGTCTCAGCAAAGAAGGTATAGACAGGAACTTCCTAAACCTTCCTAAAAGACATCCGCAAAATATGTTCAACTAATATCATACACCATAGTTAATGATGAAAAAAATGTTTCTCCCTAAGATCAAAAACAAGACAAGGTGTCTGCCCTCATCACTTCCTTGCAAGAGTAGTGGTTCTAGCCAGTGCACTATATCAAGAAAATGAAACAGGAGGCATCCACACTGAAAGGAAGACATAAACTGTTATTTATTTACAAATAACATGATCACCTACATAGGAAATCTGATGGCATCTGTAAAAAGCTCTTAGAGCTGACAAATAGTTGAGAAAGACTGTAGGATATGTGATCAATACACAAATAGCCACAAACTAGAAGTTAAATTTTAAAAGATAATTACATTTACAATGGCATCAGGAAATATGAAATACCTACAGATAACCTGATAAAGATGTGCAAGACCTAGCTAATGAAAGCTGCAAAACATTGCTGAGAAAAATTAAGACCTAAGTAACTAAATAGATATACTGTCCATGCATCAGAACACTCAATCTCTAGGATGTCAATTTGCCCCCAAATTAAGGTAGAGATTCACTGAAATTCCAATTAAAATCTAAACGGTCCATTTTTCTGAAATTGACAAAATAACTTGTGAAATTAATATGGAAATGTAATGGACTTAGAATCACCAAACAGCATTTGAAGATGAAGGATCTATTCTACCTGACTTCACTACTTTTTACAAAGCTATAGTCATCAAGATTATGATACTGGGATTAAAACAGATGAAAAGATTACAACAACCAAATAAAACATTCAGAAATGGGCCCATATGTATCCGTAGTCAATTGATTTTAGCCGAAGGCACAAAGGCAATTCAACAAAGAAAGGATAGGCTTTTCAGCAAATGGTGCTGGAATAATGACACATGGGAAAAAATCAACTCTGTTCCATATCTAGTGTTACGGATTAACTTAAAATAACTCAAAATGGATTGTGGATTTAATGTAAAACAAAAACAATGAAGCTTCTTAAAAAAACAGAAGAAAATATTTGAGCGCTCAGGCTAGTCATGACATCTTAGACACAATGACCAAAACCGTGATCCATGAAAGAATAAATTGATAAAACAGACATCATCAAAATTACAAACTGACAAATTAAGCTTCACCAAAATGGAGGACCCTGCTTATGAAAAGATACTGTTAAGAAAATGAAAAGCCAAGTCATAACGTCGGAGAAAATATTTGCAAATTACAGGTGAAGTAAAGAACTTGTAATGAATACATACATAAGCTCTCAAAACTCAGAAAAACAAAGAGCTTTTTTTTTTTAAACAAATGGACAAAAGATTTCAAAATACCTCACCCAGGAAATCATGTGATATATATATGGGCAAGTAAGCACATGACAGGAAGCTTGAAAATATCAGTCATTAGGAGAATGTACATTAAAACCCCTGAAAAAAGGACTCCACATTATTAGAATGGCTAAAATTTAAAAAAAGAGACCACACCTGATACTGGAGTCATCACAAGTTTCATACACCACTGAGGGGAATTAAAATGGCACAGTACAAGGGCGCCTGGGTGGCTCAGTGGGTTAAGCCGCTGCCTTCAGTTTAGGTCATGATCTCTGGGTCCTGGGATCAAGCCCAGCATCAGGCTCTCTGCTCAGCAGGGGGCCTGCTTCCCTTCCTCTCTGCCTGCCTCTGCCTGCTTATGATCTCTGTCAAATGGGTGGATGAAATCTTTAAAAAAAAAAAAAAATGGCACAGCACTTTAGAAATACAGTTTCTAAGGGATGCCTGGGTAGCTCAGTGGGTTAAGCCTCCGCCTTCAGCTTGGGTCATGATCTCGGGGTCCTAAAACTGAGCCCTGCATCAAGCTCCCTGCTCAGTGGGGAGCCTGCTTCCCCCTCTCTCAATGCCTGCCTCTCTGCCTACTTGTGATCTCTGTCAGATAAATAAATAAAATCTTAAAAAAAAAGAGAAATACAGTTTTTTAAAAAGTTAAACATATACCTACCATATGAACTAGCCGTTCCACTTCTAGGTATTTAACCAAGAGAAATGAAAGCACCCACCCACAGAAAGATATATATGTATATGAATTGTCATGGCAGCTTTACTGAAAGTAGCCAAAAAGCAGCAAATAATCCAAAAACCCATCAACAGGTAAATAAACTACGATATAGCCATACAATGTATAAAAGGAATGGGGCCCCTGCGTGGCTTAGTGGGTTAAAGCCTCTGCCTTCGGCTCAGGTCATGATCCCAGGGTCCTGGAATGGAGCTCCGCATCGGGCTCTCTGCTTGGCGGGGAGCCTGCTTCCTCCTCTCTGTCCACTGGCCTCTCTGCCTGCTTGTGATCTCTGCCTGTCAAATAAAATCTTAAATAAACAAATAAATAAAATTTAAAAATAAATGAAATGAACTCTGTGTGCACACTCACCATGGGATCCTAAGATGAAAAGCCAGCACGCAAAAAGAGATATATATTGTATGACACCACAGATATGACGCCTAAAATAATATTAAATAATTTCTAGTGGCAAAAAGCAGATCACTGTTCCTGAGGGGTATCAGGTGTGAAATAACCAGTGAAGGAGGGATTATAAAGGAGCATGAGAAATCTGTATGGGTATTAAAAGTGTTCTTTATCTTAATTGTGATGATAGTTTCACAGATACCTACATATGTCAAAACATCTCGTGTTAGACACTTTAAATATATACAGTTTACTGTATGTCAAGCACACCTCAGCAAAGCTGTTGAAAAAAGCCCCAGCTGGGAATGCCTTTTCCTGGATGGTAGGCTAACTGCTACATTCTTTCTCCACATGGTATCTTCAATCAGTAGTTAATTCCTAATCATTCCACAGCCAACCTTTGAACCATGCAGGGGCTAGAGGCAATGACCTCCTGCAATGTCAAAAATCTGTATATAACTTTTGACTCCCCCAAAACTTAACTTTCTAATAGCCTACTTTTGATGAGAAACCTTATCCAAAACATGAGGTCGATTAACACATAGTTTGTATGTTATACGTATAAGATACTGTATTCTTATCATAAAGTTAGTTTGAGGAAAAAAAGTTACAAAAATCCTAAGGAAGAGTAAATATATCTATGTAAAAAATCCACGTAGAAGTTGACCTGTATTCAAGCCCATGTTCTAGGATCAACGGTATTCTCATCTCTCTCTCTCTGTCCAGTCCCAGAACTATTACCCTAACCCATCTCTCATCTGTACTATAAAAGTCTCTTCCCAGTCTGCACCTCTCCAATTCTCTTTCCACCCTGCAGCCAGAATTAACTTTCTAAAACACAAATCCATGTCACTTCAGACAGCTCCTGATGCTCAAACTCCCTTACTATGCCTCACCTGACCCTCCCTGATCTGGCCTTTTCACTTTCCCCAGCTTTCTTTCTGGTGATTTCCCATCTCATCCTAACCTATTCAGCCACACTAGTCAACAACGGGCCAGGTTGTAGAGTTTTGCACACACTGTTCCCAAGTCAAATAACCCCCTTCCCTTTTGTCATTTCCCAGCTCACTCAAACTGAGGCTTCAAAATTCTGCTCACAGCATTATCTCCTCCAGGGAAGTTTTCCACAAAACTCCACACCGGGCCATTTGCACTTCTCCCAGTTCCTGAGAATTTCCTGCATATCTTGCAATGGCACTCATCTTGGTATGGTATAATCTCCCTCATCAGATTAGACAGAAGCAGACTGAGTGAAAGAATAAAAGTGGAGACCAAGTCTTGCTCATCTTTCCTTTCCCAGAACCTGCCACAGTACCAGGCTCAGAATACACAGCACAAGATTAGTGAACAAATGAATGAATGAACAGGTTTGGATGACCCCTTACATCACCACCTGGATTGATCCTGTATTTCTTCTAATAAAGAGATGGGCAGGGGAGGTAAATGATTGTAGTACATGCTGGTAAAATGATTATTTCAAATCCCCTGGCAGGAGGCCAGGGGTCCCCACTCTGGCTGGGCAAGATTCATTACCTCAAACTGTTTTCAAAACCAGCTGGTAATTGACTGTGATTTGAACTAAGTGAAAGGTTAGGGAAACGGAACCAGATTCCAGGAAAAGACAAGGCCCACAGCAAAAATTAACACAGCCTGGAAGAAGGCCCAGTCTCCTCCCAGTAAACTTCTTAATTTCATCCAGAAAGACACAGATCTCCACCCTCAGGGTTATTCCCTTCTCCTAATACACATGTTTTGATTTCCAAATCCAGCAAGGGAGGCTCCCAAGCTCCCTTCCCCTCAAAATCAATCTCCAGGCCCTTCTCACCCTCTCTGGTCTGTTCCCCCATCATCCTTAATCAACAGTCCTCTGGGCCTCCCACAAGCAGGTCCTCCTCAGCTGATCCCACCAAGAGCCAGGCCAGTGATCATCAGGCCAAGAGCCAGGCAGAGAGCCTCATTAACAGGAGACTCCCAGAAGACCAGGAGGCAACCAGAAGGCTGCAAGACCCAGCTGGCAACATAAAAAGTTAAAAAAAAAAAAAAAAATCAGGATATGCGTTTGGTGGATCATTTAAGAAAAGGAGAAACGCAAGCAAAACAAAGCATAACTGTACCATCTGTGTAAGAGTCACAAACGTAGAGAAGACGTACCTTCTTTCTTACTAATTTGCAATTCAAAAGTGTAATCACTTCCTCCCTCCAGATCTCCTATTTTAAAAAAATTAACCTAATGCCCTTCCATATCTTGGTAATGACTGACCCTTTCATTTAGGGACAAAATTAGTTAAGATTTGATAAGTGCTCTCATGGAGAAGAGCCAACGATTAGGGAAATTCACCATTTTTGCATCTCGTCAATCCTTCAAAGAAGGGAAATGAATTAAAAGGGAAAGATAAGCTTAGGCCTTTCCTACCCAGGATAGCTGTAACCAAACAGCGTTACACCATCTAAACTAAAATGCACCTCAAACCTTACCACAAGCTGCTGAAAGCTTTTGAAGTTACAAGCAGCACTGGCCTTTACAATCCTTTAGGTAGCCAGATTTTTATTAAAAGTTCCAAACTGCCTGGGAAAAAATATCCTAAAATAAGGGCCCGGGGGATAGGAAAGAGTGAGGAAAAGGGGGAGCGAACACAGTTAACTGGACAGGAATGGCAGAGAACCCCGGGTTCCCGACATCTCAAACGCAGCCCTGGGGGATGCAGTAGAGGCCGACCCTTGCCGTGAGTAGCCGGAAGCCTCACCCAGGAAAGGACACAGGGAACTCTACTTCGTCTCGGGGAGCCGAGGCTGGGCTGGCACGAGACTTTAGCGGCTGGAGGCGGAGGGCGAGCAGGAAGAGGCGGCGACTGCGGGAAAGGGGAGGGAAGCTGGGACCCGGTGCGCTCTCGGGCTGGAGAACATGGGCGCTATGAGCCTGCGCGCCTGCAAAAGCCCCTACTGCACACGTGGGACTGGGAGGAGGGTCACTTACTTGTCCAATCTGAAATTACATTTTAGCTAGCGGGGCTCTGCAGGTGGCCGCACCGAGCTGCACCGCGTGGGGTTGGGCGGTCCCCGAGGGCGACTGAGGCTGGGCCCCGCCCCCGGCCCCGCCTCCGCCGGGCGCGACCCTTGTAAAACGCGCCCTGATTGGTCCTTTGAACGGTTCCGGCGATTGGCCTGCGTGCCCGCCCCCGGCCTGGCTCCGCCGGCTGGGGGCGTGGACTGCAGCCTGCCGTGGCTCCTCCCACCTCTAGTACTTTTAAAGGCACCGAGCTCACCCTCGCAAACTCTGCAGCCTCTGTTGCACGCGTGTGTGTGTATGTATGTGTGCGTGTCGAGTGTGTATCCTATGACCTCTTCCCGACCATTTGCTGAACTCCAGGACTGTTTTAGGCGGATATAATTAATAAAAATAATATTTTCTGAATGCTTATTTTATGCGAGGTCTTGTTT
The DNA here is from genome assembly GCF_030435805.1 of Mustela lutreola. Lineage (NCBI taxonomy): Eukaryota > Metazoa > Chordata > Mammalia > Carnivora > Mustelidae > Mustela > Mustela lutreola. Next base: position 47,827,587 of record NC_081299.1, on the reverse strand, counting down.
CTGATACTTTAAATGAATTTACCCATCCAAACCTGTGGCCAGCCCTCTGAAGTGCGATCACAGTCTTCAAATCTACAAAGCAGATAGGTCCTGCCTTTGTCCATGTTACAATCTGTGGGCCCTGGGCACCTCCACCTCATTTAATCCTCACGATGCTTGCCTTTCCTATAAATTAGGTAGTATCTGTCCTTATCTACAGATGCAAAGAGTCGGAAACGTTTTTTGCTTGTTCTGAAACACACAGCGAGTTACTAGGGAACCAGGAAGAATTCCAACCTGGGCTCCAATCTAAGCTGTTTCCCTTGAAAAGGCAGGTTCCCAGGCTGATGGGACCGGAGATTTGGAAGATAGTTTAGCAAGTCCCTGGAGCCAAACCCTTTGCTTTTCTAGAAAAGTAAACTGAGGCCCGGTAAAGGGAAGGGAGTTTTCAAGGATACAGCAGATATAAGAGGTAAGCCCAGGTAATAGCAGTGATTTCACTGAACTAGCCTATTTACCATGCGCATTAGAGTCCTTGTCTGCTGTTCTCATAACAACCCCTAAAATCAATAGATGCTCTTATCTTCATCATATAGGTAAGGATACTAACTCAGTGAGCGTGAGGTCCTATGATTAGTTATATCTGCTCGGGGTCCCGTTTTGGGGTCGTTTTCTTTCTTCTACACCAGTACTGCTCCCCTTTCATTTCCAACAAATATCCAAAGATCCAACTATGGACTCTCTGGGATGATAGGAGGGATCTGGGATCTGATTACTTACCACCTGGTAGAATTATAGTATACAATAGGAATAATAATATTAAGACCTGTTTATCTTAACCTACTGAGAGAACTATGAAGAGCAAATAAAGTAATAGTTATGGAAATACTTTTTAAAGTGTTAGATGCTGAATACACAGAACACGTGGTTTATAGATCTTCCCCAGCACACCCCAGGAATAGAACACGCAAAACACACTTGTTGCCTCATGAGCTATGGCAGGAGGTCTTATTTTGGCTAGACTTGAATTAATGTGGATTTGCTGTCTAGACTATGTATGTCTCTGTTTCTGGGCTTTTTGTATTCGACTTTTGGTTTTATTTCCTGTTGTCATCAAACTATCTTTAGTAGTAATAGCAATAATAGCACTGTGGCTAGAGCTCCAGTAGCTATTTTGGCCCATGAGAGAAACTTGGGAATAAAAGCCACGCTCAGCAAAGCAACAGGGTGGGAAGGCTGGGGTTGCTGACACCGCCCCACCAGACCAACACCCACTGCTCACTTCCACATGAAAGAAAGACACTGCTGTCTTATGCAGGACCCCTTCATCCTGTGTCTTCTGTCACATGGGGCCAAACATAATCGTGACTGATACATATACCTTACCTGGTGCAAATCCTACAGCAAGTCTGTAAGGTGATAGAGGCACAGAGAGTATAAATACCTTGTTCAAGGTCATCCAGCCAAGTGTCAGAGGTGCGATTCTGAGACCGATTCTCACTCTCAGCTTCAGTTATGACCCACTGCCTATTATGAATGAATGAGTCCATTTTTTTCTATCTACTTCCATTCCATTCATTTATTCTAGGAGGTAGTAAACTTTTTCTGTATGGGACCAAATATTCAATATTTTACACGTTATGAGTCATACCTTTTCTGTTTCAACGACTCAACTCTACCTTTGTCATGCAAAAACAGCCATAGATAATAGTAAATGTGTGACTGATTGAAAAACTATTTACTAAAGCAGGCATGGGGTAATGTGGCCCCTGATTTTTTGATATTGATATTTCATCACAAAAATGCATTAGAATTACATTCCAGAAGGTGGGGGATTGTGACATCACAGAAACCCCCCCACACTGTTGACCAATGTAGTAAAGGGTGGTACATGACAGAAGATCCCTAAATTGAGAGTTGTGAGACTAGGCAGTGAGTTTATATCTGCCAGTGAAACCAGATCTATATCCTGCACCACCACTAGTTGCCTCAGTTTCCCTGTGTATGAGGAAGAAGTAACAATACAAATGCTATCCAGCCATCCCCCTTTTCAATGGCTGCAGTGAGGCTAAGACGAGATGATACACATGATCATATTTTGAAAGCTGTAAATATTAGCCAACTGTGTGTATATTTCCTCGTCTCAGGCATAACCATACATCCTCTTCTGTATTCTTCAGTTCCCAGTCCTTATTCTTATCATGGAATTCATAGAATGTATCAAATGCCTAGTAATTATTAGTGCATCTATTTATATCCCCTTTCCTCCTCTCAAGCTCTACATTAGGGGTTATTGCGTTGCATTAGGTCAGAAGACTTGATTATTGGAAAGTCTAGACACCCCTCCGAGTTATTGCCGGGCAGTGTGAGGATCATGCAGAGTCATTGTGCACTAGGCAATTCACAAGTCACAATGGAAAAAGCAGCACCACGGATTTAACCAAGACAGAAGGAAATGAGTTGTGAAACCCTGGAACCAGCTGAACTAGAAGTTTGTGTAATTTCCTTCCTTCTCAGGAACACTTATGTAGAGCACCAGGACACACACACAGGAGACCTGGGGCTCCCTCTGATCACCCGTGAAGCCCTTGTGACTCTCCATGTCATTCTTTGAAGGCTTTTCCTTCCATTAGCAACCCACCCCCTCACCAGAGAAAAAATGGATTTTCCCTGAGATTCTTAGAGTCACAGCACAGAAATAGATTAGTTATTCATTTACTTATGAATTCATTTATTCATTCATACATTCCTGTATCCATTCATTAACAAAGATTTACTGAGTGCCTACTGTTGTAGGCACTAAAAAGATGGTGTTGAGAAGAACAGAGAAGAACAGATGTTGTCCCTATCCTCACCGAACTTACTGTCATGAAACAGACATTCAATAAATAAGCGTGCAGATATGTAATTGACTTGATTGCAAGTAGAAAGGGAAATAGGATACTGTGAGAGAAGGAACTAATTTATATTAAGGTCTAACTTAGATTGATGATTTTTGAGGAAATAGGGGCTTTATATACATAATATATATATAACATATATTATACAATATATATTATACATAAATTATGTATATGTAATATACATAATCTCAGGTCTTCAACAATACTATGATGTGGCTATTCTCACAACCATTGTACAGGATAGGGAAACTGAGGGTCAAGGAAATCAGGTGGCTGGTCTAAGGCTCTTACTAAGTTTGGAGCAGGCTGTGCCCTCTCCAATACTCCACAAATCCAGAAGGTGAAAATTTTCCTACCTCCCACCTTTGGACATGCTATGCCTCTTTCCTCCTTGAAAACCACCCCCTCCCTTATTCTCTTATTGGGTTCATATTCTGCCTTCAGCATCTTGTGAAAGACCTATTCCTCTGCCAATTTGCCACTTCTATTTGAGGCTTCTATACATCTCTTTTGGACTCCTACAAGCATCCTTATCTACTGCTCACATGGTGCTGAATATAGGACACCTTGTAAAGGGAATTCTCTTTTTTATAGACTTGTCCTGATGTCCTTGCTCACAATCCCAGGAACAGCATAGGCCACTAAAGTCAGACAGACCTGGGCTCTTCTCCCCATTGTGCGTGTTTACGGGGTGACCTACAAGAAGTTTCTTAGCTTCTCTGTATGTTATTTTTCTTAGAAAATAATAATATTGAACTTCTTGAGGTATACCCTAAAACATTTGTCCCAGTGCTAAACAGGTACTAAGTGAACCACAGTTCTCAGTCTTCCATCAATTTCCATTCCATAGATTAGAAACTTCTGGAAGGTAAGAACCATGCCTTCTACTTTATAGCCTCAGCAACTAGCACAGTGTTTTATAAGAGCAGTTTTGTGATTAGTGTATGATTATGGCAGTGATAGCTTTATCGGCCAGCTAGGTCCCTCACTGCTATGAAATTTGTTTTCTCCTGTCTTTCTTCCTTTCTTTCTTTATCAACTTAGACTCCTTTAAACCTTCCTTAAACTTGATCTTCTGGCAGGAACAAGTGCCACTGCATATACACTCTCTTTTTCTCAAATCTGTGCATCATCTCAGGAGGCAAATAACTATAATAGTTCACTGGAACCAAAAGAGATGGTCAATAAGGGGAAACCACTTGCTAGAATGGCCCACTGAGCTCTCCACTCTGACTACCACCTAGAGCCATACTTTATACACAAAATCATGATTTTGTCCAGCCCTCATCTCTGAGGGATGCCCGTAGCTCATTTCCAAAGACAGGAGAACGTTCCAACCTAACTTTATTATTTACTGACTACTTACTACCTGTCCTCTGGCTGCCTGCCTTCATCTCTTCACTCAGCAAACATCTACTGAATACTGAGCACTTGCTAGAGCTGCTGCTATCATAAGAGCACAGACAAAGTGCTATGGGCACCCCAAGGCCAGTGAGAAGAAGAGGGGATATGGAATACTAGGGGAGAGGAAAGATTGCATTAACTTTCCGCTGAGTACTATGTTCTGTACCTCCTCGTGCAGTCTCAGTGATTCCTCCCGAACTCCTACGTGACGGGGTAGGGATTGCTGTTGAAGAAGGGAGGGCTCACAGTGGTGGAGCAACTTGCCCAAGGTCATCGATCACAAGACCACATGTCAAGCTGCCAAAGAGGGAGTTTCTGCTGAGGAGCTAAAGTGGGCAGAGAAGCTCGTGCTTGATTTAAAGGTTTCTGATGAAGCAAGTCCTAGTAATCTCACTGATTTCAACCCACAGCCCCAATTTCCCCCTCTGGGTTTGAGCTGCTCACCCACTTCCCAGTTCCAAGGCCTCACTCACCATCGAAACCAATTCCACACCATCGGTATCTTTCTCCCCTATCACCACCCGATCACAGTCCCACAGCCTCCTGGCCATGAGTCATTTTAATAAAAGTGCAAACTATGTGATGAGCCATGGCAACAGCATGCAACCCTAAACCCCCACCAGTGTTTTTCAGCAACAAGGCAACAGGTGGAAGCAGAGTGTCCAGGGCCAGGAGATGATGACAAGGTCAAAAGAGAGGTGGGAGGCAGCCTGTTGAATGAGCTCGCGTGTAGTCTCAGGAACCGAGTCAAGGATGGAAGCCCCTGGAGCCTGCACAGGATGCAGACTTTGGTTGGAGGAAGTGTGCCATGAACTTCTCTACGGTCATGTCATTTGGAAAGCATTAGAGAGCATTGGTTTGGGTAGTTTTCAGAGTTCCTACAGAGCAAAGGAGAGACTGAATGGACTTTTGTGCCTTCCAAAGTGTCCCCCTTTCCTGCCAAATTGTTCTTTTCCCCAAGCCACAGGACTAGTGGGGGCTGATATCCAGTCTCCACTCTGCTAGCCAAACTCTGTGCCTGCGAAGCTACTCTGCCCCACCAGAGAGGTCAACATTTCCCAATCTGCACAATGTATAAAACAGAATGTTGGTAGCTTTGTTCTCCTCCCAGCCCCCACCATGCATGCATGCAAACACATGTACACATACAGCCACACAACACAGACCCACAGACCCACACACAGAAGCACAATCATGTGCACATAATTGTACAAACACACCTGTAGACATCTATCCACACTATACACAGAGCACACAGACACATGCAAACATGCACACACAAATTCACATCACATACCATACATGCATAAACAGACACACAAAAATGCAAATCAGACCACAATAGGGGGCACAAATACCCACAGACACAAATATAGTCACATGGAAATATAGACACACACACAAACCACACAAACACATGTACCCTCGAACACAAAGACACATACACATATAGTCTCAGACTCACTTTGTACACTCACCTATAAATAAATGCACTTAAATATAGACACACAAACCACACAGATACATACACACAGAAGTATAGTTATATACAGACACACACATACATACAACTGTACCAGGAACAACTCTGTTTTTTCTATTTGACATGACAAATTCTTTATGAAATACATTGGACAAATGTTCCACTACTGAAAGAAAGGGAATTAACTTGCTCTTTTAGAGGATTCATTTTTTTAAGTCCACTTATCAAATATTACTGATGACAATATGTAGAAATTAAATGATAGTGGGAAGAAAGGTACACTCAGCTATGATAATAGCAGGTCTTCTCATGACAGGAGTCTAGCAATTAATTTTGTTTTCTGCTTATATCATGATGAAAAATTTGTAATTTTCAATACTGTTCCATAACATATAGAATCAGGACCCCAGCAGTGCCTGGGTTGCTCAGTCGTTTGAGTGGCTGCCTTCAGGCTCAAGTCATGATCTCAGGTTTTGGGATGGAGCCCCATGTCAGGTTCCTTGCTCAGCAGGGAGTCTGCTTCTCCCTCTGCTGCTCCCGCTGTTCATCTCTCTCTCTCTCTGTCTCTCTTTCAAATAATTAAAAATAAAATCTTAAAAAAAAAAGGAGGATTCCTGCTTTATGGTTTATACACTTTCAGAACTTACAAGTATTGTAAGTATTGTATTGTACAAGTATTGTGAGTATTGTACAAGTATTGTATTCTTCCCCTCTCAAAGGACTTCTGGAGCTGTGTAAAACATTATAGGGACTTGGCTGTAAGGTAACATTATTCAGGAGTATACTAGACAGGAACGTTTTGGTCATAAAAAATAAGAAATAACTCAGACTTGATTAAACAAATAACAAATATACAAACAAACCAAAAGGCAATTTACTGTCTCATATATTTTGGTAGTTCAAAAGGTAGGTAAACTTCAGGAAAGGCTGGATCCAGGGATATGGATTATGTCTTCAAGGATCTTTATTCTCCATTTTTTATGTCTCAATTCCTATGTTGACTTCATACTCAAGTAACATCAATTCCTGTGGTAACAAAGATGGCCAGCAATTGTTTTAGCATTACAATGTCCTTATGAATCTTGATGGGAGCTGGGTGAGTGTCTCTCCATGTTCCTATTTCTTGCAAGACTCCTGGACAAAGCTTTAATTGGCCCAGTTTTGGTCATGTATCCATCCCTAGGGATGGATTGGAAAAAGATCATCTTCATGTAAACCAGAAAAACTGAATAATGAGGGTTGAGGATGATTCCCCAGAGAGATAATAGACAGAAAAAGGAATATTTATTTCCTCCTCACTACTTCTATATTCATGGGTCAAGATCTGTGCTGGAGGCTGGGGGCACAAGATAAAAAATGTTCATATTCTTTTCCTCTAGGAATTCACAGCCTAGTAATAGAAATGGCATGTAAGCAAATACTATAGGATGTGGAAAGCAATAACCACAAAATAAAAATCTGAAAAAGTAAACTTCAATACACAACACTGAGAAAATGAATAGGCAAGCATAGAGTGGGAAGAAATATTCATAAAACATTTTTATTTTTCAACAGACAAATACCCCAACCATTCCAATTTTTAAAAATAGGCAAAAAACCTGGACACTTCATAAGAGAAGGCACATAAGTGGCCAATAAATCCATGAAAAGTTGCCCAACATTATTAGTTACCAGAGAAATATAAATTCAAACCACAGTGAGATACCACTACCTAACATCCAGAAGGGCTAAAGTGGAAGAAATTGCCAACAAATATTGGAGATAATATGGAACAGCTGAACTCTCCTATATTCTTGGTGGGAACATAAAATAGCTTAATCATTTTGTAAAATCATATATTTACACTATGACCCAGCAATTCATACCTAGGTATTAACCCAAGATAAATGGAAATACAATTTACAAAAAACGTTTATGTGTGAAAGTTCATAGAAGCTATATTGTTAATAGCTCCAAATTGGAAACAACCCAAATGTCCACTAACACGAGAATGGAAAAACAAAGTGTGGTGGACCCATACTTAGTCATAAAAAAAGAATGAAGTACTGATACATGTAATGACATGAATGAATCTCATAGAAAGTACGTCAAGTGAAAGGAGCTGGCCATAAAAGAGTATCCACTGCCATGATTGCACTTTCATGATGTTCTAAGCTAACAAGATGTGAAGTAATTTACAAAGGAAAATAAATGGCATGGGTTTGTCTGGAGGGTGCAGAGATGGAAGTTAGGAGGAAGACTGACATGAAAGGACCCGAGACATCACTCTAAAACAATGGAAATGTTCAAAATCTTGATAGATGTGTAGGTTACACAAACATACCCATTTGTAATTGTGCATTTCATTACATGTAAACTTCACATTAAATTAAATAACTAGTTATAAATTAAATAACTAAAAAAATAGGGTAAAGAGTGATTGAAGGAGTAGAAAAATCAGGAATAACACAATGTTTATAACTGTGGAAGCTGGATGATGGGTACATAAAGTTTTGCTAAACTGTTTAGTTTATTCTGTGTTTATTTGAAATTTTCCATAAAAACAAGTTTTTAAAAAGCAAATCAATTCATATTTAATAATATGATGACTTCCATGAGAAACATACAAACCAAAACCACTAAACCTAGGGCAATTACCTGCCTGCGGAGTTAGCGGTGGGATCAAGGGATGAAAGTGGCTCTTGGAAAAGACATTCAAGTAGAGAGGACATTGAATTTGGGAGTTACTGGCCAAGAAGGACTAATGTGGTTGGAAATGCCCAGAAGAGCCAGTGAGCCATTAGAGAGCACTGAGGAGCTTCTATGATAGGGAAGCACCCAATTGTCAATGATGCTTATAGTTATGAAACTCCCCTTCCCCCTCAGGAACCACGGCAGCTGAGCGTGCAAGGTAGAGGAAGTACAGTCAGCATCTCCTACTCCAAGTATCCTTGGATGGTCTAAGTCACAACCCTTCTCTGCACTTCATTTTCCTTACCTGTGAAGTAAGAGGATTCAACAAGATTGTTCCTAAGGTCTCTCCCAATGCTAGAAGGTTTTCTGCAGCAGCAAGCTAGTTGTGGCAAAGGAGGAATGAAACAAAGGTCTGAGAACCTCTAATTCCCAGACTTTTCCTACGGCCGCATTTCATGTATTCCAAGGTGCAACACTCTTATTTAACATTTAACATCCCAGAAATCAAGGCATGCCTTATAACCAATGACATCAGATGGCCAGGTTTCAGCGATGCCATAGTCACATTTCCTGCCTGGAGGCCCTTGGTTATTATTTTGGGGTAAAATGACTGACAACTGCAGCCTTTGACGTTTTAGTCAACAAACCACCTGTGGACCTTTGGAGGAAAAAATGTGAATTGCAGTTGTTTTTCTGGAAAACTTCTACTCATACCTTCTAGTGGAATAAGAAAATGGCACCAACATCAGAATTTGCAAACTGGTACCAGCGGGCTGACAGAATCTTCCCAAAACAACAGCATTCGTTGAGGAAGTGCTGCATTCCGAGACCCTCTCAAGGACTCAGCTGACAATATTGTGTGTGAAACGCATCAACAGCTCAGCCAAAAGAGTACTGTGGAAGAGGTGAACCATTCTGTGTGTGAAGAATTCTCGGTAATATTTTCACCAATGTATTTTGCTTTTATTTTCCTTTTTACATATACCCAAGGGTGATACGTGATTTTAAAAATGAATGTCTAAATAAGTCTAAAAGACTCTCATTCAAAATATATCTAAATCATGTCTACTCATGTCTAAAAGATTTTTCCATATTAATAAACTAAACTAAACTTGAAGTGATTAGAAAGCATCTTACAGCTTAACTGGTGATGCTTTTACTTTCTAAGAGATATGTAAATTAATAGTTTAGTTGGTAGTCTTAAGTGTGATAAATTATGATAGTGAAACCTAATGCCTGCCCCAGCCCTCACTTCCTGCTTCTCTATACTCTTTTAAGGCTCTAGATAAAGTATCAAGTCGGAGGGCTTTCTGTACTAGGAACTGTCCGCAAGGCTTTGCAAACATCCCCTCACCTATCACACAATAACCTTATAGGAGATACCATTATCATAGCCTTTAATGTTGAAGAGACTGAGATACCTTGTCCAAGGGCACATAGTTTGCATCACTTCCTTTCTGAAATTAGTGGAAAATCACAAACTTAACTTTTCTCAGCTTAGATAAGCTTTCTAGAATCTGTAAATAAACAGCAATGCGTGGAGCCCCTGTGACTTGGGGCAACACCACAGAAGGTTCTCAGGCTTAGAACAGGCTCTCACTTATCCTCAAGGGAGGTCAGCAGCACACAGCAGCACAGAGACAAGCTTTGGAGTCAGGCAGAACCAGGTCTTAATCTCAACTCTAGATGAGTCCTAGAGGAGGACAAGAAAGCTCAGAGAGGTTAAAATAACTTATTTATAGGACCAGCTACACAATTTTCAGTGCCTAGGGTAAAGTAAAAATGCAGGGCCCCATCTGAGAAATTATTATAAATTTCAAAATGGCAGAGCACCTGGGTTGCTCAGCTGGCTAAGTGTCTTCCTTTGGCTTGCAGGTCATGATTCTGGGGTCCTCAGATCAAGCCCCTCGTTGGGCTCCCTGGTCAGCAGGGAGCCTACTTCTCCCTCTCCCTCTGCCCCTCTACTGAGCTCATGCTCTCTCTGGCATGCCCTCGCTCACTCTCAAATAAATAAATAAAATCTTTTAAAAAAGAATTTCAAAATAGCAACAGCAGAACATTAAAAAAAGTTCAGAATCCTTCTGGGCATGGTTCTCCCCCTACCCTCAATCCCATAACTGCCCAGGTCATATGCCCATAAGGTTGGTCCAGCTTGCTTAAGCTAGTAAGTGGCAAAGCTGAGACTTAAAGAGCACTTTTTGATCCAGAAGTTCACAGTCTCAATTTATAAGTAACTGTACACTGGGAGTGCCCCAGATCAGAATGATTCTGACACCCATTCCAGATCGTTCAGATTGGCTAGGCATTGCCCTCAGCCTCTACCCCATAGAGGAGCTGAGAGACTCAAATGGAAACCAGATAATGATGAGGACCTCAGAGATGTCTAGGGAAAAGTCATTAATCTAGGACAGATTGTGACAAGCCTTATTGTCCTCTGCCTGCCTCTGGTTTTTCAATTAAGGCCCCACTCTTTGAGAGGGTTCTAGGCCAATTAGAAAAAATGTGGAAGAGCGTAAGCAGGATGGTGAAGGAACTGCGCACAAGGGTTTATGAGATTTTAAGTGGCTAGCCTGTAGACCAGAAGAATCACAGTTGCCATCAACTCTCTTCCCTTCCAAGACAGAAGCTCTGTGAGAAGTGAGCTCTCTCCTGCTTACCCCAAGTGTCTGGCATAGTTCCTAGGCCCTAAATAAATAGTAAATGAAGCAATTAATTAAACAGTTTGCTGAACGTCTGTCAAGTGGAAGAGGGATTAGATGTGTTTTTTTTCCCCAAGGAGGAGCATCAGTTCCAATGGAATAGACAGGTATTGACTCTCAGATAGAGGAAAGCTCTGCATCCCCAGGATGGAACAGGCTCCCAGGTCCCCTTCAAAAGAGGGACTCAAGTGTGGAGATGTGACCAGGGTATTCCCCAAATGCATTTCCTAGAATACCAGAAATAGCAAAGAGGTTTCTTCTCCTAAGGTATTTCCAACTGATTGATGGTGGTAGCTACCTCCACTTCTGTGGGAAAATTGCTCACGTGGAAGGTCAGAGAGAAATACTGTTGTTCTTGAGACATCTCTCTAAACCTTAATGTTTGTGAATCCATGACCTTGTATATTTTATTCAACCCAGAACACTTGGGTAAAGCTAACTTCAATGCTCCCATCAATGTTAGGCCAAGAATGGAGACTAAGTTCACCAGAGTTCATCTCCATGTTTAGCCAGACCAACCTGCAACTCTCCTGCTTTCAGGAGAATTTTCTACCCTAATTGGGACAGTTGTTTGAAACACATCATCATTTAATTCTGATTAAATCTGTAGTTGTGGGGGTTTTGAGGGTTCTTTGTTTTTTGTTTTGTTTTGTTTTGTTTTGTTTCAGTTTGGGGCTTAGATACTGTCTCTATAATATCCAACCCTACTGGGCAATGCTGGATGTCAGATTCACAGCACTTACAGACATCTGTGGGGAGAGAACTCTGAATAAATCTGTCTAAATAGTAATGATGAATTACATTACTTCATAGTGATGTTAACCTTTGGAGGCAAAAGTCCAGACAGGTTGAGGAATGGAAAATGAGGACATAAGTGGGGGGACAATTCCATTAGCTGTAATCAAAAGAAAAGGCCAAAAGGGGATTAAAATCTATAGCATGTTCAAAAAGGGCAGAGACTAAACCACTCCAACTTTGAAGAGGAAGGATTAAATATTTGCCATTGTTTCCTGTTTCTTCCACCAAAAGAGTTTATTAATTTACACTTAACACTCTGCCTGCCTCACTTAGCAAGAGTTTTTAAAATGAATGATAGCCTTACTTATTTAAAACCAAGGAAAAAATAATCTGCCAGTACAGTTCCCATCTCCTCTAACTCTTATTTTATATTTATTTAGATCAGGGATTTTAAGCCAGGAGGTCCAAACACTCCATTTTTAAAAATACAATCCAGAAGATCGCTACAACTTTATTAGAATTTTAGATTATACGCACACACACACACACACACACACACACATATATATATATGTGTATATATATATATACATATATATATATATATTTTTTTTCTCTCTCCCAGGTCAAGTGATTCAAAGTTGTATACCACTCTTGTTCAACATAGTATTAGAAGTCCTAGCAACAGCAATCAGACAACAAAGAGAAATAAGAGGTATCCAAATAGGCAATGAAGAGGTCAAACTCTCTCTCTTCCCAGATGACATGATACTTTATATGGAAAACCTAAAAGACTCCACCCCCAAACTACTAGAACTCATACAGTAGTTCAGTAATGTGGCAGGATACAAAGTCAATGTACAGAAATCAGTTGCTTTCTTATACACTAACAATGAAAATACAGAAAGGGAAATTAGAGAATCAATTCCATTTACTATAACACCAAGAACCATAAGATACCTGGGAATAAACCTAACCAAAGAGGTAAAGGATCTGTACTCGAGGAACTACAGAACACTCATGAAAGAAATTGAAGAAGACACAAAAAGATGGAAGACCATTCCATGCTCTTGGATCGGAAGAATAAACATTGTTAAAATGTCTATGCTGCCTAGAGCAATCTATACTTTTAATGCCATTCCGATCAAAATTCCACCAGTATTTTTCAAAGAGCTGGAGCAAATAATCCTAAAATTTGTATGAATCAGAAGAGACCCCGAATTGCTAAGGTGATGTTGTTTAAGATTATTAAAAAAGAATCTCTGATTACACTTCTAGAAAAAAATATTAAGAATTCCAGATGGACAACCTCACTTTTAACGTATCCTCTTTTCTTGATTCAGGTATTCAACAAATATGGAGCCACATGCTAAACACTATTCTAGCTATTTTTACTAAATGCTTCCTCATTTAACCCTCCTTAGAGATAGGGAACATTGCCTGCTTCTCATCTTTTTCTTTCTTATAGAAAACAGACTGAGCATTTGAATAAAAATCATTGTCACCATCTACTGAGTACCTCTGAGATGCTCATGGTTTTTACATTCATTTAATCTTACAATAGTCCTATGAAGTAAATGTTATTCTTTGCCCATTTGTACAATGATAAAGTAAATCATCTAGGAAGTTTTAACTTGTCCGGGGATATTTAAGTTGGTATACGACACATGGGTTTGAGCCCAGGCTTAATTTCCAATCCAGTTCATTGGTCACTACACCCCACTGTTCTTTCTTGATAGCCCGTAGTACTTGCTCATGTGAACCCTTGACCCTGAGCGTTAGAACATAACCAACTAGCAGGGGTTCCACGGGTGTTCGATTTCTGACTGACCTCACCTATTAAGCAGTCTTGTCGGCTTCCCTTCCATGGATGCACACTTTCAGAAGAGGAAATATGTGTCACCAAATGGGAGCAACATAAAAACCTCCTATAACTTTCCACCTCTGGAAATTGTTCCCACGCCACCCAAAGTTGTATCTACAAGTGCTTGTGTGTTTCCTGTGAGACTCTCTCACAAGAGAATCATCTTCTGCCTTACTGGAACCCAAAGGAGCTCTGTCACTAGGAGGGGGATGGCTCCTCTGGGTGCAGATCAAAAAGATAACAACTAGGGACTGATGCTATCACAAAGAAGATATCCTCTTTCCCATATTTCTGATCCTCCAAGGCTCCACACAAAACCCCCTTCTCTGAGAAACCTGGACACTGGATGTCATTAACACTCGCAGGCAGCACCCCATCACAGTCAGAACAGCCAGTGACAAGGGAGGTATGAAACATTTAATGTAACAATCTCTCCCCCACTCATGCATGCAAGCTTTTATTGGCCTCTCTGTGACGTTCCAGACACTTCTGAGATGGAGTAGGTATAGTTCCTCCTCAGGAGTGTTGGAGGGGGCATTTGTGACTTCATAGTTACAGTAACTGTGTATGAAGAGCTAAAATAGTGGTATTTTTCAAGGAATATGAAAGCATAGAAGAGGTAGCAACAAGTCCTCCTGGGGGTGTTCAGAAAATCTTCACAGAGGAAGTCACATTTCAGTGTGGTTCTGAAAGAAGCATAGAAATTTTCTGAGAGGAAAAAAGAAGGGGGGGATAAATGTATTCCAGAAGGGTCCGGCACAGAGGTAGAGCAATTACAATGTGTTGTCTGTGGGCAGACACCATGACTTTCAGTTTGACTGCAATGGAGAGGTCCAAGACGCCTGAGTCTGAGTCTGGTGTGAGACTGTGAAAACCTTCTGTGCAGGTTCAAGGTCTTGATGTTCTCTTATTTGTATGACACCACTCTCTTCTCAATTACTTACTATCTTACTGCATTTCCCCCTTATTATATTAGGGGGAAATGGAAGTTTAAAAGGACTCAGGACAGAGAGGAGAAGCAAAGGATTATTTCAGTAACACAGGGTCTAAAGATGGAAACTATTAAACAGAGCTATACCAATAATTTTCAGCTTTAATTAAAGACATGTGGGATAAGGGACTGTGTATACAATGCGAAGAAAACAAATTACATCAAAGAAAATGCTTTGCTCTTTTCTTCCTTAATTTTTCTTTTCTTTTCTTTCTTTTTTTTTTTTTTTTTTTTAACATTTCCAGAAATAGAAGAACTTCAGAGAAGCAACCTGAGATGGGAAGGTATAGTTACTGAGAGTCTGTTCTGTGTTATTATTGCACAACATTGAATTCATTTTAATTCTTAGTTTATAATATACTCTTATCATTTTAATAATGAGTAATCCTCCTCATCATCATTAACAGTAAAATAATCTATTGTTGCACCTTCCATGGAACCTGAGAACTAGGGTATTGGTGCTTACCTGTGTGTTCCTCTTCCCTTCCTCCTCTAGCCTCATCCCAATTAACCACTTTCCAAGCTCTCCAACTTGCAGAGTGAGTTCCCTTCATTTGATGGACGGTATGAAAAAAATGGACAGTTTGCATATGCACACATTTATATTTATTATATTATGAAGACTCAGCCACTCAGGTGCATATAATTTTGGTTAATTCCTTTCCCTGTGCAGTATTTTGTGCTCATATACCACCATGGACTTATCTATTCTGCTGTTGAGGGGCCGGGGTTGGTGGGGGGTGGGACCTGGATTTTTCCCCGGTTACCTACTCAACAAAGAACTCTCTAATTTTTACCCATCTTCAATTTCAAATCTCCCTCCAACTCTGTGAACTGGGTATTATTAGCTTTACTATATAGGTGAGAACATGGAGACTCAGAGAGGGTAAGAAACTTCCTGGCCATTACATGGCCATTCAGGAGCAGGGCCAGAGTTTAACTTTAACCCGATTCTCTGTGAATTCAAAGCCTGCAGTATCACTTCCTCCCTTCCTTGGAGGCCCAGTTTTTCCTCTCCATCCCATGTGTTCAAGGCTCAAGACACTCTCCTCCAGATCACTTTTGGATTTTCTGAGTCTATTTTATGAGTCACTGCTGGGGTGAAGAGGGGATTTCCTGAGCTGCCCCTGCCAGGGGATGTCAAAACAACCTGCTCACCCGAGCAATTCCATGGCTAATAGTCAGCTACACTGAAAACTTTGGGACCAGCCAATTGGGTGGGGCTGCTTTGACCCAGCGATCTACTGGAATGGGTTTCCTCCTTTCCACCATGTGTGTCCTCAAATAGGTAATAATAACAATAATAACCCTTTACTTGGGAACAGAGCTGTACCATTTCCAAAGCTCTCTCTCTGAGTAAGAAAAATAAAGTGTTATTAGCCCCATCTTGCAGATCAGGAAGCCAGGTGTCAGGGAGATAGTGATTCAGCTGGTAAGAGGTGGCTTGGAAAAACGGACTCGGGTGCAGAGCATGTTCTGTTTCTCTATATGCACATCCCCTCCTTAAATGAAATTTATCACACAGTGATAGAGATTTGAGGAGAATCTGAAAACCTGATATTCAGGACATTCCCCAATATAATCTTCACTACTAAGAGTCCCTTTCTTTCCAGAGGAAAAATACCCAGTCAGCTCTCTAACCACATACTGTCTGCAAACCACAGATTTTGCTAAATGACAGCCACAATACAGAAAGAGGCAGGTGACAACATGATGTGGTTTGAAGCTGCCAGGACAGAACCCTCCCTTTCTGTCTCTTTCCATGGTCTGTCACAGATACCGAAGGCTCAGTACTCCTGCACTGGTGGGTTGTTATTTCCACCTCAAAAGTGTGAACTCTAGCGTAGGTCGCATTAAGAAAAGTTACTGACAACTTAGACCTAACATTAGCTGTGTGTTCTTTCAATATCATACCAGGACATTGTCCAACAGGCTTACCCTAGGATTATTTAATTTTCTACTGTTTAGTACATCATGTACTATGATGTCTATATGTTGGTGAAGAAACACCAACATATAGACTCGTTTTTCAAGCCAGATGAAAATGATATTTGTTTGGAAGAAAAATAACCCCAAAGATTACGGTTTTAGTGCCCTGCCGGACATTAACCAGTTTTGTCTTATTTGGACATTTGTTTCTTTGGCACACATAAATACTTTCCACCTGACATGGGTTTTTTTTGAATGATTTTTACTAATCTGTTGGTTTTCTCATTAAGGATTTCGATTAATCTTATATATGTGTTCACTTTATAATTGCTTATATTTTTAAGAAATTATACTTAGACAAGCCTAATGTTTAATGCCAAAATGAGAGTTTCCAGTCATTGCTACCGCATAACAAATCATCCTAAAATTAGTGATGTAAAATAGCATCCATTTCATTTACTCACCATGTGGGTTGGGACTTTGGGAAGGGTTTGCTGGGAAGTTTTTATCTGGGGTCTCTCGTATGGTCACAGTCAGCTATCTGCTGCAGTTGTGGGCATCCATAGCCTCCACTGGGCTGGATGTCCAAGATGGCTCATTCTCATGGGTGCAGTTGATGCTGGTTGCTTCCTAGCAGCTCAGTCGGCCTATCAATAACTTCTAGAGCATGTTAGTCTCAGGGAGTCAGCCTTCTTACACAGTGGCTGGCTTATCTCAGGACAAGCATCCCAAGAAAATCAGGTAGAGCTGCATAGCTGTTACTGACCTAGCCTGGGAAGTGCACAGTAGCACTCCTGTGACACCTGACTGGTTCAAATAGAGCCATGGAGAAAGAACACACACCCCACCTCTTTTGGGGAAGAGTATCAAAGAATTTTTGGACTATGTTTAAAAAAGTCACATGAGAGAACCACTTTGAACCTTACAGTGGGGAGGAATACACACATCTGAGTTATTACAGTATCAAAAAGATAGTTGGGGACAGATAGAGAGGGCAAGAGGAGGTAGGAGCTCGGGGTAAGGGAGTCAAAAAGTAGAGTTTGTACCACTAGAGGTTAAGAAGTGATTGGAGCCTTGGTTCGTTCAGTATCATGGGAGGGGGAGGGAAGAGGCACATATTAGAAGTAAATCAAATTAAAAATTGAAAAGATTTAGTAGCTGATTAGCTAAGGCTTGCCCTATTAGCTCTGTAATAAAGAGTCTGACCCCATTTTCATTATTATTTTTAAAAAGTATTTGGCTGCTGACAGCTTTTAAGCCTCACCCTGCCTCTGCTCCTTCTTCCCCACAACCGGGGAAGCTGATAAGAAAGCCCAGTACTCCCTCCTTTGGCACCATGGGAAGTTTAAACCAAGTATGGAAACTCTCCCCCCAGCCCCATCTGACCACCATAAAAACCCCAGCCAACTCTCCTGTCCCTGCTCTCTCATGCCATTTTTGGATGGGCTTGGAAGCCACCCTGCTCTCCCCAGAAAGCCTCATTGTGAGAATAAGAGACCTTTTATAATTACTCCCTTAGCACATGAATGCCGTCATCTTCTCTACAGGCCAGCCACAGTCTGTGTGGGCACCTTTAGAGTGACAATGATGAGTTCCCAGTCATACCTTATGTATGCATTTTGGTTTCTGAATAGAAAAATAATAATAGTATTTATTGCCTTCTATACGCTACGCACCGTGCTGACACTTCTATTTGTACTCCTTTAACCCTCACAAGAGACCTCTGAAGTGGTACTGTTATTATCCCCACTTTACAGATGGGAAAATGGGTCCGAGGAGAGCAACCAGTGGAGGGGAAGGATTGACCAAGATAGCTCCCTCCCCGAGACTCGAAGTGTAATGAAGTTGGTGGCCCCACTGATTAAGAGAAACTTCCACTTCTATGGGAAGTTTTGCTCAGTTTCAGGCAGGTTTAATTTCTGATGAAAGAGAGTATACAAATTAAGACATCCTTTGGCATTTAGAGATGGGAGTGTATTCAATAGAAAATATATTGGGCTCCAATTAAGTGCCAGACGCTAGATAGGTCTCCAACAGAGCTCTAGTAAAGGACCAGAGTCACCAACATCCTGGATGCTGGAGGTAAGATGCCAAGAGAAGGAGAGAAGCCAAGGGTTATGAGCTCACATTTAGAGCATGGGAGAAAGAGGAAGAGCCAGCTAACCAGACAGAGAAAGGACAGTCCTCTAAATAGTGGACCCCCTGAGTAGGTGGGTCTGAAAATATTTTTTTAAAAAATTGCACAAAGCCTAGAAACTGGTGGAGTTATTGTCTTCGCCCTCCCTTGCTACTCAAAGAGCTCACTTAGGTGGAGGTAGGAAAATTAGCAGAGGTAGGAAAATTAGCAGAGACCCCAAAGGCTTGGGGATCTGGACTCCCTTTAAAAAGTTCAACTTTGCAATAGGAGAAAGACAACTATCATATAATCCCCCTGATACGAGGAAGTGGAGATGCAACATGGGGAGGGGGGTGTTAAGGGGATAGGAGAAGAATAAATGAAACAAGATGGGGTTGGGAGGGAGACAAACCATAAGTGACTCTTAATCTCACAAAACAAACTGAGGGTTGCTGGGGGGAGGGAGTTTAGGAGAGGGGGGTGGGAGTATGGACATTGGGGAGGGTTTGTGCTATGGTGAGTGCTGTGAAGTGTGTAAACCTGGCGATTCACAGACCTGTACCCCTGGGTATAAAAATACATTATATATTTATTTTTAAAAATAAATAGATAAATTTATCTTTAAAAAAAAAAAAGTTCGACTTTGTTACCTCTTCCCAGTGATCAGAGATGGCCCCAACTGAAGTGTACTGGCCAAAGGACACCAATGGTTACTGAAAAGGGATTCCCCATGAGGAAATCTCTGAACTGATTATCCAGATTTAATATCAGTATTTAGGCAGCGGAAGAGCAAGGGTCATTTCCGTCAAGTGTGTGGCCTGTGATTCCGCTGGTGGGAACACTTTGAGCACAGATAGGAGCACAAAGGTGCAGCAACCTTGGTTGAGAATAACAGTGGAAGAGAGTATGGACCTTCCTTAAAGCTCTGCAGCTTCAAAAGTGTCTAAAACAGCTAGAATGTCACTGAGTCAGGAAGTGAGGGTGAAGGTAACCAGCTAGGACCAGACCATGATGATGACCTCATGCAGCAGTGTCAGAAGCTAGAACCACTGAACATGAAAATGTAACCTTATTATAGCCCAAGTTGATGAAGCAGGTCATGCAGTTAAAAGGAAAAAAAAAAAAAAGGCATAATCTTAACAATCTTGCTACCATTCTTGGAATACTCATTATGCCCATTGTCTCGTAATGTTCCTGATATAGGAAAGGAGCTTAACCTATGGTAACTGATCAATAACATTCTTATTCGTCTCAGTATGTTGTTGCTTCTGATGGTTAAAGCACTAACTTGGACTTAGTGGTCAAAACAGTCCTGGTAGAATAATCAAGTGACGATGCCAACAGCCCCCTGCCTTTCGAATCTCATTGCTCACTGAGAACAGTGCAAGAAGAGCTATTGTTTGAGATAAGGAAGGAAAGGCTGCTGCCAAAGGCATCATCACAACCCCACCGCAAGTGGTGACGATCTTCTTCCTGCAGCTGGAACCTTGACGGGAGAAGGGAGGTAGTCCTCACCCTCTAGGGACCATTATTAACCGGGTCCAGGATTAGCGGCAGGAGGTGGATTTGTTTGCTTCTTTTTACCCTGAACACACAGCCCAACTCTGGGGACTTTGCTAAGGGGAAAAATAATTACTTGTAGATGGGGGCAATCTGGTCAACCTGCGGATTTGGAAGGGGACACTTCCTTCTTGTGGATGTCTGTCCTCCTCTTTCTTATGTTTCTCCTCGGCTTCCCTCTCATACCTCCTCCTCCACATCCTTGACTTCTCTCCATTCTAAACACAAACCCCACATTTCCTATACTCCCGTCCACATGACCTTAGGAACATTTCCTTATCCCACAGATGTACCACCAAGTATGGCTCTATTGTGTAAGCAGTTTTGGGAAACCCAGGACACCAGACACCTACCTTTCCTAGAAATTCACAGGGCAACTCACCATGCCCAGGGCTCTGGGAAATCCTGTGGTCAAGGCACCATTTAACTCTTGAACCTGGGGCTTCCTGATCTCCTTTGTTTACAAATGCAATCACATTTAATTACTTTTCCACAATGTTTATTCATATAGCTCAGCACTAGGACTCCCAGGGATTCAGATTAGGACAATCCAGGAAGAGGGGGACAGTACAAGGGCACAAAAGTGTGGGACAATTTTGCTGGATGGGGCAATGTGGAAGGAGTGCTGGGAGACAGTGTTAAAGAATTGTGTTAGGGCTCATGTGCATAAAGAAGAGAAAGTGGGTGCATAAAGAAGAGGCTACTCACAGAGGGCCCTAAAAATTCTAGTCTGAAAGCAAGTAAGGAGGCTGCAAGTGAATTCCATTGTCCTAGCTCGCCGTTGAACCTCATATGCTTCTCTTATATCTGGGGGGTGAATTGGGAGATGGTGATGGATGTGTCCAGCAGGAAAATTAGGGAAGAGACCTGAGTTGTAAGCTAGATATTTTCATGTTATTCTCTTCAGTACTTTCCAGCTTTTGTCTCATTGTAGCACACATGAAATGATCGTATTTTGGTTTTGTACGGCACACTGCAGTAAACAGAGGATGCTTGGTCCAGAAGAGTAGGGATCAGGATCTCAATCATCCCATAAGCCATTTGTGCCCTGATGCGGCTGCGAAGTGCTATTCCAGGTGCTAGGGAGTACCTGAAGAGTTTTAAGCATCTAAGTGATCTGATCAGGGTAGCATCAAGGGCTCTCGTAGGTCTCAGCTGAGACCCAAAAAAAGATCAGGAGCAGCTGGTCCATCTAGTTCCACAAACTTGCCAGCGTCCTCCCACTGCAGGATCTTGGGCATATGTTTTGCTTCTGCCTGGAGTTGTTCCCTTCAGCATCGCTGATCTCCACTTTGTCCTCCTCCTCATCCTTCTGCTCACAGCTCGAATATCACATTTTCAAGGAAACTATCCCTCATTCCTCAAGATCAAGTCTCCTTCATATCTTCATATGTATTTTCTCCCATGTCGCTAATTTTAATTTACAGTTATGCATTCATGTTATTATATAGGTTGCTCCCAGAGAGACCAGATATTTGTCATGCTGCTTCCCCACTCAGAAAAAGCCCCCCCCCAACACTTCTCATAGCCATCCTTCAAGATCATTCTTGGTTCCATTTCCCACCAATCTCTCCAGCTGCAAATAATTTTGCCCTTCTTTTCTGGTATGCTATAAGTATGATTTCTGCACATCTCCAATAACTTTGTAGAACAGACATTTAGGGATGTTTTGCCTACCACTGCTGTTTTCTGGGACTTGCCCCCTGGGTCCCTCAGGTCCTAGTCACTGTGGGACTTGCCAGCTTCATTCTGTGTGACTCCACCTGATGCCCCAGCCCAGAAGAGAGCAGGATGGGTACCTGAACCAATCAGTCCTTTCTCCGGGATTTTAAGGTCTGGGTTAGAAAAGGTTTCATCAACCTGTCTTATATACCAACATTCTAAGATGCTGCACTCTGGAGCTGTGAAGGGCCATGGTTTTGCTTTGTAGAGAACTGGGTCTCCAGTTTTCTGGAAGGAGAAAAATGAAACTCTGCTCAGAGAGAAGCAGGGACAAGACAGTGTCCCATTAGCACTGGTGTCTCTGAGGCCAATTGTTCCTGAACCCCAACTACACCCAACCCTCACTTAGTCTTGGAACTGTGACCTCTCCATGGATGCTTCCAGTCACTTCTATGTGGCTTAATTTGAATGGGTGTTTGCCACTCTGTCACTAAGAATACAAACAAAGTCTTCTGTGTAGATCACTCTTGAGAGCATTTTGGGGTGGTATTCATTGCTTGGATCAAGGACAACCAAGATGGAGAAAGTTAAAACTGCAATGAAGTATCACAGAGTTTAATTTCTCATTTCTAAATTATGTTTATCTGAAGTCTCCACTGGGAGACTTCAGTACAATGGGAAGATTATGGGTTTTGGAATGAGATTTGGGTTTGAGGCCAACTCTATTTTTCTCAAGCAGAAATTGTGAGTCCAGGCAATTGACTGTACTACTTTGAGCCTTATCTGTCAAGTGGAGATGCTAATACCTACCTTAAAGAGTTATTATCACTTGGAATCCTGAGTGATCTATTGGAGGACTTGACACAGAATCCGGCTCAGCACAGGTGCTCGGCATTCCACATGTGACTGGATCTAAGACACCATCAATCATGGCAGAATCACGATTTTATGTACCACTGAGAAAAGAAAAGCTGATTAATCTATGCCATGCAATCGCTTCTATGAGATATTCTGATTTCAGAGCTGTTAAACTACCAAAAAGACCTGTGGCCGAGAATCAATGAAATGCTGCACGTGTATCAAGCATGGTGATGTAGGCAATGATGTCAGGTCCTGGTGATACAGGAGTGAACGAGGCTGAGCTTGCTTCCCAAGGTGCTAGGAGCTAATAACTAATACATTTCAGATTTTCAAAAGGACCCCAGATAACCTTAGATGGTGAGTTTATCACCATTGCAAAGATGTCCAGGATCAAGAAATAAAGCCACATTGGGCGCCTGGGTGGCTCAGTGGTTAAGCCGCTGCCTTCGGCTCAGGTCATGATCTCAGGGTCCTGGGATCGAGTCCCGCATCGGGCTCTCTGCTCAGCAGGGAGCCTGCTTCCTCCTCTCTCTCTCTCTCTCGGCCTGCCTCTCTGCCTACTTGTGATTTCTCTCTGTCAAATAAATAAATAAAATTTAAAAAAAAAAAAAAAAAAAAAAAAAAAAAAAAAAAAAAGCCACAGAGAAATACTAGACTTTAATCCTCTTATATGTTGTTAGATCCTATAGCAGTTATATTTCCATGCTCTGCATACAATCCAAAACAAATTGTCTGCTTACAATTAAAATCCTACTGAGTTTCCAAGAGTCCAGCCCCCAGGGAGCTATTTGAACCCCATGTCTTATCCACAATGACGCCATTCTACTTTTAAGGGACAATTAAGGGGTTTCCTTGTAAGTCAGGCCAAACTTTCTCCAAAATTCATGAAGGAAGTGCCTGGAAAAGAAAACGTTCAAGACTTGTTTTCATACTGTCACTTAAGAAGAACAATTTCCAAAATGGACTGATTAAAAAAAAAAAATCAAATTTGGAAGGCCTGTGCTTTATAGCCCTTTACAGCCTTTTAGTAGAACAGAACAAAGTCCCTTAGGAAACTTAATGTAACAGTAACCAAATGTCCTTGTTAAGCAGCCATTTATTGGTCTATTAAATCTGATCTGAACTGTGATATTTTGTGGTAAATCTTTTCTCCAACATAAATTGCTCAGTATGGGCTTCTTAAGGCGTCTTCCCCTCTGGAGACGGCTTTACATCTCCCAGAAAAGGCAAGGCTCTTTGCATCATCCTGGGCAACTTCTGAAGGAGGGGAAATCTGAAAACATTTTCTTTACCTCACTTGCTTCAGAAGACTTTAAAGCAATTTTGGAAATACTTCAGCCCATTCCTTCATTTTATAGATGAGCAGGACCGACCAACAATTAATTAATAAGTACTTAGTATAGATCAGGCGCTGTCTTAGACCCTGGGAATGCTGAGATAAATAAGAGGTTTTCTCTGCCCTCAAAGCACTACCCATCCAGTAGAGAAGAGAGATCTGTAAGCTCAGTGGTAAATGCTAGACAACCAAGGGAACCCCCTACAAACTAGAGCTGGCACCTGGGAGAGGGAAGGGAAAGGATCTGTATTGGTCAAGTGCATTGCCAGGGTCCCTGCAGGGACCAGGACTCATGCAGATGCTTTAAAAGAAGTGATGAAAGGACTACTTACATAGAGCAGAGCAGAGAAGGGCAGAAAACTGGGTCTGAGGGAGAGGATAAATGTGGGCTAGCCAGCACATCTGCCATTCACAAATCTCTCAAGCAGCCTAGGTGTGCAAGTGTACACTCACATGCATGGGCGCTCACAACCACACCACTTACTTACTTAGCAGACATTTACCAATTACCTATCACGTATATAGTATAAGTAAAAGCTGCTGGAGACAGGGTACTTGGCTTTGGAAGTGCAGGATCAACAAAATGAAGACCATTTTTACCTATATATGGGGCTTCTAGTCTAGTGAGAGATAGATGAATAAAGTAAATAACCCATAAAGCATAATGAGTATTGCATTAGGGAGAGGTCAGGAGGCCTTGGGAGTATACTGGGCAGGGAAGGAGCTAATCCAGTCCAGGGCCCATAGAATGATCCCCTGGGAAGGTGACATTTCAGAGACTTGGTGAGGGACAAAAACCCTACTCACTCACCTACAGGAGTGAGTAGCAGAGAGGAGTGTTTCTGGTGGAATGAACACATGCACAAAGGCCCAGAGGTAACAGTGGGTGTCAAGTTCAAGGGTGTACATCCAGTGTACTTGGAGCATGAAGAGTAAGTGCTGAGAGGTGAAGATGGTGTGACAGATTGTTTGGGGCCAGATTTTGAAGACTAAAGATAATGAGGAATCATGCAAAATCTTTTTTTTTTTTTTTTTTGAAAGCGAAGGTCAAGCAAAGCTTTATTTCGCGCCAAGAATCAAGAATCTAACAACGTTTGGGGCCGCACCTCTTACAAGAGAGGGCGACCCTTCTCGGTTTCACAGGCTAGCTTTTAAGGGCAAAGGCCATGCGGTCGGCCTGGCCACGCACAGGTGGCCAATGAGATTGTAACACACACAGAAAACTCCATAGTGATGCTAGGTGACCAGTTGAGTTACAATTTACCCTAGTAGACATTTGAACCAGCCTATTACACCTTGATTGGGATTGGCGCCAAAAGGGCTCCAAAAGGGCGGGGCCCATACTCCTTGGTAACCAGGGAGACAGTATGCTTGCCCCCCACTGATCGGATGTCTCCACTTGGCCTGACCCACCTTTTTTTTTTTAGGTCGTAAGGTCTATTTTTAATTTTTTTTCATTTATTTATTTTCAGCATAACAGTATCATTATTTTTTCACCACACCCAGTGCTCCATGCAATCTGTGCCCTCTATAATACCCACCACCTGGTTCCCCCAACCTCCCACCACCCCCTCCACTTCAAACCCCTCAGATTGTTTTTCAGAGTCCATAGTCTCTCATGATTCACCTCCCCTTCCAATTTACCCCAACCCCCTTCTCTCTAACTCCCCATGTCCTCTATGCTTTTTGTTATGCTCCACAAATAAGTGAAACCATATGATAATTGACTCTCTCTCCTTGACTTATTTCACTCAGCATAATCTCTTCCAGAAAGGACGAATACCCAATTTTTGTAGCAACATGCAAAATCTTTGATTAGGATTTGCAGATTTGAAGAGTCATACTCAGGATGTGTTTTTCTCTCAGTCATCCTGATTTAAGGGCATATGGACATGGTAGCACTCAAGATGAGTCCTACGGCCAGTAGGAGCTAGTCAACTAATAACCATTGAGGATGGTGGTACTGGTCAAAGGAAGAGCATGTTCAAGGGTTGGGAAACAAAAGAAAGCAGAGCAGGACCCAGGAATTTGGCGAGTCATGAATTGGTAGAACAGGTGAGAGATGGTGTTCTATCTCATGCACCCTGAATTTCTGGGTCACCAACCCTCTTACCACCACTATGCTCATATGCCTTCATTTCTCTTAGGTAAATACTTGGAATTGGAATGGCTGAGCCCAGGGGTGGGCGTAAGTTATCTGTGTCTTTGCTTGTGCTCATTCCTCTGTCTGGAATCCCCTTTCCCACCATCTAAGAAAGTTCCTCGGCAGCAGTTGTGGAAATATTAAGAGTGCCAGGGCAAGAATTGGACCGCCAGCAGTAGCTGAAGTTGGAGCGAGATGGGGGAAGCACAAGGAGAAGGGCTCAGAAAGGACAAGCACTGAAGGAGTGATGACAGTAATTTCAAGAGAGAATCTTTAAAATGAGGAGCTTACAAAGCAGTTGAGTTTTAAGTCATGATAGGGCCATTAAGTCAGGGTCATTCTGTGCTTCCCTTAAAGCTGCAAGTCTTGGTGCTTGTTGCCAAACCAAATGATTTGTTCATTCCCATTAATATTCAGTAATATGCGAACACGGCCTACTTTGTTATCACCTGCTGGGTCCTCTCTCAGACCTGTGATTCCAAATGTAGACTGGTACAAATCATTTGAGAGAAACTTTGTGACCTGTATGTAAGAATTTTCAAAATGTCAATATCTTTAATCCAGGAATTTCACTAATATTTTTTAAAAAATATTTTATTTATTTATTCAACAGACAGAGATCACAAACAGGCAGAGAAACAGGCAGAGAGAGAGAGAGAGAGGAGGAAGAAGGCTCCCTGCCGAGCAGAGAGCCCGAAGCAGGGCTCGATCCCAGAACCCTGGGACCATGACCTGAGCCGAAGGCAGAGGCTTTAACCCACTGAGCCACCCAGGCGCCCCCAGGAATTTCACCAATAATAATAGCTAATGCAACTGTGGTAGTTAATTTTATGTGTCAACCTGACTGGGCCATCAGGTGCTCAGATATTTGATCAAATACTACTCTGGGTTTTTCTGTGAGGATGTTTTTGGATGAGATTAACATTTAAATGAACAGGCAGAGGAAAGTGGATTTTCCTCCCTCGTGTTGGTGGGCCACATCCAATCAGTTGAAGGGGTGAATACTACAAAAGCCTGACCCTCCTCTAAATTACAGAAAGCTCCTGCCTAACTGCCTTTGAGTTGGGGCATCATTTTTTCCCCCTGCCTTTGGACTTGAACTGAAACATCTGTTTTTCCTGGGTCTTGAACCTCCTAGTGTTTGGGCAGAAACTATCCCATTGGCTCTTCTGGGGCTCAAACTTGTACACTGCAGGTCTTAGGGCTTGTCAGCCACCACAACTGCATGAGCCAATTCCTTAAAATCAATCAATCCATCCATCAATCAATCCAGCTTCTATGGTTTTGTTTCTCTGGACAACCCTAACACAGCAGCAAATATTTACCAGATACAGGCAATATTTTAAGTGTAATAGGACAGTTACAACTCATTAAACCCCCTATTATTTCCATTATTGATGAGCATAAAAGTAAGAAAATAGAATTGACATGCCATGCTCACACCTGGCATGCCAGCTCTAGAAATACAGAGTTGGAGTTTAAACGGAGGCAGTCTGACTTCAGAATCAGCGTGCTTAACACAGTAACACATGGCCTCTCCAATCTATGTAGACAGTTTATGTGGGTTAAGATCTCTGCACAAAGATATGCACTGTCATATTACTTATCCTAGGGAATATTTTGATACTTTTCAAAGGCACAAAACTTTTCAAAGACGTACACATCTTAAGTGTTTAGTTCAACAAATTTTTTCATATGTATGTAGACCCATGTAACCACCACCCAGATCAAACTACAGACATTTCCAATTCTCCAGCCATTTCCTGCTTGCCTCTTCCTTGTCAATATCCCATATGCAGAGGTAATCACTAATCCAATTTCCATCAACATCATTTTGCCTCTTCAAGAATATCATATAAATAGAACCATACAGTAAGTGTATCTGGTGACTGCTTTTCATTATGCTTAAAGTTCATAAAGTTCATCCATTTTTTGGTATGTGTACTCAATAGTTTGTTCATTCTTATTACTGTGTGCTGTTCTACCAAAGACATTCTTCACAATTTACCAATCCGTTCTCCTCTTGGTGGACAATTGTGTCATTTCCAGTTTGGGACTGTTATGAACAAGTTGTTATAAATGTTTTTTTACGTGTCTTTAATGGATACGTACCTTCATTTCTCTTAAGTAAATGCCAGTAAATTCCTGCTTCACTGTCTTAATTTATGCTGAAAAACAGTTTTCCGAAGTGCTTTAATTAGTTTACAATGTCACCACTAATGTATGAAAGTTCTAGTTGCCCTACATCCTTGATAGCACTTGATATAGCCAGTCTGATTAATTTTAACTGTTCTGGTGAGTCTATAGTGATATTGTGGCTTATCTTGAATTTCTCCTATAGCTAATGAAATCAAACATTTTTTCATGAGTTTAGCCATTTGAACAGCCTCTTTTGTGTAGTACTCATTTAAGTATTTTTGCTTTTGAAAAAATCAGGTTGTTTGTATTTTTCTTATTGATTTTTAGAAGCAATTCTTTACATATTACAGGTCTGAATTATCTGTCGGATATATGTATTACACAAAATGCCTTCTAGTCTGAAGCTTGCCTGATTACTTTTTAATGAACAGAAATTCTTAACATTAATATAATCCATTTTATTATTTTTTTTTTCTAAGCTAAGTTCTTGTTGTGTTCTTTCATATATCAAAGTCAGGAAGATATTCTTCAATAAATTTTGCTAGAAGCTTGTTTGTTTTAGTCCTCACATTAGGTTTTTAAAGCACTTTGAATTAGTTTTTGTGCATGCTGTGAGGTATAGAACAAGGTTCATTTATTCCACATGGATATTTAATTTTCCCTGCACCATTTATGGAAAAAATTATCTTTTTCCTACTGAATTTCAGGGTTACAAATCAAAAGACCCTATATGTGGGGATCTATTTCTGGACTCTATATTCTGTTTCACTTGGTCTATTTTTATAACTTAATTTTCAGCACCAATATTGTGCTGCCTTAATTATCATAACTTTGTAATGAGTATTGAAATTTGCTGAAATCCATCAGCTTTGTTCTTCTTTTATTTATTTGTTATTTTTTTTTAAGATTTTATTTATTTATTTGACAGAGAGAAATCACAAGTAGATGGAGAGGCAGGCAGAGAGAGAGAGGAAAGCAGGCTCCCTGCTGAGCAGAGAGCCTGATGCGGGACTCGATCCCAGGACCCTGAGATCATGACCTGAGCCGAAGGCAGCGGCTTAACCCACTGAGCCACCCAGGTGCCCCCTTGTTCTTCTTTTAAACATTGCTTCAATGGATACATTTTTAATTTTCAATACCAAAACAATAAAGAAATGGCATAAATCATATTAAAGCCATAAAAATGCAGTATTATGCATCCATAAAAATCAAGTTTATAAAATTTTGAATGATGGGGCAAAATACATAAGAAATAATATGGAGTGCAAACAGAAGGACATCTGTATGATCTCAATTATGCAAATAAAAATATAAGAAGACGAGAAAAAGGAAGTATGCTGGAATGTCAACCGTGGCTCTCTCTTTAAAGTGAAATTATTGTTAGGTTTCTGTCATTTGTTTGTTTGTTTGTTTGATCTCAAACCCATTCACCACTTCCTATGATCTTTTTTGTATTGTAACAAGGTAAACCTGCAAACTACATTTTCCATTTCTCACACATTTTGGCTCTTGGTCACTCTGCTTGGACTGGCCAGTGCAAGGCGACAGACAGAGGTTAGGGGTGGGAGGTAGAGAGAAGACAAGGGATTTCTCTACTCCTCGCTGCTTGTTCAGAAAGCCTAGACAGGGTTCCTATGGGTTCTCGGTGGTTCCCCTTTCCCTTGTCAACCCTTCCTTCTAGGCAGCTCTGTGTCTTAGGTCTGTTAGCACTACTTCTTTCCTTTGTCCTGCCATCCTTCAGGGTGACAGTGGGTTTCTGCTAATTTCTGGGTTACTTCTCCATCCCCTGTTTGCACCTTTAGCTCTCTCAAGACACGCGAAATGAGTTTCTCATATTCAGTTTCCTCCCTTAAATTACTTGGTCTGGGTTCTGTTTTTCTCACTAGACCGTGACTGACTTGGTAATTATTATTGGCGTAATTGTATTTTCTACATTTTTTGACCTTTGTTCAACTGTACGTGGAGGGCTGTTCTAATTTTTTTCCCCAGTTTTTACCCGAGATGCTAATGTGGAGATCAAGCATTTGGGAAATTAACTAAAAATTAGTGTCTACTGTGCACCAGGCACAAAGTTATCAGTGAATTGGCCACAATGTTTGTCCTAGAAGGTTTAGATAACAGAGCTACAAAAGATGTTACAGCTGGACTGAGAGGCTATTTTATTTGATTTATTTACTTATTTACTGATTTACTTATTTTTATTACAGAGAGAGCACACACAGGGGTGCAGAGGGAGAGGGAGAGAATCTTAAGCAGGCTCCCTGCCCAGTGCAGAGCCCGACGTGGGGTTCAACATGAAGGTCAATCTCATGATCCTGAGATCATGACCTGAGACGAAATTTAGAGTCAGACGCTTAACAGACTGAGACACCCAGGAGCCCCTGGACTGAGTTGTTATAAACGCTCTTCCCCCCGCCCCCGCCCCAGGAAATTTATTTATTAAGCTTTTGTTTTAATCCCAGTATAGTCAACATACAGTGTTATATTATTTAAAGCTTTTCTGATCTGGGATTCTTTGTCTCTAATTTCTATAATCACAGTGAGCAGAAAGTATATCACAGAGGAAATAGAATAGAGAATTAATGTATTTTTAGCAGAAATGATAGACAAAATTTGTTTGCATCCTAAAATCATGGAGAAAGGGCAGGCTTGAAGTGTTGGCTCTCAGGAAGGAGTCCAGAGACAAGATAATGAGAGACCCAGAGCGAGAAACAGGGAGAGAGAGAGAGAGGGAGAGAGAGAATATGAATCTGGAGGGTTTTCCTGTTACTGGTTGAGCTCTTCTTTTGAGGGCAGAGCTGGAGAGAGCAGCCCCTTCTCCTCACTGCAATTTACTTCCCTTCCTGTCAACATAAATCCCTTAAGGGGCATAGGCAGAGAAAAGTGTGGTGGTTTTGTTTTTCAGAAGTTGGGAAAGAAAAACTAACCTCTGTAGACCAACAGAAAAAAAGCTCTGGGAGGTAGGCAGAGGCCAGGTAAGTGTTTCCTCAGAGACAGAAGCACATGGGGCCTCTGCACTCTCCATGTTACACGTCTCTGAAATGACCAATGATCAGGACTTGGCTTCTCCCTTTCACAAGGCATTGCTCTCAGAGACAGTATAGTGATGTCTAACGAACTTAGGGTTTGGATTCAGAACACCATAGTCTTGGTCTAGGCTCCTGCTCATTCTCTCTCTCTCTCTCACACATACACACACATGCACACACACGCACACTGGCTGACACGAGCAGTTATCCTGTGAGCCTCACAGTTGCCCCATCTCTACTGTTGGGGATAATCATACTCACAGGACAAAGTCCATCTGTGAATGAACTCTGTGAAGAGAGTCCCTGCTCCTTGTGAAGAGAGTCCCTATTCCTTGATATGACACAGCTTTCATCTATCACCTAATTTTCCACTCTCTGTTCATCTCACTCTCCTCTCTGTCCTCTGTGAGAGACTCACCCTGAAGGACGTGCATGTTTCTCTCTGCCCCAATTCTTTCATGAAAATACTTCTCTCTTCAAACAAAGCCCCTCTCCCCATGATCTGGATAGCAAGCCTCCCCTCTTATTGAAAATTCAACTCTTACGTCTTGGTGAAATGCTCCCTTGTTCCACAGGCTTAGCTAACTGTTCACTCTTTGTTAATCCATTTCATCTGTGTAAACCTCCAACGTCCTGACTATAACTGTGTGTGCATCTATCTTCCCGGAAGGAGTAGGAGTTCCTGCGGTATAAACCTTTGTGTTCTCAGTGAGTAAACCATGAATTGTCCCACAGCTAGTGACAAGCAAATGTAGTGAGTAAATAAATACAATTTCAAGTTTGGAGGTGAAACATTTCTAGTAAAGTGTCAGGGACGAGCAGAAAAATTGAAAATCCAGAGGTGGATTCTGAAGCCAATTTTATCTCAAGTGACCTCCATCTCTCTGGGCCTTGGTTTCTCATCTTAAAGCAAGAACATGGACCTAAATGGTCTCCAAGATCCCGCTCAGCTCTTCTGATGGTCTTTCCCTTGTGAAACATAGCAGAAGATTCTAGCTCTTTGGCTAAGGGACCCACCTCTGAAGGCAGTTAAAAACTAATCACAAAGTGAAGCCTGAGGTGGACAGGCTTTGGAATAGTGGGAGGGGAGTTGGAATGGGTAAGAAAACCTAAATTCAAGTCTTATCTCTACTACTTCCTATGATCTATGTGATTTTGCACAGAGGAATCGTTTCTTTTCTGGAAACTTTATTTTTCTCATAGTGTGTGGGAGAATAAAGTCTTAAAATCTGTGTCAGGATTAAGTTGGTAATACATTTTAAAACTTTAACTCTTTCTACAAAAAACAAAATATTGTTATTTTCATTATCATCTCTTTTGTCAATTTTGGGCCTTAAGAGATCCACCATGAAACTCAAAGGAGCTTTTTGAGACGATTTCTTAAAAGGGATCATTGACCTTAAATTACTGTCCAGGAATTCACACTCTGAATATGGTAGTCAAAAGCTTTACAGTGCTCACCCTACCATCTGCTTGATTGCTCAACTGCAGCCCTCAACTACTTTAGCTTTGAAGTTAGACATGAATTAAACTGTCTCCAGCTTCTACATGGATGGAAATTATTCAGTGGTAAATTGTCTCATAAACTGTGGTCAAATGTACCATAAAGCAAGCACAATGAACAATGTAAGCTGTATAATAATTTCTCAGTGTTACCAGGATGGAGCATGAGGGCTCCCGGAACTTGGAGAAGTTGATACATATCTGCTCAAATAAAGCAGTATATTCTTCTTGACTGTTATTTCAGTGGGAATACGCTAAGATATCAATTGTCTGTCTGCATATTTCTATATGTATATATGTTAGTGTATGACCGATATGATCCAGGCACCAAAAAACATACAGTATTTCATAATATTTTCATCATAATGAGGACTGAGAAGAAGATGGGCTTTTTACTATCTTCTGTTCCATATTTTTCTCACAATTCATCTATTGACCTACAACTGAGCTTTCTGGGTAATAAAAGAGAGGAAAATGCAGCCACCAATAATCTATATGAGCTCATTCATCTCTTCTGTCTCTATTAAGGACACTGAGAAGCAGCAAGCCAGACAGATCTGAGAATCATGGAGCACCACTCTGGAATTCCTGCCGAGACTATAGAATTATAGGTTGGCCAGTAGGGTTCTAGAATGACCTAGAAACTCAGAAAGGAGCTGAACCAGGAGGAAAGTGGCCATTTGTGTTCTTCTCTCATTTCCCACCTACCATATCCCAGAGAAGTGGGAGAGAGATGTGCTTTCCAGAAAACAGGGAAAGGGAAAATTGTGGGAGTCATCTTGCAGTTGGTCAAAATATGAATTTGTGTGCATCATCATTTTAGCAAAACAGCATTAGATTTATTGTCTATTTACTTCAAGAGTTGCTTGGCAAAAAAACCCCTGCTTTCTATTAGTGATTATGTCTTCATATACAAAATGTGAATTACTACTCATATGATGATGAAGGGCTCACAGAATAACGGTGAAGGACTCAGGCCCTGAGATCAAAGGACTTAGAGCGTAATCTTTGTTCTGCCACTTATTAACCATGTGTCTTTGGATGAGTTACAAAAGCTCACTGGTCTCAATTTTCTCATGTGTAATGGGAGATGTTCTTAACACTATATTTTGTAAGGATGCTGTGATGAAAAATGGGATACTCCCTGTAAGCCACTTAGAAGAGTAGCACCTAGACTTTTCCTGTGCATGTTAGTTGCTTACTATTCTACTTTGTGAGCTTCTTAAAGGCAGGGACTATGGATCCATTCATTTAACAAGCTATTACCAACCATGTACTTTGTGCCAGGCATGGGAGTTGCAATGAGATGGTTAGCACACAGGTGCTGAAGAAGGAGCTCAGTGTCTAGTGGAAACAAATAAGTACTTCTCTGTAATGACTCAGATAAGTACTCTACAAAGTAGATGGAAGAGATTAAGAGAACCCAGAGTTGAAATGACTAATTTGGACCTAAGAGATTCAGAATTCAGCCTTGAAGTTCAAAAGGCATATGCCAGATTAACAAGACAGAGAGAACTTTCCAGGGGTGTATATATTCTCTGTGTCAGATACTTACATGTGTGTAAATGTATGTAGACTCAAGACCTCTAAACCATCTTTGAGACAGATGATTTTAAATTTGCAGTCCTGATTACAAGTACTCTGATTTGCCCATGTTCTCTATGTTTTCAGTCAATTTCAGGTAAACATGAGTTTATGACTCCCATATCTTCTTGGCAGAGGTTCTTTTAATTATCTAATATTTTTTATTCCACTAATGCTTTTTTCCTTAAGCTGCTTTTGACTTAATACTAATATTGCTATACCAGCTTTATTGGATTTATATGTGACTGTTATATCTTATTTCATCCACTTAGTTTCAATCTTCAAGCCATTGTGTTTTGGATATGTTTTTTTCATGAAGCATGTGGCAGGATGTCTTAAAAATCCAATGTGATAATCTCTAGCTTTTAATAGATGAGTTTAATTCATTTACAATTAACTTGATTGCTACTTTTTGGATATATTTCTATCTTTTAAAATATTTTCTTTTCTTCTTATCATAAATAGCATTTGACAGTTCTTTAAGCAAGTATCTATAGGTAATAAATGCTCTATCTTTTGTAACTCTGAATATGTCGTTATCTCTCTTACTGTTTGTTATGGACTTAATTGTGTCTCCACTCCACCCCAGAATTCATGTGTTGAATCCCTAACTGCCACTGCCTACATCAGAATTTGACTGTATTTGAAGGTATGACCTTTAAAGGGGTGATAAGTTAAGATGAGGCCATTAGGGTGGCCTCTCATCCAATCTGACTGGTGTCTCTATAAGAAGAAATTTGGACACACAAAACAAGTACAAAACAAATATCTATTGTTTCAGCTACCCAGTCTGCAGTATTTTATTATGGCATCCCTAGTAAGCAAATATATTTCTGAATGATAGCAATATAAGATGTAGGAGTCAAGGTTCAATCTTTTCCCCATCAGCACCTTGTAGACACCTATGGAGCTCTGGCTAAGATTGCCACTATGAGTTATCTGCTGTCCACCTCACAGTTATTCAATGGTAGGTAATCTGCCCTTTATCTGTAGTACATTTGAAGATTTGCTTGGTATCCACGATGTTCTGCACTTTTTATTTAAATACAGTTTGTTCTATTTTATTTATCTTTTGGCCCTCATGGTGCTTTCAGTCTCAGTCCAATGATCTGGTGTGTTTTCCATGCTGAAAAATTCTCATCCATTATCTTTTCAAGTACTGCCTTTCCACTCTTGTCTAGAAGAGAATCAACAGCAGATAGCCTGGCCCAAATCCTAGTTGCACAGCTGTTCTGCTCCCTCCTGGAGCTTTATACAAACCACAGCTCTGGGCAACAGATGGTAAGACTTTAAGCCTCCCTTTATGGATTGGAGAGTCCTGCCCAGACTCTCAGTTTTAGTTCATGGGATTCACTCTGATTCTCTGCCACACTTGGTTCTCCTTGTTCCAGAAATTCAGCTGCCTGAAATCTTGGCTGGCCAGGAGATGAGCCTAGTCGGCCACACCTTTAGACCCTGATTAATGCTACGTTTTGGTTCTATTCTGGGTGTGGCCACAGAGATGCTTATCTTTCTTTCAACTTTTATTTTAAAATAACTACGGACTCATAGAAGAGTTTCAGAGATAGAACCGACAGTTGCCATATACCTTCCATCCAATGTTTTCTCTAATATTAGCATGTTCCACAACACAATTGGGTTTTTAATATTTTTCTTTTTGTAGCTTATCTCTTAGTTCTTGGTTATTGGCACTCAAAAACAGTGGAAGGATGAACTCATTAAGGCATACTGACCAGAAGTTCTGGGCCAGGAATCTTCCTGTTGACTAACCACATAATCATTCATTCATTCATTCAACAAATATTCAGACACTTATTATGTTCCAAGCACTTTCTTAAACACAAGGGATATAACAGTGATCAAAACAGGCAAAAATCTCTGCCCTGGGGTTGCTAAGATGTTAGTGGTGGAGACAGGAGATAAAGAAGATAAAAATGGCAAAATACTAAGTGTGTTAGACAGCGATAAGTACTGAGGAGAAAAAACAAAGCCTGGGAAGAGGATCTGAAGTGTTGGGGGGAGGGAGGGATGACTGTGGTATTAAATATGGAGGTTTAAGAAGGCTTTACTGAGAAGGACAACTGAATGAAGGCCCAGAGTCCTACACATATCTGGGGTGGGAGTGGGGTGGAAACTGTCCTCAAAAAAAAAAAAAAACTTGGGAAGTAGGCATTACGGCCACAAGAAAACCAAGGTTGGGAGGCACTAAATAACTTGCCTTTGCATGCGGCCTGTGATTTGGATCCAGGTCTCCCTGACCCTAAAGCTTGTGTTCTTATCTGGGCGGCTAAGCACAGATTTACAAGGAGACACACACCCCTTCAAAGGGTGCATTTTGGTCCTTTTACTCACAAAACTCAGTGCTAAGCCATGGTGTTCTCATAAACCTTTCAAGAAAACCCTAGAAATCTATTTACAGAGTACTTGAGGTTTTTCAACAAGATGTTTTCATTGAACTAGCTGAGCTTCATAAAATATGACTTTGACCTTTCCAGCCAGTGGTCTGGGAGCTTGAGTGGTCATGGCCAGCCTGGAGGGTGGCCAGTGCCTCTGTGCAGGGCAGCTCGTTTGTCAGCTCCCACACTAATAGGGAAGCTAGTAATTCTTTCCAAGAGTGTTTGTTCTTATTCTGCTACCTTTGGCCACTCATATCATCTGCTTCCATCAAAATATATCATGGAAAATGACCCCATATGAGCAATCCCTACTGATTCTTATAAAGCAGAGAGACAGCTGTTTATATTGTAAAAGGTTTGGATTAGGGGGATTTTAAAGGACAGCACATATAATTTGTTCTTTAAAAGGAATGCAGCCATAACAAACTGCACACCAGCAGAGGTCTCCTGAAGTCATTTTCATGTTTGTAAGACTCTCCCGGAGAGTTTAAATGCAGATTCCTGAGCCTGACCTTCAGGAGTTGGATTCAGGACTAGGATGATGACAAGGAGTTTTCCTACTCAACAGTTACTCTCTCACGGGTGAGATTCTTTCATCCAGGAGGCCAAATGCTCATTCCTGCTGAGGGAACTAATGGTCTCTCCAGGATCAGCCTCAACCTACCATGGTTGCCCTACTACCCCTTCCCCTTGCTCCTTATTCTTTGCCTCTTACACTCATCAACTCCTGGACCCATGCCCCGACCAGTCACAGGAATTTTTATTTCCTTGGACTTCCCCACTAGTATAGTTTTATTTAACTGGGTCCCTTGATAAAAAGCTTTTTTTCTCATCTCTGGATATCAAAGTCCTTCCCCTTGTTCAAGGACTGACTCAGGGCTCTTCACTCCAAACGTTTTCCTATATCTTCCAGTTAAAATGACTTTCTCACTTTTCTGTGTCTCCATTGTTTGAAAGAAAAGGAATAAGGAAAAAGAGAGGGAGAAGAGAGGGAGGAGGAGGGGGAGAGAAAGGGAGGGAGAGAGGAGAGAGGAGGGTAGAGAAGATGGATGGGGAGGGGGAGAAGGAGAAAGAAAAGGAGAAGGAAATTTTCTGTGATGGATCTTTTTTTTTTTTTTCTTTAAGATTTTATTTATTTTTTTGATAGGCAGAGATCACAAGAAGGCAGAGAGTCAGGCAGAGGGTGGGGGAAGCAGGCTCCCTGCTGAGCAGAGACCCCGATGTGGGGCTCCATCCCAGGACCCTGGGACCATGACCTGAGCCAAAGACAGAGGCTCTAATCTACTGAGACACCCAGATGCCCCTCTGTGATGGATCTTAACATGGCTTGGCTCAATAGGTCCAAATGAGTGATTTTATCCTTCTATCCCTCTGAAACCCAGCACTTTTTTTTTTTTTTTTTTTTTTTTTGGTACAAGATGTTCACTAAATCCTTGTTGATTCGAAAGAACAGATGAATATTAGTAGCGTCAGCCCATTAGTGATTAGTTTGAAATAAATGAACTTCTACCTGAGTCACAGAAATCACTGGTCTCCTAAGTAAATTAAACGACCCTGCAAAAGTTTTGCCTATATACTTGTACACTTGGCTAAGAAATTACTTACTTACTTATTTATTTTCCTTTTCACATTTCAGCTTTCACCCTAAGCTATGGATCAAATCTCATTGGAGTTTTAAAAGGTCACTAGTAGATGTACTTTTTGAGACTATGTAGTATACTGGGGTTAAAAGTAATAAACATAGACTCTGCAGTTAATACTTCCATTCATTGTCAATCGCTGAATCTCCCTTATAGCAAAACAAGTATGTTTTCTCTCTATTTCTTAAGATGTTGACAATTACCCCCCCCCACAGGCTTTTATATGCATTAAATTAGATAATATATTAAGAACATTAGCACAAAGGCTAACTCAGAAAGTAGAAAATAAATGGTATAATTATTATTACAATTGTTCATAATGGTTCCCTCTCCTGCAGCACCTTCAGAAAAGAGCTGTACTCAGTGGGGTAGCCTTTGTATCTAAAGGGTCAGACACTATCACAGGCACGAGTAATTCAGGCCCAACTGTTTTGTGGTTGCCCATGCCTGTGATGGTATGCGACCTCTTCTCATGAACTTTGTCAAAATGATCACCTTTTTCTGCTGGCTTCTTCCTTTCCCAGCTGAGTAAGGACCTACCTCTTCCTAACTCTGTGGAGAACTGTGCTTGAAAAAATGAAGCTAAGTGTATGTACAGAGAAAGTACAGCAATGGCATTCTGTGTATTAAATGTTTTATTTTTTTAACTACATTTTGAAATAATTTCAGAATTGCAGAAAAGTTTCAGAAATAGAACAAAGAATGCCTTTCTGCTTTTTATCCAAATTCCTCAAATGTTAACTTTTTTTTCTTCACATAACCATCATACTGTTAATCAAACTTATAAAAGGAACATTGATATAATATTAGTAGATAGTGTAAATTTCTCTAATGCAAATTTGCCCCAATGCAAATTTCCCCAGCTGACCCACAGATGTCCTTTCTCTGGTCCAGCATCCCAACGAGCGCATCACAGGTTGTGTTTTATTGCCATTATCTCCTCAGTTTCCTTGAATCTGGAACATGTTCTGAGTCATTCCTTGACTTGATACTTGATACATAAGCTTGATATTTGAGGAGAACTGACCAGTTATTTAGTAGAATTATTCCATAATTTGTCTAGTATTTTTTCATGATTACATTTTGGTTATGCATTTTTATTAAGAGTACCACAGAAATGATGTTGTGTCCTTCTCAATACATTTCATCAGGAGGCCCGTAATGACCATTCTTCTCTGTCTTGGTGATGTTTACTACGACCTCTTAGTCAAACTGTCCTCAAAAACGAGATACTGTGGAAGTATGCAAAAGTTTTGTTTCTCACCTTTTTTTTTTTCCCCTCACTAATTTTATCATCTGTTGAGGATTCTGGCCTGAAACAATTACTATTTTTTCTGGTTGCCAAATGATGATTTTCTATTTTTCTCATTTCTCATACATTCATAATTTAGAATTCCATGCTAATAAAGGATTTCTCTTCATTCATTCATTTTGTCATTCATATATACATTCATTTGTTTCAATATGGACTCATTGATTCTTATTTCAGTCTTTGGTTGCAACATATTACAGCTAACATTATCCTAGACTGGCTATCAAGAGGGCAGTGCTTTCAAGTTGGCTCTTGAATCCTTTTGACATATTCTTACATATTACATTGTTTTTCCTTCTAAGGGTTGTATTGGGATTCTGTTGATGCAGATGAAGAAAATAAAGGCTCTCTGATCCACCGCCCAATGAATTTAAACAGCTCTGGTGGTGAACCTGTCTTCCCAATGACTGTGACTTAGCTATGCCCACTGCTACTCCATATAACCTACATGTAGGTGCTATCCAGATGGTGTTTGTGTGTACATTTGATCTTTCAGTGACTCCTATGTGGTCTGCCATTACTGCCTTTCCATTGGTAGTTTTTTTGAAACATTTTGTAGGAAACCCAACAACACAATTCTCTCTGGCCTCTTGAGCTCCTAACCGTGCTCTTTCTGCATCGTTCCTGCACTGGATTCTATTTAATTAACATCTGATTTTGCATTGCAAGACCCAGATATACATTAGGAGGTCACCACCCAGCCATTTATCTTTTAAAGTAACTGGGCTGGTTATTTTTTTAAAGTTCCATCAGGTTAAAACAGTTAGCAATTTTTCTCCTTGCAGTGTCCCTTCAGCCTGGACCAGACGGATAATAGATCAGTGTAGGTTCAGATGCATTACAACATTAGTCATCAATTAGGTTTAAACCAGCACTGTAATATATCATTTATCTTGCCTGCCACGGCTCTTTTGAACATTTAATTTTTTAAGGCCTCTTAGGGTTTTTTTTTTTTTTTTCTTTCTAACTGGCCTCCTGCCTCTCTCCTCTGTCTCCGACACAGCCATCTCCTTAAGGAACAATAAAAATTAGATTTGTTTGACCTGCTCTCAGGGTTCATTTCAGCAAGATGGATTTTAATAGCTTTGACTGGTTAGGCAGACAGCTTTTATGTAATATTCCAGACATTTACGCACTGTCTTTTGCTGAGCCCTGAGCAGGTGTGTATGTGAGAGGGTGTGTCTGGGTGGCACTGAAGAGCTCCTTATTATTCCTTTCACATCAAACAGCCCTCTGGGAAATTGCTTACTCCTAGCTATGATGGGCATCTCATTAAGGGCTCATGTCATTGGCATGTCTTTCTTCTCCTAATAACATTTTTCTAATCTCCTGCTTTTGGCATTTATTGCATTGTTCATATTAAACGGATGCTTTTTGTTCAATGGGGTATTTCTAAGTTGATTTGAGTTGTAATGGGTTGTCTCTTTTTTTCTAGGTGTGCAATGACACCTTCCCCATGAATATTCGGATTCAGAGATGGGCATTTTCTGATGGAAAGGTGGGTTGAGTTTATGGGAAGAGCTACAATTTGGGGACCACATGACCTAGGGTTTAAATAGTGACCCAGTCCTTTATTAGATGAACTGCTCTCTGACTCAACGTGGTTACTCCATCTGTGTGAATCTCAGTGTCCTCCTTGCTAGAATGGTAAGACCTTACAATGTAGTTACCAGTTTTCAGCAAAAGCCTGCTGAACTTGGAATGCCTGCCATGAGATCAGGGATTTTTATTATTATTTTTTTTTTGTATCTCTAAATTTAGCTTTTTCTTTGCAAAGTAGAGATAATAATATTTATTCAATATTCATGCCATGAATGCTTACTGAACCTATATTTGATACTATGTTGTTTTCTAGGCAAAGGAAGAAGCAGTGAACAAGACAAAGATTTCAGCCCTTGTGGAGGCTAAATTCTTGTGGTGGAAAAAAATAGTAGACAAGGTCAATAAGGAGAATATATGGTATGTTAAATAGTGCTAAGCATTGAGGGGAAAAAGATAAAGCAGGGTTGTTGAAATAAGGTAACATAAAATGTTGTTAGCCAGTGTCTTGCACATAATTGATAGTCCATTCGTGGAAGTTACTCATATCAATCATTCATTCATTATTTCACATAGTTATACCACACCTGCTGAAACCATACTTTTAAGTAGGCACAGATTTTATAATTTTGGGTACTTCTGGAACTTTAAGAAAAAAATCATTCATTCTTTATTGTATCAGTTGAGCTCCTACTCTATGCAAGGCACTTTACGAAGTGCTAGAACCAAGAGATGAATAAAACAAGTCTTTGTCCTAATGGAATCTCAACTCTGAGAGGAGCCAAAGACATCAGAGGAGAAGTTTGATTGGGGCTGAGAAGGAGCTAGGATCTGGGAAGGGAGAATAGAAATAGGGATGAAAGAAGGTTGAGAGATCCAGCCTGATTTGCTCTGGCTTCTAGAACAAGAAACTTATAATTCCTTTTTTTAATAATTTTTTTAAAATAAAGATTATTCTTTATTTATTTGATAGACAGAGATCACGTAGGCAGAGGGGGGGGGGAAGCAGGCTCCCCGCTGAGCAGAGAGCCCGATGCGGGACTCGATCCCAGGACCCTGAGATCATGGCCTGAGTTGAAGGCAGAGGCTTAACCCACTGAGCCACCCAGGCGCTCCAAGAAATTTATAATTTCTTGGTGCTGATGGTAATGACTTTTAGTGATTTAGGCTGCTGGACAGCCCCCTCCAGCTTCTCAGGACTGTCTCGGAAGCTCACCAATAACTGAGTTGGAGCAGAGACCAGTCTTGTGCTGACACTCTAACCAAACTGTTCTGCTTTCAGAGAAGCTTTCAACTTTGTTGGAAGAAGAGCTATAAACTATAAGCCGAACCCAAGTTTTGTGTGCTAGGAAAAGGTCTTTGGAGAACATGGGTAAAATTAGTCAGGATTTTTACCACATTTTAGTATGAAATGACCCACTTTTAAACCTGACCCTGCCAAGAATTTGTTGTTTGAATGTGGGGTCTGAAAAGTGCTGGGGTTGGACTAAAGAAAATCCTAGCTCTATAAAGAATCCTACAAAATTGGTTAATTTAATCACTATATACTCATTTACATAGTTATTCCTCTAACTATTCACTTATTCATTGTTTTATTTATCTAGCCAGGGTTTTCAGCATGGTCTTTCTGCCACGCACTGTGATGTGTTTCACTACAGTACGACATGGTTCCAGGATTAAGAAGATAATACTCTAGATCACATTTTTCAGAGATTTTTAAAATTTCCTTTGACTTGGTTAGATGTAATCAAAA
This sequence comes from Mustela lutreola, assembly GCF_030435805.1. Lineage (NCBI taxonomy): Eukaryota > Metazoa > Chordata > Mammalia > Carnivora > Mustelidae > Mustela > Mustela lutreola. Next base: position 47,784,351 of record NC_081299.1, on the reverse strand, counting down.
ATTAACAATAACAATCCTCTCTCAACATTACTATACAGAATAATAACCCTGTGAACAACAGGACAAACATTAGCCTCCTTTGTTTCCATTCTATAAGGAAGGAAGTCGAGGCATTGAGAAATCCAGGGGCATAGCCGAGGCTCATCACATTCCAAGGGCTGGCCTGGGTCTGAGGAATACAGTGGTGAATGAGTAGAGTAAGCAACCATTCAGATTTTCCTAACCCTGTGTGTGACTTTAAACAGAAAGACCTACATCGTGGGAAACCCTCCAGTCCTGGACAAACCAGAGCAGGTGGTCATCTAAGATGTCTTATAGAATTACTCTTCTATCACAGAACACTTAGTGTCATGCCAGGTTCATGAAATGAAATTCAGTATGATTTTATTGATTTGGATTTAAGCAAATAGAAATCACACTAGAAACATTTAAATTCTTACCTAGGGACCCCAATTTAGATAGCTATTGAATAGATGAGAGAGAGTCCCATGATGAGAAACTAGGGGTAAGAGAAAACACTGATAGAACGTTGGAAATGACCAAGGTAGACCCCTTTCCTTCACACTCTGAAATACCAAGAACAAGGACCGTGGGATCTTCTTTGAAGGATATATCACTCAGGCATCTTTGAAGGATTATTTTACTTAGAATGCAGATGGGGGGATGGATGGTGGGGAGACGAAATTCCCTGAATGCTATCAACCATGAACAAATCACTTTACATTCTGTGTAATTTCACTCTTCTTGGATCAGAGAACTCCCTGCCTCTAGTTACTTTGTAAAAATGACATTATTCTATGGGTTATTTCATGGAACAAAGGCAACAGTGGACAGGGGATTTGGAAAGGTCTGGTCCTTTATATAATTTGAAACCCTAGGCTACTTCCTTTGTCTTCTGGTCTCAACATTTTTACCTCGAAAAAGGGACAGCCCTATCTGCATTTCTGGAGAGGCAGAGAAGATAGAAGTTAGCCCATCCCTTGCAAAATATCCTGAATCTGATTCTTAATGAACACTATTGGTAGAAATATTTGGCACAAAACAAAGTTGATGATGGATATAGCCACACATAGTATAATATGATATTGGCTACAAATTAACAGAAATGTCAATTCTTCTTAAACAAGAACAGATTTTAAAACTGAATTTTATGGAAGCAATGTTTACAAAAGAAAACTGGCAGTGGCAGAAAGCTATAATCAGCTCAGTTTGACAAGAAAAACTGACTGATCAATAAAATATCAGTTTTGGGGGGCATCTGGGTGGCTCAGTGGGGTGAGCCTCTGTTTTCAGCTCAGGTCATGATCTCAGGGTCCTAGAACTGAGGCCTGCATTGGCCTCTGCTTAGTGGGCAGCCTGCCTGCCTACTTGTGATCTCTCTCTGTCAAATAAATAAATATAATCTTTATTAAAAAAAACCCAAAATATCCATTTTAGAATTTACAAAGAAATATTTGATTCTTTTTTTTTAATATAATTTTTTATTTTTTATAAACATGTATTTTTATCCCCAGTGGTACAGGTCTGTGAATCACCAGGTTTACACACTTCACAGCACTCACCAAAGCACATACCCTCCCCAATGTCCATAATACCACCCCCTTCTCCCAAACCCCCTCCCCCCAGCAACCCTCAGATTGTTTTGTGAGATTAAGAGTCACTTATGGTTTGTCTCCCTCCCAATCCCATTTTCTTTCATTTATTCTTCTCGTACCCACTTGAGCCCCCATATTGCAACACCACCTCATATCAGGGAGATCATATGATAGTTGTCTTTCTCCGCCTGACTTATTTCGCTAAGCATGATACGCTCTAGTTCCATCCATGTTGTCGCAAATGGCAAGATTTCATTTCTTTTGATGGCTGCATAGTATTCCATTGTGTATATATACCACATCTTCTTGATCCATTCATCTGTTGATGGACATCTAGGTTCTTTCCATAGTTTGGCTATTGTGGACATTGCTGCTATAAACATTCGAGTACACGTGCCCCTTTGGATCACTACGTTTGTATCTTTAGGGTAAATACCCAATAGTGCAATTGCTGGGTCATAGGGCAGTTCTATTTTCAACATTTTGAGGAACCTCCATGCTGTTTTCCAGAGAGGTTGCACCAGCTTGCATTCCCACCAACAGTGTAGGAGGGTGCCCCTTTCTCCGCATCCTCGCCAGCATCTGTCATTTCCTGACTTGTTGATTTTAGCCATTCTGACTGGTGTGAGGTGATATCGCATTGTGGTTTTGATTTGTATTTCCCTGATGCCGAGTGATATGGAGCACTTTTTCATGTGTCTGTTGGCCATCTGGATGTCTTCTTTGCAGAAATGTCTGTTCATGTCCTCTGCCCATTTCTTGATTGGATTATTTGTTCTTTGGGTGTTGAGTTTGCTAAGCTCTTTATAGATTCTGGACACCAGTCCTTTATCTGATATGTCATTTGCAAATATCTTCTCCCATTCTGTCAGTTGTCTTTTGATTTTGTTAACTGTTTCCTTTGCTGTGCAAAAGCTTTTGATCTTGATGAAATCCCAATAGTTCATTTTTGCCCTTGCTTCCCTTGCCTTTTGCGTTGTTCCTAGGAAGATGTTGCTGCGGCTGAGGTCGAAGAGGTTGCTGCCTGTGTTCTCCTCAAGGATTTTGATGGATTCCTTTCGCACATTGAGGTCCTTCATCCATTTTGAGTCTATTTTCGTGTGTGGTGTAAGGAAATGGTCCAATTTCATTTTTCTGCATGTGGCTGTCCAATTTTCCCAGCACCATTTATTGAAGAGGCTGTCTTTTTTCCATTGGACATTCTTTCCTGCTTTGTCGAAGATTAGTTGACCATAGAGTTGAGAGTCTATTTCTGGGCTCTCTATTCTGTTCCATTGATCTATGGGTCTGTTTTTGTGCCAGTACCATGCTGTCTTGATGATGACAGCTTTGTAATATAAAAGCCCTTTCTGGAGAAATAAAAGAACTAAAATCTAACCAAGTTGAAATCAAAAAAGCTATTAATGAGGTGCAATCAAAAATGGAGGCTCTCACTGCTAGGATAAATGAGGCAGAAGAAAGAATTAGTGATATAGAAGACCAAATGACAGAGAATAAAGAAGCTGAGCAAAAGAGGGACAAACAGCTACTGGACCACGAGGGGAGAATTCGAGAGATAAGTGACACCATAAGACGAAACAACATTAGAATAATTGGGATTCCAGAAGAAGAAGAAAGAGAGAGGGGAGCAGAAGGTATACTAGAGAGAATTATTGGGGAGAATTTCCCCAATATGGCAAAGGGAACGAGCATCAAAATTCAGGAGGTTCAGAGAACGCCCCTCAAAATCAATAAGAATAGGCCCACACCCCGTCACCTAATAGTAAAATTTACAAGTCTCAGTGACAAAGAGAAAATCCTGAAAGCAGCCCGGGAAAAGAAGTCTGTAACATACAATGGTAAAAATATTAGATTGGCAGCTGACTTATCCACAGAGACCTGGCAGGCCAGAAAGAGCTGGCATGATATTTTCAGAGCACTAAATGAGAAAAACATGCAGCCAAGAATACTATATCCAGCTAGGCTATCATTGAAAATAGAAGGAGAGATTAAAAGCTTCCAGGACAAACAACAACTGAAAGAATTTGCAAACACCAAACCAGCTCTACAGGAAATCTTGAAAGGGGTCCTCTAAGCAAAGAGAGAGCCTACAAGTGGTAGATCAGAAAGGAACAGAGACCATATACAGTAACAGTCACCTTACAGGCAAAACAATGGCACTAAATTCATATCTCTCAATAGTTACCTTGAATGTTAATGGGCTAAATGCCCCTGTCAAAAGACACAGGGTATCAGAATGGATAAAAAAACAAAATCCATCTATATGTTGCCTCCAAGAAACTCATTTTAAGCCCGAAGACACCTCCAGATTTAAAGTGAGGGGGTGGAAAAGAATTTACCATGCTAATGGACATCAGAAGAAAGCAGGAGTGGCAATCCTTATATCAGATCAATTAGATTTTAAGCCAAAGACTATAATAAGAGATGAGGAAGGACACTATATCATACTCAAAGGGTCTGTCCAACAAGAAGATCTAACAATTTTAAATATCTATGCCCCCAACATGGGAGCAGCCAACTATATAAACCAATTAATAACAAAATCAAAGAAACACATCAACAATCATACAATAATAGTAGGGGACTTTAACACTCCCCTCACTGAAATGGACAGATCATCCAAGCAAAAGATCAGCAAGGAAATAAAGGCCTTAAACGACACACTGGACCAGATGGACATCACAGATATATTCAGAACATTTCATCCCAGAGCAACAGAATACACATTCTTCTCTAGTGCACATGGAACATTCTCCAGAATAGATCACATCCTCGGTCCTAAATCAGGACTCAACCGGTATCAAAAGATTGGGATCATTCCCTGCATATTTTCAGACCACAATGCTCTAAAGCTAGAACTCAACCACAAAAAGAAGTTTGAAAAGAACCAAAATACATGGAGACTAAACAGCATCCTTCTAAAGAATGAATGGGTCAACCGGGAAATTAAAGAAGAATTGAAAAAAATCATGGAAACAAATGATAATGAAAATACAACAGTTCAAAATCTGTGGGACACAACAAAGGCAGTCCTGAGAGGAAAATATATAGCGGTACAAGCCTTTCTCAAGAAACAAGAAAGGTCTCAGGTACACAATCTAACCCTACACCTAAAGGAGCTGGAGAAAGAACAAGAAAAAAACCCTAAGCCTAGCAGGAGAAGAGAAATCATAAAGATCAGAGCAGAAATCAATGAAATAGAAACCAAAAAAACAATAGAACAAATCAACGAAAGTAGGAGCTGGTTCTTTGAAAGAATTAATAAAATTGATAAACCCCTGGCCCGACTTATCAAAAAGAAAAGAGAAAGGGCCCAAATAAATAAAATCATGAATGAAAGAGGAGAGATCACAACTAACACCAAAGAAATACAAAGTATTATAAGAACATACTATGAGCAACTCTACAGCAATAAATTTGACAATCTGGAAGAAATGGATGCATTCCTAGAAATATTTGATTCTAACAAAATTTAAATGGGAAAATCATAAATAGTGAAACATACTATATAAAAATTCAAAATATAAACTGACTCAATAAAAGTTGCTCCAGAAAACAAATTTTTGACCCATTTATGTTAACATAATTTAGATTAAAAGAGTTGTGTTTTCTTTTTTAAAGAAAAGGAGAAGGACCATTAGTATTACAAGGAGGTGGTATGGCATAAGTCAGAGTCAAAGCAGTGGAGTCAAACACTTGACTTCTCTTCCTCACCCTGGATGGAGCTCCCCACACTGGCATTTGCTTGAGCCCCACCTGAGCTGGCCTTATTATTCTTTGGACATGAAGTATTGGAGGAGAGAGCTGCATTAAAGGGCTTTGTAGCCTTTGTAGCCTTGTCTGTTTCCCTATTCACTTCTTGCTCAGTGCTAGCCTCCTTTCCTCTTTGTCAACTTATTCCAGGCAAAGCTTGCAACTGAGTTTGAATAAAAAAAATTATTTTGATGAAAAAAATTTTTTTAAGATTTTATTTATTTATTTGACACAGAGAGACACAGCAAGAGAGGGAACACAAGCAGGGGGAGGGAGAGAGGGAGAAGCAGGCTTCCTGCTGAGCAGGGAGCCCGATGCAGGACTCGATCCCAGGACCCTGGGATCATGACCTGAGCTGAAGGCAGATACTTAACGACTGAGCCACCCAGGCATCCCAAAAATGTTGTTTTGAACCCAAATTTGTCATGAAGAGGAAAAAAGAGCCTGTTGACAAAAAGTCTCCACATAATGCCTACCATAGTGGTCCTTCAAATGTAGAAGTTTGTTCCTATATCCTTGTGCTCTGGCTTCTTCCCTTCTCAAGGAGGGAGCATAGCTCAACAGAAGGGGCATGGGCTTCAGAATTAGACTGAGCTAGGTAAAATCTTAGTTCTCCCATTTTGTAGCTATGTGTTCTTGAATGAGTTATTTCATTTCTTTGACCTTCAGTTCCACTGACAATAGGATGGAAAGAAAAAATATTACTTCCTTTCTTGCATTGTTGCAAAGAAGAAATGACAGTGCATGTGAAACATTAATTCACCCAGACACTGAGAACACATGATGAACACAGCCCCTGTCTGCATATTGCTTAAGGAAGGACTCAGACTGCTGCAAACAATGATCAGATTGATACATTTTTACAAGCACAACTGCTGCTATGAAAGAGATGCTTTAAGGGCAAATAACAGGGATATCTAATCTCACTGAGGGTTGGTTGGGAGTATCACTGAAACTGTCGTATACATGATGATCATGCCACACTTTCATGTATACGAGTGTAGGGGGATGTATGTGTGTGATGTGTGTGTGTGTGTGTAAAAAGTGATTATAAGTAGAGGCTTTAAAATTGGGCGGACATGAGCTTGAATCTTGGATTTCCATTTATAAGTGGATTTTGGCATAGTACTTAACTTTCTAAGTTTCAGTGTCTTATCTGTAAAAAGAAGGTCATAACATATTTACCACATAGAACTGTCCTGAGAATGTTCTTCCTCTTTTCCACCTTTACTGAGTGCTTTCTAAGAGCTGGGCACCAGGGGCCCGTGAAATTGGGACTACTGTAATGCCCCAGGGAAACAAAGGCAACAAATGTCTAGGGAAATTGTCCAGGGTTGTATACTTGTAAGCAATGGACTAAGATGGAATTTCAAGCCCAAACTGGCTTCCAGGGCCCTGTTTTTTACATTCCAGTTGCATGGAGAGATAGCTCAATACTGGGGAGACCTTCTCCTTATGACTCTTCGTCATTGGGTTTGTTTTCTCCAACAAGGGCATAGGAATGTGCATTATTCCCATCCATCTCCTCAAGATGTATAGGATACAATTGGCGCTCTGTAAATGTATCCTGAATGGATGAATGTACCAGGCCTGGCAAAGGCCGTGGTGTTTTAGAGTGGGCTGGTGGAGGTGGGAAAGGATTAAGGCCCCACACCCCTCCTTAGTACTTTCAGAAAGGCTTTCAACACCCTTGATTGCTATGTGCTCTGACAAATGCATAAAATATGGTCCCCTTCCAGCTGCTTGCTCGGTCCATTTCTGGAGAGGGGCCAGCCGCCTATTTGATCAGCTTCGAACAGCCATGAGGTAGTTAAGACTGAGCAGGGTGCAGTCGGCTGAGAAATGGGTAAATATTTTATAGACTGTATAGTAAATAATGTATACATTCAGAGAAACAAGGTGAATCTTTTATAGGCCTGAGCCTCTGTTAAGTCTGCAATTAAATGCTGGTGCTAGAAGAAATAAAAGTGAGTCCTAAATCTCCCTACCTTACAGAAGTCGAAAGGCTGCCTTTAAGCCCTGAGTATGGAGTTCAGGCTCTGTCCTTGGCTGCTTTGCTCAACTGGGAGTGTCTTTCTGCAAAGAAGAAAAGTCCTTTTCCTTATCCCAACACCACTTACAGACATACCATTTACAAACTTTCCTTTATGTACGTTTATATTTTTATGTTATTTATTAGTATTGCATGTCTGCTGTTGAGCTTGATTACTTCTCATAGAAGATTTATTTTCATCCTTAAAGTGATTTCAGTGAGGTACATGTAATAGGTACGTATCAATATTGGTATTTTATTTATATTTGTTTGGGACCTACTTTGTACCAAGACCTCTTCTGGGGAATGGAGTATCCTAGGTCTGGAGTATACAATCTGATAGTAGGAGATGGATAATATATAAGAATTTCAGGTGCAGATAAGTGCTGGGAAAAAAAATGAAACTGGGTAAGAGGAATAAAGATGACACTTGAGCTGACACTTGCAGTGTGGATGGTGGTGGTAAGAGCATTCCTCTATTTCACAATATCGTAGAGAATGTTGAGTTGTGTGACCCAGATCAGAATCAAGGTACTCATTCTCCCAGCTTCTGCTCCCCTCCCCTGAAACTGCCCTTAACTGGAGGAGCTAACTTGACCAGATTTTGCTCCTCTCTCTAGGAGCTGTCCATATCTAGTGACAGGTTGAGGCAGAAGTGTGAAAATTTGATGCCTTGTTTCTGGGGGGGATGACCTGGAATAAGCATCCTGGTTGGCAATAAGAAGCTATCATTTGTGGTATGTGAAGCCTGGATAGCCCTGGGAATGCTTCAGCCATACAACTGTTAACACTTCTGTTAGTGGTGCTTCCGTTAGGGAGAATGGGAGACCGAGAGAGAGGAATGCACTAAGCATTGCAATATCTCAGCCATTTAAGAGGTTTAGGGAAAAAATAATTAGAAAGATAATGGAATTGGATGGTTGAGTACAGTTAATGCATTAGAAAAACATATGAGAAAATATATGAGGGACTGGAGTGTATAATCATCAATTCATAGTAAAATATAAAAGAGTTTCTTGGCAACACACAGGGAGAAGTTCATTTATGATAGCCAGAGGACAGGAAAAAAAGTGAGGCTGAGGCCCAAAACTTAGTTATAAAAGTACCAGAGATCTGGAGAAGACTGGATCCTCAACCACAGTGAGCCAACTCAACCAAGGCCAAGGACTTGACTGGGGAAGAACAGGATCCTGAGACTTGGGGTGGGAAGAGCTACACTGATTGCATGTGAAAACCTTAAGACTCCACATATCTCTGAACCCTCTTGGCCTGTAGAATTGGTGTACTCCTCCTTGCTAAAATATAGTGCTGCCTTTGATGATGTTGGAGGAGCCTATGCCTTGCAAGACAAAATGCCCCTGCCAAGTATTCAACTCCACTTATCCTCATGACCACCAGACCAGTAATTTTGTCAAGACTTATCATTACCAAGCAGAGGAAGTGCTGGGCCCACTAAGAGAGGAGAGCAGCTATACCTTAATAAAGCTGAAGGACCTAGACAACCTAGATGGTACAAAGCAGCAAGACTGGAAGGGTACATTAGGACATGAATCCAAAGTGTGGATCAAGGAAAGCAGGACATAAGGTGAGATAAATGACAGTGTATTGGTATAAGAATACTATCTTGTGATACAGTATTTAACACTCTGGAAAGTTCCTCAGAAGATAATACAGTAGATCCAAGACACTTTGATAAAAGAATTAGCCAACATGGAGTAAAGTAGAACTGACTGAATGGCCATGGCAGATGGTGGAAGAGGGGATTGAAAAGAAGTGAGTACATTAGAATGAACATACAAGAAAGGCCAGAAAACCTACCAATTATTTTTTGTGAGGTGATTCCCTGTTTCCCAACAATAGGAACTATCTGGACAGAGGAGGACAAACATTGTTGAGAAACCTAGCTTCCTGTCCTATAGGGGTGTGAGCTAACAACAGAAGATGGTATCACAGAATTGGGCTCCCTGGCAGTATTGGAGATGATAGAACCTTCAAATAATAGGGGTCACTTGGTGGCACATAATCTGATATAGGTTTGCCTTTTCTGTTTGCAGGTTGTTGGCCAAAACAGTCATCCAAAGATTTATAGAATGTTTGATCCATCAGTAAGACAGTCTGCTTAATATCACATTACACAAACAAACCTACTTTATAGCAAAGGAGGTAAGGCAGGGCCATTTGTCCTATCATGTATTGTACGGCCTGAAGCTGCTCCTTGATAGAGTGATAGAACGGCCTTTTGAAGAATCATCTAGAATACCAGCCTTGAAATGATACTTTGCAAAGATGGTTACCATCTTCCAGAATGCACTATGCATGCTAAATCAGTGACTATTATATGGTGATGCCCCCAATAGGTAGAGTTCATGGGCCTAGGATTCAAGAAATAGAAGTAGAAGTGTTTTGTTTACCATGACTTTTAAATGGTCCACTTGGAGAATTTGTGCTTTTTATCCCCACTACTCTGGACTTTGTGAAATTTGAGGTCCTGGCTCTCAAAAGAAGAAAACTTCCATCAGGTTAGACTCCAAGAATCCCATTAAACTTTAAGCTATCACTAGTCGAGTGACTATGGTCACCCTGGGCTTTTTATGTCAAAAGACCAGCATGTAAGGAAAGAAGTCACCATTTTGTCAGGGTTCATTGATTCTGATCACCAACAGGAGGTGGGATTGCTATTATATAATAGGGACAGGGAGGGATAGGTCTAATACCCAAGGGATTCACTGGGGTTATCTTTTGGTACCCCAATGCCCAATTTTGAGAGTAAATGAATAAGAAGGACATGATGACCAAAGACTCAGATTTCTCATGGATGAGAATCTGGATTACCCCTGTTCTCCCACATAGATCAGAAGAGGTGTTAGAAGGTGAGGAGGATATAAAATGGGGTAGGAGAGAGAAATGATGCAAATATGTTCTTCCTAGGAGACAACTAAAGTGGCAGTGACTAGTTCATCCTCTAATCTTCTTCTTGTAAGTTTCTCCTGGGAAGAAAAAAGGCAGGATCTGAAAGAAGCTGTGCAGTTGAGTTGAATTTGTTATATAAAGCACTGAGTTGAATTTGTTATATAAAGTACTGTAGTACTATGCCCACCAGTATCCTGTTTAGGATTTGGGCACTCACTTTCCCAGCTGTCAGGTGTTTGATGAACTTCCATGCTGGGGAACTGTTGGAGGGGGAGGGGGCAATTGACTGGATGCAAGAAAGAGGATATCCAATTAATCTCAAGTCCTAGTACCAGTGGTTCAAAGATGTGGGAGAGAAAACAGCCACCACTCGAGGGACTTGCTGAATATTGAATGAATCAATTTTTTTCTGTTTAACAAAGAAATCAAGGGTTAAGGTAAGGTGTGGTTAGGAGGCTGAATCACCAGAAGTTACAGGGTAGGTTTGCAGCAAGTGTGATATTTGAGCTCAAGGATTTGAATTCAAGACCAAATGTCCTTCAGTCATCTCAGAAAGGTATTTTCAGGCTTCAGATCTTAAGTACTGGTTTTACAATGAAGGAAACTGAGGATGTGGCAGACCAAATGACTCGTACCAAGACTTGTGACCAACATTTCTGACTCAGAGACCCAGATCCATTCTGCAATACCATTTTCAGTACAATTCAATGTGCTGAAACATGTTAGCTGTATGTCCTTGAATGTAGGTTTTGAAGAATTGGGCTGTCAAAGATTCCCAGTGTCATCTCACTAGTCACCCAGATCTGTCTGACTCCTGAGGGATGGCTCTTTTGTGCTATCCTCCTTTCTATATTAATAAGAGTGACTGAGGACTCCAACGCTGGTCACCCTGCGGCCAAAGGCTTCCACAGGTGAAGCTTCATAAATGTTTGTCACTTAGATGAAGGTAACTAATAAATGTTTGTCACTTAGATGAAGGTAACTAACCTGACTCAAGGAGGTTGTGGGGACAAACGGAATGGCCTATGTCTGAGAATATCAGCTTTGTTATTAGATACATCTGGGTTCGGATCCAAGTTCAAGACCATTTCCTGGCTGTCTGACTTCAGGGAAGTCACAATCTCTTTGATTGTTAGTTTTCTCACTTGTAAAATGAAGTACAGTCATGCCCACCAGAGAGATGCTGAATTATTAAATGGCATCATGCATATTGAACACTTCCAGAAGGCTTGCACACAGAAGGGTTCAGTCAAGATGAGCTATTACAAGCTACTCCTTGGCTTGAATCTCTGTTCTCTCTTTGTACCCCAGGTTGTCTGTGAGTTCTTTATGTTTGCTCTGTGACCAAATGGGCCCAGGTTCCATACTTGGCATTGACCACTAGATCCTGTTTTTCCACCTTCACACCCACCCTAAGGTCTCTTTGTCTTTGCCCACTCATCTCTGGATCTAGGACTATGCTTCTGCCCTGGTCATAGAGTCCTTGTCATCTACCCAGTCAGTATTTTTCTTGGGATCCCATCTATATGAGCCTGCACATTCTGGCCCTTGATATTCATAGGATAGTAGCAATCTAATTAACGACTCACCTTCACTAAGCATTTACTCTGAGCTAGGTGCTTTGCTAGTGCTTGTATCTATCATCTCATTTAATCCTCATAGCGCCCCCAGAGTGGCATTCTATGTGTTTTAATCTCTTTTGTAGAGCTGGAGACTAAAGTTCCAGGAGGTTAAGTAATATGCCCAAGGCCTACAGTTTGTAACTGGTGGAGTGAGGTTTCCTCCTTGGGCTGTCTGCCATCAGAAGTTGTGCTTCCAACTTGAGTAACTGCGAATTGCTCCTGCTGCCCACTCAGGGACAGAGGCTGCTGATTCTATGCCCTACCTGGCCTTCTGTCTCCCTTCAGAAATTGAGGGTTGACTTGTCTGAGTGAGGGAAGTACTATATTAAGTGGCCACCTGAAAAATAGTGGGTATTTATTTTTGTTCCTCCAATAGAATGTCAGCTCCAGGAAGTCAAGGATAATGACTTGTTCTCCACTATAACCCTAGTTTCCAGAACCAGTGGCCGCCATGCAGTGGGTCCTCAGTGGAGGGTTATTGAGTGATTACTGGCTGAACCCCACAGAGCTTACCACACCCCTTAGACCTCACCCTCCCTGTATGGCTCAGGTGCACATCCATTCAGGCTCAGTAGCCAGACCTGCTCCCCTGGCCACTTGGCCTCTTGGAAGCTCTCCTTTGCCCTTTATATTGCTGTGAAAAGTCTCTGTTTCCCCTCCCTGCACTTTAGAGACCTCTGCTCTGTGGTTGGAAACCAAAGCTAGTCTCATAATTTGTATAATTCCGTCGGGAGGCAGGATGATTCAGAGAGGGCCTAAACTGTGCATGCGGCACACAGCCACTCCACCCAGTTGCCTCTTCCAAAACATTAGCTGCCGTTGATGGAGCCCCTCCAAGGATGCGGGATGAAGGCATTATTACATTATTTCATTGAGTACTTTAAAAAATGTTGGAGAATAGATGTTTGTATTCCTGCTTGGCAGATGAAGACATTGAAGTTCAGAGAGAGGAGGTCACTTGCCAAAAATCACATATTAATTAGCAGAGCTGAGTCTGGAATCCAGATGTTTGATCCTAAAGGTAGTCCCCTTATCTAGTAGGCAGAAGTTGGAGACTGTCAATGGGTGTGCCCTGGAAAGGACTCCTGTATACAGAAAACAGGAGAGAAACAAAGGAAAAGAAGTCCCATCTTGGCACTACACCATATTAATATGCTTGGATTCCACTGGAAACTTCACGGGGCTTAGCCTGTGGCAACTCCAGCTGCTCTCCTCTCTCACCTCAGTGGGGTGGGTGGGGTCCCTGGGGTATGCCATATTTCTCTCTGACATTCTTGGAATATTTTATGAATCATTCTTGGAGTGTGAACTTTTTAACTCTTTTCCTGAGGAAGAATGTCTTCTTCCTTAGCAGCAGGTCTGCATGGAAACTCGCAGAACTTACATTTAAAAAAAAAGAAAGGAAGAAAGAAAAGAAAAAAGAAAGATACCCTTTGGTGCTTCAACTCTTATTACCCTCAAAGTGTGACTTACTGGAATCTAATGATTTATTAGCTTGTTCTGGAGACCATCAAGATTGGAAAGGACCTTATTTTTCAGAGAGGGGACTTGACCAAGAGTATGGACAGAGTTAGGAGCTGAGGTCTTACTATGTCGAGTTCTGGGTTCTTTACATTCCAACTTCATAAATCCAGGGTGTCTGACTTGGTGTGTTTTACTAACATAAATTCAAATGAGCTAAATGTTTTAGTTTGGTCAGTGGAACTCATATTTTCACACAATACTTTCCTAATTCTCTTACTAGGGCAGAAACCTGAACTGAGTGGGCCCAGAATGAACAATAAGTAAAACACCACAAGAAGAACTAAATATATCCTGCCAACAATTTATAAACATTTTGTTCTTTGATGGTCCTAATAACTCTGTGAAACATTATCTCCCTCTTATAGATAAAGAAATGAGGCTCAGAGAAAGTAACTAACTTGTGTAAGGTCTCATAGCTTGTAACAAGGCCAGGACTCTGGGACACCTGGGTGACTCAGTTGGTTGAGCATTTGCCCTTGACTCAGGTCATGTTCCTAGGATCATGATCAAGTCCTGTTCCTAGGATCTTGGGATCGAGTCCCGTATCAAACTCCTTGCTCAGTGGGGAGTCTGCTTTCCTCTGTCCTCTGCAGCTCCCCCTGCTTGTGCTCTCTGTGTCAAATTAATAAATAAAATCCTAAACAAACAAACAAGGCCAGGACTCAAATCCAGATCAACCTTACTATAAAGCTTGAACATCTATGTCTCTAGGAGTAATTGGGTTTTATATGTGAAAGGTTGGATTTCTCCAAAAGTGCAAGGACTTCTTGATCAGTGGTCCCAGGGGGTGATCTGTAATTTCTCAGGAGGGAAGGGGGGGACAGTGATAGCAGCTGTTACACCCCTTCCATTCCCCATGTCTCACCCCTCTGACATCATGGGCCTGTAGCTCATTTCTAAAAGGCCCCACCCAGAGAGGCTCCACCCAATGGCCCAATACTATGGAAGTGAGCCCATGGTCTGGGCTAGGGGTGTCAGTCTCTGCTTCCAAGGCAGAGAATAAAGCCAAAGCCTGCATGGATTTCAGGCTGGACATCAGAGGCTAGGACCCAGAGGTAAGCTGTTGGAAGCATCCAAGAAATTCCAGCAGTTCCATCTCAGTGACTTAAGATCATAGTTTTGTGGGATGTTCTTCAAATGGCTCCCAGAAGCATTCAGAATGAAGCTTAAACTCTCATCCTGGCATACATGGTCGTTCATGACCTAGCTCTAGGCCTTGATACCTTGATACCTTGATACCTTTTCTCTAACATACCAACTACCATCAATATTTCTTGCTCCTAACTCTTTTCTCAAGCTGATCCTACTGTCTAGAATGGTTGTTACTTCTTTGCCTGGATGACTCCAGCACGTCTTTCAAAACTCAGCTTCTTAGCTCACCTCCTCTGGGAAGTCTTCTTGAAAGTCCACACCTGGGAGAAGTACCAAGCTGTCCTTCATTATGCTTCTGGGTTTATCTGTCACCTCTCTCAGGATATGAGTGATCCATTGCAGGTACTGGGTCTCAATCCATGCTGGTGTCTCCAGTGCCTAGGCAAGCTTGGTTATAGTTTGAACAACACGTCTGGATGAGCTGGTGGATATTTCTCATCATCACAGTGAAAATCCCTTCCATGGCTGGGTGTACATAAACATGATGGGAATATTTATTTTCCCATGTCACCATCTCCCACGCCAGAGTCTAGTTCACACAGACATTTGGCATTTAGGGCCTTTCTTCCTCCCTTGCCTTCCCCTTGTTTTTTTTTTTTTCCCCCGATACCCATTTCCCACCTGTACTTCCCCCTCCCCTGCCTGGAATCTTAGCTTCAACCCAAAGGGGCGGCATTAAGTCTGTCAAGCTCTAAGGCCTTTTCAAGTCTTCAGAGTGTAACATCAACAAGCTAAATCAGCACTTCTCTTCCTGACACCGACCAGCTTTCTTAATAACCCTTTGATGCATTTTTGTGCTGACACAAACTTTATGTCTTTACTCTGTCTTACTAATGATCTCTTCTCTGCAAAGGGTTTTGACAGGAAAAAGAAGGAAGTGAGAGGGAAGTCAAACACTTTCTTTCATGTGAATATTTAATGTACAAGGGAATAGATGGATGGTTGGATGGATGCACAAATGGGGGGGCAGGACGTGCAGATGCATGAATAAATGAAATGCCCCTAGTTTCGCCACGGCCCCTGGCGCAGCAGGGCTGGTCATGCTCCCCCTTGCTCCCCATTTTTCCTCACTCTCTCACATACCAGAGCCCTGAGCTTGAATATTGATGGAGATTCAATTATTTGCAGAGTCCTACTTGATGCCGATCGCAGACTTCTTAATGTCTCCTAACTCAGGGTCCCATGTTCCTAGTGCACCCTCTTTGCCAAGAAAGTTACAGAACAGATTTGCTCCTCTGTTTGCCCAACTTACTGCATTTTTAGGTCCAGTTTTTAGCCTAAGTTGTGTATTACAGAAAATTTCTAGGGAGCACTTAGGAGACCCTGATGGAGATCCCCTCAGTGAGGAGGGGTTATGATGGGAAAGACAAGCCTTTATCTTGCCAGGAACTATGATGGTTACAGAAAGTCCATGGAGATGAGATGCCAGTGCAGCCATTCCTTGAGTTTGCTTCCTGTCTTTCTCCCACCGTTGGAATTCCTAACCCTTTTTTTTTCTTTCCTGATTTTAACTCTCAGCTCTAAATGCCCCTTGCCCTCCTCCTTTAGGAAAAATCCTTTAGGATTTGGTGTCACCTCCCTTTTGATGTCCTTTCCATGCTCTTCTATAAGAGTTATGTGCCCGCTCATTGTGACAGATGCAGGAACCCACAGCCCAGATCCCCTGCAAGAAAGGAGTACGGTCAGCAGGTCATCTCCAGCTGTCAGCTCCTCCAGGGTCAGCCCAAGCTATAGAAAACCACTTTGCCTGGAATCATAGCCTTCTATTCATTAGTACTGAGCAAGGCAGTGACATAAAGGATCTTCACTGTAGCCTCATGGAAGACCTTGCTGTTGGACAGATAGCTCTAGAGCACTTTGCCAGGTTGTTCTGTATTGAGGTTCACCTTCTCCCTCTGCCCAGTCCTGTGCCTTGCACAAATGTCCACAACCAATAAACACCTTGTACTCCCAAATCCATCTCAGTGTATTACTCTTGAGACTTCCCCGCCCCGGGAAATCCATCTCCAAAGAACAGAGAATAGCAGGAAACTGAGAGCTTTAGAGGGATAGAAACCACTGTTTGAATCTAGTCTTTCCACTTACCTAGGTATGTGATGATGTTAGGCAAGTTAGTTGACTTCTCTGAGCCTCACTTTGCTCATCTGTAAGGAAGAGGTCGTAGTCTGTATCTCATTGGACTGCTATGGCAATTACATAATAAGTACATCCAAAGTGCCATGTGCACAGTGTTAGCGCATATTAAATTTTAGTCCCTTGTGCTTCTTTCATCATGGTACTTATCACACTTACAGTTGTTAAAAAATCGATTGTCTCTATTCCTTGAAGGCAGGGGCCATTTCTTATTTCTTATTGTGTCCTTTGTACCTAGTACAGATCCTGCATGGAGTGAGCTCTCAGTAAGCCCTTGTTCAATAAGAAATTTGTGTCCTAATTTTGTAGATTAGAGGACTGAGCACAGAGGTCACACCAATAATAAGTCACAGAGCCAGAATTGGAACCTGACTCTGACTTCTTCAGAGCAAACAATATTCTAATGTAGACTTTCAGAGCCTACATGTAAAGACAGAGTCTTTATAAATGCTAAAGAATTTGAATGTTATTCTAAAAGCAATGGAGAACCATACCAGATTTTTAATTGGGGAAATTTCAAAGTCATATTTGCATTTAGGGAAGTCAAAAAGGGTGCAGAGTGGAGGGAGACAGAGAGAGGCCCAGTCTGAGGGGAGGGAAATGTATCAATGGGCTATTACTGCATAATAAATCCCCCCCCCCCAATTAGTGGTTTGAAACAACAGTACTTCTCTAGCCATGACTTATCCAAGGATGGCTTAGCGAGTCCTCCATTCCAGGATCTCTCACTTGGCTGGAGTCAGTCAGCTTGGGGCTCAACTCAGAGAGGAGTGGTATCCAATCTAACTCCCACGGTTCTTGGCAGAGTTCAGCTCCTTGCTAACTGTTGGCTGGAGGCTGCCTTCAGTTTGTTACCAATGACCTCTCTGTTGAGAAGTTGACAACAGGGTGATTTTCCTTTACCTAAACAAGTGACAAGGACCAGAGAGAGAATGACAAAAGTCATACTCCTTTGTGTTTTTGTTGTTGTTGTTGTTGTGTGTATATGCTTTTTTTTTTTTTTTTTTTTCTTTTAAGAGGGAGAGAGTTCATGAGAGTGAGGGGAGGGGCAGAGGGAGAGAGAGAGAAAATCTTAAGTAGACTCCACATTCAGTGTGGAGCCTGATGTGGGGCTTCCTCTCACAATCCTGAGATCATGCCCTAAGCTGAAATTAAAAGTCAGATGCTTAACCTAGTGAGCCACCTGGGAGCCCCCCAAAGTCACACTCCTTTCTAACTTTATGTTGGAAGTATTGCCCTGTCTTTTTCCTGTCTTCTGTTCTTTAGAAACAAGTCAGTAGGTTCGGCCAACACTCAAGGGGAGGAGATTGCATCAGGGCATAAATACCAGTGGGGTGTTATGGGTTGAATTGTGTCATCCCAAAATTCATATGTTGAAGTCTTAACACTTCATACTTCAAAATGTGACAAAATATGACTTTGGAGATAGGGGCTTTACAGAGGAATTCAAATTAAAATGAGGTCGCTAAGGTGAGCCCTAGTCCAGGATGACTGGTGCCCTCGTAGGAAAGGGAAATTTGGAGACTAGTATGCACACAGGGAGAACACCGTGTGAACACTAAGACAGCCACCTACCAGGGGAGAGGCCTGGAGCAGACAGATTATCCTTCACTGCCCTCAGAAGGAACCAACTTTGCCAACAACTTGATCTCAGACTTCCTGTTTCCAGAACTGTTGGACACTAACTTTCTGTTGCTGAAACCATTCCACTGGTGTGGAGCTTTGTTATGGCAGCCAGAGCCACCTAGTACAAGGATCATTGAGAACCACGTCAGAAGCTGCCTCTCACAGAGTGCTACCGTCCGGGAGTTCCAGCCTGATGCTGAGAAAGGGCTGACCGGAGATGAAGTTAAACGGAAATCGCAGGTCTTGGTGGCTGATGGACAGAGCGGGAGAGGAAAAGGAAGGGTGTCTGCTGTGCCCATCTACACACGGTCTAGGTAACGTTGGTGAGGACTGAGGAAGGCACTTCCGGTGGAGTGTGTCCATAGGCAGAGAGACACGCTAGAGCTGGCTTGCCACCAAGGAAAGATGTGTCACACCACCTAAGTGATGAGCCCAGATTACTGGCTCCTGTGAAATATGGAGGGCCTGGAATACTATCCTAAGGAGGTAGTAACTACTGTTACTCCGGCACTGCAGCCCGGACACAAAGTTACTTAACAAGTTAGAAGAGAATGAGCATGCGCTGTGCCTACTCTCACGGCCACCTCTAACTGCTTGATTCCCTCCCTCCACCACCATGTCTGTCAGGATTTACAACTTTCACTCACATTTTTATCAAATGTAGAAGACCATTTTATTACATTTACCTACCCCCCCCCCCCGCCACCCGGATGAAAAGTAGCACATACTCATTAAAAAAGGAAACAAAACTGGAAAGTATCTTTTTAAGAAAAGAAAACCCTGCATTACCCTGTGTAAATAAATAAGATCTTTGTTTAGATATTGACATGTTTTTATCTATTTTCTGAACATAATCTGAAAAAAAAAAAAAACCCCACAATTTTGTATCCTACAGTCTCCTCTAATAACACACCACAAACCCTCTCACGTGTTATTTGTTTGGGAAGGAACCAGTTACGAAGAATCTTCTCTTTACTAGAGACACAGGGCGCAGGAGGCAGATAGAAAGAAGGGTGCTGGCTCTAGGGCTTCAGATGTGCAGGCGACAGGCCTTCCTGCTGCCTTCTGTGTGAGGCTTCCCCACACTGCCGCAGTTGTCAACAGGCTGGCCTGGCTCCAGAAGCCCTGGCTCCAGAAGCCCTGCTGGAGCAGAGGATGGATGGGCGGTAGTAGTGGCAAGCTGTCCGTGGATAGGCTGGTCCCCTCAGACATGCTGAGGTGGGCATGTCTCACACCAGCTCCTCAACTCCGAGAAGCACTCATCCAGGGAGAGGAGAGAACTTTTCCTTCTGGCAGAAGCCAGGGACTTTCTCTCCTCTCAGCTGCCCACTTTCCTTCCTGAGCCTGGCGCTCACAAAGCCAGAACAGTAGGTTAAGGGTAACTGCTGTTGGAAGCCTTCTCCCCAGGAGCCCCTGGGTTACCTGTCACGTGTCTCCAAAGCTCCCTTAACTCACCTGCATCACTAGTACTTGGTTTTTGGCATGAAAATGACTTATTGTCCCCTCTTCCCCTCACGCTGAGGTATGAGCACCCTGAGAGCAGAGAGAGACCCATGATTTGACTCACTCTTGGCTTCTCAGAGCTCAGCATAGAACCTGGTTCAGATCCCGAATTAATGTTTGAGAGATACAATGAAGATCGTACTCAGCTTCCTTCGTTTTGTAAACTCCTGTCCCGTCCCTGGCTCTGCAAAGTTCCTATGTCTGGACTATTCTGGGCCTCGGCATCACCTGTCAAGTGAAGTCAGACTTTCAGGACAAGTAAGTCCAGCGACTGTGAGGGGGTGGATGGATGCCTGTGCAGCCTGGTCAAGTCCAAAGGCAGAGCCCCAGGGGACCAGCTGGAAGGCGTGTGATGTAACCACATCTCCAGGCCTGGTATTAGACCCCTCTAATTTGGTTTTGAAAACATGTGGTTTTGTCCTTGTTCAAATATTGATTTTAGGTAACTTGAGCCTGGCAGAAAAGGCTGCTACGGAGGCCAGTGGGGCTGTTTGTTGCCTTAATGACATTTCTGTGTGTTTGTATAACGCGGGCTAGCAGCCGAGTTGTTGCTCCCAGGGAAGATTTACGGGACTTTACACTTTGGAAGATATTGAGGCAAACTGTTGATGAAGGCCCAGGGCATAAATCAGACCCACTCAGGCCAACAAAGGACACTTTGGAAACCTTGCCAACTGCCTCTCTTGGTGTGAGTGAGGGGTTTGGATGAGGTCACCTGGTTATGGAGTGTGCTCCCTACAGCCCTCGGATTTCAAGGAGCAGGTGTGGGGAGGCAGAGAAGCAGAGTGCTTTTTGGTGGGAGGCTGAGCAGTCAGGGTTCCGTGGCCTTCTAGAACTTTATCGGTTTTAGAATCATTCTTACTATATCTCTGCAGGTAAGAAAGAATAAAGATTTGAGAACCATAAGAATAGAAGACTTTTGACACACCTTCCATATTTAAAACTCTAGCACTGAATTATCCTGGGTCCCAAAGGAAACAGCTCAGCCGAATGGGGCTCCTTGAGAAGAGTTTAATGCAGGAATTATTAACAAAGCTATGCGTGAAGCTAAGGGATCCAAACAAGGGATGATGAAGTACCAGCCACTGGTAACAGTGCCCTGAGAGAGAGCCAGAGCTCTGTGGTTTAAGCAGAGAGCTACCTGATAGAAGTTGAGGCCTTTGGTAGACGAAGACAGCCACTGCACATCAACCAATGACCCCGAGGGAGGGAGTAGGGAATAAATACCTTGACCTTTCTCTCTCTCTTTCTCACCCCTGGATCTTCTGCAAGTGCCTCCCACTTGCCAAACTCAGCTGGGAGCCAGAGGGTTGATGGGGTCAACAGAGGCCAGGCCCCTGGGCTGAGAAAGACTTTGCAGAGGTGAATAAAAACTACGAAGTCTATATCAGATCTGTAAACCAGATCTGTAAGATGGCAGCAGGTGCAAAGCCCTGCTTCTCCTCCCATGCTCTGTCTACTGCCAACCTTCAGCAGCACATCTCATAACTTCAGCTACCTTGTTTCTCTTTTTAATACAGTTGGAATCTGTTGATTTCTTCAAATCTTTCCCTATGTTAAGACAAATGATTCTGCATCTGCCCGAACAAGGAAGTGTTAGTCAGATTGAAAAAGAAACAGTAAAGGAGATTGACTAAGGACGTGAACCTTGAGGCATCCATCACTGTGTTTCCATATTGGCTCTATCTCTTAATGGCAGGTGACTTTGGGAAAATTGTGTTACTTCTTAGAGCCTCAGTTTCTCACTTATGAAATGAGACAACCGTATTGTCTTATAGCACTGGGGCAGTGACAAAATCAGTTGGAACATGTCATGCACTCAGAATCAAGCACGTGGTTAGGAATCACTTGGCAGTAGTTACTCCCAGATGAGACCCCACTGGAAAATGCTCATAGACACAGCAGTATTATAGTCCTCATTCTCTACTAATTCTTTGCATTCTTGTGTCCCCTCTGTCCTCAGATCTTCTGGTCAAAATCCAATTTGGAGGGAGTTTTCTTGCATTAGTGCCACAAGCCAGTTAACGAGCTGCTCCGCAATCCTTGAGCCAGCCAGGTTATTGTGAAGTTCAATGTCTGCCCTTGAGAAAGTGGTCTCATCTCTCCGGAACTCAGTTCCTTCAGCTCTGCCATTCTGCATCTTCACAACAGACCATGGTCTCTTCAGGGTATGCCAAAGCATCTGGAGCCCCAGCTGAGCCCAACAGTTTTTCTCTTTCTCACTTTAGGTGTGAGAGGTTTTGCCAGGGTGGGCTAGCCCCAGCTATGCTCTTTGGCATGTAAAATCTCACCTCCTATCAAAGCCAAAAGAGAGAGATCTTGGGACTCTGGTGACCCAAAGCAACAGCTACTCCTCCCTGTTCTACTTAATGTCCCCTGTGGACTGGGGAGATAGATAACCAGCTCACATCTCAGCAGCTGGCCCCAGCTGTAAGTCTGCACGATTTAGCTTGGCTTTCATTGGCACTAAGGATGAGGTCATGGGAGGAAGGAGACAATGGAGAAGACCTCTGGAAGGGCAGCAGTAAAACACACTGTCAGGAGGCAGGAGAGGACCCTTGAGTCATGGGGTCCTTGGCTGCTGTCTTTGAGAGGTAAATAATTTCAAGAAGTCCTTGAAGGGAAGATAAAATGTGTGCTTTTATGTGTACCCAAGGCCATCTGGAGATTCTTCTTTCATTTGATTATTTTTATTAAATCAATTGCCTTACAGCTCAGAAGTATGGTACGGTAAGGGATGGGGATAGGGGAGATCCCAGAGTTCCAGAGCCAGAGAGGGCTGATGCGCCCTCTCCAGTACTTTCCTCCTCATTCCCCTGGGGTCAGAGTCACTGGACTTCTCCAAGCACTCCCTTGTCCAAGTTTCCTTAGACCTGCCCTCTTTCAATCTTTCTTCTGGAAAACTCTTCCTTCTTCCTCTTCCCTTGGATAATTCTTGTACATTTTTCAAATCTCAATTTATAGGAGCCTTTTCTCATTCTATGTCTTTGTTATTTTCTCCTTCCAGACAGATGGAATGCAGTTGTGATCACTGGAGCTTGAGCAGTCATTTTAAGCCAGGAGGCAGAAGGAAAAATTATAGATGGTAGAACTACAAAAAGAAGGAGCCTGGGTCCCTGAACTTGTCATAAAGCTGTCTATCAATGCTGAATTTCCCAACTCTGGATTTCTTTTATTTTTTAAACTGATATAAAATTCATGTAACATAAAATTAGCTGCTTACCAAAGTATCCAATTTAGTGACATTCAGTATAGTCACTAGGTTGTGAAACAATCACCTCCATTTAGTTCCAAGATATATTAATCATCCCAAAAAGAAACTCCCACTAGCCATCTCCATTAACCTTTCCTTAAGTCTTTAGAAACCACTAGTCTGCTTTCATTCTGTATGGATTTGTCTATTATGGACACTTCATTTAAATGGAATCATAACAGTTTGCATCTGGTTTCTTTCACTTAGTATAACATTTTGGGGATTCATCCACGCTGCATAATGTATCCATATTCTCTTCCTTTTTATTATTATAATAGTTCATTGTATGTATAAATCATATTTTATCTATGTGTTCATCTATTGAAGGACATTTGGGTTGGTTTTACTTTTTGACAACTGTGAAGAGTGTTGCCACAAACATTTGGGTACAGGTCTCTCTAGATTTCTTTTACAAGAGATGGGAATACACTTCTGTCTATTTAACCCATTATTATTTGGACTTTTGTCACTTTCAAATGATCATACTTTCAGCTGATACAGAGGGTCTAGCAATTACCATGAAAAAAAAAAAAATCCACTTCCTCCTTATCCATCCTGTCTTGAAGTAGAGACAGTTAAGAAGCAGAAAGATCTATGTGATTTTTCTCCCTACCACCATTTCCTGTGTTTCTTTAGGCCTTAGCAGCTTTATCTATAAAATGGGGATAAACAGTGCTTGAAAGGAGAGGTCTAAACCAGATAATCTCTTGAGGGCTCTTGTATTTGAGTCTTCAAAGTATGTTTTGAAAGGGCTAGAGGTTACAGGAAACAGTATGCAAGCCATTGAAATGTCATATCACTTTCTTTGGAATGTTGTTCCAAATTCATCCCCTTGCCTTGCCCTCGAGTTGGACTTACTGCCCTCATCTCCCTGCCTGGGAACACCTATAAAACTTCATCTTTCACAGTCTATCTTAAATTTGTTGTGTACATACCTGTTCTCCTGGTAGAACATGCAATCTTTCAAAAGAAGTCCTATAAATGCAGCCTGCTCTTCTTCACAGAACAAACATGTAGGAGCCAACTATAGCAACAACATATATTCTAGGTATTTCCTTTTACCCAACTCCTTCACCTTCCTAAAGCCCTCTGGTTCCTTGGGCCTTGATACCTATGTTTCAGTATCTCTTCTAGTTCTCCTGGATGAAAATATTATCCTTTTACTTGGCAACCTTGTCCTAAGCTATGGCTTAGAACCATGTCATTGAAAGCCCTGGGCCCATGGAACTCTCAATGGCTGGTTCAGTCCTTGCCCGACTCCCCGTCCCCAGGGGAAAGGAGTTCAGAAAGGTTCTAAAAGGTGCTCAGAAAGTATTTATTGAAGGAATGCCTAAAGAAAGAAAGAATTCAACTGATCAAAGTGTTTTTATCAGGGAATAAAACTAGAGGCAAAGACCAATTCTGGTCCCTTTGGGAATCTAGATTGGAGATAGGGAGGAAAACAATTAATTGGAATTCTTTAATATAAGTCTGAAGATGTGTTGTTAATTCCCTTATTTCTCTTTAAACTAACCATCTCTTAGTTAGAGATATCTCCCCTAATCAGTCAGTTCTTGATAAATACAAAGGTTACATTAAATGTGAAAATTTTTTAAAGTTAATGACATCTAATATCTTATACAAGTATTTGTCACATGACAGGCACAATGACATTTCTTCACATGGATCATCTCATTTATTCTTTGCAAAACCCTATGTGGTAGGTTTTATGATAGTTTTTATTTTATATGCAAGAACACTGAAATGTCTCAGGCTAAGTAACTTGCCCAAAGTCTCATAGCTAATAAGGGAGGGGACATGGTTTCAGTAAGGTTATCTGATTTTATTGTATCCACAGAACCACTCTGCTATTCCCAAAATGTAATTCAAATTTGTGCAACTCTTTCCTTATAATCTTTCCTTAATCAAGCTTGTATTAGGGTCTCTGCTGTGTCACTTGGTTGGGATAAAGAGCTAACTCGCATGGGGTTCTATACAAGGTAAGATGAACAATTTCAACATTATTATTTCTGGCACACTTCCATAGTCCTTAATTCTCAGTTTCAATCACAAGATTTTTCCAGTGGTGGGGTCCTTCTGGGATTCTATATCTCCTTAATAACCAGGGAGAAGTGAGTCAGTGTAAGAGGGACACTACTACTTAAACATCCCTAAGTGTAGCTGAATAATGAAATTCAGAGATACCAGGTCCTAAAACCTGGAACCTGTACATGTTACCTTATATAACAAAAACATTATAGATGTGATTAAGGTAAGCATTTTAAGATAAGGATATTATCTTAGATTTCCCAGTGTACCTTCAATGTAATCATACATGTCCTTATAGAGGAAGACCTGGAAACCCACTAGAAGAGGAGGACGCAATGTGACCATGGAGGTAGAGACTGTGGTGATGTACCAAGGAAAGCTGGAGCCCCCTCAGATGCTGGAAGAGGTAAGGAACCCATTTTCCTCTAGAACCACCAGTGAAACAGATTTCATACTTCTGTTCTCCAGAACTGTTAGAAAATAAATTTCTGTTGTTTTAAGCTATCCAGCTTGTGCTAATTTGTTACAGCAGCCACGGGAAACTAACACACCAAGATAGGATACTTTGCTGCTCTGATGGCTCCTGGGATCATTAGGACCCCGGACAGGTATGAAACACACAAAATATGAAAGTGAGTTTCAGAAACATAAGTTGACTTGCCCAGGATCAAGTGGCTAGCCCACAGTGGAGGTGAGATTAAAACATGGTTCTAACTCCAAGTTTTGCAAATCATTTTATAATTTATAACCACCTTGACTTAATAGTCTTTTAAAGTTTTTCATGGAACCCAGAGCAGACTTCATTCTTTTTTTTTTCTTTTTCTTCTTTCTTTCTTTCTTTCCTGTTTTAAATACAGATAAGGAATCTGAGGTTTTGCAAGCTCAAAAGACATAACAGAAGAGCTGAGTTTGGAGTTCATGTTGGGCCTTTGAATTCCCTGCCCTTGTGGCCACATCTCCTTGTCTATGATGGGTTCAAATACTGGGTGAGGGGGTCCTGTCATAAGCTTCCTGCCAGCCTGCCTGCAGACACCCCCAGCTTATCAGTCTGACCTTTGGTTTTCCATGGCAAACCCCTGTGCTGAGGAAGCTGCCAACAGGCAGCCAAGGCTTTGTATTGTCCTTATTTAGAATTGCTTTCACTTAAACTAGCCCTGCTCTTGCAAAACATGTTTATTCTGGTTTCCTCTCCCTCCTGGCTGCCTGACCAGTGTGGGCCCAAAGTGCAGATGCTCCAGCTCTCAGAGCTGGGCCAGACAGGGCAGGGCACAGAGAAAAACACGAGACTCCAGGGGAAGGACGTAGGAGGGCATGGTTCCCCTTCTGAGGCTCAGGTTGTGTGCCAGATGGGATGGACACCCTTTCTTCTGGGTAATGCTGTGGGTCCCCTGGGAGAAGGTGACCATTCAAAACACACCCCCCGCTGAGATTGCCTTCAAGTTAAGATCCCAAGAGTTTGAGAGTAACAATACTAATGATGATGATAATTTTAATAAGATAACAATGTCCTTCTCTTAAATACTATAAACCAGGCACACTGTTAAATCTCTTATGTAATTCATTTCATTTAAGCCTCAGGATAACCACCTTAGCTAGGTTGTATCTCATAACCTTGCTTTATAGATGGGGAAACTGAGGCATCTGGTTCATACAGCTAGCAGGCCACAGGATCTGAGATCCAAAGCCATGTCTGCCTGTCTAGAGTGTGCTCTCTTACATAACACACTTCTTCTTCTTTTTTTTTTTTTTTAAAGATTTTATTTATTTATCAGAGAGAGAGAGGGGGAGAGAGCGAGCACAGGCAGGCAGAATGGCAGGCAGAGGCAGAGGGAGAAGCAGGCTCCCCGCCGAGCAAGGAGCCCGATGTGGGACTCAATCCCAGGACGCTGGGATCATGACCTGAGCCGAAGGCAGCTGCTTAACCAACTGAGCCACCCAGGCGTCCCCATAACACACTTCTTTAGGGACTTCCTGGTCCAGCCCCTTAGTGAGAGCAGAGCAGAGTTCAGAGAGTACGGTGATCTGCCCAAAGTCACACAGTGACTTCTCAGCAGAGCTCATTTCCCAGGATTCCAGAACCTTGTTCTTTCCAATAGGTGACGCTGATAGAAGCTGGAATGTAAAGAGGAAGAAAAAGCAGTCAGGGATTTCTCACTTGTAGTTTGAAAGGCTTCTTCTCTCCTTGCTTCATCCCACTGAATCCCATTTTGTTATTGTCTTTGGAGCCAGTGCATTTCTTCCATGGGCATATCTGGGTGGAAGCTGGCAGTGAGAGGAGAGAGGAAGCCTGGAAGTTGAAGGGGGGTTGTGCATGTCAAGTTCCTTATGATAAGTCTGCATGGAGCGCATTTTTACGACACCTGTCTCTTGGAGTCCTCTCAGAGTTTACCCACTCTTCAAGGGAGAATCCTTATTACACAGGTGAGTAAAATGAAGCTCAGAGACTGTAAGTGATTTATCCACAGCAAGCAGCTGGAAAAAGAGATAGGGCTCGTCCTCTAACTTGTGTTCCCTGAATGCTTGGTGGCAGTACCCACGTTTCCCAGGCCAGGGAGCTCCTCACTGAGCCCCCATCTACTTTTTTAATCATTTTGAAATAAGAATGTATTTAAAAAATTCTGATCTTCTTCTGTAAAGGGAAGGAGAGGGGAAAAGGAAGAATCTCAAGTGAATTTTCTTCATAATGGGGAGAAGGTGATAGCTGGGGAAGCTGGGGAACCCTGAGAACTTGACCCTTTATTTAAAGGTTATTCAACAAATGATAACTGGGTTGTTGATAAGAATGTTGATTCTGGGAAGGCACTGTGCTTGGTACTGGGGACATGGAAGCTGGGATCTGGACTACAGACAAGAAGACAGACAATAGGTGCACGTAGCCAGAATCCCCAAATCAGCATGGGGATGGGGAAGCACTGGGGCTCTTTGTGGGTCCTCTCACTCTCTTCCACTCCTGTTCAGGCTGACCTGGGCTACTTTTAAGTCCCTGAACATGCTGTCCTATTTCTCAGTCCTGACTTCCCTCATGCTGCTTTTCTGCCCTTCTGCACCTGGCAAGCCTCTATGCTCTTTCACTACCTCTATGGCAAATGGCCCTGCGATTGTCTGCAACATTGTGTATCTGTCCCTTTGAGTTCCTTCAAAGCAGGGATTGTCTTTTGCCATTTTGTCTTCCCTGCCTTTTGGAAAACAATAGATCAAATTTATACCATGGAATGACCTTGAATAAAAGCAGCAAAGCTGGGTTTGCAAATATAAACATCTTACATCAGGTATCACACTCAGCCCCGAGTGACTTCTGCATCTTGTTTTTGGTTGTTCATGTTGGAAAATCCTGACTTGCCCAGATGAGCAGTCACAAGATACAGTTCTTAAAGAATGAGCTTTGCAACCTTAGGGGAGTGGAGTTCAGGGAGGGGGCACGCAGGTTCTCATTCAGCACATGGCAAAAGGTGATTTGACTTGGCAGCACGTGAAATCATTAGATAATGATCTTGCAACCAGAAAGGAAAAGGTAAGTATAGATTGTGTTTCCTACTGACGAGACTGATGTTTCAGACAGTAACTGGGGTGCCGAGAGCAAAGAGGGGGGTCTCTAGACAGCTGCTGGGGAAGGCTTCTTGGAAGAGGTGACCATTGGGGAGATAACTGAAGAGTGAGAAGCAGCCATGTATGCAAAGGGTTGAAGGAAGACCTTTCTGGATAGGTAAGATTAAGTGCCAAGGTCCCAGAGCAGGAAGAAGCCTGGGATTCACTCCACACCTTTGGTTTAGGCAACCCTGCCAGGGACTTTAGATAAACCTAGATGTCCTCAGAGGTCTCTTAGAAACGCCTGACTTCTTTTCTTAAACACGGTTTCCCTTGAACAATCTTGGGAGGCACTGGGTGGCTTTTACAGCTGAGTAGAACAGGCACGTGACAGTCACACACAGCTGGTTATTGATAGGCTATAATGAGGTCCCTCCAACACGGGTTTCAAGGCCACGAGTCCTAACCACAACATCGCACCACTCTCCAGCCAGAAGGTAGAGTCATTCCTAAAGCCGAACCTTCTTCTACCGGAAACCAGGGACTCGGTGCCAGGCAGGATTTACGACCTAGTAACTGAGGACAGAAATAATTGGTCACATTAATGCCTGGCAAGGCCCCGCCAGGCTGCACTCTGGGGGGGCAGTGCTGCCTGAAACAGTGGAGGTAAGTTTACTTCTGTCAGCCCAGGTGCTCTGCTGTGGCCAACACAGCCCTAATGAGCTCTGCATATTCAGGACTCAAATAATTGATGGCCCAATTTAAAGTGTGCAGAGGCCACATTTCTTTCCAGGCTTTGAAGGAAAAATACCAGTGAGGAAGAATGAAGAACAGCCTGTTCTAAGTTATTTTCCTTCTGTGGTCATTCAATCCCCAGGAAGACCATATCTACCCCATCAAGAGCCTGGAGAAAGGAGGCAATTATCTAGAGAAGCCAAGCAAAAAGGAAAGGACAGAATAAAATTCCTGCACAGGAAAGAGGTCTCAGGCTCTACTATGAAATGCCTACAGCCTTCAGCATACCCTGCTTCTCACAGAAGTTTGCGTTAAGGCCATGGACTGTGGGGTCAGACGGATCTGGATTTGAAAACTAATTTCACTCCCTATTTCACGTGTGACCTAAGCGAGACTTCGCTTCTCTGTGCCTCAGTCTACTCGTTTGCTAAATGGAGATTAAGAGCACAGACTTTGGGGCAATGAGACTTGGATTTCAAACCCACCTCTGCCACTGACAGTGTGATAAAAGGCAAGTTACAAACCCACAGAGTTAGTTTCCTTATTTTGGAAGAGGAGGTGGTTAACTAGTTGCCTTGGAGGACTGTTTGGGAGGACTGACTGAGAGAAGACAAGCATGTGTGTGCATAGTGTTCCCAAAAGTCATGGTTAACTTGGTAACCGATCACTGGTTAAGCTCTAGGGCAGGCGTTCTCAAAGAATGGTCCCCGGACCAGGACCAGCAGCATTAGCCTCTCCTGGGGACTTCTTAGAAATGCAAATGATAGATCCACTGAATCAGAAACTTTGGAGGGTGGGCCCAGAACTCTGTTTTAATAAGCCCTCCAGAAGATTCTAGCACATGCCAAAGTTTGAGAATCTCTGCTCCAGGTCATCATTCAGAATGCACCTGAGACATTTCAGTTTGTCAGCAACTGTCTCAGGCCTCTGAGTGTCTCAATGCCACAACCCTTCAAAATTAGCTCTCTACTCATTCCTTTCTGTCCCCAAACAGGAAAGAAATACCTCATTACTCAAGATTTTGAAAGGGCCCCTCAGCACTAGGTAGCATTTTCTACATGCTTTCTATGTTCTAGGCATTCAGATAATAGTTTCACATGGATTATTGCAATGTATCTCTTCAATAATCCTCTATGGTAGATATTATTGTTTTGCTGATAAAGAAACCAAAGCTCTGTGAGAAGAATTGCCCAAAGATTTACAATTAGTGAATGGTGAGGCTGGGATTCAAACCCTAGTAGTCTACTGCTAGAACCCACGCACTTCCTAACTCACCACACTGCTTCTTTATACCAATATGAAGAAACAGGGATGTCTAGCTTAGTGAAGGGAAGCATCTGGAGAACACGTGCAAAGTTTCTTCATGGCTGTGAAGGGCCATTACAGTCATGGGGTCGACCAGTTTGTTGTGGTTCCACACCGCGTGGCTCAACAGAAAGAATGGCTTTCAGCAATAGTCTGAATTGGCCAGAACTGTCTTGCCTTAAAAAGTAGTGAGCTCCCTGTCCCTGATGATGTCTGAGCATAAGCTGGGTGAACATCTGTATATGTGCTTTCATGTTTATGAAGAAACGAGACACATTTCACTTATACAGGAAGGAGACTGAAGTGAACTTGATCTGGAGAAGAGAGAATCCATTTTCCCGTAGCTCCAAGGAGCCAGATCCTCTCTGATCCTCTAGTGGGAAGGTGTCTTTCTTTCCTCTGCACTCTCCCCGAGCCCTGTCTTACTGCACTGTAGCTATTTATGGGTGGTTATGTTCTTTCTGTTAGGGAAGAAGCAAGACACATGTTTATGAAGGCTGATAGGTCCATGGGATCATGAGCAATTGTCTCAGCCTCTTGGGGCTCTCAGTTTCCTTGTGATATAAAGGGGTCAGTAGGGATTCCTTCCTGAAGCTAGAAGGATTCAAGGGGCCAGGAGTGTGGTGCCTCATACCCTGTGCTCCTCTCCTGTCCCCCATAGATGGTAACATGTCTTTAGGGAGAATGCACTTCTGATTCATTGAGAGACCCATTCTACCGCTCCCCATGACTCTGTAACCCTCACCTTTCCATCTGAAATATAGATATCAATATGTGGTACAAAATAGGCATGTACATATTTATTGAAAAAATGAAAGGGAAAGAAACAAAAGAGAAAGCAAGAGACAGAGAGGGAGAGAGAGGAAAAGAAGAAAGAAAGGCAGAGAAAAATGTAACAAATAAATGCTCTTCCTCATTTGCTGCCCGTCACCTGGTAGGCACTCCACCTTGGTGGACTTTTTTCTTGGGCACACCATGGTATGTGTGTGTGCATTTAATAGAACAATCCATAACAGGCCATGGTATGAAGAGACCTATGGGAGCAGAGAGGAAACAGGAAAGAAAGACTTGAAACAATCCCTCCATAGGCAGCTAATTGCCATTTTGTGGTTATTGGAGGCAGTTGTTTACTGTGGAAGAAGCTGGCCTTTAGGGTAACAAGCCTTGCACATACTGATCTCCATCTTGAACCCCTTTGATAGGTGCCGAATGTTTCAGGGGCAGATTCTGGAAGACTTAAAAGCAGGTCTGGTTTTCAACACAGTGCCTATTGAACTTTCTCCACTGTGGGAGGTAGGCCAAGTGGTGGTTTTTGAAGCTTTTAAAGGCTCACTGGCCCTTCAAAAAAAAAATGGCTGTTGTGGACATACGGTTTTAGAAGCTTTTTAAAAAGCCTTGTGGGCTTATTTTTAGAGCAAACCTTAACCTTGTAAAACTTCTTAAAGGAGCTACGGAGAGCCCAATCACCAGAACCTCCTTCAAGCCCTAGGAAGGTACTCTCTGAGATTTCCAGTATAGGCCTTCCTTGTGCTTGATGTGTGTCAGGCCACCAGCTGAGCCTCAGATAGGCTTCCCCTTGAGAGGGTGTGTCCTGGGAACTAGAAGACCCAATACTTGGGCCACAGGTAAGTTACCCATGGAGGCAGAGTTTGCTTGCCCATGAGTGGAATCATAAACACACAAAATCTCAAAGAGTCTCCTAAAGGAAGAGAACCTTAAAAGTCATGCAGTCAACCCCAGTCTGATGCTAGAACCTCCCTTACAGCATGCTTACAAAAAGGTGGTTCCACTTCTGCTTGCACATCTCCAGCTATAAGAAGATCACTGGGCATTCGTTCATTCATTCCATTAACACATTTGCGATTGAGTATATATTATGTCCTTGGTAGTGCAAAGCTCTGGGGTTATATTTGTGAATAAAAAATCAGACACAGTCTCAGTGTAGATTGAACATCAGTGGGAGAGGCAGACATGGGTCAAATGATCACATTAACACATAATAACAAATACAAAGATACTATTAAAAAATTCAAGGATTTATCAAAGCTTCTGACTGGACCTGCTCTGGTCAAAGATGTGGAAGCAGGTTTGGTGAAGAGGTGATCTTTGACCACGCTCTGAAGGATGAGTGAATATTGGCAAGGCAACAGAAGGTAAGGGAGGGCATGGAGGGCTGAAGGGATATCTCTGCAGAGGCCTTCAGGCAGGAGGAAACATAGCATTTTAGTGGGAATGGAAGCCCAGGTGCATAACATCAAAGGGAAAGACCTGGTTTGAGTCTGGGGGCATGCAGCATATAGGGCATGCATGACCTTGCTGCCACGTTGAGGATTTTTATCTTTATCCTGAGACATATTGGAAACCTCTGACTCCTTTTATACAGAGGCTAGGCAACTCACACCAGAGCCACAAATTTGTTCTCAAGGTGTTAAGTGTGGTGGTCTTAAAACATGTCCATAATTCTCCTCCCTTCAAATGTCAGAGCCTAGTTCTCTCCCTTGAATGTAGGTCTGTCTAAGTCTAATTGAAAAAATGTGGTAGAAGTGATTCTATGGGACCTTAGAGGCTAGGATAGCTTCCCTGGCACTCCTTCCCTTAGGTGGCTTCTTTTGGAAGAAGTCAGGCGCCATGCTGTGAGGATACTCAGCCAGCTAACGGAGAGGCCCACAAGGAGAGGAACCAAGGCCTTGCTTTCTACAACCAGCACCAGATTGCCTACTTGGCAATTGGAAGTGGCTCTTCCAGCCCCGGTTGAACCTGTGGATAACTCTAGCCTCAGCTGGTATCTTGACTGTAGCTCCCAACAAATCCTGGGCCAGAACCATCCAGCTAAGCTGTTCTTGAATTCTTGACTCACAGAAACTATAAGACAATAAATGCTTATTGTTGCTTCAAATGATTGACTTTGGGTGATTTGGTAAGCAGCAATAGACATCTGGTTCAGTGAGATACCTCAGAAGAGGAGGAGGAAAGCAAGAACTTTGGGGTCGGAGAGACTTGGATTTGAAATCTGACTCTTCAGCTTCCTGGTTTTTGGACTAGAGGTGTGTTCTTTATCTCCTGGAGCTCCCATTTTTTCATCTGTAATGAGAGATGATACCCAAAGAACCCCCAGGAAATAGTACTGTGTGGCCATTCTCAGTTTCCTTGCCTTCCCCCACTTCATATCCAATTGAGACATGCCATTCTCAAAGTTGAGATTAAAAAAAGGCTGTAGAATGTGGGTATCTTGATTCCGCTTAGAAAGAGAAGGCTTGAAAAATGTTTGTCTGAGGCTGCCTTATGCCCTGTTCCATTCATCCAGTCTACATCTTTTCAAGCCTACTCCCCACTTGGGCTTAGAAGTTTTATGAGACCATTTCTTGCTGTGTAAACAGAATTGCCTTTTATTTATTTATTTAAAAGTTACCTCTTCATAGTTGCATGTTTTATTTTCTTCATTTGCATTTCAGTAAGGAAATAGATTTATGATGAGTTTTCTAATGAAAGAGATTCACCAAATCAACTACTGTGTGTCATATACATTGTGAGGATATTTTTAGTTAATTCTCTAAGCACAACTCTGGGGTATCCATCATTTGTGCCATTTTACAGATGAAGAAACAGGTATAAAAGCCAGAAGTATTACTTTGCCATCAAGTATTATGTGATCTTGACCAGTTATTCAACTTCTCTTGTATCTAAGTTTCCTCATCTGCAAAATGGGGTAATAGAATAGAACTCATGCAAAACCAGGTTGATATGAATATTAAAGGAATTAGTATGTATAACATACTTAGAAAACGGTTGGATATTTTAGGATATATTCCCAAATAGCTCCTATCATTATTTTTCTTATTTTTAAACCAATATTTCAAAAAGTCAGAACAAAACTTCTGTCTAAGCCATTTTGCTCCATCCGTGTTATCTCCCTTCTGATATAATAGTCCTTTCCATTTTTATGGCATTTTAAAAAATAGTCATTTTGTTCTTGCAATAATTCAGTGACTTAGCATCACTATCTTGATTTTTCAGCCAAAGTAAACTCAGGTTCAAAATGGTGAATGGGAATTTTTCAACATTGCTTTGGTGGCAAGCAACAGAAACCAAATGGATCTGGCTTCAGCTAAAGAAAGAAATTTCATTTTCAGATACAGGGTGATTTAGGTAACCAAGCTCATGAGCAAGCCTTGGGGAAAATCTCCAAGAATGATAGGAACTGGGGAGAAGAGGGCTACCCTGAACCTGAGAAATGGTGCTTCTCCTTCTCTCCCCTTTTCTCCACTTGGCTGTTGGGCTGCCTCTGTCTTTTCTCTCTGAGTCTGGCTTTTTCAGCTGCTCAGTGCAAATGGTTTGTGTGTGGCAGCCTCCCACAGCGTCCAAGCCCACAAGTTATCATGCCAACCATAGAAGAGATTGACCTTATCCTTCTCTCTGTTCAGATTCCCCTTTACTCCAGAGGGGACCCTGATTGAAACAGCTTTGACTCAGGGGCCTTTCCCCAGTCTGGTCAAATGCAGCTAAGGGGTGGGGTTACAGTGTACAGAGTGGGGCCAGTTGCTGCTAGCCACTCACTCCTGTAGATTCCTGTAGGAAGGTCATGAGGAAGTGAAAAACACTCCAGAGGGAACCCAGAACATGAAGTGAGTTTCCTGCCATTTTATATACTGGAATGACTGAGGCAAGACTCCCCTCCAGATCTTCCTTTCCTATGAGGTGAACACTTGTCCTATAAGGCTTCA
Source organism: Mustela lutreola (assembly GCF_030435805.1). NCBI lineage: Eukaryota > Metazoa > Chordata > Mammalia > Carnivora > Mustelidae > Mustela > Mustela lutreola. Next base: position 47,748,934 of record NC_081299.1, on the reverse strand, counting down.
GCTACATCCCTTTAGGAGACCAGCACCTCCTGGGATTCAGGTCGGGGAGGATTTGGGCACTGCTCTAATTGTGGTCAACCCAGCTCTAGAACTGTTTTATCTTGCAACTGAAACCTAGCCCTCATTAAACAACTCCTCCCCCTTTCCCCCTTCCCCCAGCCCCTGACAACCACTGTTCTAATCTCTGTCTCCTTGAATTAGACTACTTGGGATAATTCATATCAATGGGATCATACCATATTTATCTTTTGTTGATGGGCTTATTTCATTAGCACAGTATCCTCAAGGTTCATCTATGCAGTAGCATACATCAGAAGATCTTTCCTTTTGATGGGCTGGACAACATCCTATTGTATTGTATGTACCACATGTTATTTATCCATTCATCTGTCCATGACTACTTGGACTGCTTCTGCCTCTTTGGCATTGTAAATGGTGCTGCTATGAACATGGGTGTGAGGAATTGTCTTTTTTCGACATAGAGGACAGAAGGAAGATCCTGAGAACATAGTGTGAAAACAACAGAAGGGATGTCATTCCTGCTCTGTATGAAAAAGTGAGGGGAGTTTTGCTCCTGGTAGAAATGGGGATAGAAGAGAGGAAAGGCACCAGTGACCCAGAGTCACGGGTGAACTGGAAAACACCTGGGGAGAGGGGCCAGGGAAGAACTCCCACTGCTCTGTGGTCTATCACTCAGTAGAAAGTGGTTTCAGTGGTTGTTTTGTCCCATTCCCACTATGTAGCGAATTTGGGAACATTTCCTACACACATATATACAAATGCTCTGTATGAGTTGTTTTTTGGTATAAACTGAAGAAGGAATTAAGTCTTCCATCTGGTCTGATGTGAAGCAGACTGAAACAGGAGCACAGGAGGGCAAAGTCAGCCATATCCCGTCCTATGTAGGGGAAGCAGATGTTCCAGGGGTGCCCCTGAGAGAGTGAGCTCGCTGGTAATTAATGGACAATTTGGGAAGAGATTTTGACTTCCATGGAACATACCTAGGAGTTGTGAAGCAATCTTACCTAGATCAGTGCTTCTTAAGCTTTAATTTGCCTGAGAATTGCTTCAGGGACTTGATGAGGTAAAGTATTTGATTCAGTCTGCAGTATGGCCTGGGATTCTGCATTTCAGACAAGCTCAAGCTCATAGCTGTTGGTGATACTGGTGGTCTGTGGACCACACTTTGAATCAGAGGGTTCCAGATCTCAAAGGGGTGTAAAATTCCTAATAGTGTCATAGTGCTTGTCTGTCTCTCTCTCCATCTCTATTTGCCTGTCTTTCTTTTCATGCATATACCATCTCCTGCTGTTCCTGGGAAAACATGGCTCTCCTGTCCTCTTAGGGTGAAGCTGTGACAGAGAAATCCATAAAGGAGCTATTGCTCTCTTGCTAGCTTTTCATCTCAGTCCTTGTTCTATCCCCACCCAGGGAGTGTGGAGGTCATGCCAGGGGACGCTCAGTGGTCCATTCTGCATGCTTTGGCCAGGGTATTAGAACAACAGTTTTCAGGGGGGGAACCAAAGGCTCTTTCTCAGTGGTTGGCCTCAGAACTCCTCTCTCAGAAAGATGGAGAGAGGCGAAAAAAAAAAGTTTTAAGTGGTATTTTTCTTGAGAAAGGTCATTCTGGGGAGCCAAGCATTAATTGAGTACTTGATTGTGAGAGGGTTGTGTGGTAAACTCCCTTGTTTTCCACAGATGTTGAAGGACTCTGAGCCAGAGTTCAGGAAAAATGTTTTCCCGCATATCCACCCCTGCCCCAGAGGCTGTGATGAAGTTGGCAAAGGACCTTCAGGTCAAGTGGGGCTCCAGCAACCTCACAGAAACACAAGAATTCACAGAATCTAAAGGGGAAACAGTGGCTAGGGAGCATCTAACATGAAAAGAAAAGAGGAAGAGAGGTACCCCACTTCTACCCTAGCAGAGCCCTGTACCACGACCTTCAGTTAACACAGGTGATGAAAGAAACCCTCCACTGCTTTCTTGTCTGGGCACATGTTTCTTTTGCTGGGGTTTGCTTCCTGCCTCAGACACAGCGCATCTCACTTAGGAGCACTCACTGTGGAAGAACTGTCTTCACTTTGAGCTGAAATCTGCCTTTCTGAAAACATCCAAGCTCAGGACTTCTGTGCTAATGCTGCCCTTCAAAACTACAGGAAGTGAGAAACTATCACGTCTCTGCAGTGCATCCCACAGTTAAAGCATATCCCGGCACACCCATGGGCCCATTTGATCCTCAGAGCTGTCTATAAGAAAGCAGGGGGGCAAGTGGAAGCATTGCTCACAGTAGAGGTTGAGACCACAGGTTCTAGAGTCTGGCTGCCTGGCTTCACAACCTCGCCTCTCATGGTTGTGTATTTTTGGACAAACCCCTTGACCACTCTTATCCTGGGTTTCCTCTTCTGTAAAATGTGCATAATAATATTACGTACTGGAGAGGGTTGTGGTAAGGACTAAATTAAAGTGCTCAACCTTTGGTTTATAGAACTTCCCTTCTGCCACTGAGGAGAGAGAGGAGAAAAAGATGGAGGTCAAGTGATTTGCCCAAGGCCAGAAAATGGTGGCACCAGATCTAGAACTCAGATACCCTGATGCTAACTCTAATACTTTTTCCATTACAATCAACATTTTGCATTTGTAAGCCCATCAGAGATGGAAATTCTCCAGTGAACCTCACATTGGCAGGAGCTGTGTATACAATAGGAAGATAAATAGTTCTAGAGAGTTTGGCCTGCTCAGGACAGTTTATAGCTTCTCTCATCCTTCCTTGTTTGTTCTCTCTTGTCTGCTCTGTATCACCCCAGATGGGAAACTTAATCACTTCCTCAGTTTCCACAAAAAAAAAAAAAAAAAAAGTCTTATCTGACCTTCCCAATACTTTGAGTTGGTCACTGGTGCTCTTAATAGTATAGCTGATGAAACTCCAAAAGATTAAGTAACTTGCCTGGTAGTCATATAACCATTAACTGGGGTCTCAGCTAGCTCCTTCCTCTATACCTCTCTGCCTGCAAGCTTGCAGGCAGCAGCTAACACCCTGGGGGCCTTAAACAGATTCTTTTAGGATGTCACAATAGGTGCAAGGGGTTGAGCAGGCCTTTTGTCTAGCCCCTCCAGAAATAAGCCTCATTCACCAGGGTGGGGAGGACACCCAAAGGAATGCGAGGGCAAGAGTGGGGAGTCCAATTAAATAGGCAGAGCAGGTTTCCAGAGCGTTTGGGATGGCAGTGAATGAATGGTCCTGGGAGGTTATCAGGTGAGGAATTCCAGCTGCTTTCCAGAGGGTAAGTCCGCATCACTATGGATCTATAGAATCCAGCCACCTGAGTGTCCAGGCAAGCTAGAGAATCCACAGCACGTAGTTAAAAGTAGGTGGGAGTGTCCCACTGGGATCAAATGTCAAGGGTTTACAGATAGGATGAGGCCCCGGGGAAATAGCTAGAGAGGTGGAGTATCCTAGCAGTCAGGAGGGAATTCTTGAGGCCATACTGCCTGGGCTCTCATTGGCCAGTTAAACCCTCCGTGTCTCAAGTTCCTCATCTAGGATCCTAATAGAGCTCAAGCACAGATTTTTTTTTTTTTTCAATCACAGATTCGATGTGAAGATTAGATAAAGAAGGAGAAAAGCAGACCCCAACATCTGTGAACTGACCTCAGAATGAAAGCAGGGCTTTGGTGGTGTTAGTTGCTGGCCTAGCATTTGCAGGTAGGCTGTGGTGTTTCTCTTGCTAAACATAAATAATCTCATAAGTAAGACACCCCCCACCCAAAGGTAGCCTTTTTTTCCAAGCACATACAAAAACAATCACTGTGCGAACCACAAAAATACTAAAAGTCCCCCCTCCCAGCTAGTATGAGTGATGTTACCACTTTACTAATTACTTCTTTAGCTTTCTATTATTCCCTCTTTCTGGATAAGATTCATTGAGATATCCAATCAAAATTATACAGAGTAAGCCCTGCCTCCTTCAAACCCTCCCCAAAATCACCGGGCACTGACTTTCATCCTATAGGTCCCTTTTAACATCCTCTACGGCAACACTCCATGGTTCCTTTGGATGTGTGGTCTCCCTCCTTGCAATGAGTCAAGCAACCCAGTGTTTCATTATAGATGTGTTCCTGGTGGTCTTTGGCTGGAGGGCATGGACACAAATTAATAAATGGAAGCATGTAGAAAGCACCATGTCAGTGATGCCATCATAATTACTGGTTAGATTGCCAAGGAAGCCTCAGGGACAAGGAGATCTAAGAGGGAAAGCTACAGGACAGAGGCCAAGTAGAATAGTAGATTTACAGCCGGGAGGCTTCAATTTAAGTGCCAACCTACCATTGAAAATAGTAAATAATTCTTCATTGCACACGTCAAAAGTACCAGACACAGAATGCATTTTTGATGTAGAGGGTCTCAGTTATTTATTAGGACACTACGGGCAAGTTCCTTAACCTTTTTGAGCCTCAGTTTCTCCATCTGTACAAAATGGAAAAAACAAAACTATTTCTCGGTTTGCTGTAAGGTTCCAACAAGAACATAAAATGTGCTGTAGGCCACTAATTTTATTAAAATGTTACTTGGATGGGCATAGCCTAGGTGATAGGCATAAGGCAGTCCTATAATTCCAATTTGAACCAAAGTTGGCAAAAATGCTCAGAAAGTTAAGTTGATTTAAAGTAAGTTTGCTGAAATCCCTGTATTATTATACCTTCTTATAGATGAGGACTACACTTGAACTCCTAATTTTGTTGTTCTAGAAGAATGGTGAAAAGACCTCTAGAAGGAATCCCTTCCTTGGCCTCGTTTCCATGTAGTTCCTTGTCCAGCGAGACCAGGAATGATGAAAAGCATTTGGCTCTGTGTCACTTATTAACATGAGCAAGACACTTATTGAAGACTTGGATTCTCGAAATGGGAATAAAGTCAACACCTACCTTACATATTTGTGGTGAGGATCCAATAAAAAGTGTCCATGTTATACTGTGTTATAAGCTACAAAGGGGACACTATTAGTCCCTCTGAGGCTGCATCCCATAGAGTAGTCTCTCGCACGGGGACCCAGCTGTCTGCTTTCCAAGGGCCAAGCTAATAGCCATTGATCAAGGTGTTTGCTCATGTGTCTCCATGAATTACCACTTCCTGTAAAACTATCTGCATGAGGGAGGGTGTGGGGAGCCCCCACAATGGGCTATGTGAAACAGGTTTCTCTCTTTCCTAACAATCCAAAGGAAAGCATCAGGGAGATGAGTACTGATCAATTCACCCCTTGGGTCTCTGAGTAAGAGAGGCTCTATCTGTACTGAGTAAATCTCTGGACGAAAATAAGAGCAAACTTAATTCAGATGCTTGAATCACCCAAAGCCAAAAATCAAATATTTGGAACCATCCCAGTGAATCTTCATATTTTTTAGTTTCCTCCTAGATCTTGGCACTAAGGAGACAGAATCTTAGCCACACAACCCACTACATGAACACTCACATACACCCAAACACATATAGACATTGTGTGTGTTTATACAAACCTATATACAAAGGCAATATAGATTTACACTTGCACAGATCTTAGTTTTGTACTAGAGGAACATAAGTGTTACCTAGTTACCTGCCTCTTTTCAGTGGGATCACAGCATTGTTGAAAAAAGTAAATACTTAGAAGCCAGAGGTCTAGGTTTAAATGCAGCCTACGTCATCGATACACATTGAAACTCTGCATGAGTTACTCTATTTTCTTGACTTCTGGTCCACATTTATAAAATGAATATTACACGATCTGTCTCAAAAAATTATTTTGAACATAAATAAAATGCCATACTTATTTGTCACACTCATGTTGCAGGTTTAGTTGGTACATAATCAATATTAACTGTTATTTTTTATGAGGCAAATGAGCGCCAGCACTAGTTAATGGCAGGACAGGAATTTTCCATCCTCTGCCTTAATATGAAGAATAATCCTTCCTAAGCTTGTACTGCTCTCAGCTATACTTACTTCAAAAAAGAGAAGTTGTTAAGATAATTTTTCAAAATTAATTGTTTATGGAAGTGTAACGTAGATACAGAAAAGTGCATGAGGGCGCCTGAGTGGCTCCGTTGGTTAAGCAACTGCCTGCAGCTCAGGTTATGATCCTAGAGTCCTGGAATCAAGTCCTGTATCCGGCTCCCTGCTCAGCGGAGAGTCTGCTTCTCCCTCTGATCCTCCCCCCTCTCATGTAAATAAATGAGATAAATAAATAAATAAATAAATATTTTAACCGTGATGCCAGTAATTTGTGAGGAGTCCTGTAGTCTGCATTTGGATGACTTTTCAGTATGCTTGCACCTTTTGATTTGACCTAAGGAAGCACTAATAGGTTTTGAATGTTGTCTGTGTGTTTGAGAGACCTGAAGTCATTAAGATAAGATCTAATATCAAAAATTAGAAGCCAAGTAACTTGTACAGAAGGAATACAAGAAAACTCTGAGTGGTTTGGTAAGCAAAATTAGGGTGGGTACATATGCTAGATTTTGAGTAAGAGAGGCTCTCTCAAATAAATAAATAAAATCTTAAAAAAGAAAAAAGAAAAGTGCATGAATCATAAGCATATAGCTCACTCATTTTTCCAAAAGGAATCGTGCTCATGTCATCGGCACTCAAATGGAGAACCAGAACATTACCAGCACCCCAGATGCTCCTTCATTACCCTGTCTGAGAATAACTACTATCTTACATTATAGATTAATTTTATCTTTTTATACTTTATAGAAGTAGGATCACATACAGATAGTCTTACATCTGGCTTTGTTTTACTCTATGGAAAGATTGAGACATTCCTCCATATTGTTGCATGTAGTTGTGGCTTTGGTCAAATCACTCTCTGCCATACTGCGTTTCGGAGAATATACTACAGTCTATTGATCTCAATGGACATTTGGGTGGTTTCTGGGTTTTGGCTATTTTCAATAATGCTGCTACAAACATTCTCTCATGTGTCTTTGGTGAATGCATTTCTGTTGAGTACATAAGGGTGACTGGAATTTCTCAGTGTTCAGATTTGTACATGTTCACTTTTTCTAGATCTGTCATGAAGAAGATAGTGGAAGTATTTCTTATTTTTTAACTAAGATTTATTTATTTATGAGAGAGAGCACACGTGTTGGGGGTAAAGGGAGAGGGAGAGAGAGTCTGAAGCAGAACTTGAGCTGAGCACGGAACTTGACATGGGGTTCGATTTCATGACCCTGAGATCATGACGGGAGCCAAAACCAAGAGTCGGACACTCAACTGATTGATTTAATTTGTGGAACCCTGAGAGACTTTGATAGTTCTATGCGCTTTTAATCTCCCTTATTGGGCCTGTATATCCTGGAATCCAGGGATATACTCTCATTCTTTGGGAAGAAAGAATCAATAGCTTCTGGATAACCCAAGGTATTAGGTATCTATTGTTATGCAAAACATCCTCTCCAAACACAGAGGCCTAAAACAGAAGTACCTATTAACTATCTCTCACAGTTTTTATAGGTGAGAAATTGGGGCATACCTTGGCTGGTGGTTCAAACTTAAAGTCTCCAATGTGATTGAATCAGATGTTGGTCTGAGCTAGAGTCTAAGGGTTTACTGGGGCTAGAGGATCCCCTCTCAGATGGTTGTCTCCTAGAATTGGCAAATTGGAGTTGGCTGTTGGTAGAAAGCCCCAGTGTTTCCCCATATGAGTCTATCCACAAGGCTGCCCTAGCGTCCTGACAACAGGGTAGCTGGCCCCCTGCAGTGTGAGCAATCCAAGAGCCCAAGGTAGAAGCAGCAGTGTGTTTTATGACCTCACCTTGGATGTTACACTGTCACGTTCTCAATATTTTATGGATCATCCAAGTCATTCTTGTTCAATAGGAGAAGGCTTTGCATAAGGGTATGAGTGTCAGAAAGTGAGGATAATTAGGGACCATGTTAGAGGCTTGCCACCACACCACACCACACCATTAAGCCCTTCTTGCCGCCAGATAAAGACTTTTCTATGATAACTGGATCCCCAAGTGATTAGCACAGGGAGCAGGTAAATTTTGATGGACAAGGAAAGAAAGAGAAAATACACAGAATAAGTAAGTCCAGGGAGAAAGGCAGGCCTGGATATAGTAACCATGAGGCAGTTTGTTGTAACATTTTGAGTATCTGAGTAGGAATAAAGGAACATGTGCTTGGGGCAGGGGTTTGGAAGATTATATGCAGGGGGCTAGAGAAAAATATTCCTTTGTTTACTAATTAGATCATGTTTTTGGACCATGAAGACTAAACTCTGGTATTGTTTGCCTGAAAGTAATAGCCCAAATTGGATATTCTCAAATTTTCTCTACAGTTTATTCAATTTGTCATCCACCCTTATTAAGCATCTGGCAAATGCCAGGTCTATTCTAGAGGGGGACAGGGGATGCAGAAATGATCAAATACAAAACCGGACATAGGGAATGGAGGAGAGAGAACTAATATTTATTATACACCTACTGTGTTCCTGTACTTCACATTTATTGTTTTAATAATTCTCATAACTACTTCAGATACTGGGCATCATGGTTCCCACTTGGCAAATGAATAAAGAGACCTAAGAGTTCATTTCTTTACTCAGAGTTGGAGGTGAAAAGTGGCAAAGCTGAGTGCTCTGCAGATAACAATGGTACAAAGTAGAAAGAGATTAAATGCAAAAAAAAAAAAAAAAAAAAAAGGTCTGCCTGCAGTGCAATGGCAGCTCTAGAGAAGAGAGTGAGTTCTTTGGCCTGGGGAGGTAAGAGAAGGCTTTATGGAAGAATTAGCATTTCAGCTGGATCTTGATACATGGGTAGGAGATAACAGAAAAATGTCATATGCCAGGAGTAAAGAATATCAAAAACAAAGGCATGAAAGCAGGAATAGATATTAGTAGTGATCATGCACACAGAGACAGATGATGTGGCTAGAGAAATGGGCATGAAGGAAAGAGATGGTTGATAGAGCTGAGCAAAATGAGCTCAGGCCACACAGAGATAGAGACAGATACCAGACCTAGCTATTCTGTAATGTGACAGGAAGCCAGGGAAGGCTAGAACATCACTGTACACCTGAGTGGGAATTCCTTTCAGACTTCTTGGATAACACCTTCCTCAAGGTTATTATTAATTCAATTATGATTGTACCTTCATGCCCAGCAACAATAACAAAAAGACTGACAAACTATATAAGATTATTCAAATTACTGAATAGGAATGAGAAATGCCATTGATCAGTAACAAGGGTAATAAATGTACTGATGGTGAAGTGTGCTGCTAGTTAAAGACAGAAGAAAAACGATGGGAAAAGTCAGCAGGCCCAGGGCTATTGATTCCCAGAAAAAAAATCCAAGAATCTCAGAGTGGGGAGTGACCTGGAGGATGTTTCCTCTAATTCTGCAGTTTACATTAGAGAAAACTGAGGTCAGAGAGTAGGAATGACTTATTCTTCTAGAGCAGAGCTCCTTCTAAGACACCTCAGCCTTTTGAGAAGAACAGAGTACAATCCTTGATACGAAGAAGGCCATGAGTACGGAGGGTGCTACGAAAATCATTAGTTATAAAACATGTCTGTTAGAGTTGAGTTGTGTTTTCTCCAAATTCATCATTTGAGATCCTAACTTCCAATACCTAAGAACATGGTCTTATTTGGAAAGAAATTTGGTTGAGATAAAATTAAAAGAAGGCCATATTGGAGTAGAGTGGGCCCCAAATCCAGTATGACTGGTGTCCTTATTAAAAGGGGAAATTTAGACATGTACACACAGGGAGTATGCCATGTGAACATGAAGGCAGAGCAGTGTGTCTACAAGACAAGGAATACCGTTGCCAACAAACCACTAGAAGCTAAGAGGGAGGCATGGAACAGTCTCCATTTCTGCCCTCAGAAAGAACCAGTCCTGGGACACCTTGATCATATACTTCTAGCCCCCAGACATTCCTATTGTTTAAGCTACCTAGTGTGTGGTACTTTTTATAACAGTCCTAGGAAAGAAATACAATTGCTAAAAGAAAGAAGGTTCTATAAAGCCATGGGAAGTAGGCGGTATGAGGAAGGAACAGTGGATTAATGGGATAATAAAGTCATTCATTAATCTATTCAAGTGCTGTGTGTGCCTGAGGCACCTCACTTGTCCCTGGAGCTGATATATGAAGTGAAATATAATTTTCCTGCTTTTGAAAAGTTCGAAGTGTGGTCTAGTTAGGCTCACAACAGAAGTAAATGTTATGGGGACCCAAAGGAATGAGATAGGCAAAGGTCTGGATGCAGGAAGTAACATCTGAGCCAAGTTTTGAAGGATGAATGTGTTTGCTTCCTGGTTGTTAAATGGAGCTGATCATTTCTGCCACTGGAAAGAGCTTTCTAAAATCTCCATCCTGGTTCACAGAGCCATCAAAGAGACAAAATCACAGACTTGCTAAGTTTCTTCACTTAGCGTTTCAGACAAACAGCCTCAACAACTGAGGCCAGTTATCTCAATTTCCTGCCCTAGTTGGCCTGCCATTCATAGAAAAAAACAGGAACAAAGATGCTGACCTTTAGCTGCTCAGCCCAAGTCCCCTTGGAGTTTCAGGCTCGTGTAAGAACTGGCTTCAGAAACTCACCCCAGTGGGGGGTGGGAGGAGGAGTCTTCCTATTCTGGCTGCAGAGACCTCTCTCAGGGCTGAAAAGTCATATTTTGTTATTTATGTATAAAAACAACAACAAAAATAGCCTCTTCTTTCCAAATATTCCATGCATACGAAGCCAAGCCTTCAGTAGGTCATCGCTATGATATTCTGAAAGACTATGCTTCCAGGCCCTGGAAAACGAGCCAGGTCTGCTGGCCTTGGTCTTACGATGTCTTGGCTGTCTCCTATTAAGGACCCCCAGGCTCCCAAATTTGAGCTCTCAGCAGCCACTGCTCTGAGTAATGCTGGTAAGAAACAGAGCAAAGAACAGAGCCAATTGCAGCTGGAGCCACATCTGCCTCTGTGGAATGATGTCAAGTGTGTTAGGAGGAAGGCAAGGGGTGTCTCTTAACTCTAATTGCTTCCCTACTGGTCAGTCATGTTCCCTGAAAGTCCATGAAGACTATGGACAGATTACAGGTCACCTGGGTGGCTCAGTGGGTTAAGCCTCTGCCTTCAGCTCAGGTCATGATCTCGGGGTCCTGGGATCAAGCCCCCCCATCAGGCTCTCTGCTCAGCAAGAAGCCTGTTCCCCCCGCCAACCGCCCCCGCCTGCCTCTCTGCCTACTTGTGATCTCTCTCTCTCTGTGTCAAATAAATAAATAAATAAATAAAATCTTAAAAAATAAAAAAGATTATGGACCTATTCCTTTAGGTTTATGAGCGAGAACAATGGGACATGACAGGGTCTGCGTACAAACCAGCAGTCTTTGCTTGGTTGATTACATTGGAAAATCTTAAAGCAGAGCAAGTATGGTCAGTTGCCCCAGGACCTAGGTTTTCCCTAGAGTACTGCATCAAGTCTCATTCAGTGGTTGTTACCTGCCTGGCCCCTTTAAGCACTGGTTTTGGTAACCTCTGCTCAACTCATCCACACATATGGTTTTGACCATCACCTGGGTAGAAATACTTTACAACTTTCACCTCCAGTTCATACCTTTTTCTTCATGCTTTTGAATCTTCTAACTGCCTGTCCCTATGCACCTGATCTTCAACTAATTCATCATCTTTTCTCACAAAACTATCCTTCAGGGTTTTCTTTGTCCTACTTCCCAAATCAGAAAAATGGAAAACATCCTTGACCCTTCCCTTCCTAATATATTAAATCAATAATGTAAGATTTACTAACATTACTTCCTAAAAGTTTCTTTTAATTGTTCTTCCTCCCATGCTTTCTGATAATTCTCTAATTCAGGACTATATCATCTTTCCCTTAAACTACTAGAACAGCTTCTAAGGGGGTCTCCTTATTATCATCTGACCCCTACCCCACCCATTCTCTACTTAACAGCTGAAGTATCTTTAAAAATTATAAATCTTCACTCAAAAGTCTACTCTTGAAAGGAAGCTGCTTTAACATAATAAGGACCATATATGAAAAACCTACAACTAACATGGTATTCAGTGGTGCAAAACTGAAATGAAAGCTTTCCCTCTGTGATCAGGACAAACATGCCTGTTTTAGCCTGCTTTCTATTCAGCATAATAGTGAAAGTCCTAACCAGAGTAATTGGGCAAGAAAAAGAAATAAAAGGCATCCAAATTGGAAAGGCAGATGTAAAATTGTCTCTGTTCCCAGATGACATAATTTTATAGGGAGAAAATCCTAAAGATTCTACAACAATCCCCTATTATAGCTAGTACATGACTCAGCTACATTACAGAATACAAAATCGACATGCAAAATCGACATGCAAAAAATCAGTTGCATTTCTATACATTAACAATGAACAATCTGAACAGAAAATTAAGGTAACACCATCAAAACGGATGAAATACTTAGGAATAAATTTAATCAAGCCTGCCAAAGAATTGCACACTGAAAACTGCAAAATACTCATGAAAGAATTAAAGAAGACACAAGTAATGGAAAGACATCTTGTGTTAATGGAAGGGAAAACTTAGTATTGTTAAGATGTCAGTACTACCCAAAGCCATCTATAGATTTAATGCAATTCCTGTTAAAATCCCATTGTTAGAAATGGACACACCCTTTCTAAAATCCGTATAAAATCTCAAGGGACCTGCAATAGTCAAAACAATCTTGGGGGAAAAAAAGAACAAAATTAGAGATTTCACACTTTCTGATTTTAAAGCTTATTACAAAGCTATGGTAATCAAAACAGCGAGGTACTGGCATGATCAATGGGGCATTGATATGACAATAAATCCTCACCTATATGGAAAATGATTTTCAACGACAGTGCCAAGACCATTCAATGGGGGAAAGGACAGATTTTTCAACAAATAATGTTTAGAAAATTGGATATCCAACTCCCCCCAAAAGTTGGATCTATACACCATACACAAAGATTAGCTCAAAATGGATCTAAGATCTGAAGGTAACAGCTAAAACTATAAAATTTTAGAAGTATGTGTGTGTGTGTGTGTGTGTATGTATATATAATTTACTTTTATTGGTATCTTCACAATGTAATTGCCAAACTTTAAAGAAATTTTGTTATACAAAAGAGGAAACTGAACTAGAGAAAAGAAGAAATTTGCTTAAGATCAACTAGGTCTTTTTTTTTTTTTTTAAGAATTTATTTAATTTATTTATTTGACACACAGAGAGGGAAATCACAAGTAGGCAAAGAGAAAGGGGGAAGCAGGCTCTCTGCTGAGCAGAGAGCCTGATGTGGGACTCAATTCCAAGACCCTGAGATCATGACCTGAGCCAAAGGCAGAGGCTTAACCCACTGAGACACCCAGGCACCCAAGATCAACTAGGTCTTTAGTGGATCCTGAATAGATCATGACTCTTAAGGTTAGACCTCTAGCCAACACAACGTAAAACCTTATAAAGAACACAGACTTTAAAACCAGAAAGAACACTGACTAAAGTCATAATATTGGATGCTTTTAAACCTTTCTGTTGACCCAATGTCCTCATCATTAACAGGAAGATAATAATATCTGACCTTTTGAAAGTTACAGGAGGTGAGGACTAATTAAAAGGAGGCGGGGACAAAGAAGAAGAAAGCCCTATGACTTAGCCCTTCAGGCTCTCGAGAGCCATAGAAATTCACAGCTGAGTCTGAAGAAGAGCTGTGTGGGGAGGTGATTCCTAACTCTGGAAATGGGAGGAGATGGAAATAGAAATAAGAGAGGGAAGGAAAAGTAAAATGAAGGTGAACTCTGTTTAAAAAAAAAAAAGTGGAATGAGAAAAGATTTTGGAATCTCTTTTATCTCATTGATCAATGAGAAAGGAATTAGAAATATGTATATCATGTAAATTATCTTTAAAAAAACAATTCTGAGTGATTTCCAAAGACGGTGTGACATAGCATACAGAGTATTCTAACTCCAGCTCTGGTTTCACAACTTCCTACCCTTGGTGACATTTGGACATGTCATGGAAGTGCTCCAAATTTCCAGGTCCCTCTTTCTAAAACAGGAATATTAATACCTACCTGACCTCCTGGGAAGAACGAAGTGTGAAAGAGAGGTACATATTACTTGAAAAGTTAAAATGCTATTTGGGTCCAGGTTAAAAATCAGTTTTCCTAACCAGATGACCCCATATACCACTTCACTGTTTTTGAACCTGTTTACTCACCTGTAAAAGACTTAAAAACAGATTCTACACCATAGATTTGTTAAAGAGATTAAAAGAAACGGTGGAGGTAAATGCATAGCATGGCGTCTGGTACATATTAAGGACTAAATAAATGGCTATGTTCACAGTAGATATCAGCAACAACAGCCAAAGACACATTTCTTTACTGCTGGGAAGGGGGAAAAAAAAAGTAAGATGTATGGGGAATTCTAGGAAAAGAATTCATGGCAATTTTAAAAGAATCCAGCTTGGTGTTCTTAATTTCTCCTTACCCCAAGTGACAGCAGGAGAATGGCATGCTGGAGGTGGTGTGTGTCTCTGTGAATTTTTTTTTTTTTTTTTTAGACTCTGCAAGGTTAGAAGCTTCTTGTCTCCTGTGATTGAATACCCCCAAGACATTGGATCATTTCCTGAACTTCATTTATTTAATAACTAATCTTTTATTGCCTTCCGTCCTTTAAAGCCCACCGGCCAGTCTCATTCCCAACTCCGCCCTACAAGGTCTCACCTCTTTAATCATTTGGATAATGCTGAGACACACTACAAACCATCTTAATGGAGGGCTGATAAGTGAAGGCCATGTTTCCTCCCGTCTGCTTCTCTACCCAGCAGTATATCGGATGATTTTCCATAATCCCAGCAAATCACTCATGTCATCCCCCCCACAGTCACCTAGTTAATATCTCCAGTCAACAGGTTTCTTTTGGCTCTTTTGTCTGGGAAAGCTGGCTACACAAGGCCCCAGGACTCCAGAGGAATGAATCTGTATCTGGGATTTGTACAAACTAAGAACAACTGCAGGAGTAACATTTTCACTAGTTAATACAAAGAGCTACCATCTCCGAGCCGTAATTGTGGCCAGGCACTGTGCCAACAACTGTATCTTTATTATCATGTTTAATTCTCATAAAACCTACTGAAGAATGCTCTCATGTCCACTTCATGGATGGAGGCACTTACACCCTGGGCCACTGGTATTCAACACACTGTCCTCCAAGCAACAGTTTTATTTGGGAAACTTGGTTAACAATGGAAATTCTCCAGCTCTGCCACAAAACCAGTGAATAAGAATCTCTGGGGGGTGGTGTTCAATGATTTATGTTTTAACAAACTCCCCTGCTGATTCTGCTGCAGACCAAAATTTGAAAAGCACTGGACTACAAAAGGTGTGTAACTTGCCAAATTCACAGACCTAATAAGTGGCAGAGAGAAACTTAGAAATCAGAGTCTGACTCCTAACCAAGTCAGAGGGGCTCTAGAATGAGATGGCCCACAAAGTTTTAGGACTTCAAGTAAAATTTCCTCATACAATATAGACATCTAGATGTCATATAATAGATGTGCAGAAGTAGCTCAGTTCTGGGATTGATTTAATTGAGCACTTCAGTGCCTGTTTGGGTCCAGCTCAGAGGCATTGCTCTCATTCTCATAGATTTCTCTTCATGGTGATAAGAGGGCTGCAGCAATTCTGGGCATTACATTTTGTCCCTCAGTGCCCAGATGTCTGGAGTGGAGGCAGGAGGAAAGGACCTGTCTGTTCTTCCATGTCTTTTTGTGAGCAATATTTTTTTTTTCCCAAGAAGTACTTTCCCCAGTAGACCTCCTATCATGCATTACTGCTCAGCATTTCATCACATGCTCATTCTTAAATCAATCCCTGGGAAGAAAAAGGGAATAACATAATTGTCTAAGACTAATTAAGATTCATCTTACTTGGAGCACATGGGTGGTGCAGTTGGTTAAGCCTCCAACTTGGTTTCTGCTCAGGTCATGAACTCAGGGTCTTAAGTTCAAGCCCTGCATCAGGCTCTGGGCTCAGCATGGTGCCCACTTGAGATTCTCTCTCCCTGTCCCTCGGCCCCCTCCCACTCATGCTTTCTCTCTCTAAAATAAATAAATAAATCTTAAAAAAAAAAAAAAAAAGCTTCACATCCCTTGAAGCACATGTATGCCTATATGAACACAGAGGATGGAAGTTACAGCAGGGCACTGAGTACAAATTATGAAATGGTGAGAAAGAAGTTTGGATTCACAGGGTAACGTTGGATGATAGGAATCCAGATAGAAAAATGAAGAGTTCATGCCATAAGAAATAGACAGCCTGTAAATTTTTTAGCAGGGGAGACAAACATGTAAGGATATACACACAAAGAATCTGCTGTGTAGGATAGAAGGGTGTAAGACTCCGGAGTGGCAACGAGGAGAGGCTGTGGGAGGACCAGCTGTTGCTGTAGCCTTGGTAGAATCTTTCAAGGCCCTAGTTTAGGTAGGTGGTGATGGCTATGAAAGGTGGGCAAAGATAAGATCCCATCATTCAGAAGGAAAATTGGCCAGAGTGGGTGACTGATTGGCCACGAGAAGATGAAGGGAATGAGTCAGGGGTTAGAGGCCAGTTTCATGTCTGTGCCCAACTGTGTGTCTGCGCCCATGGAGCCATGATGGGGTGAAGAGTGCTGACTCCTGCAAAAGACATTCTCTGGGTTGCACAACTTGCCTAAATTCCTGCAAAAGGAATTTAGGCAAGTTAAAGAAACACTGTCAGAGGGACAGTGGGTTATTTAGGGGAATATGCTTAAATTCTCAAATTCACCACTTGGTTCTGTGAATAATAATAGTGCCACTTATTGCCAGTCAGATATGTCTTACTGTTTCATTTATTTAAATTTATTTTTATTATAGAAAATTTCAAAATAAAATGAATTTTATTATAGAAAATTTGTCCCTACAAAAGTAGGAAAAATCATGTAATGAACTCCTGTGCACCTGTCAACCAGCTTCACCACAATCAAATCCTGATCTTGTTTCCACTGTTTTCTCTCTCACTCTTTCCCAAACCCTCCAGCCCATGTTATCATCGTTTCAAATAACAATGTTACTGAGACATAACTCACATACTGTACAATTCACCTATTTAAAGCATGCAACACAATGGTTTTTAGTATATTCATAGAATTGTGCAACCATCATCACAATTGATTTTAGGACATTTTGTCACCCCAAAAAGAAACCTCATCTATCACCTTCTGGCCCTGCATCCCCCTCCCCACTCCCCCAGAGCAACCACTCATCTGCTTTGCCTGTTAGGAAATTGCCTGTTACAGATATTTCATATACATGAAATTATACAATATGTAATTTTCTGTGACTAGCTTCTTTTACTTAGCATAATGCTTTTGGGGTTCATGCATCTTGTAGCATATATCAATACTTCATTTCATCTTATTGCCCAATTATACTCCACTGTATACATCTAGTACATTTTCTATTCATCAGTTGATGGATGTTTGAGTTCCATCTTTTTAACTATTTTAAATAATGCTACTAAGAACATTGGTGTACAAGAGCATTCTTGTACCAGTGGATATATGCTTTCATTTCTCTTTGGTATATACCTAGGAGAGGCATTTCTGGGTTGCACAATAACCTTATAGTCACTTTTTGAAAAATTGCCAGATGGGTTTTCATAGCAGCTGCATGATTTTACATTCCCACCAGCAGTGTATAAGGATGCCAATTTCTCCACATCTTCCCCAACACTTTTTTAAAAAATTGTATTTATTTATTTGAGAGAGACAAAGAAAGCATGAGTGGGGAGAGGGAGAGGGAGAAGCAGGCTCCTCATTGAACAGGGAGCCCAATGTGGGGCTGGATCCCAAGACCCCAGGATCATGACCTGATCTGAAGGCAGATGTTTAACTGACTGAGCCACCTAGATGCCCCTTCCCCAACTCTTTTTATTAGTTTTATTTATTTTTTAATTTTTAATTTTTAAAAATTTTCTTAAGGCTTTCATTTTTTAGTGTGGTTTTAGTTTCTCAAAATTAAGAGGAAGGTATAATTCCCCATATACCTTCTGTCCTCATACATGCAATGCATCTCAATTATTAACATTCTCCTCCAGAGCAGTGCATTTGTTACAACTGATGAATCTGTATTGACATATAACAATCCCCCAAAGTTTGCATTAGTTCATTCTTATATTGTACATTCTATGCATTTGGACAAATGTCTAATGACATATATTCATCATTAGAGTATCATACAGAGTATTTATACTGCCCTAATAATAATTCTGTATCCTTGTTGTTTTAATTCACATTTCCCTAATGGCTAAGGGATGTTGAGCTTTTTCTTCATGTGCTTATCAGTCATTTGTTTCTCTTTTTTTAGAAAAATACCTATTCAGATCATTTACCCTTTTTTAATTAGGTTGTTTATCTTTTTATTATTGAGATGCAAAAGTTCTTTATATAGTCAATATAGAAGGCCCTTATCAGATATACAATTTCTCAGTATTTTCTTCCACTCTGCAGGTCATTTTTTCTCTTTCTGGATCATGTCCTTTGAAGCACAAATGTTCTTAACTCTAAAAAAAGTCCAAGTTAACCTATTGTTTTCTCTTGTTGCTATATTTGTGGTGTTCTAGTTAAGTAACAGTTGCCTCATTCAAGATCACAAAGGTTCACACCCATGTGTTCTTCTAAGAGTTTTATAGTTTTAGACCTTATATTTAGGAGTTTGATCCATTTTGAGTTACTTTTTATAGATGGTGTGATAGGGGTCCTACTTCATTCTTTTCATGTGGATATCCAGTTGCCTCCACACTATTTGTTGAAGAGAATAATCAAAAGACTCTTGAATTGTCTTGGCTCCCTTGTCAAAAATCAGTTGACCATCGCCCCAATTACTTTGAAGAAGATGCCAGATATCAGGTCAATGCATCTATAAATATATCAATATGCACCTCTAAATTGCAATGCCCCATCACTGATCCTCACAACAACTCTCAAGATGTCATTATCTGCATTTAATGGAAAAAGACACTGATGCTTGGCGGGGTTACATGACTTGCCCAAGATCAAGCAGCTACTGACATTGATAGAGCCAGATCTGCAGGCTGTGTTCTTCCTATTCTGCCCTCATTGAGTGTAGCCAAAACACGGTGGAATGTAGTAATAATGAGGGCAGGCTGACCCAGCCAATGCTTGCTTTCACTCTCTTACAAGTATCATTTAACTTGTTTACTTTCTTCATTGGCACCATCATCTCTACTTGTCCTTTACCCAGCATTTACCCATCAGAAGCGAAAGAAAGAAAACTCTCAGAAAACCCAGAGATGATCTCCTGAGAACCCAGGAAATGTGAGGTGGAAAACCCAAAAGCCCAAGGTAGGAAGTCTATGAATTTGTATCAGCTTGAGAGGTGACACTGTTTATTGTGAAGTGAGGAGCAGGTTGAACAATTTTAACTTTCCATTGGAAACTGAGATTTTGTTTATGTGAAGGAAAGCTTGAATTACCAAATCTTAACATTGAAAGACTTCAAGTAGAATTCCAGCAGTAGTTTGACCTCTTTTTTCACTCATGTCAAAATTCTAGTGACTTCCCAAGGTCACAGGGCTGATTAGTGGCAGAAAGGGGACTGAAAGGCAGGTCATCTGATTCTTGCATTAGGGAATATTGGACTTTCCTATTCCTAAAGCATATTGGGCATTGAGTGCTAGATAACTTGCCTCACCAAACAAAGGTATATAATAATCTCATGAGACTCTATAAGAATTACAGGAATAGTGGAAGGGGAGAAAAATCACTGAAGAATGGGATTTTTTTCTTTTTTAAATATTTCATTTATTTATTTGAGAGAGAGAGAGTGGGCACAAGGTGGGGAGGGGCAGAGGGAGAAGGACAGAATTCTCAAGCAGACTCCTTGCTGAGCCTAGAGCCTGACAGGGGCTCACTCTTGTAACCCTGAGATCATGACCTGTGCCAAATCAGGAGTCAGATGCTTAACTGACCGAGCCACCCAGGCACTCTGAAAGCTGAGATTTTTCTGAACCTGCCCATGGGGAGCAGAAATTTTCAAAGATCTACAATGCAAGAAGCAATCCAACTTCTGAGTCAGAGGAAAGATACATGATCCAGGAATTAGAGCGCATCTTACACATTCTGTCATTTTTTTTTTTTTTCAATAAGGCAAACAGTTACAGAGTTGAACTCAGACTCACCTGCAATGTACTACCTCAGGCTCCCCAGAAGCACGGTAGAGAGAAGATGGATCTAAAATACCTGGGGTGAGGAAAACTGTAGAGCCCAGGCTAGGATTGGTTATGTATACATCAAAGGGCTGAATCCCACCAAGTTAGGCAATGGAGGGGAGAGGACAGGAGCCAATAACACGACCGTCAGGACTGGTTCATCTTACCTCTCACGCTGCCCTAACACCACCTTTAGCAGAGAACAACCTTAGGAAGGGTTTTGATGACAGCTGAGTATGGGTGCTGTAACAAAGCTTTAGGGCCAGCCAGGCCAAGTTCAAGTTCTCGTTCATTTACTAAATAGCTATGGGATCTTAGGCAAGTCAGTCCACGTCCCTAAGCCTAGGTTCTTGCTCTAGCCACTAAAGGGCATTGTGAGGATTTAACAGAGGGAATGGTATAAAGCACATCATCATCCCTGGGACTTAGTGGACATTTTACTTGTGAATATCTGCACCCCTCCTTGGTCTTCCTCAGATTCATATAAATTTTGGTCTCCGTGCCACTTCTCCAAGTACTCGTTGGATCTCAGGACCTAGATTTTTCAGTATGGAATTAAATACTTCACTCTCTTATTGAGAGAATTTTAGAACTGAAGTTGCAGAGGCCCTGCTTAGGAACCAAGGCCAGAGCGTTCATGGCAGAGTGGACGTTTGGACACCATTCAGAGCTCCCTCCTTAGCATCATTGTGGTGTGCCTGGGGATGTTGGTTGCCATGACCACCTAATTATTTTCTCTAGGCCTGACCACCATGACAAACTGAAACCCTTGCCAAACTCCCATATAAACAAGCAGCAGATGTCCAATTTGAAAAACATCATTCCTGAACAATAATGTTTGGTTTCCCATCCATCACATGGACCCATCCCCAGAAATGGATCAGGGAAAGGCAGCTCTGCAAGAGGCAGGAATAGGAACTGGGAAGCAGAAGGGGGCCAGACTTATGGTCTGTGCCTTGCCCTGGACCAACCATGCAGGAGGCACTCCTTCCTGACATGACAGGCTGGTTCGTTTATGGAATCACTAACAATGTTTCAACGGTCTTACAATAAGCTCCTCACAGCCTCATGGCAGCTGTGTCTAGACTCAGACAGCTGTGGATACCAATACCACTTTTGCCTCTGGCAAGATGGGTAACCCTGGTCAAGTTACTCCTCTGAGGCTCAGATTACTCATAAAAGATGAAGATAATGATACCTGTCTCTTAAAGTCATTGTGGCGTTAAAGCAAAATGCACAGAGTTGTACCATAGGGCTTGGACCTGGTAAGTCCTTGATGAATGTCAGTTATAAATTTGTTTTTAAATTATTACACATCCTGATATACTCACTCTGCCATGATGCATGATGATGAGCCATTGCTTTTATGAAATACAGAATATCTGTGGACTCTGAGAAACAAGCTGAGGGTTTTGGAGGGGAGGGGGGGGTTGGGAGGGCCTGGTTGTGGGTGTTAAGGAGGGCACGTATTGCATGGAACGCTGGGTGTGGTGCATAAACAATGAATTCTGGAACACTGAAAAGAAATAAAATGAAATGAAAAAAAAAAGAAATAGAGAATATCATGCAAACTGAAAATTACCTTACGAATTGTTTCATACAGTGCTCTTATTTTATGGAGGACAGAATTGAGACCCAGAGAGCTTAAGGCATTCACCTGAGATCACACAGCTAGTGAACAGCAGGGCTTGGAGAGAATGCCAAGGTTCTGACATCCAACCCAATACCTTTTCCGTGTCCTATCATGCCTAAGAAAGGGAAGGAGGGAAGAGAATCAGCACTTATTGAGCATCTACTGTTCATTGGATATTCTTCATGAATTGTTTCCCTTACAGCAATAATAGAAGGTAAAGTATTATTACTTCTACGTAACATATGAGCAAATTAGAATATAAGCTTTAAAGAGCAGGAACTATGTCTTTCTTATTCATTCAAGTATTCCCAGCAGGCAGGATAGTGACTGGCATGTAATAAGTGCCCAATAAGTATTCGCCAGTGAGTAAGGAGAATTAATTTGCCGAAGTCAGATAATTAATAATGGCAGAGTCAGGACTTAAAATAACATCTGTGATTGCAATGTCCATGGTTTTTTCTGAGCTGACTTTCTTGTACTTTCTCCCCTAGGGGAAGTAGGATATGCAGGAAGGAAGAAAGGAAGATTCTTTGAGAAACTTGTAAGTTCTAAGGTATTAAACGAGATGCGTTTATATATGTTATCTCATTTGCTTTTTGTAACCACTAAGGATAACTATTTTCCTCTTTGTTGGAAATTGAGAAGCAGAAAGCCTCAGTGACTCTTCCGAGGTAAAACGAGGTATAAGGAGAAACGAGGACTCAGATTCAATCCCAGATTTTCATCTCCATCCTGGGCTTCTCTCCTAAAATCACAGTTGCTTACCGAATGGGCCTTGAAGGAGGCCAGTGGTGGGACAGGAAGTAACCAGGCCTGTCATACAATGGGAGACAAGCATATCCCTTGCGATTTGCCACTGAATGGTCAGGATGCCAAGAGCTATGGTGGCCTTTTATGATCAAAAGCACCAAGATAGAAAACCAGGAAGCTGGGGATGGCTGAATGCTTGATAACACTCTCAGGGATTGCAACAGACCTGGGAGCTGCCTGTCTTTTATTAGTTTTATTAGTTTTATTCTGTTATCTGCAGTCAAAAGTATTTTTGTCAGATTTGCTGTACTTTTCAGGAGTGAGGGAGTAATAAAATCCGTGGGGCTTACTGTCTATCTGCTCACAGACAGGCTCATCTGTCTACTTCTGGAACTCGCAGTGTTCGTTTTTTTATCGGTGGGAGAGATCTGTTGGTTGAAAGTGTCAGAAAAGGGGACACCTGGATGGCTCAGTCAGGTAAGTGTCTGCCTTCGCCTCAGGTCATGATCCCGCGGTCTTGGGATAAAGTCCCTCATCAGGATCTCCCCCTGCCTGTGTACTCGTGCTCTCTCTCTTCCTCTTGCTCTCTCTCTGGCAAATCAATAAATAAAATCTTAAAAAAAAAAAAAACCCAAAACCTAAAAACAAAAGTGTCAGAAAGGAAATTGAACGAGCTTATATGAATGAAGGCAAACTGTTACAGGAATAAGGAGTATCTCATGGAACCGAAGTATAGGCATTCCACTGAGCCTGGCAGTGGTCTGGGACAAGGACCTCAAAAGCATTTGGCTCTCTGTTTCTTTTTCATAATATCTGTTTTCCTCTCCCCCTACCCTCCTCTCTCTTCCCACCTTCTCCTCCTCCTCCTCCTTCTTTCTGTCTCCCCTTTCCCTCTCTCCACTGTCTCTCTCACTGTCCTCCACCAGCACCTGCATTGATGCAAAGCCAGTTCAACCACTGGAAGAGGGACTGAATCCCAGGGCCCCGTTTAGCACTTGTCAGAGGGCAGTTGTGACTGACCACACTCAGCACCCACTGCTGGAACACTCAACTCTTCCCCCAAGGAAGGAGGGCTGAGTGAGAACCTGGCTTCCTGGGGACAGTCCCTGTACACCATGGAGATGATGGGGCAGGGATGTTCCGAATAAATGGACTGGGGAGCTACCCCCAAGCTCCCCTGTCAAGGTCTGGTTTCAGCTACTGTCATGGCCAGGTGGCAACTCTGTCCTTGGTGCTGTTTGGTCTCTTACTCATTCAACATCCAACAGGTATGGGGCCTTGAGCAGTGGACAGAGCCGGTCAGGTCACTGCAACTCAGAAGTCTTACACTTTCCCCCTACAATCATGTGGGATCTCCCATATCCTTCCAAGTAGCATCTCTTTGCCTAAGCTTGTCTGAGATGGCTCTTTGTCACTGCTAACCAAAAGAGTGCCAACAGCTATAGGAATGGGCACAGGAAGGGGGATGTTGAAACAAGCACATCCCTGAATGTGAAGCTGAGTTGGGAAAGAGCATGGAGTTGTAGGGACTCTGTTATAAAGGGCTGGGATATCAGCAATCCTCACTTGGTGGTAGGAAAACAGTTAGTTAAAAAATTATCAGTTGTCTGTGAGAACTCAGACCATTGCTCACCAATTAGGAACTTTAGGAGGACTGGTACAAAAATGTCCAAGTATTGCTACATGTGGCTACCTTCTTCTAGTACGTTAGTGATTTGGGCCCATCTGATAGCACATAGAGAAGAACCGGGCAGGTTTATAGCTTTGTTTGGAGAATTAATTTCTTTCTATCTATAGTTAGCAATTTGAACCTGTGGAATCAGATAATCAGGTGCCTTAAGAATATAGCCTTAAATTGTGCACCGATCAGCCTACTGGGTATTGGGAGGATTTAGAAGAACCCAGGAGGCCTGATGGTTCAAGATGCTTCTAAGTAGCTCACCTGTGCCTCTCTGTCTGGGAAAGTAGGAAATGCACATCTGGGGGAGCAGTGATGTTGAGAGAGGAACCATAGTGTTAGGAAAAAGGAGGTTTGCCTCACAGCTCCAGAAGATTATTCTTCAAACTCAAAGGCAGAGGCCAATAAATAAAGATTTAGACCTATGTGCAAAGTCCCCCAAATTGGAGAAAATCCATGCTACCAAAGTGAGGTCCAAATTCAAAGTGCAATTTTAGAAAGATCTCTGGTGTTCATTGTCCCGTAAGAAATGCTCAAGCCTAATACACAGAGGCCAGTGTTCAGCCCTGAAAGCAACTCTGAGTTCATGTTCACGACTCAAACAGAAATGAACTACCAAGGTGGTACAGCCCCCTATCCTGGAACCCCTCAATTCTACTTTCAATTTCAACGTGGATTAACACTGGCCTAGTCGGTAGAACCCAGCGAATCTAGAATGGCTGGTTCAAGGAACAAATAGATAATCCGTGAGAGTGAGTGGCCCAACTGAATTCAAATGGTGCTCCAGCCCATTGAGTGTCTTATTGCTTCTCCCACCCGCACTAGGTGAGTCTTGCTATCCTTTATTTGCCTGACCTTTGAGTAATGAGTATATGAGGCAATTAAGTACATTATTTAACTTTTAGTTTGCAAAATCTCAAGGAACCATAGGGAGCTATGTTCAAGGGGAGGAATTGGCATTCACCAAAAAAGCTGAGCTTGGAAATCACTGGCCTGGCATTTCACCTCTGAATTTATCAGCTGGAAAGGTTGCCTTTGGATGAAATGAGATGATTTCTGCAATAATAATAGCTAATGCTTATTAAATCCTCACTAAATGCCAGGCAGTGGTCTCAGGGTTTATGTGCATGACTTATTTAAGTGTCCCAACTAACCTATGAAGTAGGTACGATTATTATCTGCATTTTACAGGGGTAGTTAAGTGCCTTGTTTAAAGTTGAGCTGAGATTTGGATATATGGCTTGGGTTCCTCACCATTACATTTGTTTTTAGGTTACTTACCTTCCTGGATTTTGCTTCCTCCTCCTCCCCCCACCTCCTACCTCTGCATCTTCTTGACACTGATTTTTTTGAGGTTCGGTTGACATACAATAACCAGTACAAATCAACAAGTTTTGAGATATGTTTACACTCATGAGAACATCACTACAATTCAATAAGGAACAGAGTCATCACTTCCTCCTTCTGTTTTCCTCCTATCTCTTTGTAATTGGTCTCTCCTCCCTCTTTTCCCCACCCCCAGGCAACCACTCTTATGCTTTCTGTCATTATGGAATGGTTTGCATTTTTTGGACTTGCCTGCAGTCAGCATTTACAGTATGTATTTTTTCTGCCTGCCTTCTTTCATTCAGCAAAATTGTGAGATTCATGATTTAGAGTATGTCAATCATTTGTCCTTTTTAGTTTCTAACTATTATTTCATTGAATGGATACTATGTGTCATAGTACACAAAACAGGGTTAGTATAGCTATTGTGAATAGTCATGGTCAAGTCTTTGTGTGAACATACACTTTGATTTCAATAAATATCTTGGGGAGCAAAGGCTGGATGGAATGTAGATGGAAATTCAACTTTTTAATTACTGTCCAGAAGTTTTTCAAAGCAGTAGTATTATTTTACATTCTCCCCAGCAACATTTGAGAGTTCCAGTTGCTCTATATCCTCATCAACTTTTGATATGATCGATCTTTTTAACTGTAGCCATTCTAGTTGTCATGCAGAAGTTTTTCATGGTGGATTTAACTGGTATTTTCTAATAATTAATGATGTTGAAAATCTTTTCATGTGCTTATTTGCCATCTATATCTCCTCTCTGTCAAAATGCCTCCATTGACAAACATTTATTCTTTTTATTTTTTATTGAATTCTTTATATTTATTTAAACTTTGTTTTGTTTTGTTTGGTCCTATTTCTTCCCTCTGGAGTCAGCTTCTTTTTTCTCTAAGAAGACATTTGACAGATTAGAACACAGATGAAGGAGATGAACATGGTTTAGTAGATAGGGCACAGGTTTAGAAATAATCAGGTCTATCTGTACTTGCATTTTAGCTCTGCTCTTTGGTAAGTCAAGTTGCCTTGGGCAGTGCAACTCATGCCCCTGCACGCCAGTTCATTTGTCTGTAAAATGAACCTGGTGACCCTATTTCCTACTGTTTCTACAGACAATGAAAAAACACTCTTCTTAAATGAGTGGCATGAAACAATGGGAAGAACCCTTGTTATGGCCATGTACTAAAAAGGAGACTACTTATGAGAATTTTGATTGTAAGAATTATTAGAATACCCTCAAGGCCAGATATCCCTGTAGAAGGATATCAGAGTGGCGTCTTATTTCCCTTTTTTCTTTCTTTCTCCTTCCCTTCTGTGTGCATAATATACACAGTTTGCAAAAGAGGTAGATCATTCACACACATCTGATGTTATACCCCAATACCCGCTGTGGTACTAGTCACTCACCAAGGAGCAGGGAACCCAGGCTCCTCTTCTTGGTCATCCTGTTTTTACACCGTCCTCAGGCCTTTCTGGGTCCCTCCCTGTCTACATCCTGCTCAGGTAGACAAAACCATGGTCTCTTCCATGTGGGTTATTTTGTAAAGCAATGGCAGAGAATTCCCAGTCTCTCTGTGCAGGGGCTTATAGACACAGTCATCAACATCTAATGAGGGGATTTGTTTTCCTCCATTGTCCACAAAGCACAGAAGGAGCCCTGTGGATCTCTACCCTGCACTCTGAGCATCAGTCTCCACCAGAGTTGAGCTGCTTGTGCTGTGCTCCTGTGGTGGGGGTGGGGGTGGGGCGCAGGGCAGGCGAGAGGTCCACAGCTATTGCCCCTGGCTCTGTGACAAGAAAAGAGCATCTTCCAGGTGGGGCTCAACCTGCAAAAAGGCTCCCCTGCTGTGTGGGAATTATTCACTCTAGGACATGCTTCCTGTGTAGGAACACCAAATATTCCTGCTGGCTACAGAAGAGCTCAGAATAGGCCAGTTTAACTGCTTCATGTCCAGTCTGCAGGAGCTACAAAATCCCCTGCCAGGATGTTGGACATCTAATAGGTACCCACTCATGGCAATTTCCTCCTGAATTCTGACTGCTACTCCCAAACAGGCTTCTGTCTAGATTCCCCTGTGGTTGCTGTCTATGTAAGGAGGATCATCACTACCATTGTCCCAGGGAATAGATGAATTCTTGTGAGGTCTCTTCCCTTAGTCTTACCTGCCCTCGAGGAACCTAACTGCTGGCTTGGTAGGAGATGCTGAGGGGCACATGGAATGTCAAAGACTCATCAAAAGGATCCACAGCCTTCCCAGTGTTTCGGGGCCTAGGCCTTTCCTAAAGAACTTATGGTATTCTCTACCCCAAGGAAAGGTGGTGTATCTTGATGAAAGACTGGTGACATATCTGAGATAGCCATCTCTCTCACTAAGTGGAAAACTGCTGGTCCTTTTGGTGAAGAAATGCATAGCAATAAACCTGAGGTAGATTACAAAGGGCATGTGGAAGGAGACATTGCATTAAATCCAGAGTCCTCCGGGATACCACAGGAAGACTGGCTTAGACTCAAATGCTAATAGCCCCACTGATGAGCATGGACAACATGATTACACAGGGAAGGCAAGGCCAAGTTCTGCACTCTCTCCCCAGCTGGCAGGAGCAGTCTTCCTGGAAAGGCTCCCTCCTACCTCCCATCCTCTCTGCAATCAAAAAACTTCCGGGAATCTGATTTCCTGCCCTCTGCCTCTTCAAACAAAATGAATGGATTGAGAAATCACCCTTCTCATAAACCTCAGTGCCTTAGCTTTGGGCCCCATAATTAGAAAACAAAACACTAAATTAATGATTTTGTAGAGCAAAGTGTTAACAATAGAAAGAAAACAAGGCCAGGTTTAAGGGGTGGCAGGAAACAGAGGATCTGAAGGAGCTTGTGGAGAGCTGACCATGTGGCAGTTCCTCCCTGTGCAGGGTGGCTGATGCTTTGAGATAGGTTTTAATCTCCAATTTATGAGCAAGGGGACAGAGGCTCATGGAGTTTAAAGAATTTGTCTCAGGCCCCAGAAATTAGCAACAGACATGGGTTTGATCATGAGTTGGTCTGATTTCCAAAGCTCACAGGTTTCCCACTGTCTGCTTTTTAGATTTTTGCACTGACGAGGCCCCTCATTCCACATGTCTGTACCTCACACAGCCAACCCCTCTAGTCTCCAGCCACACTGTGCCTGAGACCCTGAGGGAGTGCCAACCAGTACTTGTTTTCTCCATTCTTTACACTTTTCCTGAAGCATTCTGACAAGCCAACTGGTTGGAACTACTCAGTCTCTTCCCCTTCAATCTCTCGTGGCCTCTCTGTGGTTCTCCTCAGGGACCAGGGGTCTCTGTGGAGAAGAGTACCATCCCACAGTGAGAAGTAGGGCCTGAGTCTCCTGTTTCAAAGCTGGCACTGCCCATTCTTTGTTACTGGAGTGGTGGCGACATGTTTGTTGGTTGGCTAGTCTGAGAGCACTTTTCCCTCAAAGCTCACTTGGTGAACACAAATAAATGACCTGCCTCAGCACCCCCCCCCCCCCCCCCGGCAATCAAGCCTCTCTCCACCTCAGGTTAGGGGCTCCACCTACTTTTTTAAGGGGTTCATTTTCCAGAAGCCTCTCTTAGCAAGGATGAATAGGACATGGTCTTAGCCTACTAATAGCAGCTCTCAGCAGGGTGAGGGAGATAGACACTATCATTCAGTGCTCAATTCAAGAAATGGGAGCCATTCTAGATATTTCAAGCAGAAACGATTTTAATATGGATTAGATGCTAATAAAATCATAGCAAGTTTCTGAAGGAGTAGGTTGTAGGCTCCAGCAAGGACCTGTTACCGCTGCCCCATCAGGAAGGTGGAAATTAGGAGGATCCAAATTGAATAGTGAGTTCTAGATTCTAGAATCTGTAACAGATCACTAACTTTTAATCTAGGGATTCAGAAAGGCAGCACTGGGAAGTTGTGCTGCTGTTCAGACTGACTCTGGATAATCATGACACTGTTGACTAGTTCCTGGAATACAATGCATAAAAGTGTCCTATCTGTACAACTCTGCTCACCAGCAGAAAATATCTAAAACAGTAAGATTTTCTTTGTTTCTTTTCCACTTTTCCAAATCTTACATGTGTGCATCTGTTCGTGGAATTTAATTGGCATTTAGAACCCTATCTCTCTACAAAGAAGTCTGGAAAATGGACTTATACTACAGAAGATGAGCACAGATATTGGGAGCATAACTTGCAGTGTCTTCCATAGACTCATGAACAGATGTGTGCATTGAACTATAGAGGAAGCATGCTCTACAAGGAATGATGACACGGGTCATAAAGACGGGAGAGAACAGTTCTACCTGGGATTGGGGGAAAGGGGCAGAAAAAAGGCTCCTCTAGCTGGGTCTTGAAGAATATTCCTGAGTAGTTTGCCTCAAAGAGGGCTGAGGGCATTTGAGGCAGAGTAAGTATTATGACCTATGGCAGAGAGTATGAAAAGTGTAGCATACTTAGGATCAGGCTATGCTTCCTTTGTCTGAAGCAGAAGGGAGAAAGAGGAAAGCACTGAACAATGAAGCCCATAGCTGGCTAGGCCCAAATCAAGGCAGACCCCACGTGCTGTGCTCAAGAGCTCAGACTTTCTCCTGGAAGTGATAGGGGCCTTTGGAAGGTTTTTACACAGAGGAATGACAGGATGAGATGGGTTTTAGAAAGCTCCCTCTGGATGCTGTGTGGAAGATACAATGGAAGGGGTAAGAATCAGGATAAAGAGAGCCGTTGGAAGGATATTGCAAAATGGCAGACTAGACATGGCCAGGACCTAACCTAGGACCATGGATGTTGGAATGGGAAGAGAGAGCTTGCAATATATCAGGAAGCTGAATCAATAGGCCTCAACTCAGCTAAAGTAATTAGGAACAATTAGTGTAGGTATACTACGTGCCAGGTTCTACTCTACATACTCTGCATTTATGAATTCACCCAATCCTTACAAAACTCTGTGAATTGGGCTCCAGTATCAACCCACATCTACAGTGAAGAGACTGAAGTGTGGCTGGCAAACAGTAGAGCCAGGGTTTGAACCAGGTAGTCTAGTTTTAGAAAACAAATATTCAACCAGTTTGCTATGGAACTGATAAAACTTCGCTTTCCTGCATTTACTGATAAAATTCACTTTCCTGTACTTAATGATTCTGCATTTCACTTACAAATTCCGGTTTTGACTCTGAATTAGGAGTTCTTTTTAACCTAGATGTTCATGGACAAATTTGTGCAAGTCTGACGAATCCTGAAATTATAATCAAGTTTTTACATTTTTTTTCCCCAGCATTTGTGTAATTGCTTTTTCTGGGAAGCGGTGGCAAGGCCTATCAGATGGGTTGTCAAGGATTCTCAAATGGATCTTTGACCTAAAAATACATTCAAAGATACATTTAAAATACACTCAAGAAAACATTCACCTGAGAGCAGGGTTCCCAAAGGGTGATCCCTGAACCAAAGCATCAGCCTCTCCTGGGAAATTGTTAGGAATGCCTATTTCCAGGCCCCACCCAAGACCTACCGGACCAGAAGCTCCCAGGGCAGGGCCCAGGAATTTGTGTCAATCCACCTTCCAGCTGCTTCTGATGGATGCTTAAGTTTGGGAACCCCTGCCCCAGAGCAAGCATGAGCCTGAGTGATACGGCAACAGAGGCCGCACCCCAGCCTCTGTGGGCCATTCACAGTGGGTGTGGTATCAAGGAGGGCAGAGCAAAATCTTAGAAGTCTGAGATCTTTTTCAGACATGCTCAGGAAAGAAATAATGCAACATAAGCTCTGAAGCGTGCCAATATTTTGCACAAGGCACTCCCTGAGGGCTTCTGCAATGCTCAGAACATGCATTTCTGGGAGCTGCTGTGCTCTGCACCAGCAGCTGAGAAGATCGAACCCGGAGACTGGGTACCAGGCCCGAGGTGCCTCAGTTGCCAGCCCCCCCCCCCCCACGCTGCTGCTTCTAGGGCTGCAGTTCAGGGATCTTGTTTCCATCCAAGGTACACAGACCTCTAATGGCATTTCAGCAGAGGATAACCTGCTTGGCACCCAGTGTTAGTACCCACTGACACCTTCACTGCTCACAGGGAGGTGCCGAGGCCTCTGGTCCACACCTTGCCCAGTTGACAGGACAGCTGTGCCATCTCTGCAGGATTCATGCTGGCCAGTCTTTCTATATCTTCTTGGAGACTTGAAAAGTCACAGAAACCACCTGCAGCGCTAGATAAGGATCCCCATAACCTCCACCCTGCCCCCCCCCCCCCCCCCCCCCCGGCGGAAGGATCCCTGAACCCTCCTCCCCTGCATCCCCTCCCTTCCAGAAAGGCCCAGCTCCTCCTTTCTGCTAAGTCACAAAGCTGGAAAGCTCTTAGGGTAGGGAGAGTGCATGTGCCTGCTGGTTGGCTTGGAGAGGTTCTGGGAATTCATTCGGATCTAAACAACTATTCCAGTTACGCATGTGACTCAGCCCCTGAGAGCGGGATCTTCCTGTGTCCACAGGGCTGGGTGTTGCTGACTCAGTGCTGAAGAGGGCACCTTGTCAGCCCTCCTGGTCTCTGAGCTCCCCACCCCCTCCCCTTCGTCCCCAGAGGACACCGAAGGGAAGCAGACAGGGAGGGTGAGCTGCTCAGCGGGTTTGGTTTCATTTCTAAATAAGCAGCCAGCCTCCTCCCTTTACAGCTGGCACTGCACACTTCTGTCAGTCTTCTGGGCATTCTGGAAGGGACATAATCGGAAAGTTACCCATACGCATTCACGTATGCCTTTCACACATTTTATCCAGCACCTACTATGCGCCTGACTGACTGTTAAGGGTGCCCTTCAGGGAGCTGGTGGGGGAAAATACATGAGCGGTCATTCAGGAAGGAATGGAAAAAGCACTGTAGCTTACGTGACTAAAGAGCTTCGAGAATGCCAAGAAGCAACAGACACCCCTATCTAGGTACTTAGGATTTCTTTTCAACATGAGGAAAAATTCAGAGTGTGGTGAGAATTACTTCCGTCTTTAGAAGACAGAGAGAAGAAAATGCCAGGAACCAACGTGATACAAGAGAAGGACTTTCTGGAAGAATCAGGCAAGAATGAAGAAAGAGGCAAAAGGGCAGGAACACCAAAGTGGCAAATTTTCCAGTTTTGCCCAAGGGCCTTTTCTTAACTTGAACCAGCTGCACATTGTATCTACCACGCAGGATGGCTCAATTTCCCCAAAGTAAATAGCTTGAAGTTTTCTCCCGCCTTGGAGATGGAGGAGAAAATAAAGATCCCATGCATGAAAATTTTCTGGATGAAAATTAAAGAAAAGTGAAGACACTAATACAGACATCGACTGGGTATCAAACCTTTATATGTATGATATCCTACCTCATTAAATATGAAAAGAATATACAGTCACATGCATACATTCCCGGTTAGGTGTTGAGGCACAGAGGGGTTAGATAAACAGCTCGAGTGGGTCTGAGCTGAGACTAGGGTCTGTGTTCTTGACACTAGTAAACTTACGGAGTAGGAAGTACCTAACATAAAGACATGCTCATATCCCCATTTTATGGATGGGGAAACTGAGGGCTGGAACTGCTGAAACTCTCCAAGGTCATGCAAATAGAAAGTGATTTAACAGTACTTGAGACTCAGGTCTGTCTAAATTCAAAGTCTGTGCCTTTCTACCACAACACCCTGTTTTGAGACCAGCTTTTATCTCTCTTTAGGATCTACTGTCTGAACCTCTAAAAATAAAACCTGATATCATCCAGGATTATGATTTTATCGATGGTAATGTTAGAATGAAAATGCTTCATCATGGCCCCAAGCATACTTTTTTATCATGCATTCCTTCATTCACTCAGTTTATATTGAATATTCATCCCCTTTGTGTCAGACACAAGATCCTGAGACTAGAGCAAGGAGAAAGGTAGGCATAGTTCCTTCTTCTCATGAAGCTTGTAGTGTGGCAGGGATAAGGAAACGTGAAGTAGGAGTTACACAACCAAGCAGTTTATGACAGCTGCCGTAAGTGCTATAAAAATGATAGCTAACCCTTCTATTGAATTTTCTGCATGCCAGGAACTAAGTGCACTACGTGAACAAATGCACTTCATTCTCACAGGGCAATGAGGGGAAGAAGAGAAATCAATGAAGGCTTCCTGAAGGAAGTGTCAGCTCAGCCGGGAACAGGAGGAGTGGGGTAGACAGGAATAGGGGTACAATTGGGACTGTGTTGTCCCCGTAGCCACTAGCCTCACATTGCTAGTGGCTACTTGAAATGCAGCTAGTCTGAATTGAGGTGTGCTATAAGTGTAAAATAAATACTGGGATTCAAAGACTTAGTACAGAAAAAAAGAATGTAAAGTATGCCCTTAGTTTTGTGTACTGATTACATGATAATGTCTTAGATATATTGGGTTAAATAAAATATATTATTAATATTAATTTTGACTTTTTAAACTTTTTTTTTCTTTTTTTGCTATTTAGAAAAATTTTTTAAAATGCGGTCATTCAGAAAATTTTAAATGACCTATGTGACTCCTATTATATGTTGGCCAGTGCTGCTCTAGAAGGCTGGGAAGGCTCGAGAGCAAGCACATCAGGGGAACTAGAGCCTGGAAGAGGTGTGGGGAAGGATGGGGAAGGAGGAGAGGATGCTGAAAGCAAACGTGACCTGCCAACCTTCCATCTGAAGGTCTGAATCGGTGACTAACTGCAACCCTTGTGAGCCCATATCTGAGATACAGGGGTTGACTGACGTACTGAAAGCCACCTCTTCCTCAATCCAGCTTCAGTTATGAGCCAGGGAATGGTTAATGTTATTCTTGAGCCTCATGTTATAGATGGAAGAGGTGAGAACAACCAGGGCAAAAAGTCAAGAAAAACGCAGAAATATCATAGTATAAAAGTCAAACCCCTAACAATGATCCTTCCAACCCTAAAACATCTTCCTGCCAGCCCCGTTTCCCCTCAGACCTCATCTACTCAGCTCCTCCTTCCACCCTACCTCTACTCCTCCAGTGATGCTGGTATCTTTGCTGGGCCTCAAACATACCAGGCATGTTCCTGCCTCAGGACCTTTGCACTGGCTGCCTAACCTGGCTGAAACATTCTTCCCCCAGCTAGTATGTAGCCAACTACCTTAACTCCTGGTTTAAATATCACCTTCCCAGTAAGGCCTACCATGACCATCTTATTTCAGATGAAAACCCATCAGCACTCCCTTACCCTCCTCTTGTTTTTTCCCACAGCATCTTTACCTTTTAACATCCTCAATAATTTAGCCTTTTGCTATGTTTATTGTTAATATCCCTACTAGAAAGTATTTGCCCGAAAGGTAGTGACTTCATTTTATTTCCCACATTATCCCAGACTGAGACAGTGCCCAGTGCCCAACATACAGTAGCTGCTCAATTAATATTTTTTAAAATAAATGAAAGTGTCAGTGGCACTGATTAGGGCATCATGGGCTGATGCACAGGCACCCTCCATGCAGTCTTTGCCTTTTTTCCCCTTCCCTGCAGCCACACTTGGTTAACCGTGCTTCCCATTCAGCGTTCACTTCTGGGGGTTCTGCCCTGTTCTGGATCCCTCACAGGGGCCTCCCAAGAGACTATAGGCAGCAGCTGATGCTGCAGAAAGCATCCCTCCCCACCCCGTCCCCATCCTCTGGAAGTTGGGACTCCCAGGTGCCCTTTCCACTTTGCTCAAATGCAGGAGCCCCCTCCCCCTGTTTCTCCAGCTGTCAAGGATTCCAGGCTCCCTGGGAGGCTGAACAAGATACTTAGTGGATTAAGTGAAAGGGAGACAGGGCAGTGATTCTGAAGGGATGGTCCCTGGACCAGAAGCATCTGCATCACCTGGGAGTTTATTAGAAATACAGTCTCAGGCCAGACCCTAACTGCACTGAATCAGAAACAGTGGAGGGAGGGTAGCAACGGTTGTTAATGATGAAATCATTGACTTTATTTATTAAATTAAGAAAATTAATAAAGGTTCCGCGTAATTCTGATGCACTCAAGAGTGAGAATCCCTGAGCTGGGGAAAATAGGGGACTTTGTTAGAGCCTTGAGGCTTAAAAGGTCGGGTGAAAGGACCAGTTCCCGTGGGCGGGCTAGCAGTGGGTGGCTTGCCTACATCAGAGACCTGCCTGGTGGTCCCAGCCCCCGTGCGACCTAGGAAGCTTAAACGCCAGCGCTCCCAGGTCCTCCCAGCCACACCCAAGGAAAGTCCCCGCAGCGAGGAAGCCGCTGTGCTCTGCGCTCTGCCCTCCCCACCCCGTCCTGGGGTGCGGCGCCTGGTCTCCCTGCCCCAGCCGGCAAGGTCCCACCCCTTCTGCCCTGCCCCTCAGGCGTGGAGCCCTCTTTCTGTATCTCCCCTGTTGGATTTGTTCTCTCCGCCTGACTTGGCTTTTTCATTCCCGTTCAGTGTTTTTAACCAAGTTACTAAGCGCCCACCGCGTACCTGGATGTGCTTCCTGGACTCCGGGCTGTCCGGAGGCTGCCTCTGGCAGGGAGCTGAGTGCACCCCCTTGTTCTGTTTCTCCTCCTGTCCACTCTTCAAACAATTAACACCTGTTAAACACCAAAATTAGTTTATTAACCTAATGCAGACAGCCGTGTCCTATGGGTGTTAGCTAGCTGAGTGAAACTCACCTACTTTCACCTCCGTGCTAGATGCTCATTTATTCAAGAAGATGTATGCCTTTAGTACACGATTATTAAGTAGCTAGCCGTGCAGATTTGTTCAAGAGGAGCTGAACACTGTCCATTAGAAATGATCGTATAAACAACAGTGTTCTCCATAGTGCTTTGAAGAAATTAAAACAATTACATAAATGTAATCTAAGCCTTACAATCCCCCTTCAAGTTGAATGATACTATGTAACCATTTTATATAGATGAAAACTGAGCCGGAGAGGCCATGCCAGTTTCCAAGTACCTGCAGCGGGGAGTGGTACGGCCGAAAATCAGACCCCAGTGGGGTTGACTCCCAGCTGGTTCTCACTATCCTGCAAGGCCAGGCTGAAGGCAAGGCTACCATAAAGAAGAGCGAGATGAAGAAAGAGGAGCGGCATGGCTTTGGCCATTACCCTCTCTGTGCTTTGGTTTCCTCACTGGTTAAGTAGTCATGATAATGACACCTCCCTCTCTGGTCCTTGTTGGGGAAAGCCACATTAAACACAGTCATGGCTGGTGCAGAGTAGGTGCTCTGTAAGTTTCAACTCTTATTAATATTTCTGTCTTTCTTGCTTGACAGCAAGGACTGGGTCTTCTCCTCAGTGCCCAGACATATATGGGACGGCTTTAACAAACAATAGTAGAATGAATGACTCAGAGAATCCCACATGCCCTGAATTGTTTTGTCTCTATGCAGCCCTCTCCCCTCCCCACTGGGTTTGCCCACTCTCCAGTATTCCTTAGAAAATGGGTTTTGCAGCTTCTGCTTTCCATTTGGTGCCAGTGCTGCTTTCTTGGTCAGAGACTCCCCCACCTCTTGCCAGGCTTCAGTTCTTCCTATCCCATTCCCCATCCCCCCATAGCTCTGCTTCAGACCCAACCTGCTCACTCCTCCTCTGCTTCTGATTCCTCCAGATCTCCTGTTTTCTACTGAATTAATTCAGAGGACTTCACCCAGGGGTTTTAAGGTCCTCTAGCATTTGGGTCCCCCACAATCATGGATGCACTTGTCCCTTTCTTGCTGCTTGACTGTGCCCTTCTCTAGCATGGAAACCCCCTCACCATCTTAACCAGCCATCTACCCGAAGCACTCACCTGCCTGGACAGATGTTTGAGTCCCCCCAAGATTTATCTGTTGAAGCCTTAACCCTCAATTTAACAGCATTAGGAGGCTAATTAGGGGGCTAATTAAGTCAAGATGAGGTCATGAGGTTGGAGCCCCCATGATAGAATTAGTGATCTTTTAAAAAGAAGATACATCAGAGCTTCCTCCCTCTGGCTTTCAAGGACCCAGCAAAAAGGTGGCCCTTGGTGAGCCTTGAAAAGGGTCCTCAGCAGACCTGACCATGCAGGCACCCTGATCTGAGACTTCTTACCTCCAGAACCATGAAGGAAAAACATGTCTCTTCTTTAAAACCATCTAGTCTAGGATACTTTGTTACAGTAGCTGGAGCTGGCTAAGATGCTGTATACCAGGTTCCCATTCCTCTAGTTCTTCAACATTAGCTACCTCCTTGCTGAGAACATAGGAGTGGGAGAGAAAGAAGAGGGAGGACACCAGCCTTCACTGAGCACTGGGCGAGGCAGCACCAAGCTTTCGAAATAAGTGTATTATCCCTATTTTACAGAGGAGGACGCTCAAAGAGGAACAGCAAGGACCACAGCCACACAGTCACAAGGCGAGGATTTGAACCCAGGTCACCGAGACTCTGGGATCTGGGAATCTCTGCCTCCCTCCCAGGCTCGCCAGTGGATCAAGCATATCACTGAGTAAGCACTTTAGAGCTGTAAAACACGGCTTGCTCATGTAAGTGAAGATGTTGTTGTCTGGGCTTAGAGAATGTTAAAGGACTTCTACAAGCCTAAGGAATTGCGGTCATTAAATTTTCAACAGCCTCCAAAAAGAACGACCTTTTCCTGTGGATTCTGCCCATGTAAAAGGTCAGCGAGTGTTGGCTCTCTCCCAGAGTGTTATCAGGGCAGTTTCCAGGAACAAGGCTGGGCATGGGGCAGTCACTCAGCCAACCCTTGTGGGTGGGTCTGTTGGTGGAGAGGGGCTCCCAGCCCCCTGCCAGCCTGCAGGGTCCCCTCTCCTGGGGGGCTCCACCTGGTGAGGTCGGCAACCTGTCTTAGTAGAGCCAGCAGGAAAGGGGTAGCCTTGAACTGCCTTGTTGCCTGCCACCATGGGCCCTGCCGGCAGGACACACACTCCCAGGCCTGGGGGTGTCTCAAACTCTAAGTAAGCTTGAGTTCAGGCTGACCGCCCACCCAGATTTCTTCCCCTGCAGCCTTACGTTCCCCCACGCTCCCCCCATTGCACTAAGGAACCCATGGCCAAAAACCACTGGACCTCTTGCAAGGGTACAGTGAACCAAGTGACCTCTCACCTCCCTTCCAGTCACATAAGCCTGGGGTGGATTAAGGGAGAAAATAATTTTTCAGCTAAAACTGTTTTCTCCTTGAAGGCAAAGACTGTATCATTCCTTGACTTGGCCTTATAACTAGCTTCCTCTCCATGCCCTTGGCCCTCAGCCGAGTCAAGAGCACAGTCATTGCCCTGAATCACTGCTACAACTTCCTAAAAAGTATCTCCCTGTGCATCTTGTCCTGTCCCAGCTGGACTCAGAAGCCAGACCGGTGCTTCAAGATGGACTGAATTCCATCTCTGGCTTTTTTATAATTCTTCAACTGCTCTCCTTGATGGATTTTGAGATCTGACGTTTTTCCAACTGCTCAAGTCTCCTAACTTATCCCTTTATCCCTTGTGTCTTTGTTCCCTACTCTCTGGCCTCCTCACCGTTCCCCCACCACAGGTGCCTCCCCTGCGCTTGTCTCCCTGCTCCTGGCACCCTCCGCTTCCCCGCTACTCTTCTCCACAGCCTGCAGGTCTCTGGCACTAAGACAGGGAACCAGTCCTTTCCTGGAAAACCTGCATCTCGGGCAGGTGGCCTCCTTGGGGCCCCGATGGCGCTTCTTCACCCTGTGTTGTAATTTTCTGGTACACTTTCTGTCTTTCTCACCAGCTGTAAGCTCCAGGCAGGATGCGCCCATTTGCCTGCCTATTGTCATCTTTTAGCGTCCAGCCCAGTAAGACCCTCACTCACATAAGAGGCCCTTCCTGGATCCGTTTTCGTTCCACAGAGCAGGACTCTATTCTGAGGCCAGAGTTGCCTTCTTCAGAGCCTGAAAGGCTCAGTTGCAGAAGGCCCCCCAATGTGGAAGCCATTAGCGCACTGCCCACCCCCCACCGCTCTTAACTGAATTTGCTCAAAACAGGCAGGGGGCCTTTGACGGCACCTGAATCCTATTACAGAGCTTGGCCCCCACAGCCAGACATAATTGGGTGGCCTCCCCCGCCACCCATTTTTAGCAGGATGACCACCATCCCCTCCCCTCCCCTCAGGATCCCTGACTGCCTCCCTGCCAGCATGTTCTGAATGTTGCCGCTGAATGGGCAGCTGCGGTCACATTCAGGGAGGATGAGGCAGAGAGACTCACTTCAACTCTGACATTCAATCTGTCCCTTGTGACTCAGGTTGCCACTTACCGCTGGGGCTGCAGGATGCAAGCAGGGATAACCCTTTCATTAGCTATGTGTGACATGGGAAAAGGTCAGACAGGCGGGCTGGACTGCTGAGTCACTGAGTGCAAGTGCCCACCCCCTCCGGCTCCACGTGGTTACTGGCCCAACTCAATCAGCCCCAGGTCCTCTCGCTGAGGCCGGTGTGATGCATGGCATGGGTTCAAGTCAGGGCAAGCAGGCAAGGATGTACCTTGTCTACCTCTGTAGAGGGAGGTGATAGTGATAAAATATGGTCGGGAGGAAAGCCTGCTGTAGGTCAGACACTCCTGAGTTAGGATCCCAGCTCCGCAGCTCGCTAGCTGTGGCACCCACCACAAACTGCTTAGCCTCTCTGACCCTCAGCTCCTCCTCTACCAGGTGGAGGTAACATTACCTAATGCATTGTTGTGAGACTTCATGAGGCCGAGTGTGTAAGCAGTTGAGCAGAGTGCTTGGCCGGCAGTAAATGGGCCGTGCCGTGAGGGTTATCAGTGAATATCCTGGGCTCTCAGGAGATGCTCGCTTCCCCCCTCCACTCCCCTCCCCCAGTCGCCAGGTTCTGGCCCCTGCTGCCCACATCTGCAATCATGCAGTCCCGACTTTGGAACATGGAGTGAAAGTAGGCTGAGGTGGGAAGAAGCAAAAGGAACTGAAGGGCTGGTGACATTTGAAAAATTTCACTATTTCAGACTAACAAACTATTTCCTCAACTTGAATGATTCCTGGGCAAGTTTGTCTGAGGGGAACCAGATGCACAGGTGGGCATGGGGACCACAGGAGCCCAGAAAGCAGGGTTTTATGGAGGCAAGTTTTTGCCTTAGAGAGCTAGGAAGAACAGAGCTCTAAGACCCCCGAAGCACACACACTTCCCTACGACTCACTGAATTCGGACTGAGGCTATGCCCTTTGCTCTTGGCTCAACATCCTCTCCCTGTTCCTCCAATACTTCTAACCCTCTGGAAAGAGAAAAGACATCACAGGACTCTTTGGATCAACATGGAGAAGACCGAATACGCTCAGCGTCAGTTGGCAAGCTGGTTAACCTCCCTTGTAACCTAGCTATCTTTAGCCTCCTTGATGCTATTTTGAAATGTCAAACTAGCAAATAACTGCTTCCAGAATGGTTCTGATCTGGGATGTGACAGGATGCTTGGGGGTGGGGAGACGAGGAGGAGGTGGGGACGGTAACAAGCCTTCTGGTAGAGGGTGAGATAATGCACTGACTTTATGACTGCCAAGATTCCCTCCCTTCTTCTCTCCTAGCCACTTTCTCCAAGGGCTGGCCCATTTAAAGGGAAGTGGGGCATTGAGTCCCACCTGGGCCTAATCTGGAGGGATGTCTGCCTATCTGACTCTGAAGCCAGAACTGGATGTCCCATTAGCCAACAGAGCAAATGGACTCTTGGGTGCCTAGCCCAGTTCTAAAAATGTTTATTCATTCACTCACTCATTTATTCATTCAACAGTTTTTTTTTTTTTTTTTTTTTTGAGTAGCAACTACGTGCCAGGTGCTGTACTAGGCACTGGGGATGTGGAATCTTGAAAAGGTTACTATCCACTGGAATCATTTGGGGAGTCAATTAAAACACAGCTGCCCAAGCTCAGCCCGAAGAGTCAATACAGGAGGTTTGATGCACACCTGTTCTGATGCAGGTAGTTCAAAGTGTATGAGACACCCCCATCTAGCTTGTAGTAACCTTTGTTTCCTAAGAGGCTCCCCAGTGTGGAAAGCTAGGGATATAGAAATACATGTTATAGCCCCAGACCTTGAAGAGCTCACAGTCCATAGTATCCAAGAGAGACAGAGAAATATCATTTCAGGTGCTAAGGGCTCTGTTAGGCCCCATGGAGGAGGTAACTAGCTCCGGGAGAGCTGGGGAGGCTTCATAATGGAGGTGATATTTGAGCTGGTTCTTGAACATGAGTTCTTCATATAGAAAGAGTGGGTGCAGGAAGTAGTTTCCAAAGACAGACTTATCAAGGTCTCACTCCTATCCCACCTTCTCTTCTGACCATGGGAATGAAATGCCTCACAGGAGTGGGGCTCTGTGTTCCCTGCTCTTGACTCATGGTGGGGGCCTGTGACCACTTCCACCCAGAGGGTGTGGCAGAAGTGATGCCTGGGACTTCTGAGGCTAGGAGACCACCAGGCCATACGGCTTCTTCTGGGCTCTTTCTCTCTTGGGACGCAGGCCTCAGAAGCCCTGAGCTGACCTGTGAGAAGTCTGGCTTTCCAAAAGCCGCCATGCTGTGGATACCACGTGGAGAAGCCGCAGAGAAAAGCTATAGAGGGAGAGGCCAAAGGAGCC
Source organism: Mustela lutreola (assembly GCF_030435805.1). NCBI lineage: Eukaryota > Metazoa > Chordata > Mammalia > Carnivora > Mustelidae > Mustela > Mustela lutreola. Next base: position 47,706,776 of record NC_081299.1, on the reverse strand, counting down.
CACCTTTGGAGAACTCTAGGCCCCAGCCTTTGAGCCTCCGCAGCTGACAATGAGTAGAACAGGGAGGAGTTGTTCCCTCTGAGCCAGCCTACACTTCAGCTTTGTGAGTAGAAGAAATGTTCTGCTTTCAACTGCTCCCTCTCGGGGTGCTTCACTGTGCATTAGGCACCTGGAAAGGGTTGCAAAGGGATTCTGGGAAGAGGAAATGATTGCGGTTCAAAGGCGTGGAAGGTGAAAGGTGTGTCAGCTCTTTTTGAAACTTTGTATCTCATGTAGAGTTTAGGGGACTTGGTTTACTATAGACCAAAATGTACAATGAGGCCACCTGTGTGTTTGCCTCAGCAGTGAGGTCCCTGCTCTTTCCCCAGGCCTCGCCTCCCACGCACTTGGCGACGTCCCAAATCGTCATACATGGTTTCACCTGTCCTGTCTTTCTAGTGATGTAGTTTTAAGTGTGTGTGGGCGGGGGAGGGGGGCACCCTCTCAGTTCCTAGGGAAAGAGTTCAGAGGCTGTTGAAACTATAGTGATTTGGGTGTCATTCAGTCTAATAGCCTCTCAGTTCTGACTGCATGGACCACCGTGTCCGGAGCAGAGCAGGCCGCTGACCATAAGACCGAGTGTTTGAATGAGGCCAGTGTGTGAGTAATGACATCAGAACCAGGGCCTGCATCTATGGCTCGTGGGATCCCGGAATCCTGGTCATGGGAGAGATCTTCACAGCAAGCCTGTCGATATCAAGCAGCTACATCTGCTTACACACCTCTTCTAGCAATCATTCCTTCCTGTTACAAAGTTCTCTTTTTGACTGGAACCCTGTTGTCTTCCCATGAGGGAACAGAAATCCAGTCCATGAATGAGGAAATGGAAGCTCAGGAAAACCACCTAGCTACTGACTGATGTGACCCCTTTGATGAATGCCTTTCCACTCCCATAGACTATGAACCCTACAAATGGAACAGGAGCCCACCACTTCTGTACCTTTGCCCCACTGTTTCCCCACCTGAAATGCTTTCTCCATCTTCTCTCCTTTGAAGTCCCTGCTTTAAGCCGAACTCCTATGGGAGACATCGTCTATACGGTGTAAGACCCCAAGGATGAAGCTTGTGGCTGAACACTGATGTGTGGCCCTTTACTCCACAGGGCTCCTAGGAATCTGTCACCCCAGCTGTCACTCACTGGGGGCCCAGGTTCTTCCCCAAGTTCTCCTGTCACTGTGGCTCTGATATGACCACAACATTCAGAGTCCAGTCCAGCCAAGTACGAGAAAGATCTTTGTGCTCCTCAAAGGTTCAATATGGCAAATTGTTTGAATAGGAATTAGAAATTATACTGAGAATTTCTTTCTGTAGTTCCCATGAATTCTAGGGTTCTGTCTTTTCCATGATGCCAATAACAGTCTAAGGCACATTTTCCATGATCACACCTGCCTCTGACCCTGTGATCTCTAGTTGCTCCTGAGTAGCCCATTACATTTATATTACCTCCTGTGGGGCGCCTGGGTGGCTCAGTGGGTTAAAGCCTCTGCCTTTGGCCTCAGGCTGTGATCCCAACTTCCTGGGATAGAACCCCCCCCCCCCCACCTGCATCGGGCTCTCTGCTCAGCAGGGAGCCTGCTTCCTCCTCTCTCTCTGCCTGCCTCTCTGCCTACTTGTGATCTCTGCCTGTCAAATAAATAAATAAAGTCTTTATATTACCTCCTGCATGGCCCAAAACCATTCTCAAAATGCCTGATTTAGAGCTTATGCCATACCTTCAACGTAATAAGGCTTATTTATATAATTTTTTTTTTATTTTGGATCTCACAATTAAATTTTTATTTGATTTCTTGGAATTCATATGCATATAGATGAGATGAGATGCCTATTAACACATGAAATAAGGAGAGTTTCTTGGGTTTTTAAGGAGAGAGGCTTGTGCCAAGAGAAGTCTGGCAATTTCCTGAAATAAGTGGAGGTATTTCAGGGCCAATTGTTACAATTGGAGAATCTCAGCCAAATGATAAAGTCATACTGGAGAAATTAAAACTGTTGTGGGTCAAGGTAGTTGAATTGATGGAATGAGCACTAACTCCACAGGCAATGGCTTCTAATGAAATGAACTATAAACCCAGGATCTAGGTTGTCAGTTCGTCCATCTGTCCATCCATCCATCCAGAAAGAAAGAAAGAATCATTCCAGGCAGATGAATAGCATATGTTTTAACCCAGCAGTAAGAAAATGTATAGCATATTTGGGAGAAGATAAAGAGGTTCCATATGGGGGCGCCTGGATGGCTCAGTGGGTTAAAGCCTCTGCCTTCAACTCAGGTCATGATCTCAGGGTCCTGGGATCAAGCCCCACATCAGGCTCTCTGCTCAGCAGGGAGGCTGCTCTCCCCTTTTTCTCTCTGCCTGCCTCTCTGCCTACTTGTGATCTCTGTCTATCAAATACAAAAATAAAATCTTTGAAAAAGAAAAAAGATGTTCCATATGAATGAGTTCAAGGATGGGGGTGGGTCAGGGCAACAAGAGATGGAGTTTGCTGGGTAAGCAGAGGCTAACTCTTAAAGGACTTTATAAGCCTTGCCCTAAAGTCTGTCTTTAAGGCAATAGCAGGGTTGGGGTTGGTGGTATTGAAGAGATGCAAGGAAGGGAATACTTATGTTATTTCATCAATTTATTATGAAAATACTTGAACATTTCAGGAATATTTTTGGAGCTCCTCATACTCTTCATGTTTTGGTGGTCCTGAGTTGTAGGCCAGAGCCAAGAATTAATTTCATTTCTAACTCAAAGCATGACTTGGGGAAATTGCTTCTTACTTGGGGTCCTTAGTTTTCTCACTTATAAAAGAAAAAGAAAAGGGATGCCTGGGTGGCACAGTTGGTTGAGCACCCAACTCATTTTAGCTGATTTTAGCTCAGGTCTTGAACTTGGGTCATGATCTTGAGTCATGAGATGGAGCCCCACACTGGGCTCTGCACTTGATACAGAGTCAGCTTGAGATTATCTCTCCCTCTGCCCTTCCTGCTCATGCTCTCTCTCTCTCTCTCTGAAATAAATAAATAAATATTCAAAAGAAAAAAAAAAAAGAGAAAGAAAGAATGAATGAAAAGAAAGAGAAAAAGAAAAAAACAGAAAAGCGAGGGGATTGGCAAGTTGAGCACACTAAATAGTTTTTCTTTACTGAACCATTCCCAGAGGGTCAACTAGATTTCAGTAGGTGTGATTAATAAATTACAAAAGATAAACAGAGTGCCTTGAAAGATTTTATGTCCTTATTTAAATTTTACCTGTCTTTACAGCCTGCCGGGAAGCCTATCATTCAACCCTTAGCAATAAAACAGCTTTGCACAAATGAAGACAAAATAAATCAGAAGCCGTATGCTTTTAAAGTCACTAAATGAAAGCCCAGCATGCATGCTGCCTCCTTCCAAATTAATCACTGGATTAAATGCAAGACATGCACCCCAAATCAATAGCTTGTGACAGAGAACTCCTGCCTCTGCTTCAGGAAAATTCCACTTCCTTTCAGATGTTGTCGCTTGAAATGTCAGGAAGTCTCCATTCATCACCCACCCTTGAAAAGGCCACCATCACCATACTTCACATTTCCTTGCTGCATTTCTTCAAGGGAATCAAGGCATAATTCCTAGGAAGCGTACTCACTGTTATAGCCTCTTGTGGAGGCTGGAAGAGCCAGGGTGCCGAGGGGAGATGTATAGAGATGCCTGAGTTAGAAATAAGAAAACTAAAGTGTAAAGATGGCCAAAGTCTTGTCCCAAAGTCCCAAAGAAACAAGACTCATTTATTCCCTCGGATGGCAACACTGTGCAGTGGGAAGAAGATGGGCTTAAAAGTTTGAGAGATGTGGATTTAAATCTTGGATCTACCACCACCCTGAGCTTTGTTTTTCTTATCTATGAACTAGAGGAACTACAAATACAGTGTGTCACAAGCTTGTGCAAGTTGTGTAAGGTCTCTGTGCCCGAGCATCTTCGGTTGTAAATGAGGTCATGGAGGTTAAATGTCCATCCCATTGTCACAGCTCATCTCATGATGAGAATGGGGTGTTTCATCTCCAGATCAAAGCTCTACCCACTTTCTCTGCTTTTCAAAACTCAGTTCTGCCATCACCTTCTCCAGTAGCTCCCAGATTGGTTTACATCCCTTTTGCTCTATCATTACAATATTATTAATAGTAATTAAGAAAAAAGTGATAATGACAACACTAAAAATTAACACTTATTGATCATTTACTATATGACAGGCTCTGATTTACTTGAATTTACTCATTCAGTTCTCAGACCAACCCGAAGTGTTGCTGTGTTCTACATTTTACAGAAACTTACGTAGCAGAGTTTACATCAGCTACCCAAGCTCTCGTCAGTGGTAAGCAGAACTGCCCTATCTCCCAGGACATCCTGGGCTTCACTCTTTGTTGATGTGACAGACTCATCAAGGTCTAACTCGCATCCCACCTTCTCTTCTGACAATGGGAATGAAATGCCTGTGACTGTATGACACTGATAATTCTCCTTATGTGACTTTCATTTCTACTGGACTTCAGGTTCCCCTGAAATAGTGACTGAGTGTTATCCAATTTTGTATTCCCAAAGATTAGCACAGAGTAGGTGTTACTGAATTTGAAATGAAAGGAAATTGACTCATCATGCAAAGATAATAGGCTCCCAGTATTTAATACCAAGGGCTCTGAATTGAGAAGGTGACTTCCTAGGTCAGAATGTTGCAGAGCTAGACATCATCTCACACGGAAGGGACTCAGACAGACTGGGACAAAGCAAAGACAAGAGCAGTACAGATGAGACAACCAAAAACAAAACCAAAAAAAAAAAAAAAAACCAAAAAGCCCCAAAACCCACACAAAACTCTCCCATTAGTCACACAAATGAAAGACCCTTAATAGATGCTTGATGTTGCTGGAAGTTACCCTCAAAACTTCAGTGCATGGTGTGTATGGTTGTCAAACACAGCGATGCCAAGTAAACTCCAAAAGAAAGCAGTCGTTCTCAACAAATTCTTGTCAGTATCACAGTATTGAATTGAAACTTCCTGGGGGTATTTGTAGAGATGGATTTTAGGACTGAGGGGAACTCATTGCAGGCAAGATTCTGATAGTCATGGCACAAAAGAAAAACCTATAAACATATAGAAAGGTGCTCAACTGCCTATTATTCAAAGTTTGAAAAAGTTACAAAGATCAACAATATAAAGGCTTGTGAGGCCCTGAGGAAATGGGTGTGATTATACCTAGTTAGTGGTGGGAGTAAAACCTTGGAGTCCTCACCAAAATTCCATTTGTAGGACTCGATCACAGAAATACGTGCACATGTGTTTGCAAATATATTTTCAAGTGTGTTCATTCTAGCCCCATTTTTAATAGTAAAATAATTAGATGTTTCTAAAGTAGGGATGTGGTTTCAAAATTATATTCATACAATGGTTAGGGAGTGATGACAACAAATTCAGTGGGTCCATATGTGTTGAAATGGAAAGATGGCCAGATTCTAGCAACCAAAACATGAACCCTTGTCTCCACAGGAGGCCTTTAGTAGTCTGCTCCAGCTCTTTGTTCTGATTGGTCCATGTCTGTACCGTACCAGACACGTAACTAGGTGATTATAAGGGATAGGAACGGGAAAGAAAGGGTTGGATGGGACTTTTTTTTCCCATTTGTATCTGTGGCTTACTCCCTTTCTTCCTTCCTTTACTCTTTCGGTATAATGAACATGCATTTTTTGTTATCGATATTACTCTATCTGTTCTTTTTTAAAAGTTCTGGGATCCAGTGATGGCAAAGTCAGACTCCTGATGAGCTTTAGTTCAGTGTGGGCATACTGTGTGTTACAGTATAATAAAAGTATGGACAAAGCCTCGTGTTACTAGAGACAAAAATGCGAAACAAATGACATAGGCCTAGAAGCACAGGGGGAGATGTTACAGAGGAGGGTCTAAGATTCAGCCTGAGCCTTGACCTGGAAATAGGAAGTCTCTGAGGAGGTCTCAATGAAGGCAAAGCTTCCCCAGCGGAGGTGCACAAGGGCCCAAACCTAGAGGCATGGAACAGGTGGAGTATTGTGAGTCCATAGCTGGAATGACTCCCTTGGTGCTCAGACAGTTTTTCCTTCTTGGGATGGGGCACCAGAAGAAGCACAGTCTGAGGAATAGCCCACATTGAACTCTAGCTGGGGAGCAGCCACCGGGGAAGAAGCCGAGGAAGCCAGGATGAAAGGTTTGCTCGTTGTTTTCATCTGACCTGCTGTGGAATGTGGCTCATAACTCATCTGCATAGGCAGCTCTTGGAGTGGACAAAGGAAACCCAGCCAGTGGAAATTCCTGGGAAACTGTGGTGGGGCCCAAATAGGAAATGCCAGTCAAGAGATTTTACTGGTGCTAAGCTCAAACACTGATGTTGGGGCTGGGCTCCTCAAAGATCCTGCTTGTTAACTGCAAAAGAGACACTTTGGCAAAAGGGGTATAGATAATAATCAGGGTCCCATTGATACCATCCTTTCCAACCCTTTTGCTCTCACAATCTAACTTGAAGAAACTTTGAGCCAGGGGTGATTACCCACATTTCATATACCTCAGAATTGAGACTCAGGGAGATTTAATGACTTGCTCAAGGTCACATAGCTAAGGGAGACTGGATGACATCAGAAAAACAAAAAATCTACTTTTGGAATGATACAAACTTGATTTAAAAATTTTATTCCATAACTCATTATTTGGGGTGATTTTGGCCAACTTACTTTCCTCTCTGACTCTATTTTCCCATATGTAGACTATGGATAACATTATCTACCTTATAGAACTGTTAGAAAAATGGAGTGAGACTATATATGCTGTCTACTTGTTACCTATTTGCCCCTTTCTTAAGTCACTCAACCCTAATTTGGAATTCAGGGGGAAAACAAATACATTCTGTTAAAATGTTCCATTTCCCAGCTTCCCTTGCATTTGAGATTGGCCATGTGACAGAGTTCTGGTCAATGAAATATAGCAGAAGTCTCTAGAAAGTGTATCTCATCCTAAATTAGAAAGTTAAACCTTTTTAGGAAAAACCTTTCTTCTCTGCTTCTCTCTTCTTGGAATGGAAATTCATTCCAAGGAATAGAAGAAATGCAGATTCAACAGTCATCTTGGAATGATGGAGGAACTCGTATCCCTGATGGTAATATTGGACTGCTTTTTCTTGGACCTGTCATTGCTTGAGACATAGACATAGACCCTTGATAGTTTAAGCAGCTTGAAGCTGTCCATATTCCTTTTGGACTCATCTAGGCTTTGACTTATCATACATACCCAAGGAATCATAGGCATTTTGATTAGAGCACGGACCTTTTTTTGAGGTGGAGGAAGAATTCAAGCCCCTGTCTCCTACCCATAAAAGAGCATTAACCTGCCCAACCAACCCCACTTCACATTCAGGTGTTCATTTCTCTCTTCTCTTCCTTGCTTATCGCCAAAGTTAGCCCTCTTCACCTGAAGACCAGTCTCAGTTCAAATGAGATAAGAGATATAATATCCCTAGCACAGTTCCTGACACACAAGTGTAAAACAAGTGGGATTTATTTTTCTTGAGTCAGGAAGTTATAAAGCAACCTCAGCAAACTGGAATCTTTTTACTTTAACAGATACGTATAGAGCAGTTTAGAGGGTCTCCTGATCTATAAGGTAAAGAAACTCAAGCAGCTTTAGCATGGCATTAAAGGCCCTAACTTCTGCATGCAGCTCTGGGTTTCTCTTTCAGAGTCCCTTGATAATGTCCCTTCCCTTGTCACAATAGGACCATAAGGTTTTGCTTTCCTTCTGCTATAATACTCACGTGATCATAGTCACTGTGTCTACCTCTCCCACTAAAGGTGAAGCTTGAATCTCATTTATCTCTGACTCCCTGGTAACCTTGCACAGCCCAGCACTTGATAAATTACTACTGAAGAAGGAAATACGTCTCTAGTCAGTGCCTGGAAGTCGAGTCATGTGGAGGTCTTGGCTTTTTCCTGAACACAGCTGCGCATTTCCATGCTTCAGAAGCTTTGCACATGCTCTTCTTGTTGCTTAGATTTTTCTTCCTCCATTTTATGTCTGTAGGATTCCTACTCACCCTCACACAGACACCTCAAACATCACCTCTGCCAGCTCTCTCAGTTGCCCTCTGTTCTCTCTTAAGGCATCTGATGCTACTTCTGCCATCGCACGTAACTTGCTGCTCATTATTACCATGATTTGTCCACTTGCTTCTCTTCCTTGCCAGACTATGAACACTTAAGAGCATTTACTCGTATTTTTCTGTCACTTACATGCAACATAGTTCCTGGCACATGGTAAATATTGAGAATTTCCGTGAACTTAGTTACAAAAATTTTTGAATTTACACAAAATTGTGGTTTTGAGTTGTTGCCTATCCCTGGCTCTGTAATGAAGCTCATAACATCAGGTGTTGAGGTGAGGAATGAAAGGAAATGAGACTTGATTTAGTATCTATTGTGGACCAGGCATTCTTATTGTCTGTATTGTTTTCAGAGTAAGTATGAAACCCACCCTTACGAGCTTGTAACTTTATTATGGAGATGTACTATACTCATAAATGCTTTAAAGATTGGTATAAATTTTGTTAACAGTCCCTCTGTCACTTTCAATGACACCTCCTGGGTTTGACGCATAAGGCACCCATAGTTCTAAGAATCTTCTCCAATCTAAGAAGCTTGGAGATAATTGAGGCCTGAGTGTATTGTAACTCTTCCTGCCCGCTTTCAACAGAGACCTGGGAGCCTGATGCAAGGTGGCCCAATCAGATTCTCTCCAAAAGAAATATGAAATTTGGAATGGATTGCTGAAGAGATTGGAGTTGTTGGGGGTGAGTCACATGTGTGGCAGTCCTCCAGGGTGAAAGGCCGTACAAAATTCTGAGATACCAGAACTGCCTTGGGTTCTCCTATCTTGGTAGTTCAGCATTTCCTTTGATTCTCTGAGACACCCCCAGCATCCTTCCAATAAATTTCCCCTTTGCTTTAGCTAGACAAAGTGCATTTCAGATGCTTACGGGTTTAAAAATAAAAAAAATAACCAATATAGTCTGAATGCCAAAAGAATTTCCTGTTTGGTCTCTGAATTGGTTAAGATTTGCATCAGCTGCAAATGACAGAAAACCCATAATAGTGGCTTTAAAAGGACACAAGATTATTTCTCTCTCAAGTGAATGTGGGCAACCAGAACTAGCTGCTTGATCTACAGGAATCCAGATTCCCTCTATTATTAATCTCAGGATGCTCCTTCTGTCTCAAGGATCAAGATGGCTGCTCAAATTCTAATCATTATGTTACCAATCCAGCCTATAGGAAGGAGGAAGACATGTCTCTCCCTTTTAAAGTATTCCCCAAAGCTCAACACACTATCTCTGCTCTGATTCCATTGACCAAAATGTAGTTACATCACTCTCATATGCCAGCTCTCTTCCATTTGCCTGTCTAGACCCACTGCCTACTCCTCTTCATTTTCTCTCTGCCTGAAGAGGCTGGCCTGTGTAGACCATATCAATGGGAGAGTATAAACTCTGGCTTTTATGGTTCTAGCTCAAACAACAGAGGCTCTGGCAGGACATTAGAAAAAGAGAAGAGTGAGGTCAGAGTATTTATTTCTCTTGGCCCCTTCCTTCCAGTTTGCATTGGGCTGGCCCTGTCCTTCAGATGAGGGTGACTGCCCCTTACAAAATGATTGAATCTACTTGACCCTCTCTTTTTCTAGGTTTTGGTAGCTATTTCCTTCCTTCATTCCATTATGTCCTAAGGGAGGCAATAGCCTAGATGCTATGAACTCTGGATTACTGCACAACAACTTAAAATTGCTCCACAGCCTATCTTAGTAAATAGCCCCTTTGTAAATAAATCCTCCTTGGCTTACCCCATTGAGTGTGTCATCTATTTTCTTTTGGGACTTTGACATACCTACATAACTACAAGGTTTTTATTATAGGCCAGTTACCTGAAAATTGACTGTATTACCAAAAGAGGAGAGGAGAACCCATACTATGGGACAACTGGCAATCTTTACCATGGTCCCATCAGTCTTTCTTGATCAGTTCTTATATACAATTTTTATGAGTTCTTGATCAGTTCTTATATACAATTTTTAGGAGTTGAACCTTCTATCCCCTACTCCTAATATCCATAAAGCAAGGTGATCGCCATCCTTTTTATCTTATACAAAGTTAAATAAAGCTGTAAAAACTACAGATATCTATATATCTATATATATATGGGAGAGTTATAACTATTAATAACTTTCAAGGAAGGGTAGTAAAATCAACACATGTTTAGTGAATGTATAGATGAAATTATGAAACTATGTTTTCAGTTTTTCAACTGCAATATTGGTGTGTTGGGCCGTAGGATGTCCTAAGTCTTTTCCAGTACTGATCTCTATGTATTATTTTGTTGGCTGTGTATCACAGTTTCCCATGAGTTATAGAAAGAAATGTGGCAGAACTGTCAAGTTGGAGGCACAAGGTCCAAGGAACACATAGGAGAGAGACAGATCCAAGAATATACCTGACTTGGTAATCCAGGCACAATCAGGAGAGCAGACAGGAGTATTGGCTTCATGCAGATTCTGACTGCTGAAAGAGACAAGAGACAGAAGGCAAGCTTAGCAGACAGAAAGTAATTTCAAACACCTAGAGGAAGTACATAGGTCCAGGCAACCAGAAGGCTGGAATCACATATATGGCAAGATAATAGTCAACCTGGAAACCTAGACAGAAACCAAAAAATTCTGCTACCCCTTAAGAGAAAACTTGAGTCACCAAGTCAACCCCCAGGTGCTATCTATGGCTCCTTCTTCTTTATCCCCATATCTAACTGGTCTTCAGACTTAGTTGATAATGCCTTCTAAATATCTCTTGTTCATGTACTCATCTCAGTTCCCATTTCCAATAAAAGTTCAGGCATAAATTATCTTTGGCTTGCATTAGTTTATTATCTTCCTAGTGGATCATTATTTCACCCATTCAACCCCATTTCCCAAACTGCCCCATGACATCTTTCTAAAATACAAACAGATTATGTTAGTCACCTGGATAAACAATTCAGTAGTTCCCTAGTTCTCCTAGAATAAAATTAAAATGTTTAACAAGGCCTTGTATTACTCAGCTCCATATCTCTTTTTAGCCTCATCTTACCCCACTCCTCTTCTTCCCACTTGACACTTCAGCCACTCTGAAATACTTATAATTTCCCAAAGAAATTAAATAGGCTTTTGCATGTGTATGCTTTACTCCCAAACCCTCCCACTTCCTTCCTCTGATGCATTCTTACTCATCCATCAGGACTCTACTCATAAGCTATTATCTCCTACAGACAGTCCATCTTGACACCCCCACCTTCACTCAGGTTGAAATAGGTACTTCTCTGTGTTCTCATAAGCTTATCTCTACTGTATCACTTATCATAGTATATTGTTATTTCCATGTTAGTTACCTCTCTCTCTCTGATCTCTGAGATTCTTAAAGGCAAGAGTTATATCTTATTTAACATGGTACCTCAGTGTCTAGCACAGAGAAGACAAGATGTTTATAAAATAAAAGAATGAACAGGATTAATAGTATGCAGAGTGGGATTAAGGGCACTACCACCTTCCTTGTCTTAGATACCACACTTCAATCAATGCAGACTAGGATCCCTTTCACATTTTAGATATTACTCTTAATACATGCTGTTTTGTTTTGTTGTGGTATGAATATTCCTGCTTCTAGTCTTGAGGTTTATTCTTTTCTCTCATGTACAAATAAATCACAATAGCTGAACTTCCATTTCAAGCCATGATGGAGTGACAGGGTTCAGACATATTCTCCCATCATAAACAATAAGGAAACTGGGAAAAAATATATAAAACTGTTTGCCATTGGACAACAGATGGTATGTTATTGTGGTTCTCAAGAAAAGGGAAGTAATGAGATAAACACTTGGCCTTTGCATAGAATCACATTCTGAATCTTATTGCAGGAAGTGAATCCTAAGCAGAGTACAACAATCTCACTACATTGAGGAGACAGAAATCAGAGATCTGGGAGGTTGAGGTTACTCCAAATTGTGGAGCAGAGCTTCAGAGAAGAGCAACATAAGAAAATACTTCAGAGATTTTGCTGAATATTAGGTCATGTATGCTTAGGGCAAAACTATGAACCCCTGCTTCTTTGTTCTGTGAATTCCTCCTCCACTGAAATTCCCACTCCCTTCTTGCTCTCTCATTTTTGCTCCTCATGGGCTTTTCCAGTTCTCTCTGGTATGTACCACAGGAAAATCCCACCATGTTTCTCTCTCCTTCATCTCTCAGTGCACCATCAGCAAAGAACTTGTATAGAGTGTTTTAAGTGATGAAGTAGGGAAGTCACGTTCCAAGAGTGCAAACAATTAAAGCTAAATGTCAAACAGCATGTCGGTGGTATACATCATCCACTCCTTGAAGGCAGTGACTCACTGTCTCGTCACTCTTGGCTATAGTCTGCTTCCATGCGGCCGGCCACGTTCCTATCTCTCTATAATTCAAACACCAAGACTCTGACAAGGACTGACAATGGGAAAACCCTCAAGTCCCATTAAGTTATGAAATAGAAACATGTAAATCTCATCCTTTTTTTGACCTTGCTCATCGAGTTGAGCCCTGGAATCTGTATGTGCAGAGCCCCAAAAGCCAATTAAAGTAATTTCTCAAGCAAAAGAGAATTTCTTTAAAAAAAAAAAAAAAAAAAGAAGAAGAAGAAGAAAAAAAAAAGAGTGTTTCTGGATTAGTATTTTCACCTGGGATGATTATAAAAAATGCAAAAAACTGTGTTCACACCAGCACCACTGAACAAGAATGCCTTGGCCTGGAGCCCAAGAATTTGCATTTCAACTACGATCCCACCTCAACAAATTGCCCTGCCTTGATTTTTTTTTTTTAGGCAGTTTAAAATAGAAAAAAAATTCATTATTTTGTGATTAATAAACCCTCCTGATATACTCTATAAATTGCCCTTTCAGTCACGGGACTCTTACCCTTGATTTCAGTAGTTGATGTTTAAATTTTATGTACAGGATTGGTTTCTTCCTATTCTCCCTCTCCATAGCCCTCCTTTGGACCACCAGCCTACCAGTAATGCAGTAGGGGTGGAATCAAAAAAATGTTGTGTTCTAGGCCTTCCTTTGAGCTCCAAATTATATTTAATGCTGGTAGCCTGGGAAACATCTCAAAAGTCCATAGCATGAAGTCTGTCATTTCTGAAAGCACAATGTCACCCTAGTTATCACTGTTCTTACCCCCAGATTTTTGTGGGCTGCTTGAGCCCCCAGGATGTTTTATGGCAAGCTCTGAAAATACAAGTTAGCTTTTTAGGATCTTTTTTTTTCCTTTTCTTTTCAAAGATTTTTATTTATTTATTTGACAGATGGAGATCAAAAGTAGGCAGAGAAGCAGGCAGAGAGAGAGAGAGAGGAGAAATCAGGCTCCCTGCTGAGCAGAGAGCCTGATGTGGGGCTTGATCCCAGGACCCTGAGATCATGACCTGAGCTGAAGGCAGAGGCCTCAACCCACCGAGCCACCCAGATGCCCCGGCTTTTAGGATCTTTAGACTAGCAGGATCTGATTGAAGTTGTTAGATCAGGATTTGAAAAATGGTCTGAGCATGGGTTTGTCTAGAGCCAAAGAAGTGCTTAAGGGAAAACCTTGAAATAGCAAATGACAGAACTTTCCCTGAAGTTCACAGATGTTCTCTACAAATTCTAGAAGAATGCTAAGAACTGAATTTCGTTTGGGGGGCTTCCTATCAGCAAGCACATGATGCTCAAGAATCAACACTAAACATGTGGTTTGATGTAAATAAAGTTCTCAAAGTCCCTCTGTCATTCTGACCATTGATTAAAGCATGATTCTCCCACTCCCAGACCCTGCCGAATTGCTTTGAGTCCTTCCAGGGTTCTGAATGTAGGGACTGATGATGTACAGATGCATTAAACTTGTCTGCAGCCACAGGTCTCTCAGGGGCATGTTGGTCTTTTGCTCATGAAAATTATGGTGTTTCTCATGGTCCAGAGATCACTGCATTTGCAAACTTCTCATTTTTAAAATATAAATGCTATATCTGTCCTTTCCTATTGCAAGTTTTCGATCTCACTGAATATATTTAAGGTGCTAGTTTTTACTAACCATAAGGATGTTCCCTTACAACTCCACGGATCATAACAGCAAGCTAACATTTATTTAGTGCTTCTCTGTTAATGTCACCTTATGTGTCTGTTACGGCCTTCAATCCTCCATATAATCTTATGAAAAATGTTCTATGTTCACCCTCATTTTGCAAACGAGGGTAGTGAGGCAAAGTTCTCACAGCTTTAGGGTGAGGGTTGGGAGGTACAACTTCAGAGCACTCATGCCTAACTATGAAGTTACACTCATTCAACAAATATTTGCTGAGTGTCTACTACGTGCTGGGCACCATGATAGGCCCTGAGGTTACCACAGTGAACAAAAAAGAGATGGGGATTCCTACCTGATGGATCTCCCATTTTATTTCACATCTATTATGTGAATTTGTGACAATTTACCTAACTGATCTCTATTGTGGAATGTTTAAACTTTTTTAAAAAAAGATTTATTTATTTGAGAGAGAGAGAGAGAGAGAGAGAGACAGTGTTTCGGGGGGTGGGGGAGCGGCGGTGCAGAGAGGGAGGAAGAGAGAGAATCCCAAGCAAACTCCCTCCTGAGCATGGAGCCCAGGGCAGGGCTCAATCCTAGGACCCTGAGAGCATGACCTGAGCCAAAAGCAAGAGTTGGAGGCTTAACCGACTGAACCACCCAGGTAGCCCTAAACTGTTTTTGATTCAATGCTCTTAAAAAAAAAAAATCACACCATGAGGGACAACATCCTGATTTACAAATCTGTATCCAAGTGTCTGTAATTTCATTAGGAGAGTTTCCCAGAGTAGGAATTATGAAGCTCAAGGGTATGAATACTCTTTCAAGCTCTTCACACATATTGCCAATAGCTCTCAGAAAGGGTGTAGGAAGTTACAGCCCCTCCGCGTGTGGCAGTTTCTGAGAATGTCCATTTCACTATAACCTTGCCAACATCGAATATTCTTCTTCCTTTTCAGGCCTATTTGACAGGCATCCTGTTCATAGCTCTGCAACAATAAATACCACACTGACTTCATTTTATTTAGAGAAAAATGGATGTCACAGGCTCAAAATAGTTGAAGAATAACAATTCGTTTTAAAAACACCTCCCATGCCCTCATAATCAAGTGGAAAAATTCCCTACCTCCCTCTTGGTGCATGTAGGTGTCTCTGTCAAGCTCAGCCACTGTTTTGGAGTAACGCAAAAGTGCTTATTGACCTGTGAGCCTCTCTGTGGAGCAGTTCATGTATGTCCCCACACCTTGGTGCTAGGGGGCCTATGAGCAGTTGGCTCCTTTGTGACTTCGTGACATCCCCATCCCCAAAGGGATACGAAACTGCACTGAACGACATTCGATCTGGCCCTTTGTAGAGCCTTCCTAGAACTACATCTCTTCATTAGACGTGGCTTCTCCCTTTTTGGGATTTCCAGAGCACATTGGATAAACTTTGCTATGCTACTTAACATATCCAGTCATGCTCCGTGTGTACTTTAGCTGTCTGACTAGAAAGATGAAGTGATCCACACCTGTTGCATAGATCCGCTGTGAGAATTCAATGAAACAACGCACATGGTATCTTAGTGTGTGCCTGCCACAGAATTACCCCCTACGAATACTTGTGGAATGAAGGAACGAATAGTCAATGCGCAGTAAATCTTGGACGCTAACTGGTGCAAGGTATAAGCAACCTTCATCAGAAGCACCTGTGAAAATGCCGGACCCAAGTTGCCTCCTTCAGAGAGTGCTGTTCAGGAAGTCTGGGGTGGAGGTCTGGGAATCCCGGTGACTCTGAGACAGGTGGCCTGGAGATGGCACGTAACTTTGAGAATCCTGGTGACATGTGAGCTCTGTGGTGGCAAGGATAATAGGACCATCATCTTTACATGGCCCTGCGTCTATTGGCTCTAGCCCCCAGTGTGCAGTAAGTGCTCAAGGACAGTAACCTGAATGCCAGCCTCATTGTGTAGAGGAGACGTTATTTCCAGACCTATACGTATGAAAGCAAACAGACAACCAATGATTTTAAAATGTGCATGGAGCCTTGGAACCTCCCCAGATGCAACCTCAAAAACATACCCACTATTGTCCCGGATTTGAATTTCCCCAAGTTTCATGTTTTCTCATGCCCTCCACAGCAGCACCCTATTTTGAGCTCTTGACTATGCGCCGGACACTTTATTTGATTTAATCCTCAGGATCTCTCCGAGAGGTAGGAAACTGAGGCTCAGAGTTTGTGCCCTGTCTGAAGTCTCATAGCAAGTGCCGGGCTTCAGACTAGGCGTGAGGGATTGCCAAGCCTGAGCATGTTCCCTATAGCTCCCTCCTGAGATGAACAAAAGGAATTGGGGAGCTTGGCCTGCTGGGGCAGGTGAGGCGCAGAACTCACTGTCAGTGTGTGTGTGTGTGTGTGTGTGTGTGCATGCATAGTGCCAGCAAATTCCTGAGTATAGGCAATTGCATCAAACAGAGGCGATTTTTCCCTTGTAAGTAGATATTATAAATATAGCATATTAAGCAACCCTGACTTCATTCCCAGCCAATCAGCCCCTGCCAGTTGCATGCTACATATATACAGCATGACTCAAAGGACCCTCAGGCAGTGGGTGGGTTAAAAGTCAATCAGACAATAATAATTTTCATAAGTGCGAACTCCCTGGCTTCCCGATTGGCTGTTCAGTTACTCCTGAGTCATGAATTTCCTTTTTAGGGTAATATTTACCATAGAGCATGGCTGGTTATAGGGACTATGTAATATCCACTGTCTGATGGGGAACTTGTTATTAAAACATTACCTAATGATAGATTTCCCTGATAAATATTCCTGAGGATTAAACAATATAGGTTGGGGAGAGACTCGGGAGGGTTGCAGGGAACAAAAGATGAGTAAGGATAAGCTATGGTTTGGAAATACATTAAAAGGGGTTTAGGGGTGCCTGGGTGGCTCAGTTCGTTGGGCCTCTGCCTTCAGCTTAGGTCATGGTCCGGGAGTCCTGGGATCGGGCCTGGTGTCAGGCTCCCTGATCCTCAGGGGGCTGCTTCGCCCTCTCTCTCTGCTGCTCCTAACTGCTGTGATCTCTCTCTGTCTCTGTCAAGTAAATAAATAAAATCTTTAAAAAAAAAAAGGTGTGTGTTTGGAGCTGGGTGTCAAAATAATCCTAACATAATAATCAGAATAAAGAGGAGAGAAAAAGAAAGACAGGGACAAAGAGAATAGGAGGCAGAGTCTGTGAGGATGAACACGGAATGGGTAATAACCACAATCCTAAGCACCTTTTATTGCACTGTTAGTATATGCAGGCGTTGGGCTGATCATGAAAATCCTGGATTAGTCTCATGAAAATCCTGGGGGTCAGTCCTACTACCATCCCCATTCCTCAGATTCCAGCCAGTACAGTGAAAAGGCTGAAAACCAAGAACATAACGAGAGAGTGTTGAGTTTACATCTCAGCTTCCTATTTGCTAGCTGTGAAACCTACATTTTTTTTTTTTTTCTGCCTCAGGCTTCTCATCTATGAAAGGGAGGTAATGGTAATGTTGCCTCCCTTAAAGGGTTGTTTAGGGAAACTAACCTCATTAACAAACAAGACCTTTGCAAACTCAATTCAGCTGCTGAAGAATCTGAGGTCAGAAGTTAAGTTACTCGCTAAGGTCACAGAACTATGACATGGCAGAACTGGGATTTGAATCTAGATCTGTCCGATTCCAGCCCCCATGTGCTCTCAAACTTTATATTTTGGTGGGTGGGAGCAGTAATGGTGGGCACTAAACAGTACGTTTTCTGAGGCACAGGATGTCGACCATTTGAGTCAAACCACCTCAGCTTTATGGATGATTCTATAAGTATAGAATATAGAATATAGAATATAGAATATAGAATATAATCTCAAAGCCACCCTAGGGAAACCCTAGAGGAAATCATCTCATCCAAAGATTGCAAACTGTCAGGTTAGAGACCTCTCTCTCTCTCTCTCTCTCTTTTAACTATCTGAGACACCCAGGAACCCTCTCTCAAAAAGAGAGAGAGAGAGAGAGGGTTCCTGGGTGTCTCAGATAGTTAAGCATCTACCTTCAGCTCAGGTCATGATCTCCAAGTCCTGGGATCAAGCCCAGCATTGGGCTCCCACCTCACTGGGGAGTCTGATTCTCCCTCTGCCTCTCTTGCTGCTTGTGCTCTGTCTCTCTCTCCCTTAAATGAATAAATAAAATCTTAAAAAGAGAGAGAGAGAGCACAAGCAAGGAGGAACAGTGGGAGAAGGAGAGAGAGAATCTTAAGCAGGTGCCATGCTCAGTGTAGAGCCTGATGTGGGGCTTGATCTCATAACCCTGAAATCACAACCTGAGCCAAAATCAAGAATCAGATGCTTAATGAACTGAGGCACCCAGGCATACCAGGGACTTGTCATTTTCTACAGATATGTTGTGTTTGGCTGCCTAGTGTTGGTTGGTGCAGAGCTGTGAAAATTTTTGAAAAAGTTACCAAAACTAAAAATTAGACTTAACAAGAAAACCTAGATTTGTATTTTCTCTGAAAAAGCTGGAGGGTCTGGGCCCATATCCCTAAATGAAATAGTGACTACACTCAGCTGCCCGAGTATATTCTCACCACTCCCTGTTACCTCTTGCATCCTGCCCATGTCACTCAATTGTGTCTTCATGACAGCCCAGTGTGGGATACCAGAACCCATGCTCTCGAACCTCCTTTCCTCAGACTTGATACTTAGCTCAGTGAATTTTTCCAGAGGGGTGATTTCTTTTTTATTTTTTCCCACAGGATGGCTCACTCTTCTGAAACCCTTCATTTCTTCAAATCTCTCTCATAGAATGGGACTCTGAGAACTGAGCTCCCTGAGCTGACCAGCACAGAGTACTGGGAGACAGCTTACTCTCTTGAGATCTTCTTCTTCTTCTTCTTTTTTTTAAAATTCATTTGAGAGAGAGAGAGAATGGGCAAAGGTATAGTACACTTGGGGAACAGGGACCAACTCTTCTGAAATGGAAGCTGTGTGAGAGGGTGAGGTGTGACCTGGGTATAAAGGCAGGAATAGTAGTGTAGGTAAATGTCAAGCTAAGGAGCCTTTATCTAATTAAAAAAGGAAGCCTTGGAATATTTTGAGCAAGGGAGTGATATTGATGTCTTGGACAACAGTGTGTAGGATGGATGGAGGACAGGGAAGGAGGGACTTTAGACAGATGCCAGGGAGAAAGTTGGCCCAACCCTTCCCTTCCTGTGAGATGTGATGAGCATGTGAACCAGAACAGAGGCCATGGGGACACAGAGTTCCCTCTACCTTGGACATCAGAAGGACCTCAGCCTGGCTGCCAATGAGACACATTCTTGTCCGTAACATCATCACTTATTTGCTGTTCTCCTCCACCTTCCTCTTGCCTTTTCACCTTCTCCTTCTCTCTTCTTCCCTCTTTTCTCCTTTATTCCTTCTTCTATAATTACCTACCTCTCAATAGTCCTTTCAGATTTATTTTCACAGCCATTTCCTCGCTGGGATGTTTTTGAATTTTGACTTTTTTTTTCAACTCTGTAAGAATCAGGACTGGATTCTTCCAGAGTAACAAAAACTCCAAAATAACAGTGAAGGTTCTTTCTCTCCCCTGTAGATAGGCAGTACAGTCCTCATGCAGAGTTCCCACTCTCGTGCTCTCCTCCTGCACTGCCATGCCCAGCCCATGGCTCCCACCTCAAGTCCAGATGGCGCTCAAGCTTTCCCCATTAGCTCTGTCTCTCAGGCAGGAGAATAGCAGAAGAGGACACTCTCTGGAATTTGCATGCTCCAGTTCTGCATACTTTGAATTAGCAGACCTCATCCCATTACTACACTGCAGGGTCAGAGAGACCGGAAAAGGAGAACTCCATTCTGGGCTCCTATTTGCTAGACTTGAGACCAGTTGTGTGGCAGAGAGAGAGATACACCCTGTGGGCTGGTCCTGGGGCACCCTGCATAAGGAGTCAATGGCATCTCAGGTGAAGCCATCCCCCAGCAAACATTGTCTCACCTGGCAGAGTGAGGTGCTTTAAGGCTGTGGAGAAATACCAAGACGGGTATATAGTCCACAGATGCTTCCACGCACATACCATAAAATCTCGGAACTGGAAGGGACAGTAGGTGCCATCCATCAGTCCATTCCAGTTCAGTCTGTCTAGAGAAATCATCTGCAGCTTCGGCTTGCCCGTGTCCAGAGTTGGGGGTCCCATCTGAAGCAGCTTCCTACATAAGTCACAATGCGGACTTCTTACCCTGAATAATACCTGCCTCCCAGCATCTTCTACCCAACAGCCCTGGTTAGGCTAGGGAACAGGTCTTGCTTATTCCTCACTCTAAAAAAGAACTCATTTGCTATGTGAAGGCAGCTCTCACGTCTGTCTGTCCATCTGTTTGTCCTCTGCTTTCCCAACCAGTCCCCCCCTTTCTAGAGGGGGTGTGCCATATGGCTAAGCTGACATGCTTTGGAGTCATCAGGGCTGACTCTTCTACCAGCTTACTTGATCTTGAGCAAATGACTTACCTTTTCTGAGCCTTTATTTCTCCATGTGTAAAAGGAGGCTGATGTTAGCCAGCTCATGAGGTTATTACTGTGAGGACTAAATGAGCTAATGAATGCAAAGCACAGAGCTCAACACCAAATACAGCAGTCTATAGTCATTACTAGCATCTTCATAATTAATAATAATAAAACATCTCTGGCTCCTCTTCCCTCTTGAGGTATTAGATAACAGAGGAGAAGAAACCTTGATCACTTTGGGGGTAAATTAGCATGAAAGTACCACGCAGGATTGTGACAATTTTTTTTTGCTCTCTTTACACATTTCACTGTGTCGCTGCTGCTGTCCATAGAAAATCGCCTCCTGGGGTCTATGGTTTGCTCTCTCTGTTTGGAAACTGCCTCCTGGGAAGCTCCATCTGTTATAGCAGGCATGGGCACTCCTTGGGCTAATTTGTTGGTGTTGTTAGCAGAAACAGTTAGAACACAAGTACACAAACATGGTGAAGTACTCGAAGTCTGTCTGCCTTGTAGAGAGAAAAGGAGTCCGGAAGCCTGGGTCCTGATTTCTACCTTGACACTAGCTAGCTGGGTGACTGAGGATAAGTCAAAGGGCCCCTCCATGCCTCTGAATTTTGACAGCCTGTTCAGCGGCAACATCCTGTGACCAGAGAAAGCATTACCATGGCTTGTGTACCCCTGGAGTCTCTCTCCCCACCTAGGGCTAGTCCAGGTGGGACCATCATCTGGGCGGAGGCTGGGTACATGCCCAGGCAGCCGGGCTTGGTCTGTGAGCCAGGCAGAGTCCGCCTGTTACCAGGGTGTGATTGTTCTTGTGATTTGGCAACACCTAGCAAACGTGTCCCATCAGGGCTGAACTAAAAATAGCTCCTGTGCTGTTGGGGCCCAGGAAAATTAGCGACCTCGCACACACAGGGTTGGCTAACCAGGCAGAACCAAGTGGCCACCACGGTCTTAGGGGCACAACGGCCAAAGAGAGAAGGGTTGGCTAATTTTCACACGAGCATCCTCTTTCCCCACCTTGCTCCCGCACCCCACCCACACCAGGGCCAGAGCCTTACTCTCCCTTTCCGCCCACGCCTCTGTTTCTAGAAACACTGACTTTTGCAGAGGTGCTGAATGTCACCACAGTGTCCTGGAAAGGGCTGGGGTTCAGGCATCAGTGGACTTCGGTTCAAATCCTGGCTCTGCTATTTTCTAGCTGTTTGAACAGGAGCATGTGATCCTCCTGAGCCTCAGTTGTTCCAGCAGCAGAATGGGGTCCATTGTACCTACGGCTAAGGACTGTTATAAATACTAAAGGCAGCATGGGACCAAAGCAATGATTCAAGAGCTTCATCATGCATCTGAATCACCTGGGTCGGGGGAATCTTGTGAAAACTGAGATGGCTGAGTCCTGCCCCCAGGTTGCTGATTCAGTGGGTCTGGATGGTACTTATTTTCTTCCTAACAAGTTGCCAGGTGATGCTGATGCTGCAGGGCCAGAAATCACCCCTGGGTTAAGGGTGAAAGTGTGTGAATTCTGGGGTTAGATCACTAGAGTTCAACCCCTGGTCCTGTCATCTCTAGCAGAGTGATTGTGGGCACGTTTCTAAACCTTATCTGGTAAATGGGAGATTAACCATTCCTATTGTATAGTGTTGATCTGAGGATTAAGTGAGTTAATTCATATAAAGCACTTAACACAGGGTCTGGCAAACTGCAAGCCTGAGTAAACATTAATGTTTACTAGTGTCTCAGAGTCTGCAGAGACTATGAGTTCAGTACAAGTTCTTTTTTTCTCTCTCTCTGTGGTTATTGTTGGCTTTGCTGGAATCTCTGTCTCCACTCTGCCCCTCCCAGGGTCTTTGCATTCTGAGCCTTGCCTAGTTGGGAGGGCTTATGCTGGGAGGGTTTGGGGCACCAAGGAGCACAGATTGAATGTCAAAGATTAGAGATCAAAGAAGAGCCTGAAGCCTTCAGGCTGAATGGGGCTTACCCAAGAGATTTCAGTCAAGAGGGGCAAAACTGGAAGTAGACCCAGGTTTCCTGACTTCTCAGCCAGAACACTTTCCATAGCACCGTGATGCATCCCCAGAGGCAGCCTGGCTATCCCCAAGCGTGCTTAGGGAACAACCAGCTCCCCGCCCTACGTCTGCGCTGTTGCTGGGCACGTGGGTTGTTTCTCCTGTAACTGTTTAGGATTGAAGAAGACACAGTTGTAAACATCTAACATCTGAGTATAAATGACTATTTTCTTTGGGCTTTTTTTTCCCTGGACTAATGTCCTCAGAGGGGAATTGTTGCATTAAAAAGTACAGACAGTGTTATAGCTAGAAGAAAGCTAGACATAGCAACTCTTCTAGGGGAAAGAGCTTCTCATTTCCCAGAAAGCATAAAATGGCTGGGGATTTTACTATCTGAAGCAAACTAGGGAGGTCAAGGAGGGCCTAGAGCTGAACCTTCAAATCAGCGGTGGGAGACAGCCATGGCTGAGAGAAGGGAGATTGAAACTAGGAAGGGGACACCTGGCAATCACTGATAATTTCCTCCCCAAATGGTGTTGAGACTACTGCTTCACAGATATTAATGTGCATAGGAATTCCCTGAGGATCTTGTTCATATGTGGAATCTGATCCAGTAGGGTTTGTTGGGGCCCAAGAGTCTGCATTTCTTTTCTTAAGATCTTAAGATCTTTATTATTGATGGATGGATCCATCAATTGATTGATTGAATACATGAGAGGGGGAGGAGTAGAGGGAGAAAGAATCCCAAGCAGACTCCACACTGAGTTCAGAGCCAACTTGGGGCTCTATCTCATGAACCTGAGATCATGACCTGAGCTAAAATCAAGAGTCAGATGCTTAACTGACTGTGACACCCAGGTGCCCCAAGTCTGTATCTCTAATAAGGTCCAGGTGATGCAGACTCTGCTGATCCATGGACCAAATTCTGAAGTAACAAGAATTTAGCTGAGGTTACCCTGCCTTTGTTCACGCTATTCCTCTGTCTAAACCACCATTCCTACTATTTTTCAGACCAAGCTCCAAACACATCCCTGGACTGAGTTCATAGGTCAAGCTAAGTGCTCCTTGTATCTAGGACTATTGCAGCATTGATCATGCTGCACTAAACTGTCCACCCCTTCCTGAGGGCATGGACCAGAATTATTCATCACTATATTCCCAGCATCTAGCACAACAGTGCCAATCATGGTTTGGGTCTAATTATTATGATTGGGTAAGTGAATGGGTAAGTGGGTAGGTAAGTGAATGGATGGATGGATGGATGGATTAATAAATGGCTGTGAGGAGAGGGAAGTAGGAAAAGCATGGTGAACAATCAGATTTGGACTCAAGATTATTATTTTCTAACTAGACCATTTACTGAAAGCCCAGAGTCACTGACCCTCCTCTGATCCTTGCCAACTTTTTGCCCCCAGAATGTTGACCCTGAACCAAGAATGAACTCAGATAAATGAATAAGATCCAGAAAGCTCAGAGGTGCCTCACAGGGTAGCTCTAACAAGTACCAGAAAACAAAAAGCAGGTGTTGGCAATCTTTATTGTGCCCAAAGAGTTGTTTACACAAGTTTCCAAAGCAATCCCCTTCATCGCTTTTACATGCCTATTACATGGTTCTCTACAGAGAAAGGTCTGGAGCTGGTTAGCTCAGTGGATTAGAGAGTAAGTCTCTGAAAGCCAAGGGCACTGGGAGCCTTTTCCCTTTCTCTGCTCAAGGCCACAGGCTGACTGCCCAGTCCTGGCCAGAGGCACTGTGGTCCTGCTTGGTCCCAGTGATTAAGAGTGGTCAGTGTGAATCCATCCATTCACTCAAAATGGTAGGTGGTGCCATGCAGAAGAATGAACTTGAGTTTTGATATTAGACAGTCCTAGGAATGAAACAAGGATTCTTTATTCACTCACTAACTATATAATCTTCAAAAAAAATTTTTTTTTAAAGATTTTATTTATTTTTTTGACAGACAGAAATCACAAGTAGGCAGAGAGGCAAGGAGAGAGAGAAGAGGAAGCAGGCTCCTGCCGGGCAGAGAGCCCCATGTGGGGCTCGATCCCAGGACCCTGGGATCATGACCTGAGCCAAAGGCAGAGGCTTTAACCCACTAAGCCACCCAGGCACCCCCTTCAAAATATTTTTATTTGAAGTAATTTTAAACTTACAGAAAAGTGGCAAAAAAGCACAGGAAACTCCTGTATATCCTTTGCCTGTATTTACCAATTTTTAATATTCTTCTACATTTGCTATTTCATCCTCTCCCTTCTAATTTTTTGTTTCAGTGCCTCTGATTGAATAACAAATGTTAATCAAAAACAAAAAAAATTACATTCTGAAGCAAAAATGTTCTGAAACAAAAAATTAAAGTAAAAAGTTATTCAAAAGTAACAAAATTAAATACATATAAAAGAAATATAAGTCAACTTTAAAATAGAGTTGTTTGTGAGTTTGTAGCATTTATACTTTCTAGAGTTATTCAAGTTTAAAACTGCACTCAGATATTTGGGATACTCTGTAATGTTATATAATAATGTATAAGTTATGTTTTAGAGCCATTGTGGAGTAGATTATATATCATATCACATATATCACATCTCTTAGTAACTTTAGGGTGGATTAACTAAGAACAAGGACATTTTCTAATATAATCTCAGGTATGATTTCAGAAACTTGAACATTAGTAGAATATTTATATATACAGTCTGTATTCCAATTTCTTCAATTATACCAATAATGGCTTTTTCTTCCCTTCCAGTATGTAATTACTGGGTGTATTTATTTCTCTTTGCATTTTATACAAAATTTTTGTATTTTATACAAAGAGAAATAAATTTTATATTTATATTTTATATATTATTTATATTTATCATATGTTTATATTTTAATAATATAATTATGTTAATATAAATTAATACAATTATAATATTATAATATGTCATATATAATATTTAAATATCATATAATATATTAATATAGTTATATTAATAATATAAATATGTTATAATTATATTAATAATACAAATATATTATATTTATATTATATATATTTATATTTATAAATTTTATATTTATATTTTATATTTTCCTGTTTATTAATTTTTTCACTGTATAGAATATGAACATGTTTCTAAAGTCAAAACTACACAAAAAGTTGTACTCAGAGAAGTGATCTTCCTCCCTCATCCTTCCTGCATTATTTCCTCAACCTCTTATGCATAACTAGTTTTATTGCTTTCTGGTTTATCATTCTTTATTATTTTTTTTTTCAAAAATAAGCAGGCAGATACATGTATGTTTTCTTATTTCTCCTTTTTTGCACCAAGGGTCATCACCCTATCTATTCATTTTTGCACTTCCCTTTTTTTCCTAGAAGTCACTGCATGGGCATTCATGGAGATGTGCCTAACTTTTTTTTACAAGTGAGTATTTGTGGTAGATTATCATGGCCACAAATTATTTGCTGCTCCTCCTGCAAAAGCTAGAGTCTATTTCCTTTCCGCTTGAATTTGGGATGGCTTTGTGAATTGTTTTGAGCAATACCATGTGGCATAATTGATGTCCTAGAACCTCTAAATACAGACTTTCAAAGAACTATGGGCTTCTGTTTTCTCACACTTAGAAGTAAAGAAGCTTAGGATGGACAGCCAAGGGATGGTAATTCATTAAGGTGGCGAGTGGGTCTGGAGAACAGGAGACTATCTTGCTGTTTCAGCACTAGCTGAGCTCCCAGCCGAATATGGTCAGTTGAGTGGACTCACACTATAGCACAGGGACAGGAAAAACCACCCAACTGAGCCCAGTCTTACTCGCAGAATCAGAAATAATAAATTGTATTTTTAAGTTGCTAGGTTTTGAGTTGGTTGGTTATTGAAACAATAGTATTCTAGGGGGCACCTGGGTGGCTCAGTGGGTTAAGCCGCTGTCTTCGGCTTGGGTCATGATCTCGGTGTCCTGGAATCGAGTCCCGCGTCGGGCTCTCTGCTGGGTGTGGAGTCTGCTTCCCTCTCTCTCTCTCTGCCTGCCTCTCTGCCTACTTGTGATCTTTCTCTGTCAAATAAATAAATAAAATCTTAAAAAAAAAAAAAAAACAATAGTACTCTATCATGGGTGTGCCCAGTCTTCTGTGTTGGGGCATTTAGGTAGTCTTTGCAACTACAAATAATTCATCAGTAAATAACCTCATGCATATGTATTTTGTATTATTGGAGGCCTGTCTTTAGGGTAAAATTCTGGAATTGGGATTGCTGGATTACAGAAAAATATCATTATTTTGTTAGAGATCACAAATTTCTCTAAGGAGTATATCATTCTGCACTTTACCTGCAATGTATGCTTGTGATTATTTCCTGAGCTTTTGAATTTTTGTCCATCTGATGTGTGAGAAATGATGTCTTTGTGTAGTGTTTTGTGTAGTATTATAAATGTGCATTTATATTATTATGTATGTTATCTATTGTCAATAACAATTTATCCCAAAATTTAGAGACTTAAAACAATAAAAAAATATTATCTCACAGTTATTGGTGAGTCAGAGTTTGAGCTGTGGTTTGGCTGGTGCCTTTAGCTCAGGGTCTCTCACAAATCTGTGACCAGGCTGTTAACCGTTGTCAATACCTCAGGGCTCAACTAAGGCATGATCCATTTCCATATACTGGGTCACAAACAGTTCTCAACTGGTACCAATAGATTGGGAAAATTCCCTGCATATTTTCAGACCACAATGCTTTGAAATTTGAATTCAACCCCAGGAGGAAATTTGGGGGAAAGAACTTAAATGCATGGAGGCTAAAGATCATCCTACTATGAATGAATGGGTCAACCAGGAAATTAAAGAATGATTTAAAAAAAAATTATTGAAACAAAGGAAAATGAAAACAATACTGTTCAAAACCTTTGGAATGCAGTAAAGATGGTCATAAGGTTCCTCAAGAAACAAGAAATGTCTCCAATACACAACCTAACCTTACACCTAAGGGAGCTGGAGAAAGAATAGCAAATAAAGCCTAAACCCAGCAGAAAAAGAGAATTAATAAAGATTAGAGCAGAAGTCAATGAAATAGAAACCAAAACAAGAGTAGAACAGATCAACAAAACTAGGAGCTGGTTCCTTGACATAATTACTAAGATTTGTAAACCCCTAGCCAGACTTATCAGAAAGCAAAGAGAAAGGACCCAAATAAATAAAATCATGAATCAAAGAAGAGTGATCACAACCAACACCAAAGAAATACAATTATAAGAACATATTATGAACAACTATATGCCAACAAATTAGGCAATCTAGAAGAAATTGGATGCATTCCTAGAGATATATAAACTACCATAACTGAAACATGAAGAAATTGGCAACCTGAACATACCCAAAACAAGCAAGGAAATTGAACCAATAATCAAAAATCTCCCAACAAACAAGAGTCCAGGGCCGGATGACTTCCCAGGGGAATTCTACCAAACAGTTAAAGAAGAATTAATACCTACTCTTCTGAAGCTATTTCAAAAAATAAAAATGGAAGGAAAACTTCTAAACTCTTACTAGGCAGCATTATCTTGATCTAAAAACCGGACAAAGACTCCACTGAAAAGGAAAATTACAGACCAATATCCCTGATGAACAAGGATGCAAAACTTCTCATCAAGATACTAGCCAATAAGGTCCAGTGGTACATTATAAGGATTATTCACCATGACCAACTGGAATTTATTCCTGGGCTGCAAGGGTGGTTCAATATCCACAAATCAATCCATATGATATACTACATTAATAAAATGTATGATCCTCTCAATAGATGCAGACAAAGCATTTGACAAAACACAGCATCCTTTCTTTTTTTTAATTAATTAATTAATTAATTTTATTTATTTCTTTTCAGTGTAACAGAATTCATTGTTTATGCACCCCACCCAGTGCTCCATGCAATACATGCCCTCTGTAATACCCACCAACCTGCTCCCCAAACCTCCCACCCCCAGCTCCTTCAAAACCCTCAGGTTGTTTTTCAGAATCCATAGTCTCTCATGGTTCATCTCCCCTTCCAATTTCCTTCAACTCCCTTCTCCTCTCCATCTCCCTATGTCCTCCATGTTATTCCCTATGTTCCACAAGTAAGTGAAACCATACGATAATTGACTCTCTCTGCTTGACTTATTTCACTCAGCATAATCTCTTCAAGTCCCGTCCATGTTGATAACAAAAGTTGGGTATTCATCCTTTCTGATGGAGGCATAATACTCCATTGTGTATATGGACCACATCTTCCTTATCCATTCATCCGTTGAAGGGCATCTTGGTTCTTTCCACAGTTTGGCAACCGTGGCCATTGCTGCTATAAACATTGGGGTACAGATGGCCCTTCTTTTCACTACATCAGTATCTTTGGGGTAAATACCCAGTAGTGCAATTGCAGGGTCATAGAGAAGCTCTATTTTTAATTTCTTAAGGAATCTCCACACTGTTTTCCAAAGTGGTTGCACTAACTTGCATTCCCACCAACAGTGTAAGAGGATTCCCCTTTCTCCACATCCTCTCCAACACATGTTGTTTCCTGTCTTGCTAATTTTGGCCATTCTAACTGGTGTAAGGTGGTATCTCAATGTGGTTTTAATTTGAATTTCCCTGATGGCTAGTGATGACAAACATTTTTTTCATGTGTCTGATAGCCATTTGTATGTTTTCATTGGAGAAATGTCTGCTCATGTCTTCTGCCCATTTTTTGACATGATTATCTTTTCTGTGTGTGTTGAGTTTAAGAAGTTCTTTGTAGATCCTGGATATCAACCTTTTGTCTGTACTGTCATTTGTGAATATCTTCTCACATTCTGTGGGTTGCCTCTTTGTTTAGTTAACTGTTTCCTTTGCTATGCAGAAGCTTTTGAGTTTGATGAAGTCCCAAAAGTTCATTTTCACTTTTGTTTTCTTTGCCTTTGGAGACATATCTTGAAAGAAGTTTACAGCATCCTTTCTTGATAAAAACTCTTCACAGCATAGGGATGGATGGAGTATATCTCAATATCAGAAAAGTCATATAAAAAAGCCCACAGTGAATATCATTCTTGATGGGAAAAACCTGACAGCTTTTCCCTTATGTCCAGGAATGCAGCAGGGATGTCCACTATCACATCACCATTGTTGTTCAGCATAGTATTAGAAGTCCTAGCCTCAGCAATCAGAAAACAAAAATAAATAAAAGGTATCCAAATCAGCAAAGAAGTGAAACTCTCACTCTTTGCAGATGGCATGATAGCCTGTGTGGAACACCAAAAAAACTCTACCCCAAAAATGCTTGAACTCATACAAGAATTCAGCAAAGTGGCAGGATATAAAATCAATGCACAGAAGTCAGTTGCATTTCTATAGGGTAACAATAAGACAGAACAAAGGAGATTAAGGAGGCGATCCCATCTACAACTGTGCCAAAACTATTAGATATCTAGGAAGAAACCTAACCAAAGAGGTAAGGGATCTGTGCTCAGAAAACTATGGAACACTCACGGAAAAAATTGAGGAAGACACAAAGAAATGGAAAAGCATTCCATGCTCATGGACTGGAAGAACAGATATTGTTAAAATGTCTGTGCTACTGAGAGCAATCTACACATTCAAAGCAATTCCTATCAAGATAACAACAGCTTTTTTCAGAGCTGGAACAAATAATCCTAAAATTTGTATAGAATCAGAAAAGACCCTGAATAGCCAAAGGAATGTTGAAAACAAAAACTAAAGCTGGAAGCAACACAATTCTAGACTTCAATCTGTATTACAAAGTTATAATCATCAAGACAGCATGGTACTGGCACAAAAATAGACACATAGATCAATGGAACAGAATAGAGAACTCAGAAATGGACCCTCAACTCTATGGTCAACTAATCTCTGACAAAGCAGGAAAGAATGTCTAATGGAAAAAAGATAATCTCTTCAACAGATGGTGTCGGGAAAATTGGACAGCCATATGCAGAAGAATGAAGCTGGACCATTTTCTTATGCCACACACAAAAATAGACTCAAAATTGATGAAAGACCTAAATGTGAGATAGGAATCCATCAAAATCCCAGAGAAGAACACAGGCAGCAATCTCCGTGACCTTAGGAGACAAACCATAGGAGAATTTTTTTTTAAAAAGATTTTATTTATTTATTTGACACAGAGAGAGAGATCACAAGCAGGCAGAAAGGGTGGGGTGGTGGTGGTGGTGGTGGTGGAGCAGGATCCCTGCTGAGCAGAGAGCCCAACGTGGGGCTCAATCCCAGGACACTTGGACCATGACCCAAGCCAAAGGCACACTTGGACCATGACCCAAGCCAAAGGCAGAGGCTTTAACCCACTGAGCCACCCAGGCACCCCCCCATAGGAGACTCTTAATCATAGGAAACACACTGAGGGTTGCTGTGGGGCACGGGAAGAGGGTAACTGGGTGGCACATTGTTACTATGTCAAATGTACCTCAGTAAAGCTGAAAAAAAGATACTTAAAAAATTCAAGTAGTCAAACTTAACAGTTTATTCTTTTATCACATCTTGATTTTAAGTCATAGAAAATCTTCCTGTATACCTAACCTATAGGGAATTTATCCATATTTTCTCCTTGTTCTTGTATAGTTTCATTATTTTGCATTTAGATCTTTGATACATTTGGAATTTGCTGTTGTATATAATGTGAGGAATAGATCTAATTTTATTTTTTTTCCATCTGTCTTACTAGTTGTTCCAACATCATCTATTAAAAAGTCCATTTTTGTCCTCAGAATTCAAGTTAATTCTGAACTCCGTAGATGATTTGGCCTATTTCTAGACTTCCTAATCTATTCTATTGGTTTGTCTATTCATATCATAGTACTAGACTATTTTAGTTACAGTGGCTTGGCAGATGTTTTATATTTGGTAGGACTCTTAGCTCTTACCTTTCACTGTTTTCCTAGCTATTTTTTTAAAAGATTTTATTTGTTTTCTTGACATAGAAAGAGATCATAAGCAGGCAGAGAGGCAGGCAGAGATGAGCGGAAGCAGGCAGGCTCTCTGCTGAGCAGAGAGCCCAATGCGGGGCTCGATCCTGGGACCCTGAGATCATCACCCAAGCCAAAGTCAGAGGCTTAACCCACTGGGCCACTCAGGTACCCCTTTCCTAGCTATTTTTGCATGCTTCTTGTTCAAGAAGAATTTTAGTATCTGCTTATTTAGCTGCCCCCCAAAACAATTTGTTGATATTTTTTTATTGGAATTACCATAGGTTAATAGATTAACCAAGAGTGGACTGACTCTCTGGTGATGATAAGATATCTAAACCAAGAAGAAGAGCTGTTTTTCCATTTGTTCAAGTCTACTTGTATGTCTTTCAAGTGTGTCTTAGAGTTTTCTTCACATAATTTCTGAACATTTCTTTTTTTTTGTTTGTTTTTGTTTTGTTTTTTTTTTTAATTTCTGAACATTTCTTGTTCAAGAAATTGAGTAATCTTAAACCAGTTACTTCCTTCTTCTGAATCTCCTGTTTCTCGTCCAGAGAAAAGTGGGATTATATGATCTTTCTTGAAGAGTGTGAAAAGTAAATGAGGTGAATTGTAAAGTAAGTGCTGTGTTGATCCCAGTTCCTTACTCCTTCACTGAAGCTTATGGTTGTTCTTGAGGAGGGGCCTGAGGGACATAATCTGTCACATATCTCTAGTAAGGGCATCATCTATCTCGGTCAATAAGTCAATCAATATTGTGGAGCTCACCATGTACAAGGGACAGCAAAAGTTGCTGGAGATATAGTGGTAAGAACATCAAACATGATTTCTGCTCTCATAGAGCTTCTGGTTCACGAACATTTCCCATTAATCCTATGAGATTTTATAAAACTGTAAGCCCAATTAGCAAGCCAGGCCCTACCAATCAATAGATTCTAAAATTGCATAGCATAGGGACGTGGAGTCTTTAAATACTTCTAGAATCCACATCCCAGTTTGGATCATTGTGCAAGCAGGGATTATCTAAAACAAGGGAGTATCAGAGCTAAAAGGAGTGCGTGGAGGAGGGAAGAGGGACAGTGGGTCATGATCTGACCAGGTTCACACAATTAATGAGTGACTGAGCCGGGACTGGAAACGGGTATCCAGGCTCCCAGGCTGGGATACTTTCCAACATGCACCCACAGTCATTCTACTTGCCATCTACATCTCTTGTCACTGCCACATACGTTATCAGGGTTTCAGCTACCCATGTGGGTCGTCCAGGGAACATTGGCCAGAAATGAACAGCACATTTCTAGGAAAGACCTGATAACACTGGAGTCACTACATCAGGAGGTAGCAGCTCAACCCACAAAGAAGGAAAGTAAACAAAACTATACCAATACATAGAATGGGAATGTGGCTCAAATGAAACAAAATTAGAATCACTCTAGCTAATACCATAGCACTGTTTGAAATCAAACAGATACAATAACTTACTGCCTGTGTGACCTTTACCTGGCTGTTGAGCTCTGTGGAAGAGACTACTCATTTCTCACTTTGGTTTTCCCCTTCCTCTATGGTGATAGAAGCCCCAGTTCTTAGCTGAACCAATGACTGTGTGAAAGGCAGACTATTTTTCCTCGGTTTTCATTGTAGCTAGGTGTGGTCATATGACTAAACTCTCCCTAGTGGGATGCCAGGAGAAATGTTAAATCCAACCTCCAGGAAACATCCTTAAAGGCCAGAAATATGACTTCCACTTTTTACCTGCCCTTGGTAGGAATTTAGTGGTAGAAACTTGAGCTGGAGGAAGTACGAGGCACCAAAAGGCAGCCTTGGGAATGAAGGCCATGTTCAATGAAGCACAGAGAGAAGGAGTCTGGGCCACTACGGACTTCACCTTTCCTAGGTAGCTTGCCGATGTTCTGATGTAGGATTTTTTTCTGCTGTTTTTAAATCACTGCTAGTCTAGGGACTAAGATAGCTCATGTAGTGATGGAGAGGCATGATGGAAAATCCAATATGAACGCTGTTTTATTTATTTATTTATTTATTTATTTATTTATTTATTTAAAGAGAGAGAGAAAGCACGAATAAGCATGAGCAGGGGGAGGGGCAGAGGGAGAGGGGAAATGCAGACTCTCCACTGAGCAGGGACCCTATGCGGAGCTCAATCTCAGGACTCCAAGATCCGGACCTGAGGCAAAGTCAGATGCTTAACTGACTGAGCCATCCAGGTGTCCCACAATAGGAGCTCTTTACTCTAATTGGTAGCCATTGCTTTTTTCTTCCTGGCTTCTACTTTTGCTACGTTTGTGATTACATCAAGTTTTCTTAGGAATGACCTGATCCCCATCCCGTAGCCTTAGTGGAACTGTGAATTAAGCTGCATCATCTTTCCCTGAGCCGGGCCAGCTGGACTTGGAATTTGAATGGAATTTTCTTGGACAGTGTAACCCAAGAGTAAAAGAAGTAGATATGTCCTAGAGGTGGGTGGCAAGGAAAGCTCTTCTTTACTGAAGAATATCAGTTAAGAAGTATAGTAGAAAAGCTAAATAGAAAAAGTCACCATAAAACTGGGTTCAAGCCAGAAGCATCAATGGTTGCTTATCAACTACACAGGTTTCACAATGGAGGAATCTGGAGAACACCCGAGCTAGATGATCAAAGAGAGCATCACCAAGAGCAGCGCATGTTGTGGCCCCTGACATGAAGCCCTGAGGGGCATTCAACATCACCTATGGAGTATTCAGAACGAAACAGACTAACCTGGATCTCATTAAGTAGAAATAGTCAGAAAAATCTAATGTGAGGAATATTCTGTACAACAACTGGCCTACAACCTTTAAATATTTCATTGGTGACAAAGACTATAAAACCAAAAACCAAAAACCAAAAACAAATTATCTAGAAGAAAAGACACACTAAAAAAATGTAACAAGGGACACCTGGGTGGCTCAGTGGGTTAAGCCTCTGCCTTTGTCTTAGGTCATGATCTCGGGGTCCTGGGATCGAGCCCCACATTGGGCTCTCTGTTCAGCAGGGAGCCTGCTTCCCTCTCTCTCTCTGACTGCTTCTCTGCCTATTTGTATCTCTGGCTGTCAAATAAATAAGCAAAGTCTTTAAAAAAAAAAAAAATTAAAGTGGCACAGCCTATCTTTTTTTTTAAAGATTTTATTTACTCATTTGACAGAGATCACAAGTAGGCAGAGAGGCAGGCCAAGAGAGAGGAAAGGAGGCAGGCTCCCCGCTGAGCAGAGAGCCCGATGCGGGGCTTGATTCCAGGATCCTGAGATCATGACCTGAGCGGAAGGCAGAGGCTTTAATCCACTGAGCCACCTAGGTGCCCTGAAAATAAAAAAGAATTTTTAAAATGTGACAATTAAAATGTATGATCCTGGATTGGATCCTGTATATGACTGTTATATTATATTATAGTATAGTATATTGGGTTATATTAGGTTAGATTATATATTATAATATTTATAGTGACGATATATCATATGATAGTATTCTATCAGTGTAAGTATCCCATGTGTGAGGACTCTGGTCATATAGGAGAATATTACTGTTTCCTTGTTCTTAAGAGATCCATATGAAGTATTTTGGAGCAAACTCTCATGATGCTTACAAGCAATATTCAAATGCTTTAGCAAAAAAAATTTGAAATGGGTAAACATGCAGGTGAGAGAGAGAGAGAAGGAGGAGGAGGAGAGCAGGAGAGGGAGAGGAAGAACAAGGGTGACAGGAAACACTCGTGGGGCTGCTTGAAGGGCATATATTCATTATATTATTCTTCAACTTTTCTGTACCTTTGACATTTTCCAAATAATAAGCTATGTGTGGCCTTCTTGTTCCCTTTTCTCATCCTTAGAGTGAAGTATAAGACCTTGAAAGGGATGCCTGCCTCTTGTCGCGTGCCCTGAGCCCCGCATGCTGGAGAAGCTGGGGGTCGCAGTGGGGTGAATCCTGCCCTGTCAGCTGTGAGCCGTGGATGCTTTCTCCTGCGAGGGACACTTGAGGTCCCTTGAGTGGGTTTGGTGTGTGTGACAGTGACCTTTAGATGCTGCCAAGGTGGGCAGAGAAGCATTACAAGAGGGAATGGGAGTGGGGAAGTCGGGGTGCATCTCATCCGTAAGGAGGCCCTGCTGCTCTCTCCAATCTTCCGTCTCAGGCCATTCCCTTCACACACCTCCCCACTCCCCCCCCCCCCCCCCACCGACTCCCTAATTCCACAGACCTTCCTCAACCTCCTTACACAGGCTCTCTGTTGCCCCCTCAGGACATCTGTGCTTATTGGTCTCAGGGTCTGAAATGCTTTTCCTCCTGAGCCTTGCATGGGTACCTCTGTCTTGTCATTTATTCTTGCTGTCACCTGTGTACCTCTCAGCTGTACTGTCACCTCCTCACTGAGACCCTTCCTGACCACTCGGTCTACTTTTTCCTGCCACCCGTGCCTGCTCTAGACTCACCCAAGCTTCCTTTGCAGCCTCTGTCACTGCCTGGACGCTCCCACACTGATAGGTGAGCTCTACAAGACTGAGACTTGTCTGTTGGGTACACGTCTGTGTTCCAACATGTACACTGGTGCCTGACTGCTGGTCTTAGAGTGGGCTGGGCTCCAGTGGAGCTTATGCTCAGGCAGGGGACAGAGGCACTGGATAAACGGTCAGGAATATGATGGTTTTTATGACCTGGAGATGAGCAATGGGGTTCAGGGAAGGCACATAGTCCAGAAGCTGGTGGGTGGTTTGCAGTCTTCCAGGGATGGAGTGATTCCCACCAAGGTAGGGTTTCTATTCTGCTTACTTCTTGCCTGTTAATAAAGCTACAATGAGAGACTGGGTCTCACTGAAAGTCCCTTCTTACCCTTGGAAATGTATCAGGAACCTGTGCCTACAGCCTGCTTTAAGTCTGCTCTCCAATACTGCTGGCTGGCCTACCTGCCTGACCCACTGGTCACTTTTAAGGCCTCGTCTCTCTTGGTTTCCCTGTGACATCTGCAGGATTGACAGTTCCTTTTTCATGAAACTCCATCTCCTTTGGGTTTTTGTAACACATTCTCCTGATGCTTCAACATTTGCTAAGTTCTAAATAAGTTCAGGGTTCTTCCTTCTGTGTTCACTTGATCTTCACTACAGTCCTCTGAGTTCGATGATATTTGTCTCCCCATTTTGCTGAAGAGGAAACAGAGGCTAAGGGGTTATGTTGTCCAAGCTCACAGAGCTCATCAACGACAGAACCTGGGCTCAGATCCACATGTGTACAGTGCCCAAGTCTGTGGCCATAGCTGGACTCCTTACCATCTTTTCCCTCTACCCTTCACCCTCCGATCCTTCCTGATCAGTCTCTACCACTTCCCAGCAACAGGGAGAGCTCACCAGCTCAATAATATCCTCAGGCCTCTTTGCTCCCAGTACCTCTCTTGCAAAATCTCAGCTACCATCAAGTTCTAACTACCTACATGCTGATGACTCTCAAATCCTTATGTCTAAGGATACAGAACAGCTCCAGGATGTTATTGGGCATCTGTTATGAATGTTTGTATCCTCCCTGACCCCAAATTCATATGTTGAAACCCTCCTGTACAAGGTTGTGAAATTAGGAAGGTAGAACCTTTAGGACATGATTAGGTCATGAGGGTGGAACCCTTGTGAACTGGATTAGTGCCCTGATAAAAGAGACCCAAAGACATCTCTGGCTCTTTCTGCCTTGTGAGGACAAAGTAAAAATATGACCATCTAGGAGCCAGAAAGTGGGCTCTCAGCAGACACAGAATCTGCTGGTGTCTTGATTGTGGACTTCTCAGCTTCTAGAACTTTGAGAAATAAATGTTTGTTTTTAAGCCGCTCAGTCTGTAGTATTTGTTATAGCAGCCCAAACTGATCAAAGTGACATCTCTTGTCCCCCAGGTATTGCCATTCCAACATGCCTTAATCTGAACTCATCACTATCTCCTGAGATGTGCTCTGTTGCCGTCCTGTGCTCCCTGCAATGTTGAGGCATGTGGAGATCCACTCCACTTCCTGAGTCTCACCCTCTCCATCCAAGCAGTTACCTTCTCTCCATGCTTGCTCTCACCCCCCCTCATCCCAGTACTCATCATCCCCACCATGGATCACCATCTCTGGATTAGTCTCCCCACATGGATACCTCCCACTTCTCCTCCATGCAGCTTCCAGGGCCCTAAAACATAGAGGCCATCACCTCACTTTCGTGCTTCAATCTAGTCAATGTCTCTCCAGACACAATGGTTGGAACTCAAGTCCTTCCCATGCAGAGAGGGCCCTGTACCCTTGTGCTCCATCCAGCTCTTCTTTCACTCAGCTCTTTTCCAAGTTTTTGTCCCCAGGCACAAGCCCTTCTAAACCCTCTGCAGTGTCCCAGCATCCATACTTGCTGCTTCACGTCTCAAGGCTGCCAGCCTTCCTGACCCAGAAGTTACTGCTCCCATCAGTCTCCCCAAATCACCGACCCCAGTACATCCTCTCATTCTATTAAGGCTCTCAAAGCCCATCTCTCATGATTGGTCTGCTTTTGTCATGATCTTGTGACCCTCCAGATAGCAGGAATGGTGTTTGACTCATTCTGGTTTTGAGAACAAGGTCTGACTTCAGGTTTGTGAGTGACTGACTGACTGACTGAATGAACGATAAAACATTCTAGGTTTATTAACGGTAACATCAACAATAGCAAAGCTAGTGATGATAAATACTTATCGAGCACTTATTCTTGCCAAGCATTATACTAATTGCTTTTAACCAAATTCTTTAATCCCCAGAAGAATTGAGGGACATTGGCTCCAAAGAATAAAAGCCAACTGGTAAGGAGTTATTACCATATGTGTGAGCATTTTATAGTACTCGCTCATGAAGCCTCACAACAGCCTTATAAAACACCATAATACTATTATTATTTCTTTTTATAGATGATGATACTGAGGCCTCCACAAATAAAGTTATTTCGCCTCAGGTCACACATCTAGTGATGGAGTGTTGGGATTCACCTTCCTGGAGTCAATGGCTAGACTCCAGACTCCACTAAAACATACCTCCAAATGTTCTTGTCAATATTTACAATAACTGTAACTATAATGAATAGCCGTGATTATTTAGTGCAGTCATTGCCAACAGTCCCAGCTTCAAAACACATTTTTGGAGGGGTGAGAATGTGCCTCATGTGCCTATGCACAACAGCGCCTCTGGTTGCCTGCCACTTAATCCCAACCACCATGACATTTGACTGTTTTGGTCACATCAGCTGGAATAGGTAACGTGATAAAACCTCTTCACATGGACAAAAGCAGGAGACGTGATCAGGAGTGCTTTGGAAAAGCCATTCGTTCTGGATTCCTAAGTCATAATCCTCTAGTAAAAGGGCTTAAAATCCAGACTTGCTGGAAACAAAACAATAGACTAAACATTGCATGCTCACATCCATGCCAGAAGATGGGATGTTATAGGAATGAGGCTTGCCAGCTTCGGTCTCTGGCCCCTTCGAATATGGCGTAAAGCAGAGTCTAAGAAGTCCACAGTGTGTGCATTGATTCAGCATGAAGGCTTAAGGCTTAAGTGGGCTTCAGAGATAGAGCCAGTCTAAGGACTGTTGTTTCCTCAATCCAGAAATTTGGGGAGGTAAAGTCAGAGAGAAGGAGCTGCAGACAGTAGATGTAGTGACAATAAATGTACAGCCCTTCAGTTTGGGGTTTGAATTCATACTCTATGACTTATTCTCAGTGTGAACCTGGACAAACTGGTCAACCTCTGTGAGCCTCAGTTTTATTATCTGTAAAATTGGGATAATAGTTCCCACCTTATAAGTTTGTGAGAATTAAATTAAAAATGCCTGTAATGATCTTACTAATAATATATACATTTGTTGGGCTCTTCCATTGCCCATCATGCTTTAAGCAATTTTTAAAAGACTTATTTATTTATTTGAGAGAGAGTGTGTATGTGAGAGAGAGAGAGTGAGCGGTGGGGGAAAGCAGAGGGAGAGTAAGAGAATCCTC
The DNA here is from genome assembly GCF_030435805.1 of Mustela lutreola. NCBI lineage: Eukaryota > Metazoa > Chordata > Mammalia > Carnivora > Mustelidae > Mustela > Mustela lutreola. The sequence goes on along the minus strand of NC_081299.1, from coordinate 47,667,177 downwards.
TAGCAGACTCCCCGTTGGTCATGAACCTGACACTGGGCTTGATCCCAGGACCCAGAGATCATGACCTGAGACAAAATCAAGAGTCGGCTTAGCCAACTGAGCCACCCAGGTGCCCCTGCTTTAAACATCTTTAAAAACATGTATTAACATATTTAATCCTTCCAAGAACCCTATGAAGAAGGTACCTAGAAATCACTAGACTCTTCTGGGACATTAGAGACCAGGGAGCCAGGGATAGAAGTGGTCAAACACACTGACTTTCCCATACAGAAGATATATCTTGGTAAATCTACTGCCTGATCAAATTCCAACCTGAGGCAGACCACCTTAGAATCAGACACTACCTGTTCTCAGCCCAACTTTTCCACCAACTGCTGAATACCCTTGGGCAAATTGCCTAACTTCTCTGAGCTATAGTTTCCTTAGTTATATCTACTTAGCTAAGAAGTAGTGATGAGGATTAACTAAGATAAGATCTATAATGAGCCTAACTAAGGAGTGCTCAGGAAGGGAGATGCTTATCATTTTATTATTATTTCTCAAATGTAAGCCGTCCACGTCTGCAGCCCCACCCTTGCCTCAGACCAACCTTAACGCGGTGTCAGTACCTCTTTACTCTCCAGAAGATAATCATTCACACCAAACGTGGATTTTCAGAGAGATTTTATCAGGGAGATGGAAGAAGGGGTTTACCTTACACATCCCAGCCAGTACCTGAGATCTTCCTTTGACATCTTTCTTCTGCTTCCGTTTTCTGTGTTGCCCCTAAACTCACTTGTGGGCTTACCACCTGAAGCTCTGGTCTCCCACTTTAAATCCTCCCAGAGATAGAAGCCTCTCTGTCTTCTTAGTTCTTGACCAAACTTTGCATCTAAACTTCCACACCTTACTCAATAAACCCAAAGGGCTACCGCTATTCAGTTGATCCTCCTTAAATGTAGATGAACTCTTCAGGGGTCTTGGCCTTACCCCCTACCCGCTAAGCAGCCTACCAAGGCTCCTTCCAAACATGGAGTCCTCTCTGAAAGGTGTTCTGGCAAAATTTTCTTGATCTCATTCCATTTCCACTCTCCTCACTACTAATATAGGCCGCTTGGTGCGTAATAAGTACTCAGTAAACAGCAATTGTCTATTATTAATCACCAGCCATTTTTCTTTGTTCTTAGTAAAGCAGGTTTCTTTCTGACCTCCACTAGGACACCTACTGTTAATTCTGCACATTTGGGTGTCACAAATTTATAACTTTTTAAAAACAAGATACACTTTAGAGTGGCCTTCTCCAAGATTTGCTCAAATGATCAAAACTTTCCCCATAGTTTTATGTATAATAGCATTTTTTAAAACTAGGATTCACTTGAATATTATCAATTAAATAAACCAATAGAAAAAGTTGTATTGGTGTGGAAACATGCTTGTTTCCACACATGTGTGGAAATATGTGGAAAGATGTGTTAATAACAAGACAAAGTGATATCTGCTCTTGATAAAGTAGCAATCATTTTGGGGAAAAGGAGAAACAAAACAGCTTGATGTAAAGTATTGATGACTACCAAGAAAAATCAGCAATTAGGCAAAAATTCCAAATGTTATTAATTCTGGTTTCAAAGATTGGACTGGGGGTGCTTATGTGGTTCAGTTAGTTGAGCGTCTGACTCATGAGATCAAGACCCATGTCTGGCTCTGTGCTGAGTCTTGAGCCTGCTTAAGATTCTCTCTTGCCCTCTGCCTGCCCACCCCCCCCCCCAAAAAAAAAAGATCCCTGCATCTCTTACAGAGCAACAAGGATGTGTGAATGTGTGGTGCATGTGCAGGCATGGAACATATAGAATGGGTCCTAAGCTGTTTCTGGTTATCCTACTCACCCTCCTGAAGCAGTTAATCTTGACCCAAAGCTGAGAAATCCTGCTTTCCACTACAGCTAGAGAAGAGATGTCTGCTGTTCTTGAACAGAAGAGGATTGACATGGGACTTGACTTTCTTTGTTAGAATGACCTGCTCCATGCAGGAATTTGCAGGTCTTGGTAATCTGCCATGTTTTCAAAGGATCTTCTAATTCTTTTTGACCTGAGGTGTCCCCAGTTTGGGGGCATGGACCCAAGGGATTAAGCATAAGGAAAAGGAAACTAGGGAGAAAAGACTGCAAGTGATGGAAACTATGGAAAAAAAAACATTTTTAGAGCCCCTGGTATATTCCAGATATGCGGCCAATTGCTTTCAACTATATAGTGATGTTTAATCTTCACTACATTCCAAGAGATCGATATTATTATTTCCATTAAAGAAAGGAAGAAACTGAAGTTCATGGAGGGTAAGAGGTCTAACCCAAATTCTCAAAGCTAATGAAGGGCAGAGATAATTCTTGGTCTTCTGACTCCAAGATTTTTTTTAAAAAAATATTTATTTATTTATTTGAGAGATTTGGCGCGGGGGGGGGGGGGGTGCCCGGAGGGGGAGGGAGAGAGAAACCAAAGTAGATTCCCTGCTGAGTGCAACCTTGAGATCAGACTTGAATCGAAACCAAGAGTCAGATGCTTAACTGACTGCACCACTCAGGAGCCCTTTCTGATTCCAAGTTTTAGGTTCTCTGCAGTCTACTACAATGCTGGGGAGAGAGAGACAGGAGACACTTGCTGCCATTTTCCATGGCCAAATGCCTTGCATGCCTTTTGAGATAATGTGGGGGTAATAAGAGCTCAGGCTTGAGAGATACACAGTTTGTCACTTACTTTTAAGACTATACTAGCTGTTAAAGTAGAAAAACTGAGATATTTTCATATCAACTCATAAACTGCTGCTGCTTTGAGACCCTCAATGGTCCTCTCTGCTTACTTCAGCCATTCCAGACCCTCTTCCAAGATTTCTCTGACCTCTCCTTAAGTCAGTAACCAAATATTTAAGTCAGTACACATTAGGGTACCCCTAGTAACCTTAATCTAATTCTTTGGCCCATCTGTTCTGATTCATGAATATGTATCAGTTGTTAATAATTTTGGGTATTGTCTCTACCCTATCCTCCTACTTTACCTCCTTCACAGACCCAGTTTGTCTACGAGAGTCTTTCCTTTGTTAATAGGGGTCCTTGAGATACATGACGCTAAATCTGGAAAATGGGCGGGGAGAAACAGACCTAGAAAAACAGAAAGAGAAACAAAGTTGATCTATGTAATAAAGAGTTGATGAGGAGCGATAAGAAAGGAAATAGAATCTTAAAGGCTGAAGTTTGAAAGATGGTGACTATATTTGCTGAATGTACAGTTCTGGAACAACAGTGTAATTCAATGAGTTAGTAAGGGAGGAATGGTTTCTTGATAACTGTTGCTGAGAATTGTTCTTCCTTAAAGTTCCCAAGGACATAAGAAAAAAAATGGGAATTTGTTCATAATTACTGCTGGGCTATGCTTATTCATAGCCTACTTGATGTAGTTCTATGCCACATGGAGCCCTGGATTTATAAAATTTACAACATGTGATCTCTAAGATTCCTTCTAATGTCAGTCACAAACAGAATACCTGAATTGACCCCTCAAATGTTGTTCAACTCCTATGGGTTCTACCGTGATGGGGATGCCTAGGACTGAACTCAGCAGGACAGTGACAGTCTTGGGTCTACCCATAGTCTACTGGGAGGTCTCAGGAATGAAAGCTTATCTTGAGGAGTCTTGTTATGTTTGCTTGTAAAATGGGGAAGACCATGTTTATTGTTTTTCCTTTCTTTGTAGTTGTTTTTGTCATTGTTAGTATTTTCTGAGTTCTGACTGTGTGCCACTCTATTTGGCATCTATCATTAAGTCCTTATGGCAAATCTGGAAATTACGTGTGATCATTTCCTTTTGCAGAGTAGACTCAGACAACATGAGAAATGTGCTCAAGGACTTTCAGCTAAGCAGTGGCGGAGTGGTGATTCACAGTGTCCTCCTGCTCCAAATCCAGTGCTTTTCCTTTCACAATGTATGGCTTCCCAACCTGTCTAAAGAACCTAGAATAAAGTCATGAATCAGATTTGTATGGGAGAATGCTTTGAAGAATGGAAAATGTCATGGAACTATCTGGGAGTTAAAATGCATTACTAATGACTCATCCTATAGGCACCCATCTGTCCTCTTTTAATCTGCATCAGATTAGCTTTTACTTACTCAGGGTGGACCAGTTTGCACCATCCAGATCCCATTTCAATGAAGTGCTTGTTACCATTCCAGCCCCTGGGAGTGCTGTTCCCAGGCAGGTGCCTTCCCTGACGCTGCCACTGCAGAGTCACCTCACCCAAGGTCACACCCCTTCCAGGGCAACCCACAGCCAGCGACTGATGCACACGGGGCTATGAAGTCTTGGCCATCTTGGCCTAACTTTGGACATCTTTAAAGGGTCATCCTGGTTCCAGAGCTTACATAATGTTTAAAATTTGCCAAACACTATTTTAAGGGCTCCAAAGGTTCAACTCAATTGCTCTCAGAACAATCCTAGGAGCTTATAATTGTGGGGTTGATGTTGGTATTGTTAATCCTATTTTATAGATGAATTAAGGGAAGCAACTAACGGCTGTAAGTTCTGCCCAAGATCACATGTCCAGTGGTGGATGTGCCTGTAGATCTGCTCCTAACTACTGCTCCCTAATGTTTCTTATATCCCTGTATGTATCAATGTCTCATCCACAAATTTTATTTTATTTTATTTTTAATCTTTTATTTACTTGACAGAGATCACAAGTAGGCAGAGAGGCAGGCAGAGAGAGAGAGGAGGAAGCAGGCTCCCCACTGAGCAGAGAGCCCGACGCGGGGCTCGATCCCAGGACCCTGGGATCATGACCTGAGCCGAAGGCAGTGGCCTAACCCACTGAGCCACCCAGGTGCCCTCATCCACAAATTTTAAAAGGATGATTGAAAAGTGCTAGGTAAGAGGACAGGGAGAAATAGTTCTCTATTCCACGACACCTGGAATCATCTCAGACCATTTCCAGGGATGAAATGTCAGCTCTGTGTGCCTAGCCCTCAGGCTTAGCATATTTAGCATGGAGGGCTCTGAATCCCCCCCACCCCCACCCAGGTGATCTGGGGGCACAGTGAGGTCTGGGAGACACTGATGCTGATGGCACTTTCAGGCACATAAGAGGAGGCATTTATAAAAATGCCAAACGGAGGCCCAGGGATGTGAAGTGATCTGGCAGTGGTCACCGTGGCGAGGAGAGAGAAGCCGCCAAGACTCTCCTCTGTTTCAGGGCCCAGCCCAGGGCTCTTTGAGCTGTACTTCCTGAGGCTGGGCCAGGAATCTGCCCTGGGCATGGGGAAACCGCATACCTCACGGGTGCATCTAATGATTACTCAGGAAGTGGAGGCTTTGGGGCTGACAACCGCTACACCGGAAAGGGGAGGGGAGGGCCCTTCAGGAGGGGTCAGCAGAGCTTGCTCCCTCAAAGCATTGTCCTTTCCTTCCTCCAACAGGATGCCAGGAGCCCCACAGAAAAGGGACTCGTTTGTCTTCATTCCCAGCACAATAACTTGCTGCTGGCCTTTCTCTTGGGCCTTGCTCAGAGCAACAGGATACAGTCTCTGCCAGGAAAGAAGGAAGGCGAGGAGGGAGGGGGGGAATGACAGGGGCTCAGAATCTCCCGGCCCCCCAAAAGACCCAGAACTGTGAGGCCTAGGACCAGCCTAGCCTAGGAGCATCCCAGCCCAACTGGGGAGAATCAGTTTTCAGCTGCAGGGCAACCTTGAATCAGATGTAACCTAAGCAGCCATTAAAGGCTGAGCTGTAATTTCTGGGTGGCCTCTCTCCAATTTTTATCTTAATCTAGTCTTCGCACATTTAGAAGAGGAGAATAAAAAGGGTCAGTTCAGAATGAGGCCTTCTTTCCTTTTTTCCTTTGGTGTTAAAAAGAGGAATGTATGCTATGAATATGAAGCTCTTTTTTTTTTTTTTTAAGCTCTTTTTGTAGATTTTTCTGGGCTCACCCCAGACTTACAACATCAGAAACTCTGTGTGTATATGGGGGAGGGGGTGGTGTTGGGTAGGGGCATGGCAGAGGCTTAGCCATGGCAGAGATGAACGGTGGTAGGTGGTTTGGGTTGAAGAATTGTAATCAATACTGCAATCTACCATAGTAAGTATTATCAAAATCAATACATTTTAGCAAATGTTTATTGAACCCTGAACATATACCAAACATTGCTAGGGATGAGTTGTACATCGCTAACCCAGAAGCTTACAGTTAAGTGGTGATTTAGGTGACTCAAATGGTAATAGACAAGCAGAAATGTTAGAATTACTTACACAGTGAGAGTCAGCTGGCTGGGGGTCTGAAAGCCCCTTTTGAAGAGACCCCCTAGCCCCGGAGAAGCACATGGGGAAGGTGAACAGCTGAAAGTGGGTTTACAGTTGCCTTCCTCAAGAGGGATGGTTGCTAAAGAAAGTGCCATTCATTTTAGATTAACAATCTAGTCTTATCTCTAAGACTCTTCCAAGGAGCAAAACAAACAAACTAAAAAAAATCAACATAGTCGATTAGAACATAGGCACTTGATGTGAACTCTGCTTCCTGTCAAAGAAATCATCTATTTTTTTAAAATTAAAAGTATTCATATTTTAGCACAGACATGTTTTAGTGATTGGGCTTGCACTCTTGCTCACTCTCTTTTCTGTGTTTGCAAGCAAGAGCATCAGAATGCATATTTAAGATGGGTTAGAGAGCCTGAAGAAATCCTCTGTGGTGGGGCCTGGGAAAGAAGGGGCTATGACAAGGTTCCTGGCCTTCTCTGTGTGGCTCTCAGTCTGGCTGTAGGTCAGAGTTAAAAGTAGCAGACTGGAACAATTCTAGATGGACTCAATTCTAGATTGACCCTGGGCACTGTCATCTCTCTGCCACTCAGGATGGGCTTTGGATGAAACTTCTCAGAAGAGGTGAGAAAAAAGGCAGGGTCAGAAAGAAGAGAGGGAGGGGGAAAACACTCATTTGTTGAGTATGAATTCTGTCAGACACTTCACACACAATTTCTTAGTTCTTATTCCAACCCTGTGAACTACTCATTTTCACCAGGGCAAAGATGGCGGCTCAGAGGGATAGATGACAGCAATTCACTCAAGGGCACATGGCTGGTAAGGAGCCCAACTGGGATTCTGCTGCAAATCACTCTCCTTCCAAAATACATGCTCTTTGACACAAAATCCTTTCCTGGTTGGTTGTGTACCATCTGATGTAACAGAGACATAACTGGATCTTGGATGTTGGATGAACCTGAGGAGAAACCTCTCAAATCTCCAACAGTAAAAGTGGCCTCTTTCAAGCCAACAAGAAAATGCCTTTTTTCTTTCAGAACTTTAATTATTTTACCACTTGTAATTTCTCCTTCTCTCCATAGGTATCTAGTAAGTGTTCCTTGACATTGGAAAGGAGGAAGTTTTGTTTTTTAAGAGTGACTGGGCTTTGCTACCCAAAGTGTGGTCCCTGAACCAGCAGCCTCTGCATCGTTTGGCCTGTTGGATGTTTGTTAGAAATGCAGAGACTTCAGCCATAGTCCTCTAGAAAAAAAGAACCAATGTTTACTTCAGTCCTGGTATCCAATAAGCTATCCATAAATGGTACTTCCTTTCTAGTCCCATGTTCCTTCCCTTTAAAAAAATAATTTCTTCAAGAGTGAGTACACTATAGGGGCACCTGGGTGGTTCGGTTGGCTAAGTGTATTTTTTAAAATATTTTATTTATTTATTTGAGTTAGAGAGAGAGAGAGAGATTGAGCAGGGGAAGGAGCCGAGAGAGAGAGGGAGAAGGAGACTCCCTGCTCAGCAGGGAGCCAGACCGGGACTCCAGGACCCTGAGATCACAATCTGAGCTGAAGTCAGAAGCTTAACTGACTGAGCCACCCAAGTGTCTGACTCTCGATCTCAGCTCAGGTCTCAGTCTCAGGGGACTGAGTTCAAGGCCTACACTGGGCTCCACACTGGGTGTGGAGACTACCTAAAAAAAAAAAAAAAAAAAAAAAAAGAAAAGGAAAGAAAAGAAAAGAAAAGAAAAGAATGAGCATACTATGGAATCTGTGCTCTAAGAGAAAGAAAACACCTCTGAAATATTAATCATATCCATTAGACCTGTGCTTTCCAATATGGTAGCCACGCACCATGTGTGGCTCTATTAAAATGACTTAAAAATAAACAAAATTTAAAATTCCGTTTCTCAGTCATACTAGACACCTATGATTAATGGTTACCATATTGGACAGCATAAATTTAGAACATTTTCACCATCATGAAAAGTTCTGTTGGATAATGGGGCTTAGATTCTTCCTGTTTCTCCTGGGCATTAACTGAACAGCCCAGCTGTTCAGTTAATGCTCCTTGACTTGAATTCTGTAGTTTCACTTATTGGAAAAGAGAAATGGCATATGAGAGTCCCAAGATCTATTTTCCAGTTCCCACTCTGTCTACTCAGTAGCCATGGATCCTTGGCTAAGTCACATCCCCTCTCCCTCAGTTTCATCATCCTCAGATTTATTGAGGAAGAAGTAATGAGATTAGCTCATATTAGTCTGGAAGCTCTTGCACTTTTTATCTCCGTTAGTTTTGCCAACCTTACAGCCTGTAGGGTAACCGACTCATTCCAGGTAGACTGGGACTGTCCCAGTTTTAATACTGAATGTCCTGTATCATGAGAACTCCCTCATTCTCATGCCAACCACCACCTCTAGGTCCCTTCCCATTTTAAAATTCTATTAACTTGGGCAAGCCTAAGAAAGGTGGGTGCTAGGAACCTCAAAACTACTACACACTGTAGTGATTAGGAGATTAGACTTTGTAAATCAGAAAAGCCTGGTTTCTAATACTGATGCCGCTGCTTGATTTCTGTGTACGCTAGGGCAAATTAATTTCTCTGAGACTCAGTTTCCCCATCTGCAAAATGAGACTGCTGTTAACAGTTCTTCCCTCTGTGTATCATTATGAGGACGAACTTAGCAAAGCTTTGCACAGTGCTGAACCCTCAAAGCAATGTAAGTGATTATTAATTCAGCAAACTCTGAAAAGAGGGGTGGGTAGGTCTATCTTTAGAGACACTGTGACCCTGACATTCACTTGTCGCCCAAAGTATCAGCTAAAAGAAAATGACTTGCTTATGACCTATTAAGCTCCCCTTCATCCCAAACTCCCACAATGCTTGCCCCAGACTAACCTCTAATAATACTAGCTCAAACTGGTTAAAGAGAATGCATTTCAACTCCCCTTGCGCCTGCTGGGATAAAATGACTCTGAAGAAGCAAGTTTATTGAAATACAAACTAATCATTCCTGTTGCCAAAGTAGGCTTTTGGCAGAGCCCTGTGAAGAAAGAGGGAGAGAGAGAGTGAAAAAAAAGTCCCGAGCTGCTGAGACAGCAGTGTATTTAGACAATTAAATTTGGAAGAGCAAGACAGTTCCTGTAACTACCTCCCACACCCCCTCCTCCAAGAACAAAAGGTTTTGTTGAAAGTATTCATATGGATATTAATACCGACACTTTAATGAACCCCTCAGTAAACTCATCAGCAATAATTACACCCAGCCATGGTGCCACCAGTGGGAAGGTACAAAATCGCGCCTCCAAAAATGAGTCACTTGTAAGTTAACCCCACCGTCATGTCAAGCAGCCTACACTTGATGGCTGATTCACAAAGATTCCTTGACACCGCTATAGTCAAAGGGGCCAGATCACCATGGGAAGTCTACAGAAAGGGAAAAGTTCACATTTACAAAAGACCTGAATGTCAGAGCAAAGAGTTTTGAGGCAACCAGGGACAGAGCTTGATGACTGGGTTGAGAGCAGCAGTGCCCTGGCTGGGGGCTTGCTAGGTCCTAGGCACAATGGGGATCATGGCACCTGCCCCATTCAGTTTAATCCTCACCGAATTCTGGGAGCTCGGGTGTTTCTATGGTGCCCATCTTACAGATGAGGAAATGGGGGCCAGAGGATTGGAAGTGTCAATGATACAGTGGCAGGCCGGGAGATTTGCACCGAGTCTCTGGGTTCGGTTTGAGCCTCACCCATAAAATGGGGAATGAAAACAAAAAAACAGAAACATAAAACAGACCTCGAGCATTTTCTTCTCATTTACTGGAGACATTTTAGAGTTTGGATTTTGCCTTGGGTCTGACCTTGACCCTCAGTATGTAAATTGATGGAGGAAAGACTCTGCCTTCCTAACCCTCCCCACTTGCTCTCTGATTTTTTTGCTCTCTGAGGCTCAGAGTCCACATCAGATGCCAGGGCTTAGACCTTTCATCTACTGCTCTGGCTGCCATATCTTTGTTCAATCTTCCCCCTTTCCTTTTTCCTATTTAGAGAAGTAGCATGATCTGGGACAGAACAGGAGTGGAAGAGAGAAGAGCAAATAAGAATGAGTAAAAGAAGGGACAAATTTCAGTGGCTCAATCTGTGCAGCATCTGACTCTCGATTTTGGCTCAGGTCATGAACTCAGGGTCGTGAGATCAAGCCCTGTGTTGGGATTTTCCCTCTCCCTCTGCCTCTGCCACCCCCCACCCCACCCCTCTCACAGGGACCTGCTCTCTCTCGAATAAACAAACAAACAAACAAACAAATAAGTAAAAGAATGAATGAGAGAGAAAAAGAAAGGAAAAGAGGAAGAGATCAGGCTTTGAAGTCCCCTGGAGTAGGTTGGAACCATTACTTTAACCAGCAGTACAATTCTGAGTAAAGCTCTCTGACTCAGTTTCCTCATCTGTAAAATGAGGGTGATGCTACTTATCTCCTTGGATTTGGGTGAAGATCAAATAAGTATTGTCCATGTATTTCCTGCCACCTAAAATACACTCAATAAACCTACGTACTTCCTTCTTTCTTCCCTCCCTCTGTCTTCAGGCACCACCTAAACCCCAAGTACAGTCCAGGGCATCACTATAAACTTTATCTGTTGAACCCTGGAAACAACTCATGAATTATGTGGTATTATATTCTTATTTTATAATGAAGCCTAAAGAAAGGATGTAGTTGGGGCGCCTGCGTGGCTTAGTGGGTTAAAGCCTCTGCCTTCAGCTCCGGTCATGATCCCAGGGTCCTGGGATGGAGCCCCCATATCCTATGGGCTCTCTGCTCAGCGGGGAGCCTGCTTCCTCCGTGCTCTCTCTCTCTCTCTCTGTCTGCCTGCCTCTAGGCCTACTTGTGATCTCTGTCTGTCAAATAAATAAATAAATAAATCTTAAAAAAAAAGAAAGAAAGAAAGAAAGGAAGGAAGGATGGAGTAAACTAGAATCACCCAGCAAGTCACACTCCCAGACAGAATTCCAAAGCAGGTCCATCTTTCTCCAGGAGTGGGGAAAGAAAGAGTAAAGTGAAGGGGAGGAGGGTGCGTCAGAACTGAAGGGCTTTTAAGGTTTTCTTCTTCAGCGGCTCCGCTGGAGGGCTGTTGAGAAAATTATCCAAATCTTGTTAATGAGCAATTGAGTGCTGGAGTTTCTCTGAGGGAAGAGAGTGAACACAAAAGCTCTGCTTGGGGCCAGCAGTAGCTAGCTGTGATCATTACCTCAGCCGCTACCACCAAGGGGCTCTCACTCAAATAATTAACTCAATTGCCTCCTCTCAGGGGTGAAGTGGGGCTAATAAAACTTAACTACCTAGCTGTGGGGAAAGGATTCGGTGCTTACGGTGCTTATCGACGGAGCGCTTTCAAGACCATCTGGGTTAGAGTGGTGTCATCGCAGAAACTAAGATGGGTGAGTACTGGCTGGGCTCGGGGAGAGCCTCAAGGGCACTGGAAGAGCCCATCAGAGCCTTGACGTTGGCTCAACAGACATGGGTTGGAGTCCAAGATCCATCACTAATAAACGTGAGATATTGGGTGCAGCTTTCAACCTCTTTGAGTCTTGGTTCCTTCTCGGTAAAATAGAGCTAATAGAATTTATATTCCATGAGAGGTGTTGGGTGGATATAAAAAAGAAAAAAAAAAAAGATCTTGAGAAAAAGCCCTGCACACAGTAGCTATCAGCAAAGTTGAGGTTTCTTCCCCTAAAGCAGTTCCTTTCGGGGAAGGAGAATGAGAATGGGAAGGAAAGAGAAATGCAGACAGAGAAACTTAATTGCATCTCCTGTTTAGGGAAGTGAGTTTCCCTACTCTAAAACTTGTGGACTGGAGTAAGCAGATGGCTCTTACTGATGGTGTGGGTTTAAATGGTTTCATCCGGTTGGTCCTTTCCTTCTTCTCCCTGCCCCACTACTACAGAAATTTCTCCTTTTTTTCTCACCATAGTCTCCGTTTATTGAGCATCTATACTGTGCTAAGTGCCTTTCAGACTTATCTCATTTCACAATAGTAAACGAGTTACTTCATTGTCTCCCCACCAACTCAGTGGAGTAACTTCAGTGGACATCCCCAGTTTACAGGGTGGAAAACAAAGTGCAGAGAAGTGAAGAAGTAAGCCTAGGGTCGTGGAGAATATCAGTAATAGGAGGGAGAGTTAGATTTCTCACACAGGTCGGTCTGATTCCAATGTACTTTTAGCATGACTGGGGGCCAGAACCCTTCCTTAGAATATTCTACAAGCATCCAGCTGACCAGGCAGAGCAGCTGGTCTGTTCAGGAGTTCAGTCACTCCTTTGTGAAGTGTGATGTCCTACCATGCTCACCTTTCAGAAGCAGGTTCAGAGCTTCATTCAGAAATCACTGGTTACCTTTCTCAAAGCCTTGGTAGGGTTCCCTGATGAGCAAGACTGCACTGACGTTGCCATGCTGAGTGATAGCTCATCTTCCTTCACTCAGCCTGTTTCTGCTATCTTACCTTGTTGACCATTTCTTCCCCCACAGTAGGGACACTACTGGGACACAGTAGGTCCTTGCTCTGGGCCTCCAGGGTCTACGGTCTGGGCTCTTGCCAGGTCAGGGTCAGGGTCAAACTCCTCAGTATAGCAGTTGAGGCTCTTTGTGAATTCAAGTATTCTCAGATAACTCTGCTATAGAGCTTTCCCTGCCTTTGCTTACGTGGTGCCCTCTGTCTGGAAGATTCTCCCCAGGCTTCTCCATCTAGAATCTCACTCCTTAAAACTCAAATGCCATTTCAGTGAAGACTTTTTAAATTCTCATCTGTCCAACACCCATCCCTACTGGCTAATTAAGCACTCCCCCCTAAATCCTCCCCAGTGTATCTGGAATGTGGAGAGGAGTTCAGTCCTGGCACTTACCATACCGCATTGTCTATTTTCCATGAGACTGTGAGCCCTTAGAAATGATGGGGGAACTCAATTAATACCTAGCACAGTGCCCAAACACTAGCACTTATGATTCTAGCTTTGGATTAAATGTCACACCATCTCTTGGAGATGCTATCTCCAATCTTCACATCTTAATGAGGGCTCCACACACACCTCATGCTCCATCATCACAGTACCTAGGAAGATCGTCAACTTTCAGATAGACCCTAGGGTTAGAATCTGGCTCTTCTGTCAAATGCTGAAGATCGGGTCTTTGCTTAGTCATTTGATAGCTATGGGACCTTGGACACATTGCCTCATTTCTCTAAGCCTCTGTTTCCTCATCTATTAAGTGAGCCTAATTACACAGGACCTGGTAGGAATATCTTCAAGATTAAGTAATATTTGTAACATGCTTAGCACAGTGTCTGCCACAGGGAATGCATTCAAGGTGGCTATGTGTTTTTAACTTGTTATCTCTAGAATATTTATGACACAGGAAAAGGACCATGTTTTTGCCCTTTTTGCTGTCGATTTTCCAAAACTTAACACTACCTGACACAGAACAGAATCAATAAACATTAATAGATTGTATGATGAGTAAGAAGAGAGGCGTGGTTCCTAGGAGCCTCTTCTGTAACAGGGATGCCTCCCTAACTGAGGGGCAGTAGCTAAGTTCTGGAACTCTGGTCAGCCCACCTGCACCTGACCTCTCACTCTGCCTCACAGCAGCTTTGTGCCCCATGACCAGCTGTTAATCTAAACCTTTGATTCCTTATCTGTATAAATGGATAATAACTAGCTCTTAGAGTTTTGTGAAAATAATAATATTAAAATAATATTATATCATTATTATACAATGATATTAATGTAACAGGCTTGAAATATGACTGGCATGCAATTATTGTTAATGACTGTTACTCCACATCTGATAATTCTGTTTTCTATCACATAGTAAGGTAATTCTTTCTCTTTCTTTCTACCCTCATCAAATCGTGAGTTCCTTGAGGGTAGAATAATCTGTGTCTGCTTCATCCCTGTGTATCCTGTATCTACCACAGATGAGAGATGCCAGTAAATTGATCTTGAATACATTATGGTTTTCAAAAATAATCTCAATGATCTTCCAGGTGACTAGGGCAGGCATTGTTATCTTCTTTTTAAAGACAGACACGTCTCTTTTGCCCTGAAGCGCAAAGATGAACTACATACACTGCCAAGATCCCACCACTACTTTAGTAGCCTGACCAACTTGTTGAGATCTGCTGAGGCGCCATCAGGCTTCTGATAAGTTCTTTCTCCAGCCATAGGAAGGGGAGAGAAATCCAAGGTTGGCAGCGTGTTTATACATGAGCAAACACAGCCACCGTTCTCTACTGGAGTTGTTTTAGAGGTTGCACAGAATGGGGGCCCATTTCACCTGGAAGGTATACCAAGATTCATCTGCACATTCCTGCTCTACCACTGCAGCCGTGAGTCCCAACCCAAACCAAGGTAGCTCCAAATTCCAGCAGACAGCTTCTTGCCCCTCATCTCCCCTCATATGGCTCCATCCCCCACAGGGAGCGATCAGTTGATTAAATTCTTTTCTCTGCAGGTCTTGGTTCTCTTTGAGTTTCAGACCAGCTTCCATGAATAGGCATCAACGAGCTTCCTTTGCCCTGTATCCTCCTGACCAGGGAAGGATGTATATCAATTCAATTCTACCAATATCTATTAAATAATCATAAGCGACATTTGTTTGGTGCTTCACCATTTAAAAATAATCTTCATGTTCTTTTTCATTCTAATGCCAGGAACCAGGTGCCAGGGCTGTTGAGGTTGAATAGACATGGCCTTATTCTCAAAACATTCCAAAACTCTAGGGGAAACAGAAGTGTGCAACTGTATTAATACAATGGCTATACTACAAACTCTGATGGCCACTATTTACTGTTAAGTTACCATATACCTACCGAATACTGTCCAAACTCATTTAAGCTTTACCATACCCCATGAGATAAATATTCTCAAATATAAATAAGAACCCCACCAGAACTGAAAATACAAAAACCAAAAACAAACAAAAAACAAAGCTGAGTTTACTGCTTGCCAGGTAGAGGAAAGTTATGTACTCAAAACGTGAGTTTAGCTGGTCTCCCAGAGCAAAAATGGAAAGGGCTGTGTGATATGGCAAAAAGAAGTAAATTCACCCACGAGGCAGGACGCTGAGTGCAAGTCTCTGGTTGGTTCATGAACTGGATTGTTGGGTTATACACTCCTATACCTTGTCGTTTCAATGGTGTGGGTCACAAATCCTGGGCACAATTCTCCATGAGGTCTGAGGAAATTGCACCAAGTCCCTGCTGGGTCCAGAGTCACATGGCAGGTAAACATGCACGTGTTTAACCCTCAGCTTGCCAGTGTTTTTCAACAGTTTGTTTTTATTTCCGTTTGATAGAAAATAAGACTGAAGCTCAGACACCAAATCAGATTTCCAAGGTCTCCAAATTTGTAGAAAAAAATAGCACTTAAACTGAGATATCCATCCCAAATATATCACTCACTCAGGATATAATTAAAGAATGTACTGTGTAAGTCCAGAAGAAGGAGTGGTGAATTCTGATTAAGAAGAGGAGGCTTCACAAAGGAAGCAGCATTTGAGCGGAGACTTGGGGGATGAGGAGAATTTCCCCCAGTGAGGAAGCAGGGAAGGGAACCCCATACAGAGAGTGAGCAGCAAGTTCTCTAGTGTATTACGGGAAAGAGTGGTGTGGTCATTTGTCATGGGGACTGGTGATGTCTTGGTCTTTCTCTACTGAGACAGGAGTGGTTGAACTCAATCATAACAGCCATAATTAATAAGGGTATAGCGCCTTGAGTTGGCAATGTGTTTCCACATCCAAGATTATATTTGATCTCAGCAATACTTGTCTTTGCCACTGTCTTGCAAAGGAGCACACTGAGACACTCCATCTGAAGAAATTTGCATATTGTCACTCAGAAAATGTTAGAGCTAGAAATTGGTTTCCAAATTCTAAGACCCATGCTGCCCTTCCCGCTACACTGTTTTTGAGTAGTTGCTCTGAGCTGATTCTGGGCTGAATTTGCTACACAGACAGATGTTGTTCACCTCCAGATTAAGAAGTCATCTCTCATAATGTGTGTCTGTCTAGTATTTGTGAATTCTAGGGTCTGCACTGGAGGAGGATGGCCTAGAGGTTGGAAGGAGTAAGCTAGGCTGCTGATGAGGTCTCACCTGCCTGGTCTTGCTGGAAGAGAGTTGAAAACCTCCTTTTCTTCCCCTCCCTTCCCTGGGACCATCTCTCTTCCTTTGAGAAGCTTTTATGGATTCCCATAAGGCAAAGGTGGGGTCCACTTGGAGCCAGGCAATTGTTTCGGGATGAATAAGAAGATCCTGTGTGGGTCATGTTTTTACAGTCTTGCTATGTGACCCTTGGGAAATCACTTAATATCTATGAACCTCAATTTCCTTATCTATAAAAGCAACAAGGGAAGAGAGAAGAATAATACCTGCAGAAAAGAAATATACTTCGAGATTAAGAGCATGGACCCTGACTGCCAGAGTCCAAATCTTTCTTCTACCAGCTTTGAGACCTTGGCTGGCATACTTAAATTGATTTCATTGTGCCTCAGTTTCCTTTACTGTAAAAGAGTTGAAAAATTATATTACTACCTACTAGAGCTATTGTGAGGATTGAATAATTAATATATGTAAAGCACTTAGGACAACCTTTGAAAGGACTATTTTCAGAACTTAATAAAAATATAACTAGCACTTATATCCTATTACAGAGTGTAAGACCCTTTCAGAGATCCTGTCCTTTGTCTGTCATGGCACCCTCTTTTCTTAGGGTTGAGATAGAGAATTGGGGAGGCCAGTGATTTTTTTCCAAGATCATATGCCCTGTGAAAGACTGAAAATGGGTATAGACCCAGGACTTCTTCGTCTTGCAAAGGCAACAAAGCAGAGCATGGTAGAGGAAGGCTTAACACCCTGGTGAGTTTCTTTCTGTCTCTCCATCTTCTCCCAGCCCTGAGAAAGTCTGCTTCATCTAACCTTTTATTTCCTCAGCCATAAAATGGGGATGATACAACCTACTGTCCCCTGGGGTTATTCTCTTCCCTCATTCCCATATCACCAAATTTCCAGAATAGGTAGCCTACAACCTTGCTACTCAGAGTGTGGTCCATGGACCAGCAGACTTGGCATCACCTGGAGCTTGTTAGAAAGGCTGAGTTTCAGGGGCGCCTGGGTGGCTCAGTTTGTTAAGCGACTGCCTTCGGCTCTGGTCATGATCCTGGAGTCCTAGGATCGAGTCCCGCATCGGCTCCCTGCTCAGCAGGAAGTCTGCCTCTCCCACTGACCTCTCTCATCTCATGCTCTCTTTCATTGTCTCTCTCTACCTCTCAAATAAATAAATAAAATACTAAAAAAAAAAAAAAAGAAAGAAAGGCTGAATTTCAGATCCACTGAATCAGAACCTGCATATTTGACAAGACCCCTGGTGATTCGTATGTACATGGCAGGTTGAGAAACCTTGAGCTAAAGGATGTGAGAAACGTTGAGCTAAAGGATGTGAGAGTGTTTGGTAAACTGTAAATCGGTGTGCTGTGCTAGCAGTGATCATCAGAGATGAGTATCAGGTGTGTCCGTACACACACAGTATTTCTATTCTTGCAGCCCTTGCTGGCCACTTGCTCAGGAGGAAAGTGTGGACAACAAAGTAATGGAGGAGAGGCACTTCCCCAATTTAATAAGCTGTTTCCTGGAGAATATACTTACATGGAATATAGTTACACAAAAACTATTTGTTGCTTGCCTGAAATTTAAGTTTAACTGGATGTTCTATATTTTATTTGGCAATCCACTCCTAAATGGATCCAGTGATTTAAATGCTAAGTCCCTGAAGTTATAGGTATTCATTTAGCTAATAGTGGAAGTAGCTGTCGTGTTCTCATCCAGACCTCAAGTGTGACAGAGAAAGGAACCACATTAACCATTGTCCCACTTGGTTGAGCACTTACCATTTCCTAATCCCTTTACTTAGACAATTATTGCTTCCCATCTTGAGCTTTGCAACTCCAAGTATGGTCATGGACCAGCAGCATGTCTTGTTAAAAATGCAGATTCCCAGGCCCCCTCTGGACCTACAGTCACCTGTAGGTGATTCATATGTACACTTATGTTAAATAACAACAACAAAAAAGTACTGGGTTAGACAACTCTGGGTAAGGAATAACTAGTCAAAAAGTCTTTAAAAAATGTATGAATTTTATGTTTTCAGAACAGTTTTAGGTTTTTCAGAAAAAATAATAAGAAGTAGAGTTCCTATATATCTCCTCTTCCCTCTACAGTTTCCTCTGTTATTACTGTTAAACTGATTAAGCCAAGAGGTCATTAGACTGAGGTGGTTCTAATGCTTTAGCAGCCTACAAAAGCAAGCCAAAACCTAAGCTTGCAGATGTCTCAGGCTAAGAAATCAGAACCTAAAGACAACCAGTCACAAAGAGCCACATAACCTTTTCCAAATAGAGCAACCTCTATAACTATCACCAATGAAATTAACTCCCTTGCTTTGTTTCTGCCCCGAGCTCTTGTTGTTGGAGCTAACCATTTCTGGTTTGGTGCTGTCCTATTGGAACTGATGTTTGCTCAAGAAAATGTAAACATTTTCCTGTGCCTCAGTTTACTTTTTAACACTCGCATTTTACATTGGTATGGTCCATTTGTTAAAACTGAGGAACCGAGAGTACATTATTATAAACTCAAGCCCATAGTTCATGCAAGGGTTCACTCTCTGTGGGTCTTGACATAGCATAATGTCATTTTTTTTTTTTTGCCATTACACCTCATACAGAATAGTTTAACTGCCCTAAAATCCCCTTTGCTTTGCCTGTTCATCTCTCCTTGCTGCCCCCCAAATCCCTGGCAAACACTGATCCTTTTATTTTCAAATACACTTTTGATTTGCTAGAAAATAAAAAATCTTCCATATAGTTGAGAATATTTTTCCAATCATCAAACTGATACAGAGGTTAAATCACTTGCCTAGGGTCACCAAGCTAATAAATATAGGAGCTAGGTTTTCAACCTACTGTAATTCCAAAATTTTTGTTCATTTTAATATGACCAAGTCCTTTCTACTGGGGCTTGCACTTCTGTTGCACTTCTGTTGGACTTGCTATTGGAGAGGTCCAGAGGGCTTGGTGCTTGGTGACTGTTTTCCCCTACGGAAAGTGTGTGTGTGTGTGTGTGTGTGTGTGTGTGTGTGTGTAGACGGATAAGGGGCAGGCAGTCAGGGAGACAGGAACTATGTCGCCTACTGGGGTTCCCAAGGATTCCCAATTGGTACTTCGGTGGGAGCTATAGGGAATTTCTAGACTGACTCCCCAGGCCAGCTGTTTCTGCACCTCCTTCAAGTTGGTTATGATTTACAAATGGGAACTTAGAAATGCTAATGACCCTGACTGGGCTTGCTAATTACCCTTAATCAACTGCTCCTGGTCATTAGCTGCCAGCCCTGGGTGGCTGATAGGGCTCCAGCTGGCCAAGGTTAAAGGGAAGCTGGTTGTCAAAGTGTCACTGGCCTTGAAAATAGAAGGAGGTCATGGGCTGGGGTGGAAAGCGTGCTCTTTCCATTTTCCTGTTCTGCCTTTGTATCCCGATGATTTGGCCCAGTCATGAGGTATTGCAAAGGGAGCAAAGAAATCTGAAGGTTGTAAGGAGCCAGGCAAACCCAGGAGTAAGCAGTTAGTAAGCAGGAGATTATAGACCGTTAGAAATGATTCTTGAATGCCAAGTACTGTGTTGAGTGCATTCTTCCTGACCCTGTGAAGGCTGTGGCTTTGGTGGAAGAAACTGGAAGCATGGGAAAGTGAATATTTATTTATATATATATATGCGCACATTTATTTATTTATATAAAATATGTGTATAAATTTATATATATTTATATAATTTTATATAAATGTATATATTTATATAAAATATGTGTATATATGAATTTATATAAATTTTATATAATTTTATATAAATATATTTATATAAACTAAGTTTTATATAAATAAATAAATTTCATATAAAATATATTATATATAAAATAGAGTTATATAAAATAAATTATATATGTTTATATAAAAATTTATATAAAATATATATGTTGTATATATATATATTTTTTCATGTGACTCTAAGGAACAAGCAAGAGATAAGTCGAGAATCATGAATCAGAAGCATCTGCAGCCTGGCAAGAGGGAACAGGAAGGAAACTAACATTTACAGAGCAAAGTCTTAAAATACCTGCCAAACAAATTATCTAAAATCAAACACTGTCTATGTAAGATATTGTGATAATAACACCTTCCAGGTACCAGTCTCCCACAATGACCACTGTAAGTAGAGGTTTACTATACCTATTTACAGATGTAGAAACAAAGATTCACAGAGGCGAAAGGTCATACCCATGGTCACACTACTAGCAAGCAGCTCTGCTATTTTCCTGATTGTGAAACTTACGCTTTTTTTTGTTTGTTTGTTTAAAGATTTTATTTATTTATTCGACAGAGAGAAACCACAAGTACACTGAGAGGCAGGAAGAGAGAGAGAGAGAGAAGGAAGCAGGCTCCCTGCTGAGCAGAGAGCCTGACGAGGGACTCGATCCCAGGACCCTGAGATCATGACCCGAGCCGAAGGCAGCGGCCCAACCCACTGAGCCACCCAGGCGCCCCAAAACTTACGCTTTTTAAAGACAACTTTATTCAGATATAATTGGCATGTAAAAGTTGTATATATTAAAGGTGTGTAACTGGATGTTCTGCTATATGTATACATTGTGAAATGATCACAGTACAGTTCATTATCATATTTATCACCTCTACCTAGTTATCATTTTTGTGTGTGTCTGTGTGTGTGTGTGTATGTGTGTGAGAGAGAGAGAGAGAGAGAGAGAGATTTAATTTATGTTTAAGCTCTTCACAAATTTTTATATGCTACAGTATTGTTAACTATCACCGCCATGGTGCATATGGTATTTCCAGAACTTAATTATCTTGGATAACTGGTACTTTGTACCCTTTGACCAACATCACCTATTTGCTCTTCCCCTTAGCTCCTGGCAACCACCATCCTACTCTCTCTTTCTATAAATTTGACCATTTTAGACTCTGTATATAAAATCATGCAGTATTTTTCTCCCCATATCTTGCATATTTCTTGTAGCATAATGTCCTTCAGCTCTTATCCATGTTGTCACAAACAGTAGAATTTTCCTTTTTTAAGGCTGAATAATATTCCATTGTATATATATTTACACCACATTTTCTTGATCCATTCATCCACTGAAGAGCATTTAGGTTGTTTCTATATCTTGACAAGTATCAATAATGCTTCAGTGAACATGGATATACAGATATCTCTTTGTTAGCTCATTTTCCATTCCTCTGGATATATACCCAGAAGTAAGATTGCTGGATATTTAAAAATTTTTAACCTCTTTTAAATTTTTTGAGGAATCTCCAGTAATATTTTATATAATGGCTGTACCAACTTAAATTTTTACCCACAGTGCACAAGGGTTCCCCTTTCCCATCCTTTCAAATACTTATTATCTCTTGTCTTTTTGATAATAGCCATCCTAGTAAATGTGAAGTGATACCTCATTAAAGTTTTAATTTGTATTTCCCTGACGATTCATGGGGTCGAACACCTTTCATATGCCAATTGGCCATTTGAATCTCTTTTTTTAAGAAGTGTCTATTTAGTTCTTTTATCCATTTATAAACCAGCTCTACATTGATGGCTATGTACCTCGTATTATACTTAGACACATTTAAGTTTCCCTGAGGGCAAAGACAACATCATGTATGCCTAGGACAATAGTGGGCCAAGTATAAGCCCTTATGAAGTCTTGCTGCTTTTTCATTCATAGACATTAGTCATGTACAGCTCATTTCTAGCTGCTTGGATCTTTGGGTTGCATTTTCAAGTTTTTGATCTGCAGCTACTGGTGGTCATCTTGAAGGACAAAATAGGGAAGCTCTAACCATACCTAGGCATGCCAACCATTTAGAGAAGTGCTGCAGAGCACAGGCTATTGATTACTTGGGTTTGAAACCTGGTCCTACCACTTACACTACACACATGCCCTTGAGAAAGTTTTCACTGTATTTCAGTTCCTTCAACTCTAAATGATAATAATAATGCCTTCCTTAAAGAATGTATATTGAGGTATTCATATAAAGTGCTATTGTAAACACTGACGCTAATGGAAAAACCCCAAGACAGATGTCAAGTGTTCTGCTTATAAATATAACCATACAACAAATATTAGCACTTACCTTTCATAAATTTTACCCATAATGAGGCACCACCCATATCTGCTGTCAATCTCTTCCAGAACAGAATTTATTATAAAGCTCACCCTGATATGAAATCTTTATAGTCTATCAACACTACCATAATACAGCCTAACCTGCCCTCTTTATTCACTTCACTCCCAAGTACAACACTCAGTTCTTTTGCAGGACAATTCTTACATGTTAATTTGGATTTTTCAACTGCATTGGATATTTCTCAAAAGCTACATCTCTGTCCTCTGCAATTTTGTTTGTTTGTATGTTTCGTTTTGCTGATGAGACCTTGGGACAAACCAGGCTTAATAGCTGTTGCTGTTTTCGCAGCACAAAGTAGAAGCCCCCACTTAATGTCAGTGTAAGTAGCTATGACAGTTAGCTTTCAGTTGTAGAGCATGTAGTTCTTCTAGCAAGTTTAAGAAGGACAGACAGGTTAAGTTTTTCTCACTTGTTTGTTTGCTTGTTTGATTAAAGAATAGACTATAATTCACTACTATCATTTTTCCTTTCCTTTAATGCTAGAACTCCACCCCCTTCCAAGTTTTAGCTGGGCATTTATTTGGCTGCCTACATAACAACTATATTTTCTATTCCCCTTGCAGTGAGGTGTGGTCCTGTGGTTAAGTTATGGTCAATGACATGTATTTGGAAGTAATACATGAAGTTTTAAGTCATTTCCTTAAAAGGAAACTTTTTCCCTTCCATTTTTTTCTTACCCATCTCCCACATACTAGAATGTGGGCATGGAAGTAGTGAGCAACTTCAACCAAGGGATGAGGGCAGTCTAGCAGTAGACTGAACACTAAAAAAAAAAAAAAAAAAAAGACTGAGTCCTTGAATGACCAGGAAAGACAGTCACCATTCTCCCCTGGACTGCCAACCAGCTCATAGTTTTACACAAGAGAGAAACAAACGTTTTACCTTAAGTGACTATATTTGCCCTGGTAAAGCAACTGAAACAATATCCTAACCAGAAACATTTAGTATTAAATGGCTAGTGGAGTTATTGAGAGGATGGAAGAAGCAATGTAGACAGAGTTTTTAGAAATGAACCTGAAGAAATACAAATCAAAACCACAATGAGATACCACCTCACACCAGTCAGAATGGCTAAAATTAACAAGTCAGGAAATGACAGATGCTGGCGAGGATGCGGAGAAAGGGGAACCCTCCTACACTGTTGGTGGGAATGCAAGCTGGTGCAGCCACTCTGGAAAACAACATGGAGGCTCCTCAAAAAGTTGAAAATAGAGCTACCCTATGACTCAGCAATTGCACTACTGGGTATTTACCCTAAAAATACAAACAAAGTGATCCGAAGGGGCACGAGCACCTGGATGTTTATAGCAGCAATGTCCACAATAGCCAAACTATGGAAAGAACCTAGATGTCCATCAACAGATGGATGGATAAAGAAGATGTGGTATGTATATGCAATGGAATACTATGCTGCCATCAAAAGAAATGAAATCTTGACATTTGTAATGATATGGATGGAACTAGAGGGTAATTATGCTTAGTGAAATAAGTCAATTGAAGAAAGACAACTATCATATGATCTCCCTGATATGAGGAAGTCGAGAAGCAATGTTGGGGGTCTGGGGGGGTAAGAAAAGAATAAATGAAACAAGATGGGATCAGTGGGGAGACAAACCATAAGAGACTCTTAATCTCACAAAACCAACTGAGGGTTGTTGGGGGGAGGGGGTTGGGAGAGGGTGGTGGGGATATGGGCATTGGGAGGGTATGTGCTATGGTGAGTGCTGTGAAGTGTGTAAACCTGGAGATTCACAGACCTGTACCCCTGGGGATAAAAATACATTATATGTTTATTTTAAAAAATTAAAAAAGAAAAAAAGAAATGACCCTGAAGTCCTGGGCAATCCAGAGATCTTCTATTTCTTCTCGGACCTTCTATGAAATAGAAGCTTTGGTTCCAAACTGCTATGACCATGGAGGGACATGTGGTGCCAGCTATAGTCTGTGTCTACAGAATGAATGCCCAGTGCCATGCCTCTTGATCCTCATAAAACAAGTGGCCAGCATTGGGCTCTCCACCAATGGGGCTGCAGAAAAACCAAATACCCTCACAACTAAGCTGGTCACAGAAGCAGCAGAGGCTACAGAAGCTTGTCCCTGCACTTCCGTCTTCCAAAACTCACATCCTTGCATCTGATTGGTCAAGCTTAAATCCCACTTCTGAGTGGGATCCACATGGGAGTCTAGGACATGTTCCTTTTACTCTCCTAGTCCCCACATCATAGGCATAGACACCAGAAGGAAATGGATTTTGAATGCTAATTCACTCTATCTGGCAAATAGATTTATCCCATCCTGAGAGTATATAGTCATTCAATAGGTATTTTCTACTGAGCATTTATTACATGTCAGGTACTGCATTGAATACTGTGGTCACAGCTGAGTAAGACACAGTCTTCACCCTCAAAGAGTTCTCCAGTACAGTTTACAACTCAGCATGCTAAGTTCTAGGAGGGAAGTCTAGGGTCCCAAGGGAAGGCAGAGCAAGGCTGCTTAAGCAGGTCTCCTGTGCATATGGGGGAAAGGGGAGCACTGCTGAGGAAGGACTTTGGCAGGTGATGCCTAAAGATAATCCTGAAGGAAACATGTTTTACAACTTTATAACAGAGAACTTGGGCTCTGGGCTGAGACCACGTTGAATCCCCCTCTGCCACACATTAGCTAAAACCTTGAGTAAGATCTCCTGCAGGCTTGAATATAAGGCATTTTTTGTTCCCTCCTCCCCCCCAACCCCCACCAAAAATCTCTCACACAGAAAAGAGGAAATGTCTTGGTCTGCTTAGCCTTCTAAAATACCATAGATTAGGTAGTTTATAAACAACAGACACTTATTCTCACAGTTCTGGAGGCTGGAAGTCTGAGATCAAAGCACTAGCATGTTGGGTGAGGGTCTTCTTCCCTCTTCTGGGTGGCAAACTTCTTTTTGTGTCCTCATATGACAGAAGTGGGTGGGGAGTTCTGTGGAGTCTCCTGCAACAACAGCACTAATCTCAGCCACAAGGATTCCACCTTCATGACCCAAGCGTCTCCCAGCGTGCCTACCTCTTAGTACCATCACACTGGGCATTAGAATTTTAAAATCACATTTTCAGGGGACACATTCAGACCATAGAAGGGGGTAGCTTTAAATTCAACTCCTTTTAAAATTAGTGTTTTATTTTGAACAACAAAAAAAATATGATAATAACTTGAAGTAATATCCATTAATTTGATGTATGATGCCTTTGAGAAAAGAAGACACTCGCCCTACTAGAAACTGGTAGAATCAGCATGGGCACTCTTCATAGCTTAGCTCTTAGCTACCAACCATATCATTCTTCTTGCCTCCCGGGTTCTCCCTGGTGCTTATTCCCCACACCACAGCTAATTTCCAGATAGTACTTCTAATGCATAGGACGTGAGTTTCTTGTGGATTTTTGGCCCAGCCTGTAATTTTTGCTTCCCCAGGTATCCCCCAAAGTCTCAGGCAAAGATTCCTTGACTCCAAATATCTGGCCCCTCTGTTGGTTAGAACTGGACTCAGATTTTTCTTGAGTCAGATATACCCCAGTCTGAGGATGTCTTTAGATCAATAGTTGCAGCCAACACTGAGGACTCAGCCTTTCTTCCCCCAGATGTAAGAACAGGCTGAGATGATCTGATCTGAAGAAGTAAACAGAGAGAGCTGGGTTCGAACTCTACATAGCTGGGCTGACTAACACTTGTATGAGTGATCACAGGTGATTCCCTTCTTCATAACACCGTAGCCAGCATTTGACTCATTTCAAGGCCCTTACAAATGGGAGCCAATAACTAAAGGAATTCCTGAACATTGCCCCTGTCCCTGAATTTCCAGAGATACCCTAATATCACCAGCCCTATTGGTTTTCCCACCTGCCCTTGTTCCTCAAATCACCTTGGGTCTTTTCTCACACACTATTAGAATGTGATGTGGGGCTCAATCCAAGGCTAGTGGATCCCATCCCCAGCCTGCAGTACTCTTACTTAGCACTATGAGCTGTATTGAGAGCCTAATTTTCACTTTCCATGTTGTCCTGAGACCTAGAATGTATCACATGTAAAATCTAGAAAAACAAGTAGAGGTTCTAGGAAGACCATAGAGGGAAAGGCAAGCAGAAGGCAGGAAAAGAGTCCTGGTCTGGGAGTCTAAAGACAGGAGTCGAAGTCCTAGTTCTGATGCTGACAAGCTATGTGAACTTTTGGCAAATGTTCTGCCCTACCCCTCTGTTTCTTTAGCAGTAAAAATCCAGAAGTTAGCTGGACTAGAGCAGGGCTTTTCAAATGTTAATATGTATACAAATGACCTGGGAATCTCTTAAAATGAAGATGGCGAGTGCTGTGAAGTGTGTAAACCTGACGATTCACAGACCTGTACCCCTGGGGATAAAAATATATGTTTATAAAATAATTTAAAAAATAAATTTTAAAAAATGCAGATATTTATTTATGCCAGCCAGGGCTGCTCTGAGAGTCTGCATTTCTAACAAGTTCTCAGGTGAAGCTCATTATGCTGGGTCAAGGACCATAGGTGGAGTTCATAAAGTTCCCTCCTGCAACCTGTATACCTCACAGTTTTTAGTGACAGGAATAATGTTTCCAATGGTTTTAAGTATGTCTTTATACATGTTTGTTAAACTGCACACATAATACAGGTGGCTAAAAATTTAGAACAATACAGAAATGTAAAAACACAGAATGTGGGAAGTGCCCTAGTAATTCTGCTCCTGCGAGAGAACCACTGTTAGTGGTGTTGTTTTTTTTTTAAGATTTTATTTATTTGACAGACAGAGATCACAAGTAGGCAGAGAGGCAGGCAGAGAGAGAGAGAGGAGGAAGCAGGCACCCTGCTGAGCAGAGAGCCCGATTCGAGACTCGATCCCAGGACCCTAAGATCATGACCTGAGCCGAAGGCGGCGGCTTAACCCACTGAGCCACCCAGGCGCCCTGTTAGTGGTTTATTTAAGCAACATGACCACCCACCAAAAGAGACACTCAGCTGCTCCTGCTCCCTGAGCTTCCAGGACCTTTTGTGAAAGGAGTTTCTTCTCCAGCTTCAAGTCATTGCAACACCTCAGTGCAGTGGGCGGCAAGGTAGTGAGTTTGTGCTAACAAAGTGGAGGAGTGGAATTCTTTCTGTTGTATTTGCCGATGGGGATTTAGAGTTTATGATGACTTTGGAAAGGGATCATCACAGAGCTAAGGGAGGGAGAAGGAAAACACAGAGGGTCAGAAATTTGATCACCTGGGGCTTTCCAAATAGGGGCTTTTTCCTCCTTAATTTCTCTGTGGGGGCTCTACCCAGATATTAGGGGGAAAGTTTGGCCTATATTTTCCCTAGAAAATGCCCTGTGACATCCAAGAGTGATCTACTGGAACCCCAAAAGGTATGAATTTCTTCAGCAATGCACTTAGGGCCAATAGGTCCTGGTAATTGGAGCAGGTTCCTCTTGATCCAGGAGACCCAGAAGAGGGAAAGTGTTTATCTTCTGCCCCCTTAAGCACACAAATGAGAAGGCCAGATGCAAACTCTGGCTTTACTACCCTTTCAAGAGCAACTCAAGAGACAAGATTTGCTGACTGCCCTCAGGGCTCCATTCAACCTATACAAGATGGGTGTTCTTGGCTTGGTATCTCTCTCTTTCTTATACAGTCTCTTCTCCTCTCCACATTCTTCAGGAGGGAGTCTTAATGCACTTTCAGGAGCATTTTCCCCACTACCTTTTATAGGCTGTTCCTCCTTCCTGGAACATATCCCTGGTCCTTTCATCTCCTCCTCACAGTCCTCACTGAACTTCCTTCCCTCTTTTCCTTCCCCAAGTAGAGTAGGGGAAAGAGCTACTGGCATCTTATACCACTTCTATAATAATATTTCTTACATAGTATAATGAAATTTTTTGTTTCTGACATTAGACCAGAGGTATTTGAGGATAGATACCCTATTTACAGTTTTCTCTCCTTCCGCAGCATAAAGTGTACTCGCTAAATATTTGTTGAATGAGTGGAGGAAACTTAAGTCACTCAAGGAGAATTAAAGTGATAATTACTAAATATTCTTGCATTAGTTAATTTCTGATTAATTAAGGATTTAATAATAATGATAGGGTCTTTGATTCATTTATTTTGTATATAAATTTTGAGAGGACAGTGTGATATAGTGAAAGACACTGGACTTGAGGTTGAGAGACCCAGGTCTACCATTTACATATTATATGTCATTTGGAAAGTGCTTGACTTTTCTGGGTGCCATTATCTTGAATAGGCAAATAACGATTCCTATCATTTTCTTAAGATTAAATGAGATAACAGGCTTGAAAAAAAAAACTGTAGTGAGAGATCCAATGTCAGCACTTCTTATAGGAGCATTTAAGGAAATTAAACATACCAAGTGACTGCCACCAGTGTTGAGCATGGCTCCATGTACAAGCTATAAAGATTTTGTCTCTTGGATTCTACTCCCACCCCCTCCCCCCAACTTCAGTACCCTGCTTTGAGACCTTGGGCTGGGACTCTACAAACCAAATGCCTCCTTTGCCAGCAGGTTCTTTTTAGGCTCTGCAGATAGGGGATGCTAGAGAGACTGTAGACTGGTAGAGCAAGAGACTTCCTCCATCCTGTTTGCTTCCTGTTCCTGTCCATGTCAACCTTGCCTTGTTTCTGCACCCAGGCAGCAGCAGTTCCCTCCAGTTGGATCCAGGGGGCAGTTTCCAGTACTTGGAGAACCTCATTACCTCCCCTCAGAGACATCAGCACTAGCTGCTGATGTCAGAGGCCTGGGTTGCAGTCCTACAGAGCTCCTCCTCCAAGCTCAGAGACTTCAGCACCAGCTCAGCAACTCCACCTGGGGTTCCGTCCTGGGGCCCCCAAGTTTCTACATTTTAATATTCTAACCTCTTCCTTTGGAACATGAGAGTCCTTTAGCCAGAGGAATCTAGCTAACCCACACCCAGATTTCTGAATATAGAATTGCAATCATAAATGTGTAGTTTGGTGCTACTAAGTTTTGAGGTAACTTGTTATACTGCAATCGATGACTAATAAAGTTCCTTTGATTGAGAAGCTATAGAAGGACAAAAGGAAACATTTTTCCAACTTTATTTCCTGAATCAGTGAATATGGAAAACTGGACTACGAATCAGCAGTTATACATTGCATTCAATTGAATATTCATTTAGTTCCTATTACTTCGTTTCTTCTAAATCTTAGTTTCCTTCCCTTTGTGAAAAGTGTGCTGGCAGAGAGGGAACCGGGACAAAAAGAACTGAACTACATTTTCTAAAAAATACTTTCTAGCTCTAATTTCCGGCAGGGATACCCTAGACTAGGGATTAGAGGAATAGAAAATAGGTTTCAAATTCTAGATCTCATTTTTATTAAGACACTTATGAGTTGAGTTGATAAAACCTGGATAAAACCAGGACTAAGTAGGATTCTTATGTGCAAATGGTGTACTTGACAGAGTAAATTAACTTGCTTAACAGACAGGCAGGGACAATCAGTGCTTTAACATTATAAAAGCTCATTTCTGGGCATGTGGAGCAGGGAGGGACTCACTCTACATACTCATTCAAGAACTAGAGCTCAGGCTCCTCCTGTCTTCTGGGTCTGCCCTCTTCTAGGTGACTGCAGTGATCAGCTGGGAAAGAGATGTGATGATGTGAGAAGTTTTTATGTCTAGCCCTGGAAGCACCTCATTTTTTCCCATACTCTGTTAAACTAGAAGTTAGTCATATGGAACCATGGAACTGCAAGGAATGCTGGGAAATGTAGTCAGCTATGTGCCCAGGAGGAAAAGGAAGAAATGCCTGCTATTAATGAGACCAACTCTCGTTGAATTCAGTAGAAAAGAAATAGACTGGAATGGTATTTGCACAGTTAATGCTACCAAGTAGAGTTTACTAGTTGTGTCCTGCAGAAAGGCAACTGGATGAGGGAGAGGGAAGGATGTGTTCAGTGTAGCAGAAGGTTTTCTTCTTTCTAATACTCTGCTGAGAGAAGTATGCCTTTCAAATTCATGCAAAGGCTAGTGACGCTGTGCCTAGCTCAGAGAATTGATGGGAAGGCAAAAAGGATGAGACTTGGAAATAAGAAGAGAACCCAATGCTGATTTTAAAAAACGGTCTAATTAGGATATTGCTACTGACTCGGTCATCAGTGGACATTCACAGCCATGCTGACAGTCCCACCTGGAAACTCACTATTTCCCTGGAGACTTTCCAAATCACTGCATCGGTAGGCTTCCTTAGGTTCTCGAAGCAAAACATTTCACACACACAGCAACTGCTCCAGCTCATATACTGCATGACATAGAAGGCTGTCAGTTTTAAATGGGGCTCAAGGCAGACAGACTTTCTCAGGAGATTCAGGGTGTGGTGTGCTCAAGCACTGCCCTTAGAGCACCTATCTGTCAGATGATAGGATGTTGGAGGAAACAGGGTAGGAAAAACTTCACTATGAATCTTATGGCATATTCCAGTGCAAGAATCACAATGCAGAGATTCTGTTCCTTCCAGTATCACACGTCTGCAGCAGAGAATTGAACAACTAGGTCATCAATCTAAATTTGGTTTAAAAAAAGTGTGTGGGGGGGTGGACGCCTGGGTGGCTCAGTCGGTTAAGCATCTGCCATCGGCTCAGGTCATGATCCCAGAGTCCTGGGATCGAGCCCCACGTTGGGCTCTCTGCTCAGCAGGGAGTCTGTTTCTCCCTCTCCCTCTGCTCTTCTACCTGCTTGTGCCTGCTCTTATTTTCTCTCTCTCTTTCAAATAAATAAATAATATTAAAAAAAAAAATGGGAGCCACAAAGTGAAATTACCAGAAATGACAAAAACAAGAAACAGCATGCCTACCACAGTCCAAATTATCCAGGAAATGGTTTAACTACTCCTGGTACATATTAACCCGAGGCATTTGGTTTACTTAAGAGACAGAACATTGAGCACATAGTAGGTGTTCAAATAACATTGAGTTAATAACTGCCTTAGTGGAGTGGACATTTTTTGAGTTAGCAAGTATCAGAAAATTCTTCTTAAACTGGAATAGGAGCATGACTTTGTCCCCAGGAAGAAAGATATTTCCTTCTGTCATCCAAGACAGCTAGAACGGGGGTTACCAGCATATTTTCCACACCATAGTACATGTAAGGACAGAATCCTTGGTTAAATAGCATGAAGGGTAGAGCCCAGATGACACTGCTTATGAATGAAGCTCTTGGGCCCTGCCCACTGTCTCCAAGATGGTACCTTCCTGGTTGGGAAGCTGTGCACTAGACCATGATAAACTGACCTACCCTGGCCCATTCAGATGCTTCAGCCCTAGACATGAAATCTTGAGGGAATGATGACTAGGTACAGGGTCAACTGGAGATCATCACCACTACTAAGTATTTGTGGTAGATGCAAAATGCAACAATTTGTCTTTTACTTTGTTAAGACTATCCCCACATGTCCTGAGCCACTGGATGCCTGAAAACTTCACTGAAGTAACAGGTCCCTGAACTTCTCTGTATGGCGGATCTCCCTTCCTCTGGAGTGCAAGTGTCTAAATAGGACCTCCTGCACACCAGCCACTGTTTGTCCATTTTATCCAATCAACATGATGTGATTGATAGAATGTACCTGTGTCCCGGTCTCCAATTCTCACAAGGTTGTATTACAACAGAGGCCAGCAAAGGTGACATAGTCTTAAAAAAAATGAGTATTATCCATCCAATGTGAATGCAAATTGTTTCTGATCCTGTTTTTAAATTGAAATGAAAAATAATGCTTTCCCCAAACCAGGGGTAGCTACCATATCCCTAAAGTCTTACTAATCAGTTCTTGAAGGGATACCATGTCTGGCCCGGCCACAGGAGGAAGGGCTCCTTTGACTTTGTTAAGTATGCAATAGTCTTCAATCTGAAGGATCTATCAGCTTTCTGATAAATTACATGGGACCACTGCTCCTGCAATTTTTAAGTGTTTAATGGGGAGACTAATCCCCCACTCCCCCAGGATTTGATTATTTTTTATTTACTTTCTTGGCTGGGCTGGAGGGCAGTTTCAGAGTTTTTCTCTTTGCCTCCCTGCCACGATGACCCTTACCTCACAATCTAAGGATCTAATGTGGAATTACTCCAATTGCCAAATATATATTCCAATTATATACTTATGAACTGAGAAAATCACTATTGGGTGGGTCCAGGAGCCCAGTGGGCTTACTCTGAGCCAGACTTTAGCCAGAATTTTATTTATTGCCTGTCTCCTGTGGCAGGACTAACTAAACAATTTGCAGAGCCCAGAGTAAAATGGAAATGCAGGGTCTCTTATTCAGAGTAGGAAAAAAGTGCCATTAAAAGTACATATAAAGATTTTTCTTTCTTCTGTGGGCTCTCTCTTAATTTGTTATAGTATTTTTATTTGCTATTTAATGTAAGTAAAAATGATAATTGTAAATTATTAGCATGAATTTTACTATTCATCATGCCAGCTTTAAATGCAAAAATCAGAATATCCAACTTGTATACACAATCACCACAATTACACATTTGTATTTCATGGCTTGTCCCTAAGGGTGTCTCGAGATGGCCAAAAGATGCAAAGTTAAGACAGATTCAGGAATGTTGGAAAGAGAGAAAATGATCCCCTAGATACAGCCAACTGATGGAACACTCCTGAATGTGGAGATACTTGTAGGGTGAGTGCAAACTCAGCCTTCCAAAGGAGGGTACACATTCTCTCACTCTAGTTCTGTGGCTGCAAGGTTCCCTCTCACTGGCTACTGAACAGTCCTGACCACAGGCAGGGTATAAGGGCATTAAGCTAGGCATCTTAACTTCCCAAGGCCCACTATCCCAGCTCATGGTAGATAGGTAGCCTCCAAAGATCTTTAAACCTCTGCCTCAGAACATAGTTGGTACCAGGATCAAGGTGAACAAGAATCTTGCCTTCATCAAGACATAGCCTCTGGCCTTTCACCCACCAGGTATACTGTAGCACTGTTAGTCAAAGGCAGGGACAGCAGCTTCTATGACCTGCCCCAAGATGCTGTGGGATGTTTGAGCCTGGCCCACCTTCTGCCCACACCCAGGTCCCTCCCAGGCCTGAAAACAGCAGTGACTGAAGGATAACTGGGTAGGTCCTGGAGGACCAACAAGCAGGGAAACAGGTGACAGAGAACCCATCTTTTGGAAGCAGTGAGAATGGGGTCATGCTGAGGTCCATTGTCCAATGGGGCTTTACTTATAAAACAATATCAAAGAGGAAAATATATTCAAAGTTTCAAGAGAGCAATCACAGAACATTAAACCCCTTGTGCAGGCCCTTCCAAGTATGGGGCTTTGTATGGCAGCCCTGGTCACAAGGCCAGTCCAAGAAATTGAACTTGCCTATAGGCTCCCACTCTAGTAAGACACTGTGATAGACTTTAGATCTCCCTGTGTCTGATAGTGCTCCAAATGTCTGTATATTCCCCCTTTTCTCAGAGGACAGTCATCCAAGTCGGTGGTCACAAGTCTATTTAGGAAGGCACTAGATAAAGCATCACAATATATACCTGTCATAGTGTTGCAGGATTTTTCCTCCTAAGAACCCAGCCATCTCTTCAAATAGTGGGTTCTAAAACTAAAAACTGGCTCAGGTGTGGAAACTGAGAAGGAACCATGACTTTTATTAAGGTAACTGCCCTCAGACTCTTGCCCTCCATTTTTGTTTTTCTTGGTAATAGATATTAAGCATCACCTTTGTTGACCAACAATCTATTTTTGCCGCTAGGAATATCATGAGCAATTAATCATATCCTCCTCCCTGTGGGTCAGACTCCCTTGTTCACCTCTCTGACCTTGCTGGTTATCCAGTAATTGTGGTTTCCTGGCTTTGGGTTGTTAGTACTACCACCTGACCTCCATTACTTGGGTGGATGAGTGGTGGGGAGAACTGTCATCCCTCATGGTTATTAAAGAGCCCTTCTCTATGATGACCTCTGGCCTACTGAAGAGGCCACCACTGAACTTCTTAGTGATGCTGTGTTTCTCTCACCAATGCATCCTTGGTGGCCTTGGAGAATGGTATGTCTTCTGCTCAGTCTTCTTATATTAATGCCAGTGAATGACAGCCCGCAGTCCCCCACCTTCCAGTCCATTTACCAGGGCAATTCAGGCACTCCCCTGAGAGTTGGTCATTGTTTTTTTCAGTAGTGAGTTTGTCCCATCCTAGGGGTCCCTTATGGAATGTTAAATCCTGTATTCCAAGTCAATGAATTCTTGCTCAGTCAGTCAGTATGGTTTCCTTGATTCACTATCTTCAAAACCCAGTCTTGGGGTAGTCCCCGGCTCCTGATGATATATAACAGCTAATTCTTGTAAGTCTTCAAGTGTGTAGTCATTTTCCTCCCATACTAAGATCAGCAAGTCTCTGGGTGGGTTTACCTCTGTATATGAGCTTGGGATTCAGCAGAGTCCGTACCCTCAGGGACACCCACAGTTCACAGTCCCACATTTTCATACCAGGACCCTGTCCTTCATAATAACAGACCCCCCTTGACTGGAGCTTCTTAATTCTCAGGGATTCAGCATATTCTTCAGTCGTTGCCTTTCAGCCACAGGTGATGGGAGGGCCTCTATGGAAGCTGCCACACAGGCCTGATGACGCTCACACTTAGCCATTAACTGATTGTTAAATGCCTTCACTGTCTCACTATTCTTCTGCAGAGTGTTAATACAATTTAGTAGCAACCAGCCAACTCCCTCTTTTAGGCATTGTTCTCCCATATATTTTTTAAATGTTTATATCATTGAATTTGCTATAGTATCCCCTTCTACCAGGATATTTTCCAAGGTCACCACTGATAAAATCTTTATTTTATTTTTTAATTTTTTCAGTGTTCTAAGACTCAGTGTTTATGTGCCACACCCAATGCTCCATGCAATACATGCCCTCCTTAATATCCACCACCAGGCTCACCTCCCCTCTAAAACCCTCAGTTTGTTTCTCAAAGTCACAGTCTCTCATGGTTCATCTCCCCCTCCAATTTCCTTCAATTTACTTTTCCTTTCCTTCTCCTAATGTCCTCCATGTTATTCCTTATGGTCCACAAGTAGATGAAACATATAATAATTGATTTCTCTGCTTCACTTATTTCTTTCAGCATAATCTCCTCCAGTCCCATCCATATTGATGCAAAAGTTGGGTATCCATCCTTTCTGATGGAGGCATAATATTCCATTGTATATTCGAACCACATCTTCTTTATCCACCTGTTGAAGGGCATCTTAGTTCTTTCCACAATTTGGCAATTGTGGGCATTGCTGCTATGAACATTAGGGTACATATGGCCCTTATTTGCACTACGTCTGTATCTTTGGGTAAATACTCAGTAGTGCAATTGCAGGTCATAGGGTAGCTCTATTTTTAATTTTTGAGGAATCTCCATACTGTTTTCCAAAGTGGCTGCACCAACTTGGATTCCCACCATTAGTGTAGGAGGGTTCCAAACATCACTTGCATTTTTCAAAGTACTGGATCAAACAATCCTAAAATTTGTATGGAACCAGAAAAGCCCCCGAATCACTAAGGAAATGCTGAAAAAGAAAGCCAAAGCTGGGGAGGATCATGTTGCCTGATTTCAAGCTTTATTACAAAGCTGTGATCACTGAGACAGCATGGTACTGACACAAAAACAAACACATAGACCAATGGAACAGAGTAGAGAGGCCAGATATGGACCCTCAACTCTATGGTCAAATAATCTTCAACAACACAGGAAAATATATACAGTGGAAAAAAGACAGTCTCTTCAATAAATGGTGCTGGAAAAGTTGGACAGCCATGTAAAGAAGAATGAAACTGGAATATTCTCTTATAAAATACACAAAGATAAACTCAAAATGGATGAAAGACCTAATGTGAGATAGGAATCCATCAAAATCCTAGAGGAGAACATAGGTAGTAACCTCTTTGACATTGGCCACGGCAACTTCTTTCAAGACACATCTCCAAAGGCAGGGGAAACAAAAGCAAAAATGAATTTTTGGGACTTCATCAAGATCAAAACTTCTGCACAGCAAAAAACAAAACAAAACAAAATAGTCAAC
Source organism: Mustela lutreola (assembly GCF_030435805.1). Classification (NCBI taxonomy): domain Eukaryota; kingdom Metazoa; phylum Chordata; class Mammalia; order Carnivora; family Mustelidae; genus Mustela; species Mustela lutreola. The sequence goes on along the minus strand of NC_081299.1, from coordinate 47,630,563 downwards.
AAAACAAAGAGGCAACCCATGGAATGGGAGAAGCTATTTGCTAATGACACTACAGACAAAGGGCTTATACCCAAGATCTATAAAGAACTCCTCAAACTTAACACCCAAAAAACAGATAATCATGTCAGAAAATGGGCATAGGACATGAACAGACACTTCTCCAATGAAGGCATACAAATGGCTAACAGACACATGAAAAAATGTTCATCATCATTAGCCATCAGGGAGACTCAAATCAAAACCACATTGAGATATCACCTTACACCAGTTAGAATGGCAAAGATTTAACAAGACAGGAAACAACAAATGTTGGAGAGGATATGGAGTAAAGGGAACCCTCTCACACTGATGAAATCTTTTTAATTGAGCCACCACCATGTTCTGGGGACCATCTGTCTCACCTTGCTATTGTGACTATGCCCCCTTCATCTACTGTGTGGTGGATGAGCCAGTCTCAAATCCCTATCTTACTGATTGTTTTTTAAATCACTCTCAGCACCATTTATGTTATTCTGGATCCTCTGAGAAGCAGACACAGGTGTGTGTAAATGTGTGAGAAAATTATTATGAAAGAGACTGTAAGAGAAAATGGGAGAAAGGAAGCCAGGGAAGCCTGAGGGACTGTTAAACTCCATTACTGGTCTGCCCTGAGAAAGAGGGCATTAAGGAAGGAAAGTCATGTGGAAGTGTCTTGGACTACAGTGAAGTCCCACGGGAGGCTTGGCAAAATTATTGACAGTTGTGAACCCATGGTGCTCATCAGAGGAATCCCTATCTCCTAGCAACCAGCCTGTCCTATTCCTGGTGTGTTCAGTTTTTGGCCAGGAGTGCCCTTGGGAGCATGACTCAGGTGCTACAGAAGTGAGGGCCTCTATGCTCCATGCAGTCAATGGTCTGAGTAGCTCATTTTCCATGTGCACTATAGCTGCAGACAACTAGAGTGCTCTAAATCATATCTGGACTCAAGGAGTTTTAGAATCAAGCCTCATCCAACGTTCCAAAGAGTGAATGGTGAAAAGCCCACTAGATTCTTGTGTATTATTCATGCAAAGGTGAGCCCTGTCTCCACAATATTTTACCAACCTACATATTTTTTAAAACATTAGTTTTTATCAATTAGAACAGTCTCTAAAATCTATTTGGTAATTAACAAAACTATTGGAGATAAAAGTAACTGAAATGTTGTCTCTGGAGTCTGGCCTCTTGACTAAATGCCATTGATGGAATGCTGGTTAAATTCCCGTGGAGTGTGCTTTCCTATGTAGGGCAACTGGACATCCCTGGGTGTAGAACAAAGTACACTAACATAGACTTACAACTCACTGAATCTACACTGAATCATATTAAAGCAAATTGGAGATATAATATGAAGACACTCATACTTGGCAAAATTAATAAGGTGGATCAAAAAGTACTGAAATCTTAGAAACATGGAGCTAATCCACACATATTCCTTAGAACCCTACCATGAAATGTAGACATTATTATTATAATATCTCACCATATTATAATATGATATAGTCTTGTGGCATTATGGAAAGAAGACTTAGATGATATGGGACAACCAGGACTTCCTCATTTCTCTTTGCCAGGACATGAATAGAAGCAGGCAGAGGATAAAGCTGATGATGTCTGTGTTAGGAAAAAAGAATATGCATATCCAGGGTGTGTTTGAGCAGGTGGTTAACTTAGGTGATCCTGGGAGGGAAGACTACACCCTTGACTCTGTGCACAGGTGTGTCATGGGCAGAGAGCTGGGGAAACACCGATCCATTCAGGTAGAACTCGTGATTGATCAATATCTGTCTGTCAACATAACAATGAATATTTATACAGGGCTTTGAAATTTATAAAGCCTTTTCCCACAGTTCATTGTCTCATTTAATCCTGATAACCCTACAAAGTGAGGAGTATTTTGTCCCCATTTTCCAGATGAAGAAATATATGACTCAGAGATTAAGTGAGCTTCCTACAGTGCACATAGTCATTCATGGTGAAGCCTGAACTGGAACCCCATTCTCCTGCTTCCCAGAGCCATGCTCACCTATCAGGTGCCACCACTAGTCAATCTGAGGGTAGATATGTCATTGGGATACATTCTGTGCTTCTGAAGAACTTTTCCCTACAAGAATATTTGGCCCTGCTGGGAATTCTAAGAAGATAGAGAAAATGTATATATTATGGCCTTTTTCTTGGAAGAGTTTATACTCCTAAAGTTTTTGGGGGGCTGGGCAGAAGTTGGAGGGGGCAATTTTAGATTTACGGAGAAGTTGCAAAGACGGTATAGAGATTCCCATACACCCTTCACCAAGCTTCCCCTGCTGTTAACATCTTGTGTAACTGTGGTAGGTATCTCAATCCTAAGAAGTTAACATGGTACATTACTATTAACTAGCCCACAGACATGATTTGGATTTCCCATCTTTCCACCTGTGTCCTTGTTTCTACTGCAGAATCTAATTTATATTACCACAATGCAGTCACTTATGGCTCCTGAAGCTCCTCTGATCTATGACAGTTTCTCTATATTTATTTGTGTTTCGTGACCTTGACCTTGATACTGCTCAGGTATTTTGTGGAATGTCCTTCAATTTTTGTTTGTCTGATGTTTCTCTTATGGTTAGACTGCTGTTTTGGATTTTGGGGAAGAATACACGGAGATATTGCTGTCTCATTGCTTCACATCAGTGAATGAACCATATCAACATAACTTATCACTGGTATTGTTAACCTTGAGGACTTGGCTTAGGTATTGTCTGCCAGGTTTCGCTACTGTAAAGCTATTCTTTTTCCTTTCCTAGGCTTTATTTATTAAGAGTGAGGCAGTCGTCTAACTCATAATCAAGGGCAGGAAATAAGTTCAACCTCTGGAAAAAGGAATATGAAGGAATTAGGAGATATGCTAAAACCACCACAGTAATTAATACATACTTGAGAGGTGATATAATTTAAGACTACACAAGTATTTTGTTCCTCCTGAAGGTTTCATCCGTTAACTTAAGCATTCATCAGCAGATTTTACCTAAGGTGATTATTGTTGATTATTACAATTGTTACAGTTAATATTTTGTTGCTTAAATTGTAATACCCTTGGCCATTGGGAGGTCTTCTCAGGTTGGCTTCTATGTCCTTTTAACATGTTCCCATCTTTTCTGTTGTCATTTTGAACACTTGCTTCATTCATTCATTCATTCATTCATTCCTGCCACTCTAAGATATTACAGGTTCATTTTGTATTTCTTCAAGATCTCTTTTATTGGAGAATGGTTTTTAGAAACCTGGGCATATAAGATGTACTTATTGCTATCAGAGTGTCACTGCTTTTGGGCCCTCTCAGTGGACACAGCCAGGAAAAGAATGCATGTCCATTAGCCTATACAGACCCATGTCTCTACTCACGTGCATCTCATTGATTGGAATGGGATTTCTACTGATAACACCAACTCCAACCCAGCACCATGGACTGCATCCTAGCACATCACTGTTGCTCATTTGTTATTTCTTCCTACAACCATGAGAAACCTCAGAGGGATGATCTTGCAAGCTGTGCAAAGATTCTACAACCATACGGATGTGGAACTGTCTCTGAGTAGAAGAAACAGGAAGTACAACAAGAGACCACAGAACCCATCTGTGGGACTATAGGCAACGCTATTGTGTAGGACAGATTTGCCCAAACTGCAGAATATTTGGGGGGGGGGTGTTAAAAAGTATTTGGGGGGAAAAATCCACATTTAATAGAAAACACTGATGTTTCTATATTCCTCTGTGTCCTGTTCTTCTATTCCCTCCTGTTGCCAGAGTAGCCCCAAGTAAATAGCTGACACTTCTTTCCATGCCCTGGATTAGAATTCCATCTGTTGTGACTCCATTTTATAGGTGAGAGTACCTGAAGCTCAGAGAGGGAGAGACCTCACCTAAAACCCTACAGCAAGTGAGCAGCAGAGTCAGAAGAGTCTGGTCTCCCAGCTCTAAGGCCAATGCTCTTCCAAATAGTAGAACACGGTAGAAGTGGGAGAAGTCCATTGCAGATGTGGAGTACAGATCCCCTTGCTTCATTTTGATAAGGGTCTTCAACTGCCATGATAAAAATGGATACTCTTTATTGAGGGCTACTTCTGTGTCAGGCACTAGGTTAAGCCCCAATATCTCCTTAAACAACCCTATGAGGCAGGTATTACGATGCCCATTTGCAGAATAGCAAACTGAAAACGAAGTTCATAAGCTAGCCCAAGATCACAAGTAGTACTGGGATCCAAGCCTGGACCTTCGGGGTAACCACCAAGCTGCTGTTTCCAAGCTCTTGACTTGTTCCTGGGCTGTGGGAGTCACCTCAGCCCTCCCCCAAGAGGGAGTTGTGTCATCTTTGCTGGGGGCTAAGCAAGCACTGGCCTGGCAAAGCGCTGTATGATAGTACAGCCAGGAGTGCCTTGCAAAGAGGTGAGGAACACACAGAGAAGCTGTGGAAACACGCTGGCTTCCTGCTCACTCCTCTCTCTCATGCTCATACACACACACACACACACACACACACACAATCACACACACTACCCTTCCTTCCTGGTATGACTCCTCCGCCGCACTTTCTCAGACCCAACCGTCTTCAACTCTGGCCAGTTTCGTACGCTTAGCAGATCATTGGCAAAAACCAATCTTAGGCATTGTATTGCTATGTACAGAGCACAAGCGTAAGGGTCAGAAAGGTCTGGGTTCTGATGCTCCATCTGTCCTCTATGAACTACCCCTCCAAGGAAGTTGTGTGATCTAGAAAAGTTGCTCAAACTTTTTCAATGGGCTGATAATACCTGGCTATAATGTTGGAGTCAATAGAAAATGTACCTTGAGTTCCTCTGTTTACCTCCTCTTATCCCGCCCCCAGTCCGAGCCACTGACATTCTTGCGGAGATTATTGTTAAGAGCCTGCTGACTGTCCTGCTTGTCCTCTCTCTTGTTCCCTTTCAAAATTGCCAAGTTATATTGAGGAATAATCTTTTAAAAACGTGAATCTGATCATCTCAGGGTTCCTGCCACTCCCCCCAATATTATCATCAACAAACAAACCTGGAAGATTCCTCACTGCACTTGGGATAAAACCCCACATCCTCATCACGGAAGGGCCTCTGTGATACAGCCTGTCCAGCCCTCCACCGCTCCTCAGCCTCTTCCACAACCCTGCTCTCTTTTGTCATTTGCTCCTAAGCAGGGGCTCTTTCCTGACCCAAGGGCTTCCTGCCTGCCCTTCTAGTGGCAGGGTATCCCCTGCCCCCTCTTCTTGCCCGGCAAATGCCTACTCACGCTTGAAATCTCAGCTTACGTTCCTAAGAGAGGCCTTCCATGCATGTTTTGTTTAGACCCAACCCTCCCCCTTTCATTGTTTCATGTCGCTAGTTCTCTTCCTTTGTAGCTCTTAGCATGATTTATAATCATGCATCTGATTATATAATTCCTTATTTAATGTCTCTCCCCTCCATAAGTGGAGACCAAAGAGTGTTTCTCCTTTTCCTTTCTGATTATCCCTCTGGTCAGTCACAGTACCTGGGACATAACAGGTGCTCAAGAAATCCATGGTGAGGAGCACCTGGGTGGCTCAGTGGGTTGAACCTCTGCTTTCGACTCAGGTCATGATCTCAGGGTCCTGGGATCAAGCCCCGAGTCCTGCTCTCTGCTCAGTAGTGAGCCTTCTTCCCCCTCTCTCTCTGCCTACTTGTGATCTCTGTCAAATGAATAAATAAAATCTTTATTTTTTAATTAAAAAAAAAAAAAAAAGGAAATCCATGGTGAGGGAGACCTGGGTGGCTCAGTCAGTAAAGCATCTGCCTTCAGCTCAGGTCATGATTCCAGGGTCCTGGGATCAAGGCCCACATTGGACTCCCTCCTTAGCGGGGAGCCTGCTTCTCCCTCTGCCTGTTGCTCCCCCTGCTTGTGCTCACTCACTCTCTCACTCTTGCTCTCTCTGTGACAAATAAATAAATAAAATCTTGAAAAAAAAATCCATGGTGTAGGAAGGTATGATGAAGGCTGTGGGTAAAGCACATATATTGAACATGTAGTAGACTTTTGACAGGTCTCTGTAGCTGTGTCCCCTCTCTTCCTCTCCTGGTGGATGCTGTCCGAGTGCCATTCTCAGGAGGGGTATTGTCCCTCCCATACCCCCAATTCCCCAGCACTGGGGAGAGTCCCCAACCAGACCTCATGAGGCTGGCTGGGCATAAAATCCCTGAGGCTGTGGAGCCAGGCTGGGCAGGGCCAGTGGTAGGCCTTGCCACCCCAGAGAGCAGGGAGTAGGGCAGGGCTGCTGGAAGAGGGCCCCTTGGGTCTTCATCAGGCTCGAACCCTCCCTGTCCTTTCTTTCCCTACTGCAGCGAGCAATTTTGCCCTGGCCAATGCCAATTGGGCTGCTCCTTGTTTTGTTGTACACGCTGCTAGGCAACTGGCCTGTTTTTGCTTATTTACCTCCCCTGGGCCGTTTCACAACACTTTGTAATAGGCCCTGCTCTCTCTGGTGCACATCTGGTTTGGATTTAGCCTGTCAGAGCCCCCTCTGCAAAGAGAGCCAGGACTTTCCCCAGCAGTCACCAGGATGGACCCCCAGGCTCTGGCTGTGCAGGCCTCCTTGGTTGGACCACGCCAGCCGAGATGACTTCCACTTGCCCAGCCCTGATCCTCCTCTCCGCCCTGAACCTCTTACTTCTTTTTGTCAACAGTGTACACATTTCAAAGCTTGAAGGTGGGGAAACTTTGAAAAGGAAAAAGACTGATGAGGGTCAAGCAATAGTAGAACAAAGGGCCAGAAGTTTAGAGAGAATGAAGTATGAGCCCTCAACCCAGCACTGTTCTCCCCTGACCCACAGAGAGGGGTTCCCTTTCCCAAGGGGACACAAGGAAACAGGCTCAGACCCAAGACCAGGTTCCTTGGCATCTCTCTCCTTTACTGGGGAGACTTCCCATGAAAACCACCTTGGGGATAGAGTGGGTTAAACTGGACGTTCTTAGATTTGAACGATTTAGTAGGTTTATTGCTCTCCCCATCATACTCCAAAAATTCTGGTGGGATTTCTATAAAGGACCCATAGAGAATCAGAGGTTTGGTAGATGTCATTTTATAGAGAAAGAATGAATGTTTCCAAATTCTTCACCCTACAGAGAACATACTGGTCAAAGCAGGGCAGGGTCAGGGATTGGAGAATGAAGTAGGGATGGGGACAAAACACAAGGCACCTTTCTTGCTTCCCCAATCCCTATTGTTTTGACAAATTCATCACACTCAGAGTAAAACCCAAGGTTCTGACAATGGCTTATAAGGCTCTACAAGACCAAGCTCTTTGACCTCTGTGACCTCATTCTTGCCTCTCCTCTTGTATATTCAGCCCCAGTAATTTATGTCAAGAAAGAAGAAGAAGGCTTCCTTGGTACAGAAGCAACCAGCACCTGGGCATAGATCAATGAGCAGAGCAAAGATGGGTTTCCCCACTCACTTCCTCCATTATCTGGCCCCACTGGACAGAGAACAAAATGTTTCAACTGCACAAAACATACAAACTGCTTATTTTTCTCCATAGCACTCATTTGTCCCTGATACATGGTTATATTACTTATTTATAGTTTGTCTTTTCTTGTCAGAATGTAAATTCCTTGAGGTCAGGGTGTTTTTTCCATTTGTTATTATGTCTTTGAACCTAGAACAGTTTTACTTGAAAATTGTACTCAATAAGGATTTGCTGAATGAATGAATGAGTAAATGAAGTCTGTTTTTCCTCCCAGCATGTTCAGCTCAACTGGGGGTGTTTTCTTATTTTGACGTCTCACCTATAAAATAAAATGCTGTCCTATTGTCTATCACGAATACCCTTGTGTCTCTGTTCTAGCTCACCATGATCCTATCATCTCTGAACTGTTGGATCACATGGCGTTCCTTGGCCTGGAATGACCCTCCCAGTCCAACTCTGCATATCCTTGTGGGATTTCACCTGGTAACTTTTGATGCCAGGATGGACCTCTTGATAGCTCTGCATACCTCCCTGTGGTTTTCATAATGGTGATTACTTGTCAAGCTGCTCCACATTGATTAATTAATGAGAGATAAGCGACCAGATGACCAACTGGGTAGCAACTGAACTGCAGCCAGTGGTCTCTGTCCTCAGGTTTTTATTGATTCTTTTTTTAGGTAACTTTGTCACTTGCTGACCTTAGGGAATGAACCTCTTATACAAGAATGCAGACTGATACACAAAAAAACCCTGGATTTATTTTTTTCTCCTCGATTCTTTGTCTTCCCCAGTTACCAAAAGTGAATGGAAACACCATCTATTTCTTAAGTTTCTTGAGGCAAGAACCTGGGACTTAGCCATTGATTGAGACTGGGTCGACCATCCACCATCCCTAAGCCATAGGCGAGTCCTATAAAGTCTACTCCATAACACACTTAAGATGCATCTTCTACTTTCCCCCTCCATTGTTCTACCCTATTCCAGACACCAGCATTCTTGCCTGCACATCTGGCTCTTTTTATTTTCACTCTCTATTCTCCAACAAGTGCTCAGAATCAGGTTTGTTTGTTTGGAGGGATGGAGAGAGGACCAGAGAGAGAGTACAGGTGGGGGAGCAGAGGGTCAAAGAGACAAAGAGAGAGAGAATGAATCTAAGCAGACTCCACAGTGCATCTCAGTCTTGCAACCCTGAGATCATGACTTGAGCTAAAATTAGGAGTTGGATGCTTAACTGACTGAGCCACCCACTGCCCCTAGAATCAGGTTTTTAAAACAAAAATTAGATCATGTTTTTGTGCCAGTACCATGCTGTCTTGGTGATCACAGCTTTGTAGTAAAGCTTGAAATCAGGCAACATAATGCCCCCAGTTTTGTTTTTCTTTTTCAACATTTTCTTAGCAATTCGGGGTCTTTTCTGGTTCTATACAAATTTTAGGATTGTTTGTTCCAGAACTTTGAAAAATGCCAGTGGAATTTTGATCAGGATGGCCTTGAAAGTATAGATTGCTCTAGGCAGTATAGACATGAGGAAGGAATCTATCAAAATCCTAGAGGAGAGCATAGGCAGTAACCTCTTTGACATTGGCCACAGCAACTTCTTTCAAGATATGTCTCCAAAGGCAAAGGAAACAAAAGTGAAAATGAACTTTCAGGATTTCACCAAGATCAAAAGCTTCTTCACAGCAAAAATACCAGTCAACAAAACAAAGAGGCAACCCACAGAATGGGAGAAGATACTTGCAGATGACACTACAGACAAAGAGCTGATATCCAAGATGTATAAAGAACTCCTCAAACTCAATACTCAAAAAACATAATCAGGTCAAAAAGTGGGCATAAGACATGAACAGACACTTCTTCAAAGAAGACACATAAATGGCTAACAGACACATGAAAAAATTGTTCATCACCATTAGCCATCAGAGAGAGTAAAATCAAAACCACATTGAGATACTACCTTACACCAGTTAGAATGGCCAAAATTAATAAAACAGTAAACAACAAGTGTTGGAGAGGATGTGGAGAAAGGGGAACACTCTTACGCTATTGGTGGGAATGCAAGTTAGTACAGCCACTTTGGAAAACAGTGTGGAGATTTCATAAAAAATTAAAAATGGAGCTACCCTATGACCCCATAATTGCACTATTGGGTATTAACACAAAGATACAAATGTAGTGAAAAGAAGGGCAATCTTTACTCCAATGTTCATAGCAGCAATGGCCATAGTTGCCAAACTGTGGAAAGAACCAAGATGCCCTTCAGTAGATAAATGGATAAAGAAGATATGGTTCATTTGTACAATGGCATATTATGCCTCTATCATAGAAAGAGAAAGAAAGGATGAATATCTAACTTTTGTATCAATATGGGTGGGGCTGGAGGAAATTATACTGTGTGAAATAAGTCAAGCAGAGAGAGTCAAGTATCATATGGTTTCACTTACTTGTGGAGCATAAGCAATAACATGGAGGACATTGGGAGGAGAAGAGAAGTGAGTTGGGGAAATCAGAGGGGAAGACGAACCATGAGAGACTGTGGACTCAGAAACAAACTGAGGGTTTGGGAGAGGAGAGTGATGGGGGGGTTGGGTGAGCCTGGTGGTGGGTACTAAGGAGGGCACGTATTTCATGGAGCACTGGGTGTGGTGCATAAACAATGAATCTTGGAACACTGAAAAAATTAAACTAAATTAAAAAAACAGAAATCAAATCATGTTCTTTATTTAAAACTGCTGAAATGGCTTCCTGTTACACTAGAATTAAAACAAAAAACAAAAACAACAACAATAATAACAACAAAAAAAAAAAAAACAGTTCTTTACCTTAGCCCCCAAGTCCACAATCTAGATCCTGCTGACTTCTCCAACTTTAGTTCACATCAACCCCCTCAATTCCCCACTATTTTCAGTATGTTTCGGCCACATTATTCTTCTTTCTGTTCTTTCAACAGGTCAGTTCATTCCAACTTCAGGGCTTTTGTACAAATTGTCTCCCCTCCTTCGAATGCTCCTCCCTCAAATCTTCACATGGTCAATTCCTTCGGCTATTCAGATCCTGACTTAAGTGACACCTCTTCAGAGAAGCTTTCCCTGACAACTCAATTTAGAATAACATGACTCATCCCTACCACAGTTATACCCTCTAGTATATTGTTTAAGGTTCTTCCTAGCATGCACCACCACACTGTCTAGTGTTTATTCTCTGTCTTCCCCCTATTAGAATGAAACTCCATAAGCGCAGGGGCCACTGTGACCCCAAAACCTAGAATAGGGCTTGACACATAACAGACATTCAAAATGTTTCTTGAATAAGTGAATGAATTAGTCCATTATAGCCTAACTGTGGGCTGAGAGTCAGGAGTCTTGTGTTCAACTCTATCCTGGTTGCTCTCAAGCTATGTGACTTTGAATATGTCATGTATCTGCTCTGGACCTCTGTCTCCACATTTGTAAACTGAAGTCTGATTTCATGATCCATAAAGTCCTTTCCAGCTTCCAGATATTCTGATCCTATCAATCTTTCCATATTGTTGCATAAAGCTGTCAAAGTTGGTGTTGACAGCAATGACCCAACTAAAGTTGATGAATCATTTTCTTAATTTCATGCAATATCCTAGGCCACCTTAGTTATTTCTGATTTATGCTTAAGCTACATATCCCAGAAGGGTTTGTGTGGCTCAGGTTTCAGACCCACTTTCCCACCCATGTCCTTATTTGCTTTATTTATACAGGGAGAAGGGCAAATACTCCTATTAGATTTGTTCGACTAGAATGGACCCTTGTGATTGCAAATGACAGAATCCCAACCCAACTCAAGGATAAACATGAGAGATAGGTTTTGGCAATTCATGAGATCCAAGGAGATCTGAATAAGCAAGGTGCTGAGAGGATAGCAAGAGAACAGGGCTTCAGATGTTGCTGGAACTGGATGTTTGAATCCCACTAGTACTCCCTCCAGCTGCTTCTCTGCTTCTATCATTGTGCTGGCTACACCCTCCTCTCTCAGTGTAGTCTAGCTCCTTCCACATAGCCCCAGTACAGCATTGATCACACTGACTTATTTGCCTGCTAGTTTCCAGTCTTTTCCAGTACAATAACATTCATCGAGGGAGAAGATCTTGTCCATTTGTTAATTTCTATATCCCTAACCTCCAAGACAGTACCTAGAGCATAGTAGGTGCTCAATAAATACCAACTGGATAAGTGAATGGTAGAAAACACGGTCACCAACTGCTCCAGAATTTAATACCAAAGCACTTCAGTTATTGAAAAGCTAGCAAAGTTCCCTAGGATCTACATACCACCCACCCAACCCACAAAATCTCACAGAAAAGATTCTTTGGTCCACCTAGGCCATGTGCTTACCTACCCCTTAGCAAATAATAGTAGCCACTGAACATGCTGATGTCTCAGCATCCATGTGAATTCAGGGAGAAGCTTTTCAAAAAGAACTGTGGAAGTAAATCCCATAGGTACCAACGCACTTACAGAGCTATTGTGGAGCTCAAATGACACATTGCAAGAAAGGGTGCTTACAATGCTATTATGAGGTTGCCATTTTCATAGGTCAAATATTGGCAATTTTATGTTTCAACTTATTATAGGAGTATTAAAAACATTACATGAATGTAAGATGATTATTTGATTATAGGTCAACAAAATAAGAAAGAACACCATGTTTTTAAGGTGAAAAGTTAATTTCTTTTTAAAATGATGATACCTAAAATAGATCACTATGTGGTAGCTTTGCAATGAACAATGCTAATTGCTTACATGGATTATCTCATTATTTCTCCCAGTACTTCCAAGAGGTGGACACAATAATTGGACCCATTCTACAGACAAGAAAGCTGAGGTTCAGTGAAGCTAAGTTATAGGCTCCAGATGATACAGTTCAAAATGTGGATTTGAATCTAGGTTTCTGGGATCTGAGGCCATTTGTAACCCTACATTAGAGAAGAGGCTGGAAGTATGACTTCTCCATGAAAGCTAATCCACCGGTACTAAGAAGAATAACTCTGTTACCTATGATGCTATAGTCCTGGGTCCACTCTGCTTATAAGCCATTTGCATTATACTATAACTAGTAGTGAGTGTATCTGGTATCCATGGCCATACAAATTTCCTTAATGATCCATCTTGTTCACCTTTTCGCTTAAAATAAGCCTTACACTCTGCCTTGCATGTAAAAGTCATTCTCCAGAGTTTATTGAACTGAGCAAGGTGGGCAGACAAAAAATGATTTGATATCTCCAAAGGATATAGTCTTCGCTTTACATATTTTCAGTAGTGTAGGAGATGGAACAATGGGAATGTGGATAATTATAAAAACATAGTTACCACATGTGGAGAGCCTGTTATGTTTCAGGAAGTTTATGTCCATTGTCTTTAGTCGTTATAATACCTTGCAAGGTAAGTGATGGTATCCCTGGGTCTTACCTTTTCAAAGCAGCAGAATGTATTCTTTCTAGAGATTACAAATATCTCCTTTGTAATATCAAAGCTGGACCAAGAAAATGTGTTTGCTCCAACCAAGAGCACACGGAGCTTTGAACCTAAAAACTGTTCTCAGCCAGAATCTTAAAAGAATTCCATTCTGGGCAGGCCCACAGTTTCCCCTAAATGCAAGCCTCACCCACAATCCAGAGCCCTACGACTCTGTCAAACCAACGTTTGACTTGATTTTGTACGTGAACTTGATTCTGAGCCATGGAATTTCAAAGCGGTGCTTGCAAGTCAGGAATTTAAATATTAGTCTTTCTGACCTGGATTGCTTTGATCTCCCAAGTTTACATGTACAAGTATTGATAACACAGCTCAGATCACAAGCAAGAGCACAAGTCTACAGTCCAGAACTGCCAAGTGCATGCATGGATACAAAGATCTGCTGAGATCAAAATGGATTTAGGTTATACACGGACTCATCTGATGGTGGAGGAAGCCCCACATATGGGCTGGAGAGACAGAGCTCACTTTCGTGCAGCCAGTCATGCTTGCTTCATCCTATAGGACAGAAATCAAGAGTAAACTGCCACTGAACTCTGGCAAGACCAGGCTCTTCCAGTATGGCCCAATCTACCTTAATTTCTTTAAGTCAACTTTCTCACTGGGGAATGGATGCTATAGTTAGCATTTGCCAAGCATCTATCTTGTACCAGGTACCTTAAGTGTTTATATAATATTAATCATAATACATAAAATGTATACCTGTTAGCACTATCCACTGAGTTTTATATTTATATTGTTTCATCCATACAAAGGTCATATAAAGGGGGAAATACTATTGTCTTAATTTCTTAGATAAGGAAACTGAGGCACAGAGAGTTTTGTCAGCAAAAGTCACACTGCAAGTGGATAACAGAGCTAGGAGTCAAACCCAGGCAGTATCTCTTTCTATCCTCTCAACAGCCTGGTGAGGCCAGTGTGGTCATTTGACAAAGAAGGGAAAGAAGTTTAAGTAATTTGCCAAAAGTCACACAGTCTGTTAGTGGCAGGACCAAAATTCAAATCCAGGTCAAATCCAATGGCCATGCTTTTTAAAATATACTAGAAAGCAAAGAAAAGGAAAAAAAAACTAGAAAGGTCTATTTTTGTGTGGCCTGGTTTTATATAGCTGGCAACCTAATAATGAGTTGTTACCTTTATAAAGGGCTGTTTAAACATTTTATTATTTATTTATTAATTTATTTATTTAGGGGTTGGAGGGAGAGGGAGAGAGAGAATCTCAAGCAGACTCCATACCCAGCACGTGAGCCCAATGCAGGGTTCAGTCCCATGACCCTGAGATCATGACCTGAACGGAAAGCAAGAGCCAAAGGCTTAACCAACTGAGCCACCCAGGAGCCCCATTTTTAAAAAAAATACATATTTATTTATTTAGCTTAGAGAGAGAGAGAGGGAGAAAGAAAGAATGGGTGAGCAGGGGAAGAGGCAGAAGGAGAGAATCTCCTGAGTGAGAGAATCTCTGCTGAGTGCAGAGCCTGACGTGGGGCTCAATCTCACAATCCTGAGATCATGACTTGAGCTGAAATCAAGAGTCTGATACTCAACAAACTGAACTACCCAGGTGTCCCTAAACATTTTTTTAAAAAGAAGAAGTCATGTGGCAGAGATCATATATGGACCCTCAAAGCATAAAATATTTCTTATCTAGCCCTTCATAGAAAAAGTTTGCTGATATGGCCATGTTATACCTCTCCATGTTGGCCTAAAAAACCATTACAAAGATCAAAGGAAAGAAAGGAGGTGGGTGTGTCTGTATGTAACTGGGGAAGTCATTTCTCCTTCACTGGACCTCAGTTTTGCTATTTAAAAGGAGAATTTAGACATGAGTGTCTCTCCTTTTGGCTTTAACCTGTGCTAATGGCAGGTGTCATTCTGGTGCTGTACTAACATAAGGGAGTGTTTTCTCCCATCTAATTATTCTGTCACTTACTTTATTGCATGAAATGCAGATACAATTAGACTTCAGTGGTGAAGAAAATTATCACCCACCAAAATTATCCCCGGAAGCTAAGAAATGGCCCCTTCCCAGACATCAGCCCTTTCGTGATGTGCCCTAAACATGGGCATCTTCTTCTAATCTCAGGTGAGGTTCTTACTTGTTCTCCCAGACTCCTGACATTTCAGGTTGTTAATTTCATCAGCAATGTTTGCTTCTGATCCTCCCGAACTCTCCCAATCAACCTCTGCCTCTCCCGATTTCCCATAGTATTCAATGCTGGCAAACCATTACCATCATCACCATCATCACCATCATCACCATCATCACCGTCATCACCGTCATCACCATCATTGTCGTCATCATCATCACAGAGATCTACCAGTTTCCCTCCCATTTGTTGCCTAGTGTCTGAGGCACACACTATTCTCCCTTCAAGATCCATTTATTCCCCTGGACATGGCCTGTCACACATTCTAAGAACAAAGACAGTTCCTTTTAATCTCTGGACCTCATCTCTTTTTCCCTTTCTCTCTTGCATGGTCAAGGCTGCCATGCAAGCCCCCTACAGATCTGCAATCTCTTCCAAAGTCTTCTCCTCAGTCTCTCTCCACCCAAAAGGAAACCAAATCCAGAACTGTCCCCAAGATACCATGACCTCACTCTGGTCTTCAGCACTGGGCCACCTCTGTCCCATGTATGCCCTTGAGGGCAGACAAGGGTGCCATGTGGAGGTAAGTCCAGGCTTCATGATGTCTAAGGTTCTGGTCTGTCTTCATCTTAATCAAGGAAGGATGTGCTCCTGTCTGATCAGACCCTCAGTTTCCTCTCTACAGAACTGGCGCAGTAAGTTCAATAATGGGTTCTTTTGCCTGTAGACCTCTTCTTGCTTGTTTGAGTCATTCACCACTCTGCAGTCAACAGAAGTGCTCCAGAACACAAACCCACTGGTTACTGCCTTCAGTGGTTCCTCAGTGCCTGCAGAATAGAGTCCCTGACTCAGCTCTCTACAACTTAGGCCCTGCCTCTTTTTCTAACCTCATTTCCTACTACTCATCTCTCATTTCTAGAGTCTTTGCCACACCAAGGTACTTAGAATATTCCAACCACTCTGCACAATATGCAATATGACTGCACATCCTTTCCCTCGATGGGGTGCCCTTCCCAGCTCTGCTTTCCAGAAAACACCTGCATATCCTTCCTATCTGTGCAGAATACCTTTTGTTTGTTTCTCTAGATTCATGTTTCATCATTCTTCATCTGCTGTATTCCCAGGAGGCTGATCTGTATGGATGCCACAAGTAGGTTCCTGGCTAATTGGGGGTCTCAGAAAGGGACCAGAGGTAGAGAGGGGAAAGTGTTCCTTTGACTCTCTCCTTGTAAGGTCACAGATCTATGTCCCTCACTGCTTCTCCTAAGCTGTCAGCTGTGTAGGATTCTCCCTACCCTTGTAGGAATAGTTCATCTTTTAAGTTCTTATACTGTCTCCTATAATTATTCCACATCTCCCCCTTTGCAAATAAGCCCTCCTCTAAATTTATCACAAGAGCTATCAGTGGGCTGTTGAGACTCTGATTGGTATATACCAACCCAGCACAAACCCCAGAGGGTCCTTTGTAGGCACCTACCTATTATATCACATGTTATCTGTTTGCTTCCCTGTCTGCCCCACCAGACTAGTTCATTTCACTTTGTTGTCTTAGATTTGTTCTTAGAACTAAGTTGCCTACTCCTATGTACTGAGCAGCTACTACACACTGGCCATGGATTAGCCACTACAGATTCAGAGATTAATAGATAATAATTCCTGACCTGGAAGATCCCCCACCCAACGTGCAGGAGATAAGACTTAGGCTCCATTTGTGGCTACGAGCTCAGGACCAGATAGCAGTCTGTTTGTGCTCAAATCCCAGCTGCAGCACTGACTAACTGTGTGATCTAGGCACATTTACCCCTCTGAGCCTCAGTTTCCCCCTCTGTAGATGGAAATAACAGATGCTACCTCCCAGAGTGGTTGTAAAGATTAAGCAGTAAGTCTAGTGGCTGGCACTTACTAGGCACTCAGTGAGTGTCCATTATTATTATTATAGCAGAGGTTTCATTAGTATACATTAAATGAATGGACCAAAGCAACCCTTCCCCACGATATACATTCCAAATAGACAGGGAAGGAATTCTTTCCCCATTTCATAGATGAGGAAATGGGGAGCAAATGAATGAATGAATGAATGCATGCATATCTAACCCCCGGGGCCTGCTGTGTCTCCCACCTTCTCCCAGCAGCCATAGCGAGGCTGTGCACCTAGAGAGTTGGGAGCCCTGGGCCCTGGAGAAGCGATCCTGGCGTTCTCTCCAACTTTCCATCCACGGAGGACTCCTGCCAATAGCTCCCTGCAGTTCGCTCCGTGTGGAACACAGTCTGGATCCAGGTGCTACAGGAGTGTGTAAACACTGGGCCTGCTGGACTCTGCCACTGAAGCAGCCCGCTTCCCAGAACCCGCGGCCCCAGTTCCTGTTCAGCTGGGGCTCTTTCTGTAAGGCTCTGCAAGCCCCGCTGCTCCTTCTGGTAAGTGCAGGGGCCAGGAGGGAGGTTCCACTTTCACATTGGCCACCACACCCACAAGAGGGACATTTCTCACTGTGGAGGGGAAATTTCCTCTCTCTTTAGCCTCACCTCAAGCCTGCTCCCTGAGCCCTCATTTCTTCAGGACAGACTCAGTTTCCCACTCAAGGTTAGGTCCCCCTGAGATCTAAACTTGAATCTGTCCTGGGAATAAGGGAAAACAAACCCCTGCTGAGCTCTGGCAGCAGGCCTGCCCTGTGCTCGGGTGTGCTTACCTACACCGTGGGCGCTTGCCCTGTGCCCTTACATGGTGGCCATTGCCTCTGTTTTACACATAATCACTAGCGGTAGAATGCTCCAAAGGGAAAATCTATGCATTTGAGCTGTAGAAACATTTGGAAGTCACCTCAGAACAGATGTCCCCACATGAAATTCATCTTTGCTGCTTCTGAACCACGTGCACAACGCTATTACTTTGCTTCCTGTCATTTGCATGTTTCTTGTGCCCCTCTCTGGCTCTTCTACTTGACTGTCCCTCCTCAAAGGACAGAGAAGGTGACTCACTCACAGCCCTCTCCTGCATCCAGGCACAGAGCCTGAGGCAGGAAGGGATTGCTGGTCTGATAAGTTAAAGCAGGCCAGTGTGGCTCGGTGTAGAGAATTAGTGGAGGAAAGATGGGAGGTGAGGCTGGAGAAAAAAATCAGTACCACCTCCAGCAGGCCAGGGATGGGGCCTGAGAATCTGCATTACTAGCAAGATCCCAAATGTTGATGTCCTTGCTGCAGATGCCACTGGTCCCCACTGGCTTTAGGATAGGAGGGGAAGGAAAGAATGAGTAAGACGTAGTCTTACCCTTAAAGAGCTCTCACGTCATGGGAGCACAAGGTGAAGAGTGCACTTCTAGACAGGTGGGCACATCTCCATTGTGACAACCCAGGTTGGTGCATCTCCTTGGGGTGGAGGGGAGCAAAAAGGCCAGAGGAAGCTTTCTGGAAGAGGGAACTCTTGCCCTGAGTTATAATATTTACAAAGGAGCTAACCAGGGGAGGGAGTTCAGCAGGAAGGACAGGAAGAAGTATTGGAGGTAGAAGGCCCGGCTTGAGCAAGGGCAAGGAGGTGAGAAATTGCAAGATGTGTTTGAACCCCTGGGACGAAGAGTCTCCAGAATAAAGCTGGTGCAGGTTCAAACTGTATCATAGGACGCTTTGCATGTCCTACAAAGTAAGGAGTTTAAATTTTATCCTGTGCAGCAGAAGTTTGTAAGCTTTTGGGGGAGGGGGGGAGAAGTCCCAGACTGCTCTGAGAAGCTGATCAAAGTTACTCTGCACACACATAGAACCAGAGTGTACCTTTCAGCCTGTTCAAATTCCCTAAAGCCCATCCATGAACTTCAGAAACAAAGCAAAAAAAAAAAAAAAAAAAAAAAAAATCTCTGTAGTAGATGATGGGTTTTAAGTGGCAGATGTCCTAATTAGATTTTATTTTAAAAGGATCTCTTGGTGGCTATGCAAAGAATGGATTTCAGTGGAGGCAACCAGGCACAGAAAAGCTAGGGGTCAATAGTCTGGGTAAGAGGTCACAGATGGCGGTGAGAGTGGGGACCACTTTAACACCTATATGGCATCATTTGGTTGGTAACTGCCAAGACCAGACTTGCTTTTTAGCAAGGTTACTCTGTTCAGTTCAAAAAGCATTGCTTGAGAGCTGAGCTCAGAGGCTGTCTTTGAATGGCCTGCATCTGGGCTGATGGGTAACGTAAGCCAGCTAAGCAGGAAGAAGCCATTTCCACCCTCACCCCACCTACTGGAATCTGCCGGTCGGCGGTCAGTTGAGGCCCAGATATCCTATGCCTTCCAGGGCTGGAAGCCAAGGACGTGAAGGAAGGCAGCACTCTGATGAGCTAGGAGAAGCCACAAGGGTAAAGCAGGGTAGTAAATTTTTGGGAGGCAGCCGGGGTGTCATTCCTTCCAGAGGTTTTGCAATAGCCCTAGGAAGCAGACAGAGCTAGATGATTATCTTTTTTTACAGAGGGACGCTGAAGGCCAGAAAAGGTGAGAACTTGCCAAAAGACACGTAGCAAGCACACGATCAGATTGAGAATAGGACCCCAAGAACGCTGGACTCTATGTCAGTATTTTTGCCTTAGGCTGGCCATGGTACAGGTTTTGCCATGGCTATTCCTGGTGACTCTAAAACCCTGTAATTCTGTGATTCTAGCAAAAGAATAATTTCCACCCATTAGCTCAATTCCTTTCGGTTCTTTTGATTCCCCAAGACCTTACTTTTAACAACCTGTGAAGCTTGGAGCCAGCCCTGTAGCCTCTCTGCCTTAAGTTTTCTCTTCATCTTTAAAACAGGAGAATTACACTAAATATATTTCCTGAAGCCTTTTTCTTGTCTGAACTACAGTGGTTCTGCAAAGCCTTCTGAGACTCCGAATTCCTCCCAGCTTTGATGTGACACCATGATTCTCACCTGCCCAATGCCTTTTACATGAGGTTAACAGGGAATAATAACAACAGGGATAATGAAAACAGAAACCTTTCTTTCCTTGCTCGGGGCGAAACACTGACCTAAGTACTTTAAAGCTTCCAGAAAACTTTGTAAGGTGATGGCTCTCATTGCCCCCATTACACAGATGAAAAGACTGGAATCATGCAGAGAGATTACATTACTTAAGATAAAGTCATAAGGCCAACTATTTGTGGATCCAGAGTTCAAATCAAGCCGCTGCCTCAGGGTCCGTGCTCCTGATCCCCAGGAGCTGAGTAGTGAGGAATTAAAGAAACAGGGAAGGAAAGCCTACTGAGCTTTCAGTGAGCTCTCCGTGATGGGGGCTCACGACCCCCCTGTGGCATATTCTATCATTATTCCCATTTTTCAAGTTGTGATCTGTCATACTACCTCTCAGCATCTGGAAGGGAACATGCTTGTAAGAAGTTTAGGGACGTGTGGAAGGAGTTGCCAGACATTGTGAATAAAAATATAGGCCACTCGGTTAAATGTGAACTTCAGATAAACAATAAATCATTTTTTAGGATATCTCATGTAACATTTATAACACACTTATACCAAAAACATTTTCATTGTTTATTTGAAATTCAAATCTGGGCTCTTGTATTTTATATGAAATAAGGATAAGTGACAGCAAGTTCCCTTTAGAAGGCTGAAGGAGCATTACTGTTCTGTTCACTGGCCCAGAATGTTTGGCATGATGGCCTTGGCTGAATCACTTTCAAGGGAAAGAGATGACCTGTCCTCACTCATTGTGGTTGGGAAGTCTTTGGGGGCCTCCAAAGTCATCCCTGCGGGGACCTGGAACAGCCCTTTCAACCGGAGCAGAACTCCTTGGAATGACCTGGAATAGGCCATGATTATCGTCCCCCCCACCCCCGCCCGTGTCCCTGGCTCAGTTTCTCACCCCTGTCCACAACTTGGAAGGTGACTTAAACAGTGATCTTCCCCTCCCTTCTCCGATAGAGTCCCAGGGCCCTCTGGCACATTTGCGACTTCAAATACGAATTACTGCTTCTCTCTGACCCCTAGTAGCCTCCTCTGTGATAATTAGAGAAAAATTAAGGAAAGCACGTTGTTAATTTTCAATAAAGATGACTTGTACTCCTCCCTCCACCCCCTTGTCATTTCATATCCGGAATCAAAATGGGTCATTTACTTGGGCTTTTCTCATACTTAATGTGATGGAATTTGGGGAGAAGAAAACCAATTCCCAAGGACTGTCTGACCTTAACAGCATGCTGTGAATTCTCAAAAATCCCCCCACCCAGGAAATTGGTTTTGAAATACAAATATGTGGGGTTATTCCACACCAGAGACATCTGGGCTGAAACTTGCTTTCTTATGACCGGTATCCCAAGGAGACCCCATTGCTTGCCCAAACTCCCACCTCCCTCTTCATCACAACCTGACCCCCTGCTTCCCCCACCTTCTCCTGTCACTATGTCCTGCCCATGCCTTGTGTGGAAAGTTTCCATCAACAGAACATGTTTCAGCTCACTAGGAAACTGACCTCTCACACACTTTCAATCTGCTTGTCTTCCCTGATTACGGAGATGTCCCAGATCAAATCATGTTTGGATGAAATGTGTTTGGGTGGGTGTATCCTGACTGCCTCAGCAAAAATATTAGAACAGCCACCCAGAGTATAGTTGAGACATGTGCAAAATATTGATCAGCATCCCACAGCAAAGAAAAACTTTTTAAAGTATATTCTATTAGTATTCTTAAATGTATATATTTGTAGGCATCCCGATTAGTCCCCAAGCAAAGGTCATAGCATTTCCTTAAAGAGGAGAATTCATTTTAAAAGGATTTAGAGGGGGCACCTGGGTGGCTCAGTTGGTTAAGCAGCTGCCTTTGGCTTGGGTCATGGTCCTGGAGCCCTCGGATCAAGCCCCACATTGGGCTCCCTGCTTGGTGGGGAGTCTGCTTCTCCCACTCCTCCCAGCCAGTGCTCTCTCTCACTATCTCTCTCTGTCTTTCTCTCTCTCGAACAAACAAACAAACAAACAAAACAAAAATGGATTTAGAATAGGACAAAAACAAACTCTTTCTTGGGTTTTATAGCTTTGTGGGATGGATAGCGACTGTACCTTCCTCCTCACCCGTCCTAAGGTGCAGCCCTTCTCAGCGCAGGACTATGAAGGGTGGGATCCCAACCTGTCTTCTGAGGAGGTTTTCAGTGGAAGCCACGCAGTGGTCCTTATTAGTCAGATGTGTTCTTCGTTTTGTCAGCTAGAGCCAGAATATTCTCATCACGTTTTCTTCATGATCCCATGACTGAGAGTCACTGATTATTTATTTTGTGTCAGGAATTCTGCCAAATATTCTATATGATGTATCTCATTTAATTTCACAATAATCTCCTATGAGGGGTACAATTTTCATTTTCATAGAGCAGCTTAAGGTTTGAGGTAGAATTGTGGGGAAGTTATGGAGATGTCGCATATTATTCCCTGAACCTCCACGTGCATTGCCTCCCACTTTACCAATATCCCCCACCAGAGTAGTATGTTTGTTGCCATTAATGAACCTACAGTGACACATCCTAATTTCCCTAAGTCCACAGTTAACCCTTGGTGTTGTATGTTCTATAGGTTTGAAGAAATGTGTGATAGCATATATCCATCATTTTAATGTTATACAGAGTACCTTCATTGCCTTAAAAATTCTCTGTGTTCTACCTGTTCACCCTACCCCACCATCCCAACCCCTGGCAACCACTGATCTGTTTGCCGTCTCTTTAGTTTTGTCTTTCCCAGCTGTCATGTAGTTGAAATCAATACAGTACGTGATGTTTTCAGATTGGCTTCTTTTGCTCTGAAATATGCATTTAGGGTCCCTCCATGTCTTTTCACGACTTGATAGCTCATTTCTTTTTAGTGTTGAATAATAGTCTATTGCCTGGGTGTTCCACAGTTTGTTTTCCCATTCACCTACCCAAGGACGTCTTCCTTGCTTCTAAGTTTTAGTGATTATAAATAAAGCTGCTATAAGCATTCATGGGGAGGTTTTTGTTTAGACATAAGTTTTCAATCCTTTGTCTAAAAACTAAAGAGTGCATTTGCTCGATCTTATAATAAGAGTATTTTTGGTTTCATAAGAAACCTCCAAACTGTCTTCCAAAGTGGCTGTGCTATTTTGCACTCCCATCAGCAATGAATACAAGTTCCTATTGCTCTATGTCCTCACTAGGGCTGGTGTGGTCAGTGATCAGAATTTGGAGAACTCTGATAAGTGTACTGTGGTATTTCATTGTTGTTTCCACTTGTGGTTCCTTGGTGACTTACCATGTGGGGCATCTTTTCATTTGCCATCTGTAGATCTTCCTTGCTGAGGTGTCTGTTAAGGTCTTGGCTATTTTTAAAATCAGGTTGTTTATTTCTTATTATTGAGTTTTAAGAGTTCTTTGGATATTTTGGACAATAGTCCTTTATCAGATACATCTTTTGGAGATATTTTCTCTGATTTTGTGGCTTGTTTTCCAGTTTTCTTGATATTGTCTTTTACAGAGCAGAAGTTTTCAATTTTAATCAAGTTCAGTTTATCAATTATTCCTTTCATGGATCCTTCCAGGAGATTTATAGTTGGTATCTTACATTTAGGTCTATAATCCATTGTAGTTAAATTTTGTGAATGATGTAAGGTCTGTGTCAAGGTTCAATTTTTTTTGTTGTTGTTTTGCATGTTTATGTTCAGTTGTTCCAACACCATTTGTTTAAAAAACTGAATCTGCTGCATTGTATTGCTCCTTTATCAAAGGGCAACTGTCTATATTTATGTGGGTCAATTTCTGGGCTTTCTATTCTGTTCATTTATTTATTGGTCTACTTTTTTACCAATACCACACTGTCTTGTTTACTGTGGCTTTATAGTTAAGTCTTGAATTCAGGTAGTATCAGTCTTCCAAGTTTTTTCTTCTCCTCCAGTATTGGCTATTCTGGGTCTGTTGCCTCTGCATATCAACTTTAGAATCAGTTTGTTAGTATCACAAAAATAACTTGCTGGGATTTTGATGGGATTGCACTGAATGTATAAGTCAAGTTTCAAAGAACAGGTATCTTGACAATATTGAGTCTTCCTATCTATGAACATGGACAGGATCTTTCTGTTTATTTAGTTTTTTCTTTAATATCTCTCATCAGAATTTTATAGTTTTTGTCAAACAGATCTTTTATAGATTTTGTTAGATTTATACCTAAGTATTTCATTTTGTCAGGTCCTAATGTAAATGTTATTGTATTTTTCATTTCAAATTCCATCTGTTCACTGCTGGTGTGTAGGAAGACAATTGACTTTTGTATACTGACCTCATATTTTGCAACTTTATAATAATTATTTATTAGTTCCCAGAGGTTTTTTTGTTTCAGATTTTCTACTTAGATAATCATGTTATCTGTGAGTGATCGGTTTTGTTTCTTCCTTGTTAGTCTGTTTACCTGTTATTTCCTTTCCTTGTCTTATTGCTTCTTCCAGTAAGATGTTAAAAAGGAATGGTGAGAGGGGACATCCTTGTCTTATACCTGATAAAGGTGGAAAGTTTCCAGTTTCTCACCATTAAGTAAGCTCCTAGCTGTAGGGTTTTTTGTTTTTGTTTTTTTTTTTTTTGCTTTTTGTTTTTTGGGTTTTTTTTTTTTTTTTTTTTTTTTTTTTTTGGTAGATATTCTATATCAAGTTAGGGCAGTTCTCCTCTATTCCTAGTTTGCTGACAGTTTTTATCATGAAGGGGTGTTAGATTTTATCAAATGATTTTTTCTGCATCTATCGATATGATCATGTAATCATGTGATTTTTCTTTTTTACCCTCTTGATGTGATAAATTACATTGATTGATTTTTCTAATGTTCAACCAGCCTTATATATCTGGGATAAATCCCACCTGGCACTGGCATATAATTCTTTTTATATATTGTTGGATTTGATTTGCTAATATTTTGTTGAGGAGTTTTGCCTCTATGTGCAAGAGAGATATTGGATCTGTAGTGGGTTTTTTTCCTTGTTTTATTCCTTTTTCTATTTTTGGCATTAGAGTAATGCTGGCCTCATAGAATGAGTTAGGAAGTATTCATTCGGCTTCTATCTTCTGAAAGTGATTATACAGAATTGGTATAGTTTAAAATGTTTGGTAGAATTCACCATTGAACCCATCTGGCCTGGTGTTTTCAGCTTTGGGAAATTATTAATTATTGAATCAACTTATTTAATAGACATAGCGTTATTCAAATTGTCTATTTCTTCTTGCATGAGTTTTGGCAAATTGTGTCTTTCATGGAATTGGTTCATTTTATCTAGTTTATCAAAATTGTGGATATAGAGTTGTTTGCTATATTCCTTACTTCACTGTAATATCCACAGGATCTGTAGTAATATTCTAGGAGGTACTTTTTTTTTTTTTTTTTAAAGTAAGCTCTACTCCCAGTGTGGGGCTTGAACTCATAACCCCAAGAACAAGAGTCACATGCTCTCCTGACTGAGCCAGCAAGGTGCCCCATGAGAGGCACAATTTTTAATCTTTATTTTAAGACTAAGGAAACTGAGAGCTAACAAGATCAAATGATATGCCCAGATTCATACAGCTAATCAAGGGAAAACTGGTGTTCAAACCCCAGACTACCCAACCCAACACTGGCACACTTAACCATGGTGCTCCTTACTTTCCAGGGTTGATGGCAAGGAAGTTCTGGGCACATTCTAAGTTGTGGTAACTTAAACTTTATAACTACTTGACTAAGGACATCAAAGAGATTCACTCATTTTTTAAAGCTCCTCTCAAAACTCTTCTGGATAGGCAGAGTAGATCCATTCCTCCTTTCTACTTTTTTGCTCTATGAAGGCATTTATCAGTCTGAGCTCCTTTGAGGAGACAGAAGGGCATAATGCAAAAAAGAAAAAGAATGAACAATGTCAGAACTGTACTAAATTTAACCAGCTTTGTAGAGATGGGACAGAAAATTTTGTTCTATAAAACTAAGTTTCCTCACCTGTAAAATGAGCACAATTCCATTTGCTTCATAGGATTGTCATGAAAGTTAACTAGAAAAATTTAGCCTGCACTCAGGCATTATTATTTTTTTAGCATCCCTTATGTGCAGAGGCCATTAAGAACTTGATAAATGAATAAATGAACTTTATAAATAAGTCATTACCAGCCTCTAAGGACAGATTTTATATTCCAGGCTTTGCATTCCCAGGACCCAACAGAGAGCCTGAGATATAATGTGTTCATTAACTGTGCAGTGTATAATGCTTACATAAATTAATGAATGAATGCAATAACACCATGGCACACCTAGCCCATCCAGTATATATTTCTGGCCTCATCTATCACCCCCCACCTTCAGCTACACATGCTAATTAATATTCAACAAATGAGCCATGCCCTTCCATGTCTTAGCATCAACACAGTGCTCAGATAACTCTTTTTGTCTCGAATGCCTACCATACCCCCGTGCCCACGTGGCAAGCTACCTTTAGTCCTAGTTTTTACCTTATGGAAAATTCTGAGTAAGTTTGCCTGCCAGACTTTCAAGTAGTTGAAGTTAGTCCTCATGACTCTTTTTTTGATCTTACTCTTCTAGGTCAAATTTCCCTCCTCCTGGGCACCTGGGTGGCTCAGTGGGTTATAGCCTCTGTCTTTGGCTCAGGTCATGATCCCAGGGTCCTGGGATTGAGTCCTACATCAGGCTCTCTGCTCAGCAGGGAGCCTGCTTCTCTCTCTCTCTGCCTGCCTCTCTGCCTACTTGTGATCTGTCTCTCTGTCAAATAAATAAATAAAATCTTTTAAAAAAAAAATTCCCCTCCTCCTTCCACGTAATTCTTATTGGTGATGATCTCTGATTTTTATACCATCTTGGATACTTTCTACTTTGCCAGTTGCCTCTAAGTTATTCATTCACTGAATATTTAATGAGCACCTACTAAATGTAAGAGAAAGCAGATTTTGTCATTAGAATATAAGTTTATAAGGCTTATATTCCAGTAAGAGGAGCTGGACAAAAAATAAAAAAAAATATATACATGTTGTCTTTAGATGTGTTAGGAAGAAAATGAAAGTGCATACGTGAGGAAAGAGAGGGGCTGTGAAGTTTATGTACAGCGTGGCCAGGGGAGACTTCCCTGATAAGATCTGATCTGGGGAGGATCCTGACGGGAAAGAAAGAGTGAAACACAGGGTTACTTGGGAGAAGTATATCCCACGTAGAGGCAAGAACAAGTGCAAGGACCCTCAGACAAGTGTCTCAGAGCATTTGTAGCAGAGCTCAGGAGGCCCATGTAGTAGAGCAGAAGATGGTGCAAGAAAGAGCAGTTGGCAATGAGGTTCTAATAGGAAGTGTCAGCATAGCATGAAGGGCCTCGAGGACAATTAGAAGAATATTGTTCAAGGGAGAGGGAAATGTAATGAGGAGTTGATTTGAATCACATGAAGACTTCTCTCTGGGAACCTTACAAAATTGGGTATTAGAGAAGCATGTGTGGAAGCACAGAGGCCCATTTGGAAGTGATTGCAATAACCACAGCAGGAGATGATGGTGGCCAGAGCCAAGGTTGAGACTTCACTAGAATCCTAGGTGTGCTTTGAAAACAGATCCCACTGCCTTTGTTAAAGGATCATATGTGGGACCTGAGAGCACGCCTCAGACTGTATCTATAAAATACGGATAATATTTGTGCTGTACTGTTGTTAAGCTTCACAGTGGATGCTCAAGAAATGTGAATTTTCTCTCTCGGCAGTACAGCGCCTTGACTGGCAGTGACCACAGGACAATTAATCACAATAGATTATTTGAGGTTTGGATGGGAAAGAGAGATGATGAATTTTAAGTACCCATGGGACTCCCAAAGGAGAGGTTCCACTGCAAAGGGTACAGCACAATTTGAGATGAAAGCTCCAGGGGTGGAAGTTTGGGAGACGTCCTGTTATATAGCTTGCTGCTGAAACCACTGGGGCAAGTCAAGAATAGCATTCTTTCTCATTTCTACAACAATACTGTGCAAGACTCATGGGACTAATATAAACCTTAAAGAGAAAACCACAAGGTCATTAAAAATAGAATTAAAAGTGTGGTTATCATATGAAAAAAGGGAATAATTGTTCCAGAATATTAGGATGAAGGAAGCCAAGGAAACTGAGTTCACATGTAGGTGTGAGTTTTCTGGAAATGCAGTATAAAGGGAAACTGAGAAGTGGTGATCAAGAAAAGGAAGACATTGTAGGCAACATGGGTGTGAATCAGAGACTAGAGTCCTCGCCCAGGCCTTTTCCCGAGCCTACATTAACTGCGTTTTAGCATTAGCCATGTAACTGTCATTGGCTTTGATGAATTGAAAGCACATCTAGTTGGTCAGCATTTCTCCAATCGTGGGTGTGCTGGCTTTGTGTAGACGCTTGGTCCACAGGAGCCCTGAGGGACAGTACACACGTGGTAAATTCCATGCAAAATATTGTGTTTTGCAAAGGCTGGTCCCCTCTCTCACTGGTTTGTTAGCATTTCTCCTTCTACCATAGTACCCTGAAGTCTATAGAACCAGGCTTTGTCCTGTCTCAGTCACCACCCAATAGAATCTGTGAGTTGAGATGACTGATCTGCTCTCTACACTTGTATAACCATGCATTGTTCTGGCCCCACACTGTGTGAAGGTCACCAGTGCACTGTGATTCCTGAAAAGAGGGTGGCCAATAAGTCAGGGGAAATGGATGCCTGGAAAGCTTACCATAGAAGGATGAGCTGAAGGGAATGGGGACTTTTTCCCTTTGTACTGGTAACAGGATGTTCAAATAGGGTGTGATAATGTCTGCAAGTGTTTTAAGGGCAACTGTTTGGATGAGAAATTTACTTGTTCTTCTTCCACACTGACTCATAGATGAATGTGTCAAAGAGATGTGCTTTGGCTTATCATTATAAAAGATATTTCTAATAATCTGTGCCATCCAACAGTGAAATGAGCAGCCTCTGGCAGAGGATGACTGATGCAACATTCTTAGCTTGGGTGCAAGTATCAGATCTGAGATTGGACTAGATGAGTAACACTCCCTTGCCACTTCACTGCTTCCCTTCTATCATCTCTCCCTTCCTACCTCTGTGGTCCTCTAGCTCTGTCTCAGAGGAACCAACCTACACAGATTTCTCACTGAGAATGAGTCAAGCCTTTGACCCCTTTGTCCGCTAAGATGAAAACTGCCAACCCAAGATATTCGCTCTTATGAATGATTAATAGAGGAGGCAAATACCTTTCATACCTCAGGGCTACCAGGGACCATGTGGTCACTGACCTCATCTGGGTTCCGAATGGCACCCCACCCACCCCCAAGGGTTACTTCTCCCTGGTGCGGCCCCAGGTCAAGGCCGATCAATTTTGCCTTGAGGGGAGGAATGTGAGGCACGTCCTCTGTGGAGGCCCAGAACAGATGCTATGTTGTTCTTTCATGACTGCCTTTGCTAAGTGGTTTGTGAGCCAGGCCCTCGGAAGTCAAGTGAAGCTTTGCTAGAGAAGCCAATCAAGAGAAGATCCGTCCCCCTCTTGGACAGAAGGGGAGAGTCCAGGGGCAAGATGGAAGAGGAGGAGTTATCCCAGAAGCTTGCGCAGTGTCAAGGAGTTTCAAGACCCAGAGAGAACCTAACTTAGTTTTATGGATGGAGAGACTGAAGGTCAAAGAGACAGTGACATCCTTGAAGTCATGCAAAGCATCAGCCTATGAAGACTGGGAATAGGGGAGGGCACTGGCCTGGCGCTGACAGTAATCCTCCTTAAATTTTGCACCCTAGGCACTTTGCTTGCCTCGCCTTGGTTTTGGTCCTGAACCCTGCTCCGTGCAGACCAGAGAATACCTGCCACCCTCAAAGTCCTTCCAAGGAGATCCTATCCACAGAAGGTGCCATGCTTTCCACCTGATGATCCTGCCTTGACTGGACCAGAAATGAGCCCCTGCCAGAGGCAGCCAATATACAATCTGGAGGGCTGATGGGGATCATCTGGTATGGGCAGCTGTCTCATCAGAGCCTATGGTGGTGATTTAATAATTTAATCCAACAATCAGAGTTTCCCTTTCAGAATTTGAATCAGCAATAAGGAAAGATGGTCTTTAGTAGCTGAGAGAACAAGCCAAGGACATTCTTGCTTCTCAGTTATCCAGTTGTTGAGTTGCTTTCATTGTCCTCATTCCCATGATATTTGTGCTTGAGGAGAGAGATAGGGATGAACAGTCCTGTACTTCTCCCGATTTCTGCCTGTCATTGATGGGTACACTCCTTGTGCTATTGTTTGACTCTCTACCACCACTCTGGGGTCCACCTGCCTTCCCATTCATCCTTTTGACAATGCTAAAACAGCTCCTTTTTGCTACATACAAGATAATTAACACCGCATCTAGGTGCTCACACTTGGCAAGGGAGGTAAATACAAGAGATAAAACTTTTTATTAACCACTTGATGAATATAGTGATGGAGAAAAGCAGCACATATTGTTGGCGCACCAGGAAATGGCACATAATCCCTTTGACAGAACCAGGAATGAGTGCAAAGAGGGCTTCCTGGAGGAGGTATTACCTAAAAACTCATTTTAAAGGTATGAGCAGGATTTTGCCAAATGAGGAGTAGGGAAAAGGAAAAGGAGTTCCAGGCTTGATCCTGGTACAGAGCTGAGGACCAGCATGCATGTGCAGAGGAACTGCAAACAGTTTGACAGTTGTATGAATGTGAAGTCAGGGCATAGCAAGAAGGAGCCTAATCCTTACAAGCCAGGCCAAGGAGCTTGGACTTCATACTCCAAACCAGCTCTCATATACTGGTAGTCCAAAGCTACACTCATTACCAGGACAAGGTTTATTTGGCTCCAAGGGAATTTTACAGAATTCTAAGACTGAATGTCTTTAAATAGCCATGCTTTGGTTCACCACAGTCCCCACTGCTCCCCATTGCTTACCCATGGTCCTGCAACTAATTTCTGTTTGTTTTTGCCCTTTGCAGACTCTCAGAGTGTGGGCCCTGCTCTGGATGATGGAGGGTCTCTGATGGGTTTTTGGCAGCCATGATCAAGCTTCTGCTTTACAATAATTCCCTTGGTGATAATGAGGAAGAGAGTTCATAGGGGTGTTCTGGAGGCAGAGGAGTTCTTTGGAGGCCAGGGCCTGGAATTATGTCATGGAATAGGGCATGGTAGGCAAAAAGTGATGGCCTCACCATCCTCTATTGTGTGCCCTTGAAGCCTAGAGAAATGTGGGACAGAGTGATGGACCCGGAGCCAGCAAATCTATGTCCAGCACCACTTTATTTATTTATATATTTTTAAAAGATCTTATTATTTATTTGACAGAGAAAGAGGGAGCACAAGCAGGGAGAATGGAAGGCAGAGAGAAGCAAGATCCCTGCTGAGTAGGAAACCTGATGTGGGACTCGACCCCAGGGCTCTAGGATCATGCCCTTAGCCTGAGGCACACGCTTAACCAACTGAGCCACCTAGGTGACTCCCAGCACCACTTTAAATGACAGATTGCCCCAAGAGTCCCTAACCTACTGGGCACCTCTTATGCCCCAGACATTTAACATTTATCATCTCCCAGTAATACTGTGGAGCTATTACTGACTCTCCTCCACTGTTCTACTAAGGCTCAAAGAGGTTAGGCAACCCCCATGGAGGGTTGATGCTACATGTTGGCCCAGGAATTCAGACCCAGAAGTTGCATGGCTGCAAAACTGAGTCTCCATCCACTATCATGTACTTTACATGCTGCCCAGTGGGTTTGTCTGGACATGAAAGCAGTGTCTTGGGACGCTGACCCAGTGGGATATTAGTATGAACTTTTGGAATCACAGGACAGAAAAAAAGAACTGAAGATATGCTACCCAAGAGGACAGGTCAAAAATATATGTTTGGAGCTTGTGCCATTAACTAGCAAAGCCCTGCTACCTTTCTTTCAAAATATAAGAAAAAAATTCTAAGTTTGTTTACACATTAGAACACAAATGCCAAGGCAAGAGTAGGTGGTATTCTTGGATCTACTGGCAAAAAAAAGTCTGAAGGGGAAACTAGGCTGGAGAGGATCCTTCTGGAAGAAACATCCCAGATGCCCCGCACTAAGAGCCCCTGCCCCCAGCTCTGCTCCCTCTTTTGTCCTCTACCATCTTTGAGGAGAATTCGAAAACACTGCTATAGCCCTAAAAGTCCTCCCTGGAGAGTCAAGGCCCAAGAGAGTCAACCACTCCCTGTAAGGCAGTGGTTCTCAAAATGTGTTCCCCAGGCCAGCAGCATCTCCATCACCTGGGCACTTGTGAGAACTGCAAATTCTCAGACACCCCCTAAGCACCCGGAAGCAGAAACTCAGGGGGTAGGACCCCCCACCCCCACCCCACACTCAGTGTTTTAACCAGCCCATGAGAGGATTCTGATATGAGCCAAAGTTTGAGAAGCACTGGAGTAAGTGACAATGTGATGGAATGAATGTTTGCTTGAATGATTGAATGAATCTCATGTATTTTTCCTGCAATGTCCTGGCCTTCCTCTCTCCAGATGAGTCAAGAATGCTCCCAGGGTTCACTTAGAGTCCGACAGAATCACAGGCATGGGTCAGTCAAAGAGCGGGCATGGGCAGAGAGACCATCCTAGGTGAGAATTCGGGTTCCATGTTGGCCTGTTTCATTTTGTTTTAATTTTGCTTGATCTGAACTCAGTTTCAATCTCACCTCCTCAGGAAAGGCATCCCAGCCTTCTCAGGCTCTGTTAGCAGCTCCTGTCCCATTTCCCTGGAAACGTCCTTACTTCCTGCTCATCATCACCGTGTTCATGGCATTGTCATGATTGCCTGTTTACTAACCCATCTCTTCCACTCTAAGGCCAGTGAGGATGGAGGCTGTACTTTTCCTGTTCATCCTCACACCCCCAGAATCTAGCAGAAGGACAGTCAGTAAATATGGATTTAGTTAACTGAACACAAGCTCATCTTTGCTTGCAAGGCCTGGTCATGGTGGTTTCCTCAGCAAGACTGTTCTCTCCAGCTGGACCCGTGGCTTTGACTATGTTCTTATTCCAACCTTAGCTGCCAGGTCACCATCTCCTGATTACCCAACCTAACCCAGGTCCTGAACTGGTCTCTGTCTTCCCTGCTGCTTTGATTTTAACAGAACATTTATTGCTGTTTGACAGGCTATTTGATTGTTTTCTATTCTAACCCCTACATGCATGCCCCTAGAGTGCAAGTTCCAGAATCAGGGGCTGGTCTCTCTTGCTCCACTGTGTAACCCCGGTGTGTGAAAACCCTCTCAGTAAATGATTTTTGGATCCTACATGACTTTTCACTGGCTCTCATTGTTTCAAATATTTACACATCATCTGTGTATGATCATCTTAGAGATAGAGAAAAATCAACCCAGAAGAGAGTGATTCACCCAGGTCACAAAGCTAGTGGGTAGAAGAACTGCCCACTAGAATGCCCACTAGCTGCCAGCCTTTGAGCCAGTCCTCTTTCTACCACATCAGTTGTCTCTTACTGAACTAGAAAGGTTAGTATTTTTTTTTTCTGTACATTATGAGGGAGGGGAATTGAATATTTAAAAACCTAAAGAAGTGTCAGGAGGGGTTCTATTTTATTAATAAGCTTGGTCCCTCTCTCCTCCTTCTTGCCACACTGACTAGTCTTATTTCGAAAGCATCTGCTTTTCCACCTGTGGGTCACAAAGTCATTGCTGCACACCATAAATCCATCATCATCTTTCCTTGCAGCTGCGTTAGCTGACAGCTCTGAATCACTGGTGTCATGAAGATGCCAGGAGAGCTGGGGCGTAGAGCCCGTCAGTCAGAGACACCCAGAGGTTGTCTGTGGCTGCCCCAGGGTTTCTGCACTGGGGCAGAGACCCCTCCACCTTGCCTGGCTGCTGTGGGGAGGGATCCACTGGACATGAAAGGATGTCACTTTGAGCGGCAGCTGATTTATGTCAGAGGATTAAATAGGACCCCATATCAAGTTCAAGTTCTGTGTGATCAACCTAGAGCTTCACGAGCTTTAGAGAAAGGTAGCCTCTGCTGTAACTCTGGACCACAAGGAGACCAGCACTGTTCATTGAAGTATCTTTGATACCAAACCAGGCTGGGAGTTTATGGAAGGCAGGTACATTTCCCTATTTATTTCATGTCCTC
Organism: Mustela lutreola; assembly: GCF_030435805.1. Taxonomy (NCBI): domain Eukaryota; kingdom Metazoa; phylum Chordata; class Mammalia; order Carnivora; family Mustelidae; genus Mustela; species Mustela lutreola. Next base: position 47,596,427 of record NC_081299.1, on the reverse strand, counting down.
AGTGCCTAGCCCAGTGCCTGGCACACAAGGAGCCATCAGTAGATGCATTAGTGGTAACTCTCCCGGTTAACTCTTCATGATCACTCATTTTGCTAAGTACTTACTAAGAATTTGCTTATCCCCACAACAGCCTTGTGCAGTAGGTCTTATTCCCAGTTTACAGATAGACAAAGTGAGTCTTAGGAGGCTAGGTAACTCAGCCAAGTTCACCCAAGCCATAAGCACTCGTGCCAGATTGAAGCTGAAACAGGTTTCAGTGCACTACTGTGCTTTTCTGTGAATTCTTTCACTCATTCGTTCCACCCATAAGGATCGCAGGCCTACCGTGTGCCAGGAAATGTTCCAGGTTAAAGGAATATGTCTGGCAGAAGTGATAAACAGGATCTCAGATAAACCCATGCCAGGTGAGAAATGTGAAACAGATGTGGGACCAAAGCGCAGAGCTCCGCAGAGGGGTGGGGGTGGGGGTGGGGGTGGGGTGGAAGGTAACTCCCATAGAGGAGAACAGGGAGCAAGGGCATTCGGTCCAGGCAGAGCGTAGGGCAAGTACAAGGACATCAAGGTGAGAAGTCTAGCATGGATGGTACACTGAGCCTTCCTCACTAGACAGTGTCCTTCTGGAGGGTGGAAAGCATATCTTAAACATCTCCCTTGTAATAACCCTCCACGGGGCTTGGAATGAGGCACCCCAAACTAGCAAGAACCTGGTGAATTAATAATATTGGTTTCCACATTTTTAAAAAAAGGACAAACTTTAGTTTTCGGGAAGACATTGGGTGGCTAAGTGGGAAGGTGCTCCAGCTCGCAAGGGCAGCCAAGGATAACCAAAAGGAAATGACTTCGTGTTTATCAAAACCTCTTTGATTGGCTCAAAATATCCAGGTCCCCATCTGAAACCTACTCCCCTGTCAACAGAATGTGAAAACAAGCCCTTGTCTAAGGTACTGTGGCTTTTGCAAGTTGCTAGGATATCAATATATTTACCCACAGCCTCAGACATTTGGCTCAGGAACAGCCCACTCAGTCCTCACATGAGGCTAGATCATGGGGATTCAATCCACATGAGGTCCTAAGGGGGCTTTGAAATCAGCCAGGGAGTTGATAATTGCTTGGAGGTTTTGCTATAATAAGCTTTTTTTGTTGTTGTTAAGTTGATTTGCTTTGGTTTCTTTTGGGGTTTCAAATTCAGTTGTGATTTGCACCTGCTTTTTTTGAACCTAACAGAACATATGAGGGAGAGGATGGAGTCATATTTTTCCACTCCGCACTCCCTGGGCTTCCGACATGGGGATGCTCTGTGTCTGGATACCCTAAGGGAAAACAGGACATTTGGGTTTGGGGACCCTTTAGGGGAATGCAGGAAATATGGTCTAGAACAGATTGAAATGCTGGCCCAAGCGCCAAACACTAAACCACTGGCTGTGCAGTGATTTGGGGGCATGGTGGGACAGACGGCTTTTGTCAACCTGCAGGACACAGGGCTGACTCAAGACCTATGCCAGGGCCACACACCTAGCCTCCCTGTGCCTCAAATGCAAATCTGTTTGACTGAAGTAGAGGAAAACAAAATAGACTCACTCCCTGATTTTTATTTCTTCCAAATCATTACATTCTCTAAACAGAACACAAGATTCTACCATTTCGATTCTGTCATTTTTTAAAAAGAGCTGAAAATTTCCCTTGGCATCACCATTACCCATTTTTTTTTTTAAGAGAGAGAGAACATGTACCCGCATGGATAAGGGGGGGTTGAGGGTGGGGTGGGAAGAGGGGTAGAGGGAGAGGGAGAGAGAGCCCAGCATGGAGCCAGACATAGGGCTTGATCTCAAGACTCTGAGACCAGGACCTGAGCTAAAATCAAGAATCAGAGACTTAACTGACTGAGCCACCCAGGTGCTGCAGCCAATATATTTTTTAAAGATTTTATTTATTTGAGAGTGAGAAGGGGGAGGGGCAGAGGAAGAATCAGACTCCCTGCTGAGCAGGGAGCCTAAGGCAGGGCTCAATCCCAGGTCCCTGAGATCGTGACCTGAGCTGAAGGCAGACACTTAACCAACTGAGCCACCCAGGCACCCCACAATATTTTTTAAAGCCCTCTTCATGTGGACCCCAGGGCTACACAGACCAGCCCTGGATCCTAGCTATCGTGGTCAGATGATAATCCACAAATGTGCTTATAGCAACTGGGCGGAACTCTCAGCTTGAAGTTATTATTTCAATGGGCAAATGACCTATCTAATTATTGAGCTTAATTATCAACACTTCTAGAACTCTATTTTGGACTGACAATCATCTAGAAAAATGTAATGTTACTTAGTCTATAACCGTTCAATAGCTCAAGTGTTTATGGTAATTTTAGTGACATCATTTATAACTAATCTAACCTAGAAGACTCATTGGCAAGTTATATTGCTCAAAACTATATGCTCTGCAGTATATTATTAAAATCTTTTCTCCAGTTCTAATGAACCGCAGGCAATGCGTGCTTTGGGAATGTTCAGGTTTAGATGATTCTGACTCTATCCACTGCTAGCTACTGGCTTTTTCAGGGCTTCCTTTGCTAAACACAGTCGCACAAGAAGATCAACAAGTGTTGAGTTCTGTGATTGGTTTTGACCATGAAGCTGCACGACATCCAGTGAATAGTTCACCAGTACAAATCATGAGGTTCTCTAAGGTCTATGGACTTGTGTTCCCATGCCACCCCGATTTGGACAACTGTAAGAACTTTATTTTGTGAATCTTCCTGATTTTTTTTTTCATATTTTGATTGACATATGATCGACAATGTTTTAAAATATTTAGTAGAAATCAAGAAACAAACTTAAGACATTATTTTAACATCACCCCTGGCTGGCCCCTCCATCTTCTTTCCCCATCAGAGCTTACACGAACCTTTTTAGGTGTATGTTTTCACTGCTTATTGAATCTAAGACATAATACTTGACCTCAAATGGTCACAGAGAAAGGGCAGGTGGAAGCCATTTTCTGTACTTCTGCTTTCCCATGGGAAAATTAGGGAAATAAAACATGCTCAAATCAGTTCAGGTCTGCTATGGACATGCTGTGTCCATTCATGTTCTATGGAAATGACTGCTGATCATTCCAGTATAAATAGCATGATTGGTCCACAGCAACAAGTAGAGCTATTCTATATCACTGATTCCATGTTATCACTTTCTACTTCCCATCATTTGCCTGGTTTGGATTTATTTTATTTTTAAAGTGGATATCTTTTCTCTTCTATTAAACCCTGAGCTCCTTAGAAAGAGAGAGATGATTTACTGATTTACCTTGAGGACCCACGGCACACCGTGGATCCTCAAGGTAAAGGCGATGTCAGGAAAAAGGTAGCACCCATCAAACATACCTGCTGGGTCAGATGTTGTTCTGGACAGTGAAGTCACACTACCTCACTTAATCCTTGTCACCATGTGACCCTGTCTCTCCCTCTCCTGTACTGTGCTCCATCCACACAGGCCTGTTTATAATGCCTTAAATATACAAGCTTGTTTAACCTCTGACTTTTGCACTGGCTGTTAATCTGCCGGGAAGACTTTATCCCCAGATCCTTCCATGATTGGCTCTTTCCTTTCATTCAAGTTCAAAATCACCTCCTCTGAGAGTCTCACCCTGATCAGCTCTGCCAGGGACCCTGACCTGACCCCTACCCCTGGATCTTCTTTATTCTCTCCATAGTATTTTGTGCCTGAAATTATTAGCTTGTTAATGTATTATATGTCTCCTCCTGCACCTTCCCCAATTGAAATGTAACCCCCTTGAGGGCAGGAGTTAGCCTGCCTTGTTTATGGTTATATTTTTAGCTAGAATAGTGTCTAACACATAATACATGCTCAATGTCCATGGAGAAAATAACCTTGAGTGGAGGTTGTTACTAAACCAATCTGAGAGATGAGGAAACAGGCTCATGGATGTGGGGTGACATGCCTTCTGTGGGTAACTTGGGATTGGCAGATCTGAGACCCAAAGCCCTCCTCCAAACTCAGACCTCTCACATTATAGGATAACAGCTGCTCTGTGAGAACAGATAGATGCACTGATGGAAACATTATGTGTCTTCTACTTTGTTTAGATCCTCTGAAGGTTCTCTTGTTTCCTTGTCTATTTTTAAATTATAGGCAACCTGGCCTGTAGATCTCTAAGTTCAAAGAGTTTTATTTACCAGGGTAATAACAATAACTGTTTCTGTGTATGCTAATATGCTATGAGCTTTGTATATGCCATGTCAATCCCTATAGACACTCTATGAGGAGGGTCATTTTATCTCCATTTTCCACATGAGGAAAATAAAACTCAGGAAGACAAAGACCAAATATTAAAGTTAGTGGTATCAAGACAAGAATCAGACAAGAAGTGATTGATAAAAGACCACAGGAACCAAGATTTCTCTCTCTGCTTCCAAAAATGTTTCTAAGTACCATACTGGATTCAGGACTTTCTAAAAAATAGGATCTGAGCTGGGTACCAAGGATATGAAGAGTCCCTGACCACAACAAGCTCACAGTCTGGAAAATGAAGACATGATTGGAACAGGAAAGGAATCCACGGGGCACCTGGGTGGCTCAGTCAGTTAAGCATCTACCTTCTGCTCAAGTAATGACCCCAGGGTCCTGGGATTGAGCCCTGCATTAGGCTCTCTGCTCAGTGGAGAGCCTGCTTCTCCCTCTGCCTGCCACACCCCCTGTTTGTGCTCACTTTCTGTCAAATAAATAAATAAAATCTTAAGGAAAGAGAGAGAGAGAGAGAGAGAAAGAAAGAAAGAGGAAGGGAAGAAGGAAGGAAGGAAAGAAAGGAGGGAAGTAGGGACAAGGGAAGGAAGAAAAGAAGGAACCCAGGTATGGGGAGGGGATGGGAGTGGGGAAGGAGAAGGTCTGTGTCCTGCAGTCCTGAATGTCGGTGATTAAAAAGGCAAATGAGCTTCTAGTTTTTCAGAGTAACATGGGCCGTAGTGGGAGACAGGCCACTTGGAGCTTCCATTTCAGTGATGTGGTGGCAGGAGATAGCCCACTTGCCTACAGAGGCTAGAAAAGCATATGGATGAAGGGTCCACACAGCCCTGGCACGTGGCAGGAGGGAAAGTAGGAAGCTGAGTCAGGAAAGCAGGGCTACCACAGTGGTCCCCAGACCTGCTGGTCTACTTTCCCTCATGTCCCCAAACTGGTCACTCTGACTCATGGCCTTTTGGCTGCAGGAAATCCACACTGACCCAGTTTGCTGCCTGGAGCACTTGGTTTTGGTTTCATTTTCTAGTACGGAGTATGGTTATAATGTATATTCAATTTATAAATTTTCTTCATACTTTCAAAGCTTCTTACAGAATGAAAGAGAAGGGGTCTTGTGACAATGTGGTCACCTTGGTACATGTTCCATAGCTGACCGGAGAGACAAGGGCTCTTACCAGGATGAGGTCTTCTCAGCCTATGAAGCTACCAGCCCCAATACACAAGAAAAAGTTGTCAGTCAGGGTTCCTGCAGGAACAGAAGGTATGCTCAAATTGGGTTATATGGGGGACATTTAATGAAAGGGTTCTTACTTTGGCGCAAAGGAAAGCAGATCAGATAGCACAAAGGAAATCTTGGGGCTTGCAATAGTAGGGAGCCACTACTCTCACTAGGTCATGAAGGGACAAGAATAGAGAGCAGTTCCTGGAATCAAAGGATGGTAGTAGTAGAGAGAGAGCCTCCCCGAGAAGAGGCTGCTCTCAGTAGAGGAAACCAGCCAAAGCCCAAAAGCCCTGAAAGGAGGCAGCTAGGGAGAAAAAAAATACCCCAATCTCACACTCCTTCCACTCTTTGCACCTGCTGGTGCCACCCATAGGCTGGACTCATTTGGAAGCTAGAGGGAAAGGGAAGGGAAAGGGAACTTATCAACATGGTCCTTGGGGTGCAGAGTGCAGAGGGTAGCAATGATGTGAAGGGATATGGACACTCACCAGGACAAGGTTTATGTTTGGTTGAGAATAGCTAAAAAACAGTAACGAATTGTCATTGACTATTTGCGGTATACCTAGCCCTTCAAAAGCACATCCATGGATTAGCTCATTTGATAATCAGAGCAAGTCCATGAAGAAAGCACTATTCTGGTCCCATTTTACAGATTGGGACAGAGATTAAATACTAGCTGGTAAATGGAAGAGTGTGGACTTGAACCCAGGTGGCTATGATTACATTTCCAGTGCCTTTTGTCTACTGGACCACCCCATCTTACCCAAGGGAAAATTGATGAGTTAGGTCACAAAGCATTGCTAAAATGGAGGGAGTGACTGAAATACAACCTAAGGAGACAAAGATGAGATAGTTCCATCACCCAAATAAAGTTATGTCAGATAAGACATAACTAAGATTGAACAAATACACTCCATTTAAAAGATTTTAAAGTATAAACCAAAAGAAAAGGGACAAGGAGAGACCAAGAAAAAAAAAAGAAAAAGAAAAAAAAGAAATAAAAGAAAAAGAAAAACAGAGAGAGAGAGAGAGAGGCAGAGAAAAAGAGAGAGAGAGAGAATATGAACTAGCCAATTGCATATAGGACATAGGCCAAATGTCTAATTATAGCTGATAAGGCCCCTTATGATCTGTACCTTGCCCGACTCATCTTTCCCCATTCCCCATGGGGCACTGTGTCCCAGCCAAACTAAACTTTATTTAGTTCTCTAAATAGCCCTCAGATCTTACCCATGCTGTCCCTTCTGCCTGGAACACGTTCCCTTGCTGTCTATTCTATCTATCTTATTTATCTATCAGGTCCTAAATCTGACCTTTTTCTCGTCTTTCTTCCCTCTCTTGCTTCCTCCCTCCTCCTCTAACTTAAATTTTTGGGGCTCAGTACATGCAAGCACAGTGGTAGGTGTTGCTGATTTTGGCCCCCATTGGTCCCTGCCCTCATAGAGTTAACATGAGGAAACCTTCCCTTCATGCCCAAATGTGGGTTGGAGTTTCTCCTGTGTATTTTCTCACCGCCTGGTCTGCTCCTATTACAGCCTTTTCACTATGTGTTCTGGCAGAATACTCTGTCTTCTGGTTCTGCACCTGTCTCCTCTACGAGACCATAGGTTCCATGGCTGTGGGCCTATGTCTGTCTCATTTCCTATTGCTACTATGACAGATTACCCCAAACTCAGTGGCTTATTGCAACCCAATTAATTACTTTACAGATTCTAGAGGTCAGAAGGTTGACACAGGTTTCACCGCCAAAAATTAAGGTGTGGGAAGTCTGCATTCCTTTCTGGAGGTTCTAAAGAGGAATCTGCTGTTGGCCTTTTCCAATTAGAGAGTTGCCCACATTCCTTGACCGACAGCCCCTTCCTTCATCTTCAAAGCTATCAACAGCTGGTGGGGTCTTTCTCACATTGCATTATTCTGACACTGACTCCTTCATCTCTTTAAGGAACCTTGTGCTTTTTTGAGACCATCTGTATAGTCTACACTACCATTCCTATCTTAAAGTTGGCCAATTGGCAATTTTTTTTTTCTATTTGCAACCTTAATTCCCTTTGCCATGTAACAGTGCATACTCATAGGTTCTAGGGATCTTTAGGGGGTCACCATTCTGCCAACCATACTGTGTATGCTAGTCCAAGGGCAAAAATAAAATATCTGAATATGCAGGGAGGTTTTTATATGTGTGGAACAGACAGAATCTCTATACATGTCTAAGGCATGTGTCTGTTTGACCCGTGTGTAGACTGAGTGTTCACATGGGTGGCTCTGTACACACACAAACACAAACAGGGGCATACACTGCCTGATCTCATATGTATGCATGTATGTGTTGGAGGTGGGGGGATGGCCCAAGGGGAAATATAGATGTTCTTGATAACCAGGTATTATTTTCTTGACAATTCAAGTTGTGAAATATTTGCTTTATCCTCCATATGGACACTTAAGCCTCAGAGACCTGGATGTTCTATTCATAGAGAAGGTAGCATCCTGCCTGGGCCAGAAAGGGCTTCTAGAAGGACCTGCATGAGTCAGCATACAGATCAGAGGCACATTCAGTGCTTCCAACAATGAGCAGATAAGTCAAATCAACGTTTCCCATCTTTACTGTGAGAGTAATAGCTTCTGACATGGAAGCTTGCTCAAATTGCCAGCCTATCCCCTACCTCATTTCATGAACCTAAGAACCATAGAGCCCTTAGGGATCACCTAACTCACATCCTTCACTTTACAAAGAAGATGCGGCCAAGGCTGCAGGTGACCTGTGTAGGTTCCAACAGCCATCCTGGATGGGACAGGGATGGGGACCCCTACTGCAGTTAAGATCCTTGTGAGGTGACTGTCAACTCCTTGAGGACAGGGACCCCTACACTCCATGCTCCGATAGCACCAGGCTTCCTTGGGGCTTTCTGTTCCCCAAGTCCTCATGTTTCTGAGAGATAAAACCTAGAGATGTGCCTCTAGACCCAGCCTCTTTATTCCCAGGAGATGCTTCTGCTTGGAATCTGTCATATTTTTCACTTCTCATGGGAAGCTGGGCAAGACAGTGTAAAAATCTCAAGCTAGGTTTTTCTGACCTTCCCCTTAAAGCATAGATGAAGCCAGATAAAAACCATAACTTTAATTCTCAGGGTTTCCTGGCCCTGTCCCAGTCTTCCAAAGAAAATGTGTCTTCTCCATTTGTTTGATTAACAATATTTGGGCATTACTACTGAATGTAGTTGCTATGTGAGAAGTACATGCATTACAGTGAACAGATGTGGATCCCTGCCCTCAAGGGCTGTATGATCATAGAACTTCCAGGTAAAAGCAACTTCAATCAGTCCCAAAGTTGCTTCATTTTGGAAAAAAAAAAAAAAAAAAAGAGAGAGAGAGAGAAGAGAAAGAGGAAATGTGAGATGAACACTTCTGATCAGAGTAGGGGTGGGTGGAGAGAAGAGATCATGAGAGCAAGAAAAAGACAGTCAGAAGCACAAGAAGACCCAGAGGGACAATGATGTGGTGAAAAGTCTAGAAACAAAGGAAGAGAGCAAATTGTCTCCTATTCCAGAGTCTTCCTTTGCATCTGCAGAGAATCTTAAGCAAGGTTCTTGCGTCTCAGATGTACTATCCTTGTATGCCTCCCTGCAGTGCTCAGGAAGAAGGAAGCCAAGATGGAAAGAGGCCCTCCACAGAAGCTCCAATATGCCCAAAGGAGCCTGGAGGGAGGGGTCAAGAGTCTATGGTCTGACTCTACCCAAGGGCTGCTCTGAGCTCCCCTCCTCCATGAGCCCTCCCAAGCATCCCTGAAGAGAAACCACGCTCTGTCCAGAGAAGAGGGAAAGTAAGCCATCAGTCCCACAGGCCACCTCAGCTCATGCTGGTTCTGTCAGCTGTGGTTGTATGTGCCCGGTTGTGACACAGGTAAAGTACAGCAGGTACTCTTTGGCCTTTCTTGATAAGGCTAAGAGCAGAAACCTTTCCTTTATTCTACTTATCCAACCAATATTTATTGGCCACCTTTAGGATGATAGACACTGTACTAGGTGTGTTTGGGATGTGTATTTGCATCCCAAACCTTGACCTAGGGCTCCACATAGCAGGTGCTCACAACCTGTATATTGTAAACAAGCAAGGATGGGGATCCCTACTTCATAGAAAAGGGAACTGAGAGCCAGAGATAGTAAGGGCCTCAGAGAATGGCAAGACTCAGGTCCTCCCAGGACTGACCTTTTAGCTCTCTCTTTCCTATCCCAAGCCCAGGTCTATCCATCCTGTACATACACCCTGATTTCCTGGTTCTCAGGCTGGAACTGGTGCTGGGAAGGCCCCAGAGGGAACAAGGGAACTGCCCAGACTGAAGCAAGAACTCTTCTGAGACAAGGACACCACTGAATTCATCTTTGTAACCTGAACATCGAGCTCCACTCTCTGGCATGTACTAGGTTGTCTTTAAAGTGACTTAAATGAATGCATAAAGCTGTGTGGTTTTGACCTCTCAGATCCTGGAAACTTCCCTGTCTCATTCAAGTCTTAGCAGAGGGGTCACTTGCCTCAGCCTCACGGCCTCTCTGCTGCCCTGTTCCTGGATAACATGGGCCAAGAAGCTGCAGTGAGATCATCCTTGAGGCATGCTGGGACTTCCTCATGAGTGACAGAAACCAGGTAAGTTGAGGAAGGCAGGACCCTGAGCTGGTGTGGTGCCCAGTTCAATTCTCCATGTTGTAAGGGAGACACCAAGGCCAGGCTTGGAATCTGGTGCTGAAGAATCCAAGATGGTTGAGGTGAATGGCTGCAGGTGGTTCCAGACAATGTGGTATCCCTGAAGTTAGGTGAGATCCGAGCTGGTTTTCCCTTTATTCTGAAAGGAGGACTCTGAAGAGGACACAGTTTGCAGCCTATGATGACAAGAGCACTCCAAGTTAAGGAGGAGCAGGAAGCATGGAAGACCGTGGGGTGTATCTGGGGACTAACCAGCGTGGTGGGTGGGTGGATGTGGATCTTGAGTAGCAGGACAAGCCTGGGGAGGAGGCTGGAGCTAGCTCCCAAAGGCATTAAGGGCTGGGGGCCCTAGAACAGCCTGATTGGGCAATAGAGTAGAGTGAAAGGGTCAAGGTGATGTCCATCCTGAGGTCAGAGTGCTCTTACAGCTTGGCAGGTGCTCCCTTTAATGGGGGTGAGGGAATCAGATTTGCATAGATACTGCCTTAGTCCAGTTGAACTGCTGTAACAAAATACTGGTAGAATGGATTGCTTATAAATAACAGAAATTTATCTCTCACAATTTTAAAGGTTGGAAGTCCATGATTAAAGTGCCAGCATGGCTGGGTTCTGCTGAAGGCCCTCTTTTGGGTGGTAGACTGGTTTTCTCACTGCTATTCACGTGGTAGGAGGGGGCTAGGGAGCTCTCTGGGGCCTCTTTTGTAAGGGCACTAGTCCCATTCGTGGTAGTTCCATCTTCATGACCCAACCACCTCCTAAAGGCCCCACCTCCTAATCCCATCACGTTGGACATTAAGACTTCAACATATGATTTTTGAGGGACACACGCGTTCAGACCAGAATAGAGACCACTAAGGAGACTACAGCAGTGGTCTAGGTGAGAAGCAATAAAAGCCTGAATGAGGCAAATATCTTTAGGGAAGGAGAGAAGTGATCCTATTCAAGAGCCAGGGGGGCAGCTAGAATGGACAAAATTCAAGGCCTGATCAGGTAAGAGAGACGGGGAAGGGGAGATGACTCCAGGCTTCCTGCCGGTGGCCTCAGTAGATGATGATGCCCTACACAGAGGTAGGGAATTTGAGGAGAGTGCAAACTGAGGGTAAGATTGCCATTCCATTTTAGACAGTTGGGTTTGAGGGGTCCACTAGGAGAGTTGCTCATGGTCAGGCCTGGAATTTCACACAACCGCTGACAGGATGGGTGAATCTGAGATTCTGGAACTGCTTACAGTCCATAAGGCTCTCTGGGGTTGGATGTATGGGGAGGCGGTACAGAAACCAGCAAGACACATAGGGCCATATAAGGAAGGAGAGAAACAAACAAAGCACTACCCTTTTGAGCCCCAAGTTCACCGGGAACCAAGGATTGCCACTGTTAGTTTCTTTAGTCTTCAAACTGAACACACAAACATCAAGGTTGGGGTCACAGTTCTTGGTTAAAGCAAGCCATCACCTGTCTCGCGATCCAAGATTTTGCTAAGACATACTAGCATTTGATTTTCTAAATCCTATTTCCGTAAAGTGCACCAAATTTCCATCTGGGTTTGGAGGCAGAAAGTTCCCAACTTAAAATGAAAAGTCGGTCATCAAGGCAGCCTTTTTCTCAGCGGAGACTTGGCACACCGTGTTGTCAAGGCTCCTTGTACAAGATTGGTCGGTCGAATTTCCTCCTTTCACCAATTTACATATTTTTCCTTCCGCCATGGGAAGGAGCGCTTCAGGAGTTTCTAATTTCCTTCTACACAGTAACAAAAGGCCACAGGGCCCCCAGTCACCGAGGCTCCCCGGTGCCGAGGAGAAAATGTTTACGGTACAATTTAGCCTGCAGCAAATCCGCCATCAGCATTTTTACAAACCTCAGGGAAAGAAGAAGAAACAAAAGCTGTTGAAATGTGAAAATAATTAGAGAAGAGACTTTCCCAGGGAACAAACATGGCCCACACTGTACAGAGGGAAGAACAAACAAACTTTGGGGAGGTTATGGAGTTGTAAAATCCTTGTTTACTTCTGAAGAAAGAAATAAAGTTGGAGGGGAGCCACGGGTCTGTAGAATAATAAATCAAGTTGGGGTGGGGGTGGTGGGGGGAAGGAGGGGCCCGACTATAAATCCAGAGTCCAAAACAAAGCAACATTCCAGCAGTCCCTGGTGGCGTGTGAACCTGTACTGTGTGATTTCTGAGGAGATCTGGCTCCTGCCCAGTGTCACTGTCTTCACGATGTCAGCATGCCCCTACCCCAGCAGCAAAGCATTTGGTTTGGGTTAAGGTTTCTGAACCAAAGTCGCAGGATTGACTTTCAAAAAGAAAGGGGAAAAAAAAAACCCACCCTAGTTCCCTCTTCCTCTCAAGCTAAACTTTCCACAGCCCTTTCAGCAGTGACAGAAACCACCAGCGGCTCAGTCAGGCGCAGCCAGGGCCGGCCCAGGGAGGCGGGAGGAAATTCCCACCCCGGGGGGCTCACTCGGGAAGGGGCGCTCTGGGGCCTCTTCCCGCCCAGGCCTGAGGTAAATTTGCCTGTGAAAGGTCACAACTGAACAGCCTCCCAGGCTGAGGGATTTTTCTCCAGGCTAAGCCTCAAGTTTCTGGAAGGGAAGCGTCCTGTTTCCTGTTAAGTCAATCTCCTAGAAATGACACCGAAGGTAAGGAGAGTAAGGGAGAACCCGAGGCCTTTTTACAAGGGACACAAATACCAGGTGTGAAGTGACAGTTTTCACCTTCGGCTAAGAGCCCAATGACATTCATTGCCTAGACCTTCAGATGTTTTTCTCTCTCTTTTTAGATGGAAATGAAAGGGGAATTGAATTCACTCAATAGGGATTGAGTGCCTACTCTAGGCTCACTAGCTCTGCTAAACCCTATGACTACATTGTCTTACATAATCCTGCTAACACACCAAGGAGATAAATACCATTATCTTAAATATCACCTTGCAGATGACAACACTGAAGTTCAGAAAGTTCGCGTGACTGGTCCAATGTCACACAGCCAGCAGTGCAAACAGGATGCAAACTTCTGTCTGCCTCTAACTTCATTTCTCTTAACCACTAAGCTCTACTATTCCCACAACACTGGTTCTGCAGGCAGGAGCGATAACAAACTGATAAATACAAGAGATCTAATTTTGCTAAAGTTAATTAGCTTCATTAAGAGCCGGGTAGCAGTAGTAACAAATAATAATATTGCTAAGAAATTGCCAATCATTGAGCATTTATTATGCCCAGGCTAAGCACTTTACATATGTTATTGCAACCACCCCACAAAAGTAGCCTCTGAGGGGGGTGGTATCCCCATTTTGTATCCGAGTCAGTGAGAAGGCCAGGAGCTTCCCTAAGGTCACCAAGCCAGTAAGTGGCAGCATAATCTCAGGGTGTCAACTAGGCTCTAGCAGTGATCCAACACTGGTTCTGATGTAGAAGCTCAGGCTCTTGGTGGTCTCAGCAGAATATCACCTATCAGGAGAATTTTTTTTTTTTTAACTTAAAATGACTAACTAATGTATAATTTTGGGCTATGTTGGGTGCCATCTTAACTGGTTTTGGTATGGCCAGAGCCCAAAGGCTAAGATTTCTGAAATGAAGTCACAGGGTTGTTCGACTTTCAGAAAGAAAGGGGAAAATAAATCAAAACACCCTAGTTCCCTCTTCTTCTCAAGCTAAACATTTGGTATGGCCAAAGACCAAAGGCCAAAATGAAAGTATGAGAAAAAAACACCAAACTAATTAAACTATCCCTTCTGACCCTTTTCTCCCCCTGTGATATGAGTAAGGGGGGGTGGGGGTGGTTCACATGGACTTCTGTAGGTAACATCAGTCCAGTGCTTGTCTTCTGCCGAAGCAGAGCTGGCACCCCACCCCAAGCACCTTGCCATGAGACTCTGTCATTCTTTAACACTAAGATAATAGCAGCTGCCCCTAAGGAGCATCTCCAAATGACAAGTAGGTTATTATCCCATTTTCCAGATGAGGAGATCCTGGTTCAAACGGGAAGGGATTTGCCCGAGCTGAAGCAGCCAGATGATGGAGTCATCAGGATGAGCACTGGGGTCTCTTCCAAGTACCCACACTGGCTCCACTACTCATCCTTATTTCATTTCTGCTACTTCTTTCCCTCACTTTGTTACATTCATTTCCTACTGCTGCTCTAACAATTAATATAAACCTGGTGGCTTAAAACACCACATTCTCTTATAGTTCTCTGGGCCAGAAGTTGGAAATCAGTATCTCTAAGCTGAAATTCAGGTGTTGGCAGGGCCACATTCCCACAGAGGCTCTAGGAGAGAATCCATTTCCTTTCCCTCTCTGTGTCTACAACTGCATTCCTGTATCCCTTGGCTTGTGGCCCCTTCCTCCATCTTGGCAGCTAGCAGCGTAGCCTCTGATTCTGCTTCCCTGTTCTTGCTACACATGTGCTCTTCTTCGTCGTAGTCAAATCCCCCTTCTCTGTTCCCAACCACACATTATCTTCCTTTCCTTCCTTTCACCTGATATCAAAGCTCCCTCTGCTTCCCTCTTACCAGGATGTCTGTGAGTGCATTTAGGATCCATCTGGATAATCCAGGATATCCTCCCCAACTCAAGATTCTTCACTTAATTACCTCCTTTCCCCATGTGAGGTAATAGTAGGGATGAGGACCTGATGTCTTCAGGAGACATTTCTCAGCTCCCCATGATTGCCTTCCACCTTGAAAATTGCAAATTGCGTTATTTTTCCAGTATCGCAAATAGGTTTGAGTTTGGTCATCCACTTCTGTTGCCTTATCTCCTTGGTGACCATGAATACTCTACTCATCTGTTTCTTTCCAGCTGTTCCATTTTGTGTGCCAGTTGCCCTATTAGAGTATCCAGTCCCCGACGCTCTTTTCCTTATGCAGTTCTTCTGAGAAAGCTTGACATAAGGCAATTCTGGGTTGAGAGTCAAGTATAGGGAATTAAGTTCATGAAAAGGAGAAAAGTACCTTTGGGGAGCTGATGACCTAATTGAGGGAGTTGCATACGTATAAAAAATGATCTGGTAATACCAAAGACTGTCCACTAAATGCCAAGTCCTGAAGGGCAACAGCAATTAAGGGAAAAGAGTTCTGTGAGCAGAAGAGGTCATGAAAGCCCTTCTGGAAGGGCCACAGCCTGCAATGAGTTCTATACAATAGCTCAGTTTTTGAAAAAAGAAGGGAGCTATCTTACTTGAGCATCTTCTGCGAGCTAAGCCTCTTGTACCGACTATCTCATGATTCCTTGCCTCACCTAGGGTGGTAGGTATGATATGCTTACAAATGAAGAAACCGAAACTTGACCAGAGAGATTAGGTCCTTTTCTCAGCTGATAGATGGCAGAGCCGAGATCCAATCTTGCAAAAAGCACAGGAACAGAGACTACCATGTGAACACACAGATAAATGAACACCTAGGCCAACAGGGTTGGTACACAAGTGGTCCACAGCCTGTCTCAGGCTTGCAGATGTACTTTTAGGAGGGCTCAATCAAGGTTTAAAGAAAATCTGAAGCAGATCCCTGTAGCTAAATGAAAAAAAAAAAAAAAATCCATTAGCCTGGTGAAGGGGGTGTATTTTCATTCATGACAGGCAAAATCGGCTGGCGTTAGAAAGGACAAAACCTCATCACTTTGAGGCATTAATCTCCAGACGTCTAGAGGCACATGAGTTTGAGAGTTCTGGTAAAACAGTATCTTTAAACATTCAGACATCCAGTTGGAAAAACAAAATCAGATATCTTCTGCCATCGATGTGAATTATAATTTTTTTAAGACTTTATCTATTTATTTGACAGAGATCACAAGTAGGCAGAGAGACAGGCAGAGAGAGGTGGGGAAGCAGGCTCCCTGTGGAGCAGAGACCCCGATGCGGGGCTTGATCCCAGAACCCTGGGATCACTATCTGAGCCGAAGGCAGAGGCTTAACCCACTGAGCCACCCAGGCACCCCATGAATTATAATTCCTAAGTAATGTCAGTATATTGAATGAAAACAAGGCACAATTATATTTTCAAGCAAGACTTCCCCACAGGACCATCACAGTGTGCTTCTGCAGCACCATTGGTATGACTCTATCTGAGATGAATGAGAACTTCTCAGAAACATGCTGCCTTAGAGTACAAGACATTTTCATATGCCTTAACTTTTATTATCCTCAGAGAAATAGTACGAGTTGATGCTTACTCTTCCTATCTGCAGATGAGAGAACTCCTAAAATGGCAGCAGCACCTTTTGGAGAGAACACTGGTGCTTGGGTTGAAGTGCTTTGTAAGATCTCAGTCCACGGCTTCCCTCTCCTGGACCATAAACTTTATATCCTAAGGGCTTGCCAGATAAATTGACTGGCATAGACCCATCCACCCTGAAATTCTATGAAAGAAGAGAAAAATTGTCTAACTCTAAACATATGCACTATTCTTTGTAATGGTTTAGAATTGTCAAAATTTGGAAGAAACTGTCTTGGTGGGAGGGCTTGGAAGTGTAACATCCATTTTGCTCTTTAGTACCAGTTCCGTCCTGTGTCTCTGTTGGCATGAAAGACTCTCCTGGGTCTCCACCCAGCAGATCAGATTTTTAGAAGGAATGAACCATTGACTGTGGAAACCTCAATTAGTGTTCTGAGGAAAGTGAGACTCAGAGAGGTTCAATAACTTGCCTGAGGACACACAGCTAGTGAGTAACAGTGAAGCAGAGTTCAGGGCTCCTAGCACACAGGGCAAGACTTTATGAAGAGTTCCAGGCAAGAGCCGTTTCTCCAGCTCTGAGTCTGCTTGGGGTTGAAGGTGGGTTAAATTCAGATCTGTCCTTGAGGATGGGTTCTTAGGTCACATTCAACCACCACCTACCCCGTAGGGTAGATCTGAGACCCTCCAAAAGGACTGACGGCATCACAAGGAAGAGTGATGGATATATCTGAGCCAATGGGGGCACTTGTTTGGGTCTAAAACAGAAGCTTTGTGATTGGCTGTCCCTCTGACCAGCTAGTACCGTCCATGAGATGCAGCCATGGGCCTGTGGATGGACACCGCCTAGGAGGCATCCTGAGGTAAGCTGCAGTCCGGGTTCATCTCCAACCACCCAGTGATCTGTCACATCTCCTCCACTTCTCTCTACTTTGGCTTCCTCATCTGGAAAATGGGACATTGACAGGAATGTCCAAAACCATCCTGAAGGCCATACCACCAACTCCGCATGAGCCTGGCTCTAGATCTCAGCCTGGTTCCTTCCTGGCCATGTGATTTGGGGCATGGTATTCCATTTTCTGAGCCTCTGACTCTTCATGAGTCGAAGGTGGATAAGAACTATGTTTCTGAAGTGTTGTTAGGATGAAATAAAATCACAAGGGCAAGGAGCCAGGCATTTAGGGCTGGCAGCCATTTTTGTTCCAATATGAAAGAGGTTTGTGAAACAGAAAGAGTTACTAAACTTTAAAGTGGAACATGATTATCGCTGGGTTATTGTTACGATCCTTCACAGATGGGCCTGGACAGGAGGCCTGAGGTGGTAGGAGGTAGGAGAAGACATGAGTCATGGGAGGGCAGCTCCAGGAATTCTCAGTCTAAGGGGCACAACATTTTTGGCCAGTGTAGAATCCCCCACTGCCTTTTCCACACACACACACACACACACACACACACACACACGCGCGCGCGCGCGCACACGTACATACACGTACACACACAATATTAAAAAGCAAACCACAGCATTTAAAAACCTCCTGTTGGTTTTGCCTTTCCTTCCCCCACGTATTGCTTTTGGGAAGAGCTGTTTCAGCCACAGCACTGCCAAGAAAACAGGGTGGTTTCCCTTGACCACTGGCCATGAATATGTGCCTTTTCCTCAGCTTTGGTGCAGGAGCCCACAAGTGATTTTAAAAAATAATAAAATTCTTCTCTATAAATAAACCCTTATGCTTTCTGCTGTGGGTCTTGGAGGGATGAGTTTCCTCTCCTTTTGAACTAATTAAGGGCTACTTTCCCCTCCACAGAGGAACCACACATCATGAAGTGAGAGATATTCTGGGTAATGATCCACCATTGTGTTTCTGTCAACACAGGAATGGCAACATTTTGGAACTTTTACTTAAAGAGCCACCCCGCTCCTCATCAGACACACATCCCTCCACAGAAAACCCCATCCCCAGTTCCCCTAGAGATTTTTCTATTGTGGCCTTTACTGACTTTCCAGAGTTGGGCAAATTAAGCATTTGTAAGAATTTACTCAGTGACATGGAGCAGTAGAAGGGGATTAATTCTGGAGTCCAGAGACCTGGGATTGAGTCCTGACTTTGTCCTTGACTGCAGGGTGATTCTGGGCAAGGGACTTAATGTGAGTGAGCCTACCTTGGCTTCCTCACATCAAAAATGGATCCAGAACGTATGGGCTGTGGTGAAAATGGAGTGCAATAGACTGCATGTATAGTCTTAAGCATACAGTTGGTGTTTAATAAATGCTCACTGCTATCACATTCTCAGGATGACTAATTGTCCATAAGAAAAAGAAGGGTCATTCTACTGGTCTTGTGGGGAGGATGTCACAGAGACCTGCCGCTGTTGGGAGCTATCACAACCCTGTACCTGAAGGCAAAAGAGGAAGGCCAGGTGTTGCTGGAGCCCCATTAAAGGTAGAGCTGGAGGAGAGGGGCCACTGGCAGGAGCTGTAGATTTAGAGGTACATGGTCTTTGATAGACCAGAGCACAGAAGCAGGGAGGGAGCTTGGAGGAAATATCCCAGTCTCTTCTCCCCTGGCCCTCTGATCTCTTGCAATGCCTGTCACTGGCTGAGCTCACCTGGAAGACAGAGGCAAAGCAGCCTGTCCCCTGATGCAATCACAAGGGGCAGCCTCCCAGGGCAAAGTGCAGACCAGAGAATAAATATCAGTGGAACGAGGGTGCAGATGGTGAATCACAGTCTGGTCAGAGAGCGGAATTCCTTGTGATTTACATATTGGCTAGTATTACTCAACCTAAACCATAAACAAAACTCTTGCAAAAACCCTCAAGTGGTGACTGCCATCCCATCACTTCAGGCCTCAAAACTCTATATGGTTCCCCACTGTCTAAAGAAATGAGCCCCTCCCTCCACCCCTGGGATCCTGTACCAGGCCCCCTCTGTCGGCTTATCCCCCATCTTCCCCCTATTTGAACTTTCTGAAAAGCCCGGTCCCGCCACGCTTCTTGGCTTTGCACTTGCAGTTCCATTCGAAACTATTAATGGATGAAAGTCCTCACCAATCCCCTGGTCTTCTCAGCTTTACTGACTTCTTGTTGAGCTCCCCCACTCAGGCAGGCACCACTACCTTCAGGCAATGTGCCTGACCCACTTCCCACGAAGTTCTACAGGGGCAGTGTAGCGTTAACACAGAGGCTCTGGACCCAGCCTGCCCTGCGTGCTATTTCTGGCTGCAACATGTTCTTGCTGCACTGCGCCCGCCCTTGCCCCTAAACTTCTCTGTGCCTCAATATCACCATCTGTAAAATGGGGCGATGTTAGCACCTCACAGGGTTTTTTTTTCCTAAGATTACACAAGTCCCTGTGTGCAACTCGAAGACTGCCTGCCTGGCATAGAGTAAGCACTTAGTATTAATCAATTTATTTTTATTTTTTATTATTACTATATCGTAGTACTTAACACGCTATAGTATAATTCAAGGTTTATTGGTCCGGTTCCCACATGGATTCCTTCAGCAATTCAACTATAGGGTCTATACGTGTATTCCCAAGGCCTGGTCCACACAGTAGGTGCTCTATAAATGACCGGCACGTGCAGGTATGAACGAGGGAATACATGAATGATACGAGGCCTCAAAGTGAGTTTCTGCCATCTGGTTTGGACTTCCGTGTGAGGCAGACCATAGGCCTTTTCTCAAGACTATGAAGAGCTAACGAAGTCAGATCCAGAAAATTCAAGCCCCTCCAGAGCAGAACTGGGCCACCCAGCAGGGCAACTCCCCTGTAGGCCTAGTTTGGGTGGGTGCCTGCCCTGAGCAGCCAGTCCCTTTCTCTTCTAAGTGTGTGATAAAAGAACTAGCTCCTCCACCCTTCCCGCTTCCTCCTCCCACATTAAAAACCCAGAGCGAGGATCTGCTGTCCTGTCAGAGCCCCAGTTGTCTCTGGGGAAGACACTCACATCCCCCTGTCCAGGCAAATTTCACCATTAGGACGTTCAAGGTGGAGGCATGGGATCAGAGACTCCCATGAGCCCCCCGGGGTCTGCCTCCATCTTCCCCAGGTCGCTGGGTGCCAGGAGCAGGTGCAGGCTTGGGGAGGAGGGATGTTGAAGCTCTGCAAAAGACGCACAACAGCCCTGACCCTCTTTGGGGCTTCCATGACCTCCCCCTTCCTTCCGTTCACACATCTGTGCTCCCTGCCAGTGCTTCCCATCATATTGGGGGCAAATAAAATGTGAGGTCCTACCAAGCCCATGTGATCTGCTTCCTGGCTGCCCCTTAACCCATGTGCTCCCCACTCCCACCCCCGGCCCCCCCTCCCACTCCTACCATTTCAAAGCACGCCGTTCAGTGGCATTAAGTACATTAACCCTGTTGCACAGTCATCTCTGCTATCTATCTCCAGAACTGTTGTCACCTTGCAAAACTGAAACCCTACACCCATGAACCGTGGACTCCTCAGTCCCACTCCCCCCAGGCCCCGGAACCGCCATTCTACTCTCTACCTCTACGAATCTGACTGCTCTACATGAAATTATACAATATTTACCCTTCTGTGGCTGTCTTATTTTGCTTGGTATCATGTCTTCTAGGTTTATCCATGTTGTAGCCTGTGTCAGAATTTCCTTCCTTTTTAAGGCTGGATGAGAGTCCATGCATGTATATGCTCTATCTTGTTCATCCATTCATCTGTTAATGGGCACTGGGCTTGCTTCTACCTTAGGCTATTACGAATATTGCTGATAGAAGAGGGGGTTACAAATGTCTGCTGACGTCTCTGCTTTCATTTCTGCTGGGTATATACCCAGGAGTGGAGTGGATGAACTGTGTGATAATTTCATGTTTAATTTTTTGAGGAGCCAGTATATCATTTTCCATAGTGACTATGCCATTTTGCATTCCCAGTGATAGTGCACAAAGGTGTCAATCTCCCTACATCTTTGCCAGCACTTGTTATTTTCTGTTTTGGGTTTGGAGTTTATTTTAATAGTACCCATGTGATGTGGTATCTTACTGTGGCTTTTAACAGGTAACTTTTGAGGACCTACTCTGATCTAGGTCTAAACTAGGTAATTGTCAGGAAATACAAATAAAGTCCATTCCTTGACATCCAGGAAGAGAGAGGGCAGCAACATTAAACCTGAAATGAGTCATACGTGGAACTAAATCCCTATAGATATTATCTTATTGAATCCTCACAATCCCCCTAAGGTGAGTTTAATTATCCCACATTAATGAAGAAACCTAGTTCATCAAAGTTTGGTGACTTCCAGAGCTATTAGATGTGACAGAACTAAAAACACATGTTTTTGAGACTCAAAAGCCTACGCGCTCTTCTCTATGACAATTGTTCTCAGATACTTAAAAAATTTAGCTAAGCAAAAAAATATATATAAAAATAACTTTGAGGCACCAAAAGAGTGTTGCCAACTTTTTATTTAGCAAAACAAAGAACACTGGAGAGCAATTAATTTGCCATAATGTCACTATTCTTGCACAGGAAGAAAATTTAACCACATACCCTTTGGAAAGCACACACATACGAGGAAGTTTATTCCACTGAATAAACTTAGCTTTATGAAAACCTCACTCCACTGTCCAACCCTGGTAATGAGGATCGTTTCCCAAACCGTGACTGTCCTTGTCTTCTAGATGGCAGGTGCCCCAGCCCAGAAGGCCCTCAGCCAGGTGCTGTGGGAGATGCCAAGCTGAGTGTGAGTCGGCCTTGGGGGCAATTTGGACAGGCAGAGAACAAGAAAATTAAGTGTCCCTGCAGGTTAGCCAGCCTGCTCTGCAAGTGACGAGGAGGTGGAAAACTTCTCCAAATCCTGCCACTTCTGCCACCTCCATGATGTCTCTTAAATTCTTCTCCTCCCTCGCTCTTACCACTAATCAAGGTCCTGTTTCTGAGAGGAAATTTAAAACTTCCATATAACAAAAGCCACCATAAATAAAGGGATAAGATGAGCCACGAATGGCAAAAGCAGGTATTTATTAAAGAATTTATAAAACCAAGGTTTGTATTAAAAATATATAAGGTAAGGGGCACTAGGGTGGCTTAGTAGATTAAGCGTCTCTGCCTTCAGCTCAGGTCATGATCCCAGGGTCCTGGGATCAAGTCCCACATCCGGCTCTACACCCAGCATGGGTCTGCTGGAAGTTTTCTCTCCCTCCACTTTTCCCCTGCTTGCTCTCTCTCTCTCTCTCCCCCATCTAAAATAAATAAATAAAGTCTTTATATATATATAAATTTTCAGTAAGAAAAGAGTCTTAGACAGTAATACCCTGCTATGTCTCTCTGCCCCCAGCCTCACCCAAGTATAAACAGTCTCCCACACCCACACAGAGAAATGACTTGAAATTGGGATTGCATCAATTCATCACACCGCTCAGAAGGGCACAGGGCTGTTCTCACAGTGGCCAGCTCAGGATTTGGGTCCAGACGGCCTGGTTTCCACCCCAGCTGCCCCTTTACTAGCTTCCTGACCTAGAGTGAGTTATTTAACCTCTCTGGGTTTCAATTTCTTCCTTTATAAATGAGGTTGGTTGTATGTACCTTGAAAAGGTGGCTGTGTGAAATAATTCAGTCACTACTTCTAGAAGTCACTACTTTATAACATTGCCTGGCCTGTGGCAAGGGTTTAAGAATTTTTAGCATCATCTGCAGGAAACCCTCCAAGACAGAACCTTCTTCCCCTCTTGCCAAGGCTTTTGTATTTCCATAAGATCCTGAGTACCCCTTCATTACATTTGGAGAAATGATAAGATATTCACCACTCAGGAAAGTATAAAGGATAATGTAATGATATATATTATTATATAATTATAATATAATGAACAGTCCTGTTTCTTCCGTTCTGCTCCTCACATCTTACCATTCGACCATGTCTGATTCAGGTTTTGTTTTGTTTTTTAAAGCAGGAAGTAAAGATGTGGCCCTTTGTGAGCCTGTCTCCAATCTCTTCTCTTACTCCCCAGATGGGGCCACTGTTCTGGTTTTAATGTTTTCTATTCTTTTGTGAGCACTTACATGTTACCCACATAAGCAATATGTGGTAGTATTCTCCTGGGTTAAAAACCTTTAGTGATTTCCCTTCACTGACAATAGGAAGTGTAAGCTACTTTGCAGGACAAGTAACAATAAAACACCCCCAGGCCCGGCCCTTGCTGGCTCCTCCTGGGGTAGGTATAATTCTGTTAGCCTCTGGGCTTCAGACATACCACACTGTTCTGTTCGCCCCCAGCACACCAAGCATCTTCACATACTGACTTCCTTTGACACCTTTATATTTAACACAACTGTGACAACTCTCTCTCTCTGCCCGGCCTCAACATAATATTACCAAGGCTTCACAGGCGGGGGTGGGGGGTGGGAAGCTGGCCTGTGAATTAGCGACTGTGTGCGAGACTCTTCTTCTATGTTACAGTCACATTTAATTTTCACGACAACGCTGAGTATAGACCAGTGACCTCATTTTATAGACAAGGAGGTCAATGTTCAGAGATGTTAAGTAATTTGCTAAAGACACACAGCTATGCTTTCTACCATTGCAAGTGGCAGAGTCAGAGGCTGAACCTTCACGTGTCTGGTGCTCTGATTTGTGACCCACAGTTATCCTGGTTCATGAGGACCAGGTGCAAAACCTGGCTCTGCCCTTCACTTGTTTCTTGATCTTGGGCAAATCACTTTTCCTCTCTGAGCCTCTGTTTCCTTATTTGTCAAATTAGAAGATTGTACTCAATGATCTGGAAGCTCTCTTCCTTCCTAGAGACACAGAATTCTCTGCAGCACCCTTAAAATCCTAACCATTCCTTTAATCTACGGTGTTCCCACTGAGAATAGTCTAGTCTCATGATACCAAGTCAGCAGAAACCCAACAATTCTCTTCTACACTCCTGAAAGTTTCTATACCAGTCTTTCAGCTAGCAACTCCTGCTACAGGTCTGCATGTCTAGGCTCATGCCTGGCTTGCTGCATCTCTTCCTGAAGCCAAAAAAACCATAAGGGAAAGAGAAATAGGGACTCCAAAGATAACATTCTCATGAAATTACATTCAATTCTTTTCACTCTCTGAGTGACCATGAACAACCTACTGCCCCACTCTGATTCACGATGACCTCCCTCATAAAAACACTGGGGGTTGGTTTCCAGTAGACTGGTGTCCCTTCTAGATCTAACCTTCTGTGATGCTGGGATACTACAAACCACCTGTGGCAAGTACTTATAGAAGAATGAACCATTAAACAAAGGCCCAATCTCCACGGGAGAAACTGACCTCAGCATATTCAGATGTCTCTTTTAGAATCCGGAAGTCTCTCCTTATCTGCAGGGGGATATGTTCCAAGTTCCCAGTGGGTGTCTGAAATCGCAGGTGGTATCAAACCTTATATTTACTATGTTTTTTCCCATACATACATAGGATAAAATTTAATTTATAAATTAGGCTCAGTAAGAGATTAACAATAGCAATAATAAAATAGAACAATTATAACAATATACTGTAATAAAAATTATGTGACTGTGGTTTCTCTCTCTTCCAAAATTACTTACTGGATTGTACTCATCTACTTCTTGTGATGGCGTGAGATGATAAAATATCTGTGTGATGAGATGAAGTGACACGAATGATGCAGGCACTGGGACTTAACATTAGGCCATTACTGACCTTCTGATGGTACATCTGGAAGGAGAGTTACCTGCTTCCTGACCATGGTTGATGGTGGGTAACTGAATCCATGGAAAGACAAAGCATGGATGAGGGGACTACTGTAACGGGCCTCTATCCCAACTTCAAAGTCAGATTGGAGGGAAGGTTCCCCAAAGAGCAGGGATTTAAAATGGAGAAGAAGAGGAAAGAAGAGAGTAAAACAAAGTCCTATCCAACGAACTCAAGACATTAAGGAAGGTAGATGAGTTTGCATAGACTTCAGAGTCGGGTGGTCTTAGAGTCAACTTCCCTTTCCATCACTTACTAGCTGTGTAAACTTAAGCATGAACTTAATAAATTTAACCTCTCTGGGCCTGTTTCTACATCTGTTATAAAAAAAAATAGGCTAATCATTTTTATTCACAGTAACTTGTGAGACTTGAAGGAGATGGTGTGTGAAAGTGGCTGTTTCGGACAGTGAAGGTGTTCCAAATGGCTCATTGTTTTTATCGTGTGTTTTCTATTTAAAGAGAGTCAGGGACTGCCAAGAAAACACAAAGAAACTTAAGGCCAGATGTTTCCCAGCAAACACATCTATAAGAAATATGCTCTGGGAGCATCCTTCATCACAGGACCCTAGAAGTGGAAGTGACTCTAGTAATGATCAATTACAGAATAATTACACCCAATTCGGTCTTCTCTATCCACACTGCCCACAGCTGCTCGAATGCTGGTACTGAGGGTGGGATTTCACTGCTTGCCAGACTAGTATAGTCCTTGACAGACGGGAGGTGAGGCGGACCATTGAAACGTTGAATGTCAGACCCTGTGGCCCTTCCAATAAATGAGGCTTCCGTCTCCTTTACAACCCAGCTGTCACCAAACCATTTGCAGTTTCCAGTCCCCTCCAAGTTCTATTATTTCACCGAGCCTTTGTTCTTGCTGTTCTCTTTCCTGGGGACCCTCCCATCTTCTTGACCTAAAGAGACACCTACTCATCCTTTAAGATGAAGCTCAAACATCACCACCTCTGAGAAGTCCTCAGTGAACTCCCACCCCAAGCTGGGTTAAGTGTTCCTCTGCATCCCCAGCTCCTTCTACTGAGCACTTAATTAATATGAGTGAAATGGTTTATTATGTTTTGGTCTCCTTGGACTGTAGTTCTTCAAAACCAAGGATCTTACCTTATGAGCCTCATATCCCTGCTCTTCCCACAGGGTCTGACTCAATGAACAGAATCTGTGTGAGATGGTGAGCCGCCCAAAGGGGCAGAGAGGCCTGTGTACAGCAGGCGGTAGCTATATTGCATCGGGGGGAGCTGCCCAGGGAGTGTGTGTGGCAATAATTAGAGCCTGGATCTGGTCTCCTGAGTAAGAGGAAATGGAGAAGAAAGGTTTTTATTCCAGAAATGCTCTGGGAGTTGTTTTGGTTTCATGTCTGTCTGCCACCAGCTGAATTCATGGAGAAGCCTGTTGAAAGCATCATGACAGACGTTTCTTTTCTTCTCCATTATAGCCAACAAATTGATGGGATGCTGGACACATGTCTCAACCAAATTATGCTCCAAGAGCAAGATGAGAGCTATTCTTTGAGACGGTTTTGAATAAGGTAATGGGGTATAATCCCATTACATGATAACCAAGTTATTTGGTCATTTGGGAGAAAGAAGGATGGACGTTCTGCCAATTTACATACTTGACATTGTGCTAGGCACTTTCCACATGTTAGTTTACAACATATCTGTGAAATTGGGGGTTGGTTGTCTATTTTACACACAGAGAAACTAAAGGTCTAGATGTTAAGTAACATGTTTGTGTGTGTGTGTGTGTGTGTGTGTGTGCAGAAAGCATCTTTCTTTTTCTTTTTTTCTAAATTTAAATTCAATTAGCCAACATATAGTACAGCATTATTTTCAGATGTTAAATAACCCTAAACTAGTTCTACATCTAGTTAGGGACTGATTTAGGTATAATTTTTTTATAGTCCCAGAACCAATGAGGTAAAGATTATAAGTTACCCACCAAATATCCATCTTCCCCTTTATGGTTGCATGTGGAACCCCTACTCTCGACTGAGCAGACTGCTGTTAAAAATAAATGTATTTTCTAGGCTCGCTTATGGCTGAAGAAGGTTCTAGCCAATGACATGTAGTTAGAAGGGGCAAGTAGGGTTTCAGAGGAGGCTCCTGGTAAGGGAAAGCGCATACACCCTTTGTTTCCCTGATTTCTCCCGCTATTAAGCTAGAACCAGGTGTACTACATAGAACTCCAGAAGCCATGTTGGATCTTGAGGTGACCTTGAGGATGGAAGCCATATGCTCACATGGGAGCCCCTGATAACTATGGAGCCTGTAACCAGCTCTGCACCATCAGACTTCTTTCATATGACCAAAGAAATTCTGGTGTGGGTAAGCCTCTGTTTCTAAAGCTGAAATAATACTTATGATGCCTCAGCTCAATTGCAAATTTCCTGTGGACCCGTAGGCAAGCTGTTTAAACATTTTGGACCTCAGTTTTCTTGCTTAGAAAGTAAGTAGATTGTATTAGACAGGCATTTTCAAGGAACGTTCTTTCTGGCACTAAGGTACCAGATACACAGCATAACAGTGGGCAGCCAGCACCACCAGGTCTTGCAAAGGCCACAGAACAGAAGAGCCTCTTTTTCAAGGATTTTCAAGGTAATTAAAAAGAGAAACAGAGAATTCATTCATTCATTCATTCAGTGTAGTGCATGCTGGGGCGTCCTGTCCAGATGCCTCCTTAAGGCTATTTCCCCAGGTGCCAGGAGTATTGACTAATCACAGTTCACAGCTGACTTCCTCTCCGAGTTGCCTACTTGAAGGGTACCTCCTCTTGCAAAACCAAGCCTGCTTTCTGGCAGCCCAAATTCAAT